>NC_136058.1:243367854-244567854 GCF_964261635.1 Lissotriton helveticus
TTGTGGCCCCCGGGTATCTGCTTTCTAGCTCCATGATCCATTTGGATTCCTTCTTTCTAAGCGCTAGAACCCGATTACCTCCTCTTTTGCCCACATTGACTTGGTCTATTGCAAAATATCTGAGTAGCGAGGTATTTGATTGATGGAATTGTTGAAAATGTCTAGCGACGGGGTACCTTGCGTCAACATTAGTTATTGCTCTTAAGTGTTCTTGTATACATTTTTTCGCAATGCAGGTTGTGCTGCCCACATATTTCATATCACATGGACATTCCAGTACGTATATAACAAAACTTGTATTACACGTGAGAAATTGTTTGATTTTATATGGTTCTCTGTGTCCTGGAATGTTAACTTCTTTGACCATGTAACTGGATTTGCAGGCAACACAGTATCCGCATGGATAGAATCCTTTGAGGCCCTGTATGTGTTGTTTTTTGGTATCAGATGTGTCTCCTCTCACCAGGATATCCCTTAAGTTTCTCCCCCTTCTATATGTGATTTGGGGTCTATCGGATAATTGAGGTCCTATGATGTTGTCAGACTGGAGGATATTCCAATTGTCTACAACAATTTTGCGGACTTGTTCAGATCTCTCATGGTAAGTTGTTATAATTCTGGTTGATTCAGTACCCTCTTCTTTATCCAATTTAGGGGTGAGGGTCTCTTCTCTTTCTACCTCTGACACTTTTCTCACTGCTTTTGTTAACACCCAATCTGGATAGCCTCGTTCACGGAATCGAGATAGCATGCATTCTTGTTCTACAAGAAACCCCTCGTTGTCACTACAATTCCTCTTAGCCCTGAGTAGTTCCCCATAAGGGATACTCCATTTCAACGGTTCAGGGTGTGCACTCAGAGCATGCAGGAGACTGTTTCCTGATGTTTCCTTTCTGTGTAATACAGAGACAAGTCTTCCTTCTACTATTCTTATCTCTGTATCCAGAAATTCTACATGAGATCTGCTTATAGTATGTGTCAGCTGTATGTTATACACGTTCTTGTTAAGTTTCTCAATGAATTTGATTGCTTCATCTTTAGTGCCACACCATACTACAAACAGATCATCGATGTACCTGATCCATGTTTGTACCTTAGCAAAATCTTCTGTCATTGTCACATCACTTCTCAATTCTTCTTCCCACTTGCCTACAAAAAGATTCGCGAAGCTCGGCGCGAAGGCCGAACCCATAGCTGCCCCACGGGTCTGTTTGTAAATTTCCCCGTCAAACATGAAAATTTTATTTTTTAAACATAGTTTCATCATTTGGATTAACATGGACGTGTGTTCCCGAAAGCCTATTTCCCTCTTTTTCAGAAAGTGGTAACTGGCTTCCATTCCTTGTATATGGTCTATAATAGTGTACAAGGCACTCACATCCATGGTAATTAACAGAGAGCCATCGGACCAAACAATATCTTCAAGTTTCTTTAGAAAAGCTGTCGTGTCTTTTGTATAAGAGGGTAATTGACATACAAATTCTCTTAAAAAATGATCGACATATTTAGAGAGATTTTCGTTTACGCTACCTATGGAAGAGATGATGGGTCTCCCAGGAGGTTCTTGAGGATCTTTGTGAACCTTCGGTAGAAGGTAAAAAATGGGGAGTTTAGGATAGTCTTTCTTTAAAAAACGAAATTCTTGCCATGTAAGTAGTCCCTCATTGTACCACTCAGTGAGGTGTTCCCATGTTTCTATAATGCTTTTGTTGTAATCATTCATATTGCTGATACAATAGAACAGTCCCCCTTGCAATTGGAACAACGCTTCCTTTATATATAGCTCTCTACCCCACAACACGATATTCCCTCCCTTGTCTGAGGGTCTCAAAATCACGTTTTTGTCATTTGCCAAAGGAAAATAAACTCCATTTCCTCCTTCGTTAAATTGCTATTACCTTTCCTTTGTTTGGGACAGGTATGTTTTAGTTTGGTCAATTCTTTGGTTACTACCTCGTGAAAGGTGTCAATTGCATCATGTGGAAGGGTGGGATAAAACACTGATTTGGGTTTAAAGGAAGTGTTGGCAGCCCTATCTGTTCTTATTTCTCTGACTCCCACATCATCCAACTCTGATACCCTATCATATGTTACATCTCCTAGCGGATACTGTGTTGCCTGCAAATCCAGTTACATGGTCAAAGAAGTTAACATTCCAGGACACAGAGAACCATATAAAATCAAACAATTTCTCACGTGTAATACAAGTTTTGTTATATACGTACTGGAATGTCCATGTGATATGAAATATGTGGGCAGCACAACCTGCATTGCGAAAAAACGTATACAAGAACACTTAAGAGCAATAACTAATGTTGACGCAAGGTACCCCGTCGCTAGACATTTTCAACAATTCCATCAATCAAATACCTCGCTACTCAGATATTTTGCAATAGACCAAGTCAATGTGGGCAAAAGAGGAGGTAATCGGGTTCTAGCGCTTAGAAAGAAGGAATCCAAATGGATCATGGAGCTAGAAAGCATATACCCCGGGGGCCACAATTTAGATGAGGAACTTGCAACCCATTTGTATGATGAATAAGTCTAACCTGTGGATTTTTTGATTGATGTTCTGAACTGCATATATAAGATTACTGCTTATATTAATTTTGTATTATTTTTAATGCATATTTTAAATGTTTTTTCTAGGAGAAAAGGAAGGGAGACATCGAAAATATAAGTTTTTCAAAGCACTGCACATCTTCCCTACCCTTTCCTTTGGCGAATGAATTAGCACTTCACTTGATTAAGATAAGAATATTCACTTTTCACTGTTTTATTTTGGACATTAATCAGGTCTTCAATTGAGTAATTCTGTTGGGAGGCCTGTTGCTTGCGTAGAAATAACATTCATGGGGGAAGTGGCACAAATGTATGTATGATTGTATTAAGAGAGAAGCACCATGGACTTATGAGTTAATTGTTTTAGGTACCAATTAAGAACGATTATAGGCACTAGACCTTATGAAATGATTCAGTTATACCTTATAAACATAATGTTGATTGCAATAATTGTGTTATGGCACTAGACCTTGTAACAAATACGCTTGCTACAATCAATAGTAACGTACCAAACAGACAACTGATTTCAGATGAAACCACTGTTTATTAATGTCTGTTTTCCTTAGCATTTTGCACATTGCATTTTCAAGTGGAATAAGGAAATGGTATGAAATTGCTTTTTTCACAGCCTAAGTTATTTAACTTTAATTTTTTATGCTGCCTAATGTAACGCTAACATTGATTAGTAACACTAGTCTAAAATGGGGGATTCACTAACATCCAGCAAAAGCAATGCTGAGAGGAAATGTACTTTCTCTATGTTTAGTTCACTTTTCCCTTGTTTGTGTCTGTTTACTTAAGCAAGCCTAATGTCATGTTTGGTAACGTGTGACCAAGACACACTTTGGTGTCGAAACGCGTAGCGTTATTTGAGAAATAAAAAATACCCGAGCATCGTTGTTGCCGAGTGCGCGTTTTGCTTTGAAGCACCCTGTGAAAATTAATTAAGCTTTTTCGGCTGGGTTCGCCGAATCACGCGCCACCTGACTACGGGAGTAAGGATCTCGGAAGGACCCTGCTGTCTACTGATTTATATATATATATATATATATATATATATACTGCAAGGCTCACCTTCAACGGAACGAAAAAGACGAGGAAGACCCTGGTTTAGTGCAAGTTTTTTAAATATTTATTTCCGTGCTTGCCATATCGTCACGACGCGTTTCGGCAGATCCCTGCCTTGATTACATGTATATGAATATATATGAATGTATGGGGAGTAACATCCTCAAAGATAGCGTTTCATTATATGCAAAGGGGTTAGTCCCTTGTCTATTGCCATTAAGTTGTGAAACTTTATTAACTGGTCACGAGTCAAGTGTCAACGACACTGATGGAGGCTAAATGCCGAAACGCGTTTGTTCGTTACCTGATTAAAGACTGTTGAATTTGCCCCCTCCGGAGTGCTGTCTATTTCTGTAGAAAAAGAGAAAATCCGAGCGTCATGTTATGCGTCGGTACACAAGCCGCTAGCAGCACCCGCCCGTGAGTGCACGGGGTATCTTTGTGGACAACGAGCAGTTTTGTCTTTCCACGTGCACCGCCGCAGTTGCTGGGCACAGAGTGGAGCCGGAGGACCGAAGCAAAGGCCGCCCCCGCATGGAACTTGGGCTGGAATCCGACGCGTACGTCTAGCCGGTGAGCCCTTTCTTGCACTTGCAACACTAAGCAGCTGGGTATTACGGCAGGGCGTCTTGAAGGGATGCATTTCTACCGAATCTGATTCACCAATTTAATAACAACAAAAGGAACTTTACTCATAATCATGTTTTGCGAAACTGAACGCCACGCTGCGGCGAAGGATATGTTAAAGCGGGATGAAAAGTCGCCAGAATCGACAGCTAAAGCAGCGGAGCCTCAAAGCAGTAATCTAAAGGACAAAATGACCAAACTAGAGAGACTCTACGAACGCTAAGTTCGAAAGTGGTGGGAGGCAACAAGCCTGACAAGCTACACTGAGGAACATCGTGTGCCCCGAGGCCTGAGAGTGTATACGGTGCCGTCCTACGAACACCCTGACCCCCAACTCCTCACCGACTGGGCGGAGCACACAGCCCTGTATTGTGAGGGGACATTGAAAATTCTCGTGAAGTATGGATTCGGCCCTACCATTCTACACCTGGAGCGACAGGGAGAAGGCTTTGGCGGAGATTAAAAACCTGGAGGAAGAGATGGATAACGAGGAAGAAGCTGGCAAGGTGCAAGAACTGAAGGGGCTGATGAAAGCCCGCCTAACCAAGTATGAACAGAAGATTAAAGTCAGGAAGCAAGAAAAATACGACCGCGATCAGAACGACTATCTGCAGGGTCGTGTACTGACTTTTGCAAAGAAATTTGACGCTCCTAGAAAAGCACTCCGCCAGAACACGCAAATAACAACAGACCCCAATGTGATAACCTCTGAATCCGAGGTAACAGAGAATGACTCCAGTGATGACCAATCAGACCCCAAGATAAATCATAGGGGTAGCGTGGTCCCTTTTCACGACGAGTTCAAAATAATAAGACAATCATGGCTGCAAGGGGGGAAAAACAAACCACCAGAGGCCACAATAGGAAGACCAGAAGGGCAGGTGGCGGCAGCAAGAGGAAGAGGAAGAGCAAGAGCTCTGAATTGGACCAGCCGCAACAAGAAGAAATAACCAATCATGAGCTAGGAGATGTGACCAATTTGACCGTGGTCAATCTCACTAAAAGGTTATTGATAGAAACAGAAATGGAACTCTTAAGCCTTGGCCTGACATTTTGTCCAAGTAGCAACCTGAAATATACCCAGACACGAATTGACCTCTTCCAGTTCACACGGAAGCTTAAGCTTCACAAACACTTCAAGCTGAGACCTCATATCAAAGATATGACAAAACAAGGAGCCAGATTAACAGCAACGGATATGTTGAGCAGCAGGGATTTGCCTGGTCTGGAGGCCCTTAAGGACTTGAGATTGGAGCAGAACTCGAATCCTAGCATCAATCTGGATATGGCTCAGCGAGCAATATTGCAGGGAGTGGAACAAGAAAGGGAAGAGAGGCATTTCAAACCGGTTTCCGTCTTTATCCCGCAAACAGCATGGGATGCGATCGATGTCTTTACTGAGGCTATGACCAATGACCTGTTGAAATACAGAAAGGCTACAAACTTGAAGAGTCGTTACATAACTGATGCCCAAAGGATGGCTTTGCAAGATCTGATGAACGACAATACCATCACATTGAAACCCTCCGACAAGGGGGGAAATGTAGTTTTACTCAGTAGAGACTATTTTCAACAGGAAGCAATCAGACAGTTGTCGGATGAGAATTACTATATGGTAACCAACAATGAAACATACCATCAAAGTATCAAAGAGTATGATATCTTAATACGCAAATGGTATGATCTTTCAATGCTGGGCAGAGATGAACATCTTTTCCTGCGACGCGGCAATCCTATGATCCCCACATTTTATCATCTCCTGAAACTTCATAAGAACAGTGTATGCCCATCTGGTCGACCGATCATTTCTTCTATCAATGGTCTCACTGAAAACATGTCCAGATTTGTGGACAATTTCCTGTTCCCTTTTGTGGCTAATCTCGAGTCCTATATTCAAGATACCAAGGAATTCCTAAATAAGATCATGGACATTACTTGGAACTCTGACTATTTATTGATGGTACTGGACATTACTAGTCTGTATACATGTATAGAGCACCAACATGGCTTGAATGCGGTCCGGTACTATCTTGACCAACGCCAACTGCGCTTTGCACAGCACAATATGATGATCTCGGAATTCGTGGAATTCTGTCTCACCCTTGTTCAGACAAATATCTGGGACGACGAGGGGCACCTGCTTCGCCCCCAGCTATGCGAACTTGTTCATTGGCTGGTGGGAGGAGCAGGTGCCCAGGAGCTGTAAGGTGGGACAGGAAAGTGGGACGGTTGTGCATTGGTACCGCTATATAGATGACCTATTCATTGTGTGGCAAGGGGCAATGAATACGGTGGAAGGATTTATTGAGATCCTGAATAACAACGAATACAACTTGCACTTCTCAGGATCCATTAGTCCAGTGGCAGTGGACTATTTGGACCTGAGGGTGTTTGTTGATAGTGGCCAAATCCATACAGCACTTTTCAGAAAAGAGACTTCTGGCAATTCTATTTTGTTTGCCAGCAGCAGTTATCCACCTCAGTTGGTCAAAAGCATACCCTATGGTGAACTGCTAAGACTTCGTAGAACCAGCTCGAGAGATCAGGATTTTGAGGCGGCTGCCTCTGAATGCCTTGCACGATTCAGTCTTAGAGGGTATGATGAAAAGCTGTTACAGAACACCCTTAAAAAAATTAGAAGAATTCAGAGGAAAGAACTTCTGAGTAAAAAATCTCCTAATAGCGAAACCAGCAATGAAGGGAAATTCAGGATGGTGACCCCATATTCCTCTGGGCCAACCAGTTGAGAGCAATGTTGAGGAAGAATTGGCACATTCTCCTGACGGATAGTGTGCTTAAGGACGACTTACCGCCACACCCCTTAGTGACCTTCAGCAGAGCAAGGTCATTGAGAGATATGTTGGTGAGAAGTCACCTAGAGAAACCCACACCTAAGACAAACACCTTGAGGGAAATGAAGGGATTTTCTCCCTGTGGTCGCTGTAAGGCCTGTGCAACAAGTAGAAGGGTCCTCACCTACGACATACCTGATACGGGTAAAAGTGTGAAGATACAGAAATGTATCACTTGCAGCACCTCCTATGCGGTCTATTGCTTGATCTGCCCATGTGGCTTACGCTACATTGGGAGCACGATCAACCAATTAAAAATGAGAATACTTGAGCACTTACGGGCCATCGATAAGGCAGATCCTGCATATCCTGTGGCCCGCCATTTTGTGTAATTGCATGGGAAGGATAGGAGTAAGCTGCAGTTCTTTGGATTGGACACTGTACCACAGAGTGCCAGGTGAGGGGACCGCCTAAGATGGCTGCGTAGGCTTGAGTCTAGATACATTATTGATTTGTCGACCAAATATCCCAGATGCTTGAATAGCGGTGAGGAGATGGCAGTACACTTAGGGAAGTGAATAGATAAAACTGAATGGTATATTGTATGGTCTGCTGCTATAGGACTCTGCCATGTGAATTATTGATTTTTATTCCTTATTTCATTTTAGGAGTTTTGATATACTGAGTGATGTGATGAAATCGGATCAATCAATTAATGAATTAATAATTTTATCTGAGATTGGCTGAATACTGTTGATTCTGATACGTAGGTATGAACTAGATGAATTATTACCAGTTTTGCTGTGATTGATATAGTCAACAATCATGTGGATACATTTTCGAGGGACACTAGCCGCTCCACGGAAAGACTGTATGGTATGTTCCATTTTAACGCTCTTATACCCTCTGCAGGTGAAAACGAACCGATTCACGGTTTAACAACTGTAATGTGAATGTATGGGGAGTAACATACTCCAAGATGGCATTTCATCATATCCAAGGGGTTAGTCCCTTGTCTATTGCCACTAAGTTGTGAAACTTTATCAACTGGTCACGAATCAAGTGCCATTGACGATGACGAAGGCTAAACGCCGAAACGCGTTTGTTTGTTACCTGATTAAAGACTGTTGAATTTGCTACCTCCGGAGTGCTGTCTTTTTCTGTAGATACAGAGAAAATCCAAGCGTCATATATATATATATATATATATTTATACACACATATATATATATATATATATATATATATATATATATATATATAGATATATGAACCAAAACACCTAACTCCCACAGAAATTCCATGGAAAAGCAGGCACGGACACGAAGTGGCATTGGAATCGGCATTTATTTCTTAGTGCAGGACGCCCTCAATCACGAGCACGAGAAGAGACGCGTTTCAGCCTTCAAGAGGCCTTTGTCAATCAAGTTTGGCAATACATAACTAATGAGTTAAATAGCCCATCCCACTGACCAAATTGGTAAACATGGAAAACATACTCTAGCGTGTGGATTCCCATTACAGCTAAAATGCAACATGCTCACGCTGCCTGAAGCTCTTCATAAACATAAATGCAGGTAAAACACAGCCTACTGATATATAGTGCCCAATGCAATTACCAAAGTAGCAATGTTACCAGCAAAGCAGACAAAAATGATATGGTGAGGCATGTATAACAAATAAAACACAGCTCAGTGGGAAGCATGTGGGCACTTGAACAGTTCTGCCAAACTCGCATCCTGTGTTGCCTATATATTATAAAAAAATGTTTTTTTCACAAAATAGTAATAATAGTAAAACTGCTGCTGCATATACTCGTAGGAGTCCTTATAGACTGTCACATGTCGCCTTAGCTTAATATATATATATATATATATATATATTCATATATTTTTATTATTTCTCCGCACGTGGGCGGGACTATTCGGTGCTTATGACTTGATGACTTTCCCCTGGAATCGAAACATCATTGTTTATTGTTTTGACTTTGTGATCTCAACTGCCAACTCCCCAGAGACGAGGGAACATCACCTGGAGTTCGATCTGAGGGAGGGAGTACTGGACTGTCCTGGGTGCCAACACATCGTGCCTGTGAGTGAGGGAAGGAAGTGCCAACTATGCAGAAGGAGGCAATCATGGGAGGGACTGCTGTAATTGACCCTGGCATATAGTCCGTCCTACAGGGACTTGCTAAGCAAGGGCGTTGAAGGAACTGGGTACTATTGCACCGAGCAGCATGGATTTGATCACTTATCCCCATCGTAGCTACCAAGGCACCTGGAGCTGTGTGCCTGAGTGGTAGGTCTGACTGAAGTCAGTATACGCACCTGCTGGTGGCCCACGTGTTCCGCAAATGGAGTGCCATTGGGTCAGGGCCAGTCCGGAACACCAAGTGACCAGCGAGGTACCACATGGGTGCCTCATGGAGAATTGCCTCGAGGCACTGTGTGCCAAAGTTAGTGCCTGGCATCCACCACACACTGAATAGTCATCACCTGCAGGCATTTGGCAGTCACTGTCAAGAGGAAGTTCCAAGTACTTACTATAGGGTCGGAGTGAACCTCGCTGTGCATCAAATACCCACAGGAGTGCCAGAGAGACACAATCTGCTGCCAGAAAAGGGTCACCTGCAGAAAACTCCACATCTACAGCAACCCTCTAAGTGATACAACACGTGGCCGGCTGCCGAGCAGTTGACTTGAAGACTGGTGTGTGCTGCCTGGAAGCTTCCTGCTACCAGTGAGATCCCGCTGCTGCAGGAGGGCCAAATGAAGTTCAACACGTTGGGGGGGGGGGAGGGGAGGACAGGTGCATTTATAGACCTAACCCCAAACTCTGAACCTGAAGGCGGGACCAAAAAAACGAGGGGACCCTCAAAGGGACAGATCATAGGGTAATTTGGGTTAATCGGCAGAAGCTCCTGGAAGCACAGAGACTCTCATCTGTAAATCCGGTATTCTTGCATTAATAAAAGTGTAGTGGAATTCAATTTTTCCTTGCAATACAATACTTGTCTTTGTACAAACAGAAGGACTGGGCTGGCAATTGATCTTATTGCGTTGCTGGGGAATATTGATTCCTGAGCTTTATTAACCCCACAACATCCTCCTTGAGAAGCCTGCGACAGCATGCCCTCTAGCAGTGTGTTCAGTGTTAGCCACTGTACATGCCCAGTTGTAAGGCAATATTTCTCAACATGCCAAACCAGGATGGAATTGCAATTCTCCAGGGGAGCATGGTGACACATTCCCCCTTGTAATCAAGCGATCTTAAGATCTATTTGAGCTCATAGACCTTTTATTTTGTGACTTGGTAAGGTTCTTACATGCCTCCATCGGTTGCTGTCTGATTCCACAGCAGTTAGCATGAGTGACCTGGTATGATGTGTTATTACTTCGAGGCTGGGTGGATGTAACCTGGTTGGCCTGTAGTGCTTTGGGGGTATCCTCAGCAATTTGCGGCTGATTTACACCTTTTAGTTGTGTCAGAGGAATTGCATTGCCCTCTCTGTGCCCATCTTTTCCCAAACCGACATGTGAGACGTTGTTCCCCATTTTTTAGGTTCACCCACCTGTCCACACCCTCTTTTACTCTTTGCCAGTACGTTTTTGGGTGTGCGATCTTCCGCACACCTGGTGGACTAATACGGACATATATGTCAGGCAAAGGCACACAAATTATCCCAGGGGGTCTTGTAAATTACCAATTGACGTATGATATGTACATTAGCTAGGCATACTATTACACTTTGATGACAATTATTTTATGAACTGAGCCCAATATTTTATATGTTCACCACTTCTTACTGTACTGTGATGTTGTTTTCGAAGTTGTGATAAACATCTGAGCAGTGAAACACAAAGAAGAAATTCAAAGTTTAATGTAGCCAATAGTTCAAATATATAACATTCCTTTCATCTCCACATTTTACGTCTTTCTAACACCCAAAACAGAAACTCATTCTTCAGTTTTATCTACCTGTAGACACAATTCCCCACTGCACAGTTTCATTATTCTGCTGTAAATATCTGTAATAAACCACTGTGATGTTGGTACAAGCTCTAGGTGATGTTTTAACTATATTTCTTCATATCCACAGAATATAGCGAGGCCTCTGGGATGCACCAGTAAGTCACACATAAATAAAGGCATGTTTTGAGCATAAAGGCAGCGCAGTTAGTGAAAACCTACACTGGGTTATGAGTTTAGCCATCAATAGAGAGGATAACAGCATTATGTTATGTTAAATTATCATGAATTATACAGTACCTCTGGGGTCTGACTGTCTGCTTGCAATAGGCCTTGACAGAATAGAGACAGAATGGTCAGTGAAATTAATCCAAACATGCCTTATTGGTAGTTGTTCTGTTTTTTGTGCTCCATGGATAGAAGGACAAGGCGCTTTATTGGGTTTGGGATTGTGCTGACACGATTTTGAGGCTGGCTAGCTGATGGTAGGATGGTCGTAGCAGGCTTTAGGGAGCCTGTCAGTGGGTAGGTTCTGAAGGCCACAGAAAGAACCACCGAACTCTGGATAGCCGCGGGGGGTTATGATTTACTTTGTGAGCAGCCACTTGAATAGAGCAACTAAAGAAAACCCTACGAGGAGTAGCAAGCCATTACAGGGCATTCTTATTAACGTTAGGTCCCTGATTAAAAATAATGTGGCTTTTAAAGATTTTGTTCTTCAACACTCCCCTGACTGGGTATTTTTAACTGAGACCTGGGCACATGAGTTTTCTGGCCCGAGCTTGTAGAAGCTATCCCAGCAGGCTTTCCCCTTTTTAGACTGGATAGGGAGGTTCGCCGGGGGGGGGGGGTGTCTAGGGATCTTGCTCAGGGATACCTTTACTTTTAGATCAGAACCGCTCACTTTGACGCTTGATTCTTACCAGGCCTTATATTTTTCGATACATTTTACCCCCACGGAGAGCTTTTCAGGGGTCCTCTGTTATAGGCCCCCCGGGCTCTAGGGCCTTGTTTAGTCAAGACCTGACTAATAAGCTAGAACCCTATTTTGAGAGACTGGATTTTACTCTCTTTTGGGGATTTTAACTTTCATTTAGAAAATAAAGTGGTCGCCACTGCTTTTGCTGATTTTCAGCACCTGGAACATTTAAGTGCTAATTCAGTGGCTGATATCCTTTCTAAGAAGATTTTAGCTGTGATGTACACTCTTGCCCCTATACAAAACGTTCTACTCTGCAAGGAAGAAGCCCTCTGCACCTTGGTTCTCCGACCGTTTGCGTAAGATGAGACAAGAGTGCAGAAGGAAGGAAAAGTTTTGGCAGAGGGATTTGACACCCCGGGGTAGAGATTCACACAAGTAATCCCTGAAAGCTTATAGAGCAGCTATCATTGAAGAAAAGGGAAGCTATTATTCAAAGAAATCAGAGAGCCTGATGTCATCTAGGGAGCTTTTTAACATCTTTAACTCCCTTGTCGCGCCCACGGTCTCAGATGGGGTGGAACCATCTCAGGCGCTCTGTGATAGGTTGGCCTCCTTCTTCTGCTCCAAGATATCGGACATTTATGTTCAGTTGGAGATCCTAAATGCTAATCAGGCACCCAGTGGCCTATCGGAAACCTATCCTGGTGATGGTCAGAGAAATTTGGTATCGGCAAGTCTCTCTGCCTTTCCAACTCTCACTCCGGAAACAGTTGGGAATTTACTTGGAGTCAAGTCGGGGTCGCCCCTGCATCCTTGTCCTCTTAAGGTCCTGAAAACAGCCAAGGCGGTGCTTATCCCCCATCTTACTATGGTTCTGAACTTAGCCATCTCACAGGGCCAGTACCCCCTAAGTTGGAAGGTGGCAGTGGTTAGGCCTCTCTTAAAAAAGCCCTTGTTAGACCCGTCAAACCTGAAAAATTTCCGTCCCATCTCCCTTCTGCCGGTCCCAGCAAAAATCCTAGAAGTCCATCTGAACTCTCATTTGAGTGCCTATTTGAGGGAACATCAGATTTTGGATAGCTCACAACATGGTTTTAGAAGGTTCCATAGCACGGAGACGGCCCTTACTGCAGTTTTGGATAATGTTCGAGTGCAGGTGGATGCAGGTTATACCACTCTCCTGATCTTACTTGACCTCACTGCAGCATTCAAATCCCTGTCTCCCCAGAGATTGGTGAGCGTCTCAGGGAGATAGGGGTCGGGGGCTTGTCTTTGGATCGTCTAACTTCTTTCCTGGAAAAGCGGGCCCAAACAGTAAAAATTGGGAAGCTTCCACTCGAAGTCTTCCCCCCTGGTCTGTGGGGTGCCTCAGGGCTCCTCCCTGAGCCCCACCTTTTTAATATCTACGTGGCCCCACTGGCTGGGGTGATGAAGTCCTTTGGGTTGGAAGTTCTGTCTTATGCGGATGACACCCAAATTAGGGTGCCAATCACGCAAAACGCTAGGGATTCCGCGCAGAACTTTAAGAACTGCGTGTTAGCAGTCTCGTCGTGGATGGTACAAAACTATCTCAAACTGAACGGCGAGAAGACGGAAGTCTTGATCTTTGGAGACAGTCCTAACATCTGGTCTAGGGAATGGTGGCCTGATGCCCTTGGCGCCTGTCCAACCCCGGTCTCCCATGGGAAGAATCTGGGAGTTGTGGTAGATGTCTCCCTTTCCATGAACCTTCAGGTCTCCAGGACAGCGGCCACTTGCTTCGGGCTTATCCGGATTATAAGGAAAATATCTCAGTTCCTCTCACTTGAAGCACAGAAAAAAGTGGTGGTTGCATTAATACTGTCCAGATTGGATTATTGCAATGCCCTCTATTTAGGCATCAATAAAGGCCAGCTGCGACGTCTACAACTGGTGCAAAATGCAGCTGCCAGGTTGGTGATGGACATCCCCAAACATCATTCGGTCTCCTCTCCCTTAGGTCGCTGCACTGGCTCCTGGTGGACCGCAGAATTGTGTTTAAAACCCTCTGCCTCACTCACAATGCATACTATGGCCTGGGCCCTTTGGGCATAAAGACCATTTTTCAACAGTATGTGCCCTCCAGAAACCTGAGGTCAGCAAAAATGAATCTCCTTGTTGTTCCTAGGGTGAAAAAGATGAGATGGGGCAGGAGGGACTTTTCATTTGCAGCTGCAAATGTTTGGAACTCTCTCCCGGACTTTCTCTTGGGGCAACAAGAACACTCAATCTTCCGTAAAGCCATGAAGACATGGTTGTTTCCTTGAAATTCGGGTTTGAGTAGGAATTGGTTTTGCCTGTATGGTGCCTGGTGCTAGCGCCTTGATGCCCTTGGGCTAAGTCCACACTTTAAAAGTCTCACATTCATTCATTCATTACCTTGATATTTGTATATGTAATCACCTGTAATTGGACAAAATACATGGATGATACAAAAAACCTAAGTGATTTGTATGACAATATTGTCTTGGTACAAGCTGGATGAGTGACTAAGTGCTAGTGTAGTGAGTCTGTAATATGAAAAGTGATTCGTGAGACCTAGAATCTTCTTATTACAGCACAGATTTCATGCAGAAGAGGTGTCTTTGAGCCTTGGTGTGCCGAGGCTCTGGCAGCGGAAAAGAGAATCTGCAAAAGGGCTCAGAGAGGCTGGTGCAGACATCATAAGGAGGAGGACATTGCTGCCTATTGGGTGTCTTTAACCCCTTCAGGGCTGATGACGAGCTCAGCTCGTCATGAGCGTAACGTGCCGTGCGCTGATGACGAGCTGAGCTCGTCATGTAACGCGGTAAATTTAAAAACGCAGCGCGCAGTGGGAAAACCGCTAGCGTGCATGTGGTTAAGAAGATAGTATGCTGTAGCTAAGGCCACTAAGAAGACTTACTTTGGTAAGAAAATTGAAGCCACAGAGAACAAGCCACGGAGATGTTTGAGATTGTCAAAGCATTTCATAAGCCTACAGCCTATGACACTATGCTTGTGTCTCCTGAAGCGTGTGAGAGACTGTCTGGTTTTTCTCAAGATAAAATTCTCATAATACAATCTAATTTATCTTTAGCCTCTATTGTTGATGATATGGAGGCACATGCAGGACATAGTTTGTAGGCAATGCTCAGTGCCTCAAGTCAATCCGATTTCCTTTTGCTAGAGCTTCATGATATTCTGAAAATTGTAGGGGGTGCATCATAATCACGAATAGTCCACACCCGCATATATTCTTGTGTTGAAATTAAGGATTGATCATTAGAAATGTGAACGTAATAATGAAATGTGTAAGTGTAATGATAGAAAATTAGTTTGTGTTAGTTGTGAAAGTAAAACAACATTTAAATGTAACTGCTTATTGCAACTGCCTAATGAATTAGTTTAGGTAATGTAATGCATTAAATTTAAACATGCACAATATTAAAGTCTACACGTGTAGGAATGACCAATTATATATTGAATGTAATGAAATAGAGTGCTTGCAGATGCAACATTTATTATTGTGTGTATTTCTTGTTGTGTAAAGGCCTAAATGAATGTTTGCTTTTGCTATGAAAGGCCTATTCGTAATTCCTTATGTTAGCTGACTTGTGTAGGCCTGAAATGTGCTGTTTCTGGAAGAGCTCTCAATTGAAGGCAGTCAGCAAAATTCATGTGCATGCAAGGTTGCTTCGTTCACATGCTTCTGTTGCAGGTGCAAGGACATCATTCTCGTTAGTTAGACTGATGCTCTTTGTTTTAGGAGTTAGGTATGGAGGAGACCTGCAAATTAGTATCCAAGAATGGCGATAATTGGAAGCTCGCTTAAGAAGCTTGAGACCCAAGGACATACTAATCGTTGCTGGACTGAGTACAAGTTTCAGTGGAAAGTTACCTACGAGAGGTGTCCGGAAAGATGAGGTGTTTCAGGGGCATGTTCTATTAAGTGTTCATTTTGTATTAGGGACAGCGCCCCAGAGGAAGAGTTAGCAGAGAGCCGTTAGGAGAGTAGGGAAGGGATCAATTCTTAAAAAGAAGACTTAGCTTTGGCTACTGACCCTTGCAACGTTAATGCACTTCTTAGGAAGTTTTCACGAGCTGACACCTTTTCTTGTTCTTGCCTGGAAGATGTTAAGTAGGGATGCCACCTAAGTGATAGTGTAGGGACAGATTTAACAGATTTTCCTTTCTAGCCATAAATGAAGACTGATTTAGATGTTGGGGCAGTTGTTGCCTGTATAGTCTATTTAGAGTTGCTCATTCTTTTTATGCCACACCGGATCAGAGTGGTGCGTAGGATGAACTTTGTATTAGTGCCTATGTATTTCTTCAATCTTGTCATGAGGTGCCTGTATGTCCAGTTATTCTGGCTTTGTAATAAAACCCCAACATTGTAAATTGTAATCACTGGTCCTTCCCGAGTCGATTGGTCCATACTGTTGGTAGTGAATGTACTGGTTTTCTCCCCTTTACTCTTCACAGCAGATAAAAAGATCCAGTCAGCCGAGGATTCTTAGGAGTGGTAAGATAAGAAAGATGAGATAAGAATCCGGTGCAATCACTTTAAAACTGCTATTTGTGGCCTAAAATCGGGCTTTCCTACCAACCCTTGTCCTAGTGATCTGCTGGTTATGGCGGTGGATGTGATTAGCCCTGTGGTGAAGAAGCTACTTAATTACTCTCTTTCTACTGTCAGGGCTGGACTGACCGTGGCGAGCACCAGGCATTTCCCCAGTGGGCTGGAAGGATGGGGGCCGGCTTTGGAGCAGTGGCAGCCGCTTTTGTTACAGGGGGCCCGCCTTTTCAGCACTGATAGGCCTTTAAGTCCTACACCCTTTAATGTTTATCTATCCCCTTTGTCACAGCTTGCAGATATTTTTGGAGCAAAGATATTCTCGTATGCCGATGATACACAATGGCTATTCTCCATAAATAAGAGTGAAGAGATAAGGTACTTCTCTTTAGGCTGTTCTCTCCATTTGAGTGGTATAATTGCTGACCTGAGAGTGCTACCCCTTTGACCTCTCAGTCTGAAGTGGTTAAAAATTTGGGGGTCAAGTTTGATAATCAGCTTTCTTTTTGGTCACAGGTTTTGGAGTTGGTGGGAACCTACTTGGTGCTTCTTCGCAAACCAATTTCTTTTTGCATTTCCCCCTCTACCTGCTAGGAAAACAGTTGTCCAGGCCTTAATTAATTCCAGGCTAGACTATGCCAAAATCCTCTATCTAGGCCTGCTGGATTACTTAATGAAAAGGCTACGGGTAGTACAAAAGGGGGCTGCTCGACTTATTCTCAAACTTCCTTTCAGAACTCCTGTTTCTCCATATTTAAGCTCTCTCCACTGGCTCCCAGTCAAAATGCAGATTCTTTTAGGAGCCACTCGTCTTGATTCACAGAGCTTTATATCATGCAAGACCGCAATATCTGGAAGCCAGAGTTAATTTTTACTCTCCTATGAGGGAGCTATGCTCTTTCCCATTGGCTTTGGCAGAGATTTCAAGGATAGGGTTCACTAGAAAAGGCGGTAGCTCTTTCTCCTTTTTGGCAGCCATTGCCTTGAATATCCTTTCTCTAGAGCTTCATTTAGGATATTCATTTAAGAAATACTTCAATCTTGCTCTTTGTTCACACTTAATTTCCATTCCTCTGGGACAATCCTTGGAGCATATGTTACACTTTATAAATCTCTGTTCATTCATTCATTCATTCATTTATTCATTCAGAAAGCAAATAGTCCTATTGTGTTTCTTTTTGGAAAAAACTGGTGCCCAAAAGATAGCCAAAGCCGGAAATCTTGCAAACATATGAATCAAGCCATCATCAGTTTGGCACATTTTGGGCATACAGAAGAATCTCAACTACCACTTTTAAACAGCTTTATAGAGGAAATACAACTGGTATAATAAGATCGTAGCTGAACTATAAGTCAGTCTTTTATGTTTGATATATTCCATTATGAATTTCTGAATCTGTAAGTAATTTATAAAGTGTGCACTTACCTACGAGGCATTCTAAAATACTAAAAATAGCCGCCACAATTATTTTTCTACTTTTGGTTCTCACTATTGATAGGCAAATAAGACTTACATAGTAAAGAAGCTCGAAATTAGTCAGTAAGGACAAAATACATTGGTGTGTGTCTCCAAACCAGTTAAAACTTTTATTAACCTCACAACATTTCACTCCACAAGTGTGTGGTTCAACCTGCCAAAGTTCTTTTATCTACGGCTCTCATCCCTGAGTCTCAAAAGCGCCACCCCAGAGGCTATTTTATTATTAAGGTGAGGGGGTTTTCCTTAACCATACACAGTTTTTCTCCCACCCGGGTGGAAGCAGTGAAAATTGCGGCTCTGACCCAGGTGGGAGTAAAGGGATAGTACTGGCTCCCACCAGCATCCAGTATGCTGCATGAATGGGTGTTGTGATTGCCCCGGGTGGGCACAGACCACCCACCAATTATTGAATTCACCGGCTCCCACCATGGAAGCCTGCTGGAGCTGCGGGGGTCCTGAGGCTCCCCCCAGAACCCCTCAAAATGAAGACGTTGTGGATGCCAAACATTTAAGTAGCTGGCTCTGTCAGCGGAGGTGGCTGGGTCCATGGGGTCTCTGGGGCTTCCCCCGCAGCCCCCAGGAAAAATGGAGTTGTGGGTGCCTGACTCCCGCTTGCACCCACAATAGGAGTCGATTGGGCAGCCAGCATTTACATTTTATGTGGGTGCTCCGGTTGGACACCTGGTCACTCACAAAATATACAAAACATTTAAAAAAAATACATAATAAATGAGAGGCTGGAGTCACTGATTTAATATACATTATTCCAGGAAGGAACACCCCATAATGCCCTGAGGCATTTATAAATTGTATATTTGCTTGCTGAAGCTGCCCCTAGAAAGGACAAGGTCTCCACCAAACATCTTTTTTAATGTTTTGTGCGACTGCAGGGAGTGCAGCAGCCCCTCAACAACATTAAAAAATAGAACACAGTTGGTCCCCTGGGTCATTAAATGCATGACTCCATGAGTGCTCACCATATTCTTTTTTTAAAGCACACCAAGCTGGAGCTGTATGTTCTTCAGCTGGACTGCACAGCCCCCTTGTGGTGGGTTCCATAGCTACTCTTTGTAGCCTGAAAAATGTTAAAAGAAAAACTCAAAAACAAGTTGATGTTTTTTAACAACATTTTGTTTTAAAGGCAGACTCTTTTTAAACATTGCAGTGTATCAATTGATAACATTTGCATTTGAATATAGTTATTGGTGACTTAATGACAAAAACAATAGGTCTGCTTTATATATGTGGATGTGTGGCCTCAAGAACAAGCCAATAGGCCCGCCGACTCTTTGGCAAAGCCAATAGATCAGCCTTGTTTAAAATAATACTCTTTATATTTTGCATCACACAATCAGACATGCATGTCCATGAGGAATCAGCGCAGGGAAAGGCCGTGTACTGTGGGGGATAGCGCACCCAACTCTATGCCACACATGGTGATGGACATCTTACTTCACAATAAAGAACCATAGATATTCGCTGAAAACGCCAATGGTTAAAGAGCTGTTATATATAGTAATTGTAATTATATCTTATTTTAAATAAAAAAAACACTTAGAAATTCACTGAAAAAAATAAAGGATAAGGTGACGTTATAGTTATGTGACAATGACAGTTTAAACATACCATTTTAAACTAACAAAGTTACTGAAATTCACTGGTTATAGTTATCTCAAATAACTATAGCTCATGCCCTAAATTAACTATAACTCGGGCCCTTGCCATACACTGCTAATTAGATCCCATAATATATCACTCATAACAAATTTGTGCGACATTACTGATAATATGACTACAACATCCGAAATGAAATCATTGATGATAACACTTTGTATGGTGGTGGCGCATGTAATAGTTACTTTAGAGCGCAAGTTACAGGGCAAATATCTGGCTCGGGAGGCAGGAGGACCACACACAAAATCTAAAATCTAAAAATATATATATAGATGTCAGGCCCTGGGAATGGAATCCCTGGGGCAGTAACTGACTTGGAGAGGCAGCCCCCCAAATGCCTCATTTTGCATATTTCTAAAAAAACAATGTGCCAAACCCCTTGCCTGTTTCACCCCAGGGGGTTTCGAATTGAAAAGGGCAGATACTTGTCCTTTTTTTAAAAAAACAATGCACTGGGGTACAGCGGGACTGCAACAGTACTGGATAATTTAAAAAAAATTGGGACCCATCAGGGGCTCTCCCGCTCACCTCCATAAAACCTACGTCCCCCACAAGGCCTACTCTGCTCACATTGTCTTTTTGCCTCCTTGTAATACTGTTCTCACCACAGCTGTACAAACAGCAACGCGGGACAACAATGGGCACGTGCTTTGTTCCAGCTACGTGAACTTGTTCATGGGCTGGTGGGAGAAGCACGTGGCCTAAGGTGGTAGACATGAAAAATGGATTGATGAAATAGACTTTTGGGCTAGACATATATACGACTGGTTTATCAAGTGGCGAGGCAGTCGTTCTTCAGCTGAAGAACATATTGCATCATTAACCATTAATGATCTAAATCTGATTTTTACAGCTCATACCTTGAAGTATATAGAGAGAGCAAGAAATTGTTGACAAGACTGTATAGAAAACCCACATCAGGGAATTATATCCTGCATTCTGGGAGTTATCATCCGAAAGGTTTAGTCAACAATATTCCTTATATGGAACTACTGCGGATGAAACAAAGAACGAAGCTCTCAAACGTTTCAAAGTGAGGGGCTATAACAGCAACAGTTTATTCCAAGCAGAGGTGAGGGTAAAACAAGTGAGTAGGTCACAACTGTTAATAGCTAAAAAATGCTAGTGACAAAGACAACCAGGAACGAAAAGAACCTGAGGGGATGATTACAGAGTATAACGAGTTAGTCCAAATCTTTAAAAGAATTGGCACATTTTACAATCTGACCCCATTTTGAGAAAACCAATCTCAACTAGACCGTAGAGTATAACCTATAGGAGACGAAAATCCTTGAGCAACTATCTAGTACATAGTCACTTTTATCTATATCGCCTGTGGGACTTGGCCCTTTTTGGCTAAAGTTCCTTAAACTTTTTGCCTTCCTCCTAGACCTTTTTCTGACATGATGTTGTCGACTTAGATGCTTTGGGCACTTTGCCACTGCTGATCAGTGTCAATGTGCAAGTGCTCCCTGTAAAAAGTGTTATGGTAATTGGTTGTCCATAATTGGTATGTTTGTCTTACTAGTAAAGTCCCTAGTGAAGTGCACTATGTGTGCCTGGGCTGGTAATGCAAATGCTACTAGTGTGCCTGCAGCATTAATTGTGCCACCCACACAAGTACCCCTAAAAAGAGATCTCAGGCCTACCACTGCAGTGCCAGTGCGCAGTTTGCTAACTGCCTTGTTGTCCTGACAAATGCAACCACTCGCCAGGCCTCACCCTTCCCTTTTTATGCACATCAGACATCCCTATAGTAGGTCCAAGGTACCCCCATGGGCAGGGTGCAGTGTATGTGAAAGGTAGGACATGTACTGAGGTGTGTACCATGTCCTGACAGTGAAATACTGTCAAATTCGTTTTTCACTGTTGCAAGGCCAAATTGCCTATAGGACAGAATGGGGAATGCTGTGTCACATGTTTCCAGCATATCTTCCCATAGGCATAAGATGGAGAGATGGAGTTTAGTGTGCCTGAACTCAGGATGTAATAACACATCTTTTAGTGAAGATGGTTTTTAAATTGTGAGTTTAGAAACCACGCTTTTAGAAGTGGCTGGTTTCTTGTCTTAAACTATCCTGTGGGCCTCTGCCTGGTTGTGAATCGACTGTCTGGGTTTGGGTGTGACAGGGTCTGGGGAGTGTCCTGACACCAGAGAGGAGTAAGTAAGATAGCCACAGGATGCCCTGCATTTGGTGTGGTGGGAGGATGAGTCCCTTTGATGCAAAGAGGATGAAGAGAAGGACTGCCCTTGCTGTGTGTTCTGGGGCAGGCCTTAAGTTTGCTGATTTGACTAAGGAGAGGACAAGGGACTTTGCTGTGTGCTGTGTCCTCCTGCTTGAAAGGACTTTGCTGTGTGATGTGTCCTGAAGTAACTTGTCTCCAAGGGCCAGAGAGGAGCTGGCTCCCTTTTGTGGAAACAGGAACATCAAAGTTTCCAAGTGTGTTTCAGCGAAGCTGTGTGCATGTGCTTTTTGCAGCCTGAGACCTTCGTGAGAATTGCTCCGTGACCGTGTGGCCTGGAGCAGTCTTGTGCTTTGCTTTTATCGACAGCATGACCAGAAGTGCTGTGATCGTTATCGCCATTGGCCCAGACCATTGTCCAAAGGGAGAGCCATGAGAAATCACCACCGCCGGCCTGATCCTGCCTTTGCCAAGGAGAGACCTGTGAACCTTCACCATTGTGGGTCCAAGGTCCTTTGCCTAAGATCAAAGGAGAGCCGATCAGCTGCGAGGCCATCACCTGGTAGCCTGACTCTTACTGCGAGAAGCAGCTGCCGCCAACCCGAACTGCACAGCATGACACTCAAGCATGAGGAGAGGAGAGAGAGACTGCATCCCCCCAGGTAACGCTCAGCGAGCATGCATGTGTTGTCACTTGAGGCGGAGTGCGTGCTACAAGAGACCGCCCTCGGCCTTTCCCATCTTTGCAGCGCGAGTCTCTGCTCAAGTCAGTATCGCAGCCTGTACTCACCGAGGGGTGGCAGTACCAGGGTCGGATTGTGGAGCTGCAATTTGTTTCCTTTGTAACAGTATTGGGGCATATTTTGGCAGACGCTGACCGCGAGTCAGCCAAAAGTGGCATAGAGACCTTCACTAGCACTGCGATAGGTACGGAATTGCTTTTACGACCTGCATTAGTACGTGCACTACTAACTGCATTATAACATGCTTTTACGATCCCCATTACCACTTGTACTACTAACTGCATTATTACTTACTTTTACGATCCGCATTAGTACGTGCACTACGAACTGCATTATTACATGCTTTTACGATCTGCATTAGCACTTGCATTACGGACTGCATTATTACTTGCTTTACGAACTGCATTAGTAGTTGCATTAAGGACTGTCTTATTTTTACATTATGAACTGCATTACGAACTGCATACCATTGCATTAGGACTGCATTAGATCATCGTGAACTGCTTATTAATACTGCAAGAACCTACAAGTGATTGTTGGCCTAATAACCTGCCAAGTGAAACTTTACGAATAAGCATATGCTGGATATTTTTATCATTTGGTTTCATCGTATTTCTTCTTGATAAAGATACCGCTATTTTCCTAAATCAGTGTGGTGTCCATTTGTGGTGTTATCACTGTGTTACTGGGAGTGTGGTTGCAAATACTTTACACATTGCCTTGGAGATAAGCCTGGCTGTTCGTGCCAAGCTACCAGAGGGTGAGTAGGGGTTATCTAAGAGTGTGTCCCTCCTTTTCCTGACCAGTAGCAAATTCCCTATTTGGACTAAGGTACCTACCTCAGCCAACTAAAGACCCCCAGTTCTAACACCACCAAAAATAGATGTAGTCACAGGGTTCTATCCTTGCACAAAATGTAAGGCTTGCAAGTATAGTAACAAAGTCACACCTTATAAGACCTGAGAAAATGACCCTAGAACATTACGCACGATCAATTTGCTATTAAATTTTAATTCTGAGTTTACAGTCTATTGTTTAATATGCCCCTGCCAGAAGCTTTATATTGGGAGCACCATTCATCCCGCCAAAAAATGCATAGTAGAGTACATGCGTGTGATCAACAAGAAAGACAGTAGTTTCCCAGTGGCCTGCCTCTTTGAAACTGCACATCTAAGTAACAGGGACTTACTAAGTTTCTTTTCCCTAGATCGAGTTCCCAAAGACAAAAGAGGGGAAGATAGAACTAGAAGACTATGTATTCTCGAATCTAAATATATAATATAACTTAAAACTAAGGCCCCCTAGGTCTTAACAACAATCAAAAAATGTGGGTACACATCGAATAAAATATTCAGATATATTTAACCATGCGGAATATGTCCAGGGGTCTGGGTCTCTATGTATCACCTCTGAAGTATCAGGTACTCTCTTCTGAAAATGATATTCATCACACTAGGTGTTTAATTAAATTTAATCCTTAAGAAATAGTTTTTGGAATTGGAAGAAAAATCTATGTGTATGCTGCTTTAACTGTTCAAGAATCAAATGTGATTGCCCAGTAAGGGCACAATGATGGATTGGATGTCTCTGTATTACAATTCCTCATATGACATATTGAAACATGAATACTTATTATGAACTTTCATTAATGATTAGAATTACTGATTGTCTTTGTATAACCGCCCATTCAGGGCGCAATCATGAGGAAAACCATCACAGATGATTAGGGAACAATCAAGACTTATATGCACAAGGGGGATATGTGATTGATATATTTGCAATGGATTGATATGATGATAACTATCCCTTTTGTGCGATCATATAAGAAAATCCACAATTATGCATGCAGGGATTGTGGTTATATTTATTGTTTGCGCTTTTTAACACTTATACACAATAATGTCTTTGAGCACGTTTTAGGATGGCCGCTGTGATTCTGCCAACTGATTGAGACCAGAGGACCGTCTTCTTTGTTTATTATTATCATATGATGCACTGGTTTTGATTAAAATGACTTTGTGACAAAACTGAAACTGACATCGAGAAAGGCTTAACGCTGAAACACGTCTGTTAGTGCTAGAGGCTTGCACAATAAAGAGTATTTTACTTTTAAAGATTCCGTGAGTGCGGCCATTTCTTGGCTGTTTCTGGACATATCACCAATGTGGATGTTTGTGTATTGGCTCACCAGCGCTGGGGCGGCACCCAGGACAAGTAGAGCAGCAGCAGTGATGTTTTTTCTGAAATATATTTATATATATATATATGCATCCACAATGGCGATATACCCTGAATCAGCAAAGAAATAGGCACACTCACGGACTCTTCATGATAAAATACTTTTTAATGTGCAAGCCTCCTGCACTTACTGACGCGTTTTGGCGTTGAGCCTTTTTCGATGTCAGTATCACTTTTGTCACAGAGCTTATTTCATCAAAACAGGTGCATCATGTGATAATAGTAGACATAAACAACAGTCCTTGGTCTTAATCAATTGCCAGAATCACAGTGGCCATCTTGGAACGTGCTCAAAAACATAAGTGTATATCATAAAGTGTGCAATTAAAGAATATTAATAACAGTTATTACTTCATTACTGGTTCTCTTATCAAATCTCATTGGGAGATGATTATCATCATTTAGCTCAGTCCCAAATAGACATCACTCATTTGTGCCCCATATGTCATATGACATGCAACAATTCCACACTGTCCCTCTTTTCACAATTGCACCCTGAATTGGCAATCATATACTAACAGTTTATCCACTGAGTGGTGCAAAGAAATGTAATTGCTATCATTGGTGAGAATTCACAATAAATAGCTACATAGTTTCATATGCTATATGAAAATATTTTGTGATCAGAGACATCCAGTACATAATTGCTCCCTGAATGGGCAATCACACATAATTCATAGTCATATAATCAGTTATAAGCATCAATTAATCTTTCAATTACAAAATGTATTTCTTCAAAATAGAGTAGATCTTCAGTATCACCTATTATTGCTAATGTTCAGTGTGATAAATATAAAGTGTTGTTTTCAGAAGAATATTTCAATAGTTCAGAAAGGGTTAGAGTAGGCCCAGATCCCTGGACATATTGCTGCATATGTAAATGTATCTTGTTATGTTATTTTACTCGAGGTGTACTCACAGTTCTTCGTCATTGTTGAGACCCAGTGAGGCCTTAATTTGAAGTTCTATTATGTATTTGGATTCTAGAATGCACAGTTTTCTAGTTCTCTCTCCCCTCTCTCATCTTTTGGGACCTGGTCCAGGCAAAAGAAAGTTAGCAGGTCCCTATTGCATTGATGTGCAGTTTCAAAATGGCGGGCCACCATGTAAGTACTAAAAACATGGATTGCCGATGCACTCTAACATTGAGTAAACAGATTGTTCAGTAACAATTCATAACAGTTCAAAAACCACTTTGCAGAAGTGACAAAAAACTCCAACAGATGCGTAAATCTTGGAGTCTTTAATGCAGAGTACAGCCAGCCGACACGTGTTTCATCGCCTTCGCGATTCCTCAGGGCTAGATGGCCGTGCCGTTTGGTCCAAACAGGAACAGAGCTCGGAGGAGGTGCACCCGCTGGAGACGCTTAGAGAGCCGCACACGGCCTGGTGTCCGCTCGACAGAGACCACAACCGGTATCTTTTGACCAGACGCGAAAATAGTACTTGTTGTTATTTCTTGGAACTTCCAACCACCGTTTGAAATATATCGGGTGACCTCCGAGCCTTATCTTATATTTCGTGTTAACACATACACAAACAAAGGATATAATCGTTGCTGGAGACACTCGAACCGAGTGTCATTGGTCAAGGGCCCGGCTGGGTTGGAATTATCACCAGCTGAGCGACCTTTTTTACGTTGACACGGCCATCTAGCGTCCTAGTCATTTGTTCTGCCCTCGCCTCAGCTTTATATAAGCTATTTTTAACGTAGTCCCTTGCCTTGAAACGTTTAAAAACCTCATCCTTTGCTTGTTGATTGTCAGGTTGTGTGGTACAGTTGCGTTTCATACGCAGTAATTCTCTATACAGAATATTATTGACAAGACTCTTAGGGTGGTAACTTCCCGCATGCAGAACATAATTCCCTGCAGTGGGTTTCCTGTACAGTCTTGTCAACAATTTTTCGTCCTCTATGTATACTTCTAGGTCTAGATGAACTACCTTCATGTTACGCAATGTAATATTCAGTCGAAGAACGACTGCCTTGCCATACAATCAACAAATCGTCTGTATGTATATATATATATAAATATATATATATATGACGTTCACCATTCCACGCTCACAAACTCCTAAATTTGATGGAGTTGTAGTGAGGCTGATCACGAGGCAGACAACTCATTTGAATTCTGCCAAACTCATACACAGTCCAAGTAAAAGTCTTGCACACTAAGAATAGCTTTATAAGTTATTTATCACTGTGCTATAACAACATTACAGAATTTTTCAGTTGAGATTCATCATTGTCTGCATGTTAGCCAAAACACATATTGGAATGCTTGGGACTGAGAGCGCTGATTGGTTGGCCACAGCATGAAAAGGAATGTTGTGGCCGACATTACAGGACTCAGAGACCTGGCCCCAAAGTCACACAAAAAGTATTTGAAAAACTACATAAAGGGGCAAGGTAGGGAAACCCAACCCTTGTTGTGGTTCCAACGAGAGTCCCCCCAGGATTTCAATTTAAAACTAAATTGTTTTGGTTTGTTCTGGTCCTGCAGCACTCTTGCAGGAGCCAGTGTGGCCCCCTGTGGTCCCACTGTAGTACAACGGTACTGGATTTTTTTTTTTTATCGGTGATGTAGGGGTCTCTGGGACACATCAATGTAAGGTTGTCCCCCCACTCTGAATGGCAGAAGAGCATGTGCAGCGGGGCTGGCTACCAGCAGGTGGGCTTGGCAAGGCCAGGCCTAAAGCCATGCCGTGTAGTCAACTGCAGGCAGGAAAACAGATGAAAAGTCTGCTCCCAGCGAGCTGAAGCAGTTTAGCTGCTCCTGCCCACTGCAATTGGACTTACTGTTTGCTCTCACTTGGTGGAAACTGTCAAAGCTCCCACCAAGCAAGAGCAAACAACTATGTCCAGGGGATGGGCACCCCGGGACATAAGGAACCGACCCTGGATGGGTGGCAGTCCCCAGGGCCATTAAGGGCTCCAGGAGAGGGGCTGCATAGCACCCCTCCTTTATTTATTTAGGGTCAGCCCTGGGGAGGTTGTGGTCCCCGGACTGTAACTGGCCTGGTATCAGGGCCACGTCTCCCCCTCCACATTTAAATTTCATTCAGGCCTTGGGGAGGTGGTGGGGCAATGGAGGGGGCTCAGCATGTTACCCCTCCAATTTTTTCATTGGAGATGTTACTGACCATGTCACGAGTGATGTAATATGTGAGGTCATAAGCAGTGCATTGCAGGGGGCGTAAGTTATAGTTAGCTCAGATAACTATAACTGCTGAATTTCACAGTTGTTACAAGTGAAAATCTGAGCCTAACTATACCATCCCTGTAATTTTTGTTTTTTTCAGTGAATTTTTAAGGCTTTTTAATTCTGTTTCCTAATTATAACGTCCCTGTAATCTTTCAGTGAATATAGACACACACACACACGCATACTTGCATATATATGTTGTTGCAGGGATTCTGCACATACACAGAACTATGCTAAGGAAAACAGGACCTTGGTGTGTAGGGGCGAAGCCGTTCTACTGCCTCAGTACCCCAAATCCAATAACTGACTAGCTATAGTGTCTCATTCGTTCATGAAAGGGTTTCAATGCTTTTGCATTTGACTCGTGAGGGACATCTAGAACGACAAGTTGAACTGCAGCTTGATGTAAGAATAATTTTAATGCTTTTGCATTTGACTCTTGAGGGATATCTAGTAATGACTAGTTGAACTGCAGCTCTTTGTAGAAATATTTTGATATTGGATATTATAAAATTCACTGCTCACTGCTAATCTCATCCCATAATGCTTTGCAGGGCCTTTGGTTGGGATTGTTTTTTTGCCAATAACTGTGCTTGAGGTGGTCCTAAGAGGATGGCACCACCACCGAATCGTTCAACAAGATGTGATTTTTGTATATGCTCTTTGTGTTTGAGGCATCTGGTTGGTCCCCCCCCAGGTTAAGGGGGACCCCAAAATCATCACCTCTCTCATTGCTGGATATTTTCATTCATAAAGTTCACTTTTGTGAATTGGTTATATGCTTTTCAGCATGCAAAATTGCTTTATCAAAGCATCTGTGAATGTTGTTGATTTAGGTGCTACGCTACGTGATTATGCACAGTTTTGTATTGTGCTACGTGCAATTTGCGGAGTGCGAATTAGTATAAACTACGCATGTACCGTTAGTGTAGTGTAGTACTACGCCCAGGGTTAAACGAGACTATTCACAATAGGATCAGCAAACGCGAGAGCTAGAACAAGAGCATAAAGCTCAGATAATTGCGCAGTACAGTTTCCAAGAGCTTGCGTATGTACAATCGAAGACCTAAATTTACCATTTACAATTGAACCAGCAAAAATAGCAGCAAGCCGCGTAATAAGCATGTTTGGACCCAATGGCCGGTTGAGCCGAGCCGTCAATTTAAATTATACATTTGTACTCTTCCAAAGGAAGTAAGGACAACGGAGGAGGATGAACATGTTCATAGCGTAAATACTCCTGTGTTTGGAGAGCAGAATCAAAGATAAACGTGGCATCAGCTGATGTCAAAGAAGTAGCCCATTGAATCCAACGGGGATATAAAGCTTTAGAGTTTGGTACACTTGCCTTAGTCACTGCTTCTAAAGCAGGGATAGGCGAAACGACCAGCATGCATTTTCCTTGTGCCAGCGAATGTTCTTTCAGAATCACCATTTGGACCACAGTCAAAATAAATTCAACATTCGAAAAGCGCATTTCCGCTGCTGTGTACAGAAGTGATTTACATGCAATAGATACTGTGTCCCCTTCGTTAAACTTTAGGTACATGAAATCCACCGTCCCTGGTTCAATACGTATTATTAGGTTCGTAAAATTCTCACGTGTCAACAACAAGTTAGTCTCTAGCAGATCAGACTGCAAAGATCGTGGAATAGAGGAATGTTCCGGTAACCAGCAGGCAGAAGTAACTATAGGTTGTATCAAGCATAGAACGGTTTAATACACTGGGCATAATCGAGAATGTATGTCCTCCCGAAATTTAAAAATCCCAGCAAAGACTGAAGCACCTTGAGTGTAGAAGGAGGTTGTAAGTGTGCACAATTCTCCAGAAAGTGGGGGCTAACCACCTACCTTCATTATTGAGCTCGTAGCCCAAAAAGAGCACTGCAAAATGAGCGATGTGTGATTTAGCAAAATAAAATTTTCACCATAGTCGGCAAACAATAATATAATTTGGTCAACTCGGACTAGATACGGTATCAGTTCATTGTCTGTCAGATAAATATGATCAACATATGAGAACGCATCAGGGTCTATGCTGTGTGACAAACACACAACACATGCAGCGAAAGCCCCGGGGCAATTTTATACCACATAGGCAAAAGTGTTACTTTTTTTGAATTCCCGGCTGCGGGAAATGCTGTGAAGTCACGGCTCTCAGGAGCCAATTTGTGACTGTAGAAACCATTGGATATGTCTAGTGTCGTCTTATATTTTTTACGAACAATGCTGTTCACTAGCGCAGAGCTGTGTGTGTTCTGTACCGCAAATGTACGACAATGACTTCACATTTTGGTAATCTAATACAATGTGATACGAACTGTCTGGTTTCGATACTGGAAAAAGAGGATTATTCATCAGTGATACACAACATTCAATCACACCCTAATATTCCAATTGAGTCAGAATGTCACAAACAGGAGCATTAGCCTCCCTCCTGATAGGATATTGCGGTTGTGGCTGTGACATAGATCATAATGGAATCTCGTGTGCCGGCGAATCTCTATCCCACCCCACTTGATAACAGTACACCGCCGGGGCAAGGGCCAGAGCCCACTCTGATGTGTATGCCTGTTTAGCCTCTTCAGGGACATATGGTGAAGAATTCAGAAGTATTATGTCTTACTCTCTAGAAGCGGCCAAAACAAATGGTGGAGGCCAATCCGCCTCCGCCAACAAAATGTCATACGAAGAAGTGAGATTTTCCCAAAAAAACCACTGTAATTGTACGCTGTATATCACCCTCAATTTGGAGGATTATTTCATAAAGTCTATCCGGGGGAGCAACTCGAGTATCTGCTGTTTCTACTGTAATAAATGTATCAGTTGCTCTTGCCTCCAGACAGGGACGCAGTGCCTCCCACACTATGGTGACCTCCGCTGCGCTGTCGAGCTGAGTCACTGCCCATCGCCAGTCTAGGAGTAGCGCCCTCACCATCTGAGGGTTATTTTGCTGTTAAAGTGGCAACTTTTTTCTTTTGATACGGGGGTTCAAAATGAGGCCGTCCCTCTTGTTTGACCTTCACGTCAAACCTTGGAGGCTGATCTCGTCCCTGTTGTGTGGTTGCTCGTTTGCCGCGATCCTGATGCTCCCCTCCACCAACTCGAGTGTCCGATGGTCCTGCATACAACAAGGAGAGCGATGGTCAGGGACCTGAAAACGATCAGGCAACTTAATGTTCGCACAATCGGGCAAATCATAAGTACGCTCAGAAGATTCGGGTGTCGATGAACCAGCAAGCAAATCCTGCTTCTGTTGTTGCAGCCCCTGTTTTTTGTTTTTCCATTTCTTTTTAGGTAAGAAAGGGCGCCCATCCTTCTCAGGTTAGGCTTTCTGTTGAGATTGATTTTAAGTTTCAGGTTGGGTGAAAGGCTTAATTCTCAGTCTATTGCGCCCTAAGGTTTTATAAGCTTTAGCAATAATCTTTGGCACTTCGCGCTGTTTGTCTGCGTCAGCAATAGCCTCCAAGCGTTGCGCCACCTGCAAGCTTACTGCATCACCCTTAACAGTAGCAAGGTACATATCACAAACAATATTGAACACTCCCACCAGTCTCATTCCCAACTCCAGGCCCGCCTCAGCCCCATGTTCATCCTGAACACATTTTATCATGGAGGGGAGAACGGTCATTGAGGGCATCCAATAAACCGCTGCAAACGCTCTACCCCAAGTGTTACAATCAGCTAACTCTGCAACTAGGCCTTTAGGTAAACTCATAGTCAGGATCCTGTGTTTCTCCACAGGCGTAGTATTTGGAAAAACAGCTTTGAGTTGGCCAAATTTTTCAGCAAGCCAATAAGGAAGTTTGTCTTTATTTTGCAGACTCTTGCCCATCACTGAATTAAACATGACGGGACCGATGATTACACCACCAGGACCCGGTGGTTGTGCAGCAACGCCAGGTGGTCCCTCATGGAAGTTGCGAGACATGAACTGAATAACAGCTGTATGTACATTTATTAATGAAGTATGCAATACATGTAGCTCTGTGACTGGAACATTAAGATAATTTGGATGGGGAGTATATAAAGCCAAAACGGGCCACATGGCCCCATTAATGAACAAGGGGCCTAAATGGACTGCAGTTACAGGGTGAGGAAGGGCGCCATGAAACAAATTGTTTGTTGCCAAGTCGTTAACGGAACCTCAAGAGATCTATAAGGTCGATAATCCTGCGGAACCGCGGTGGCAGTATATTCATGAAACATATTATCTGTTCCATCGACTGCTGGAAAGGTGACCCAAGAATAAAATACCTCAAAGCGGTGAGCTGCATCCACTTCAACAGCAAAAATAAGTGCAACGCCACCTGCAAGGACTCCATAATGAGTCAAATAAGATGTGACTGGATTACGGTTAGGAGGTGTTATGGCAACCACCATAATCAATAAAAGAGTATAACAACCTATGTGTGGCAGCGCAATAACTAGTAAAAAATAAAGAGAATACCTTTTAAAATTCAAGCTTGAAAAAAACTATAAAATATCACAATGTAGGAGGCTACACCATCACAACCGTCTCCGGAAAAAGAAGTGAGGGGTGTGTGAACAAGCACAAGCAGTATTCAGGCAACTCGCAGATAAGTACTAGACCAAATGTTGGCGGCGCCATGTTACGAGGATTCTGCACATACACAGAACTATGCGCAGGAAAACAGGACCTCGGTGTGTAGGGGCTAAGCCTTCCTATCGCCTCAGTACCCAAAATCCCAGAACCGACTAGCTATAGTGTCTCATTCGTTCTCCTACACAATCATGAAGCTACAAATGATTAGAATAACTCAGAACACAACACTCCTGACTCTTCTCAGGAATCGCGGCAGCAAGACGTACCCTTTCACTCACTCACTCTACTTGTCCACAAGAAGACTAGACAAAGTTACTGTTATAGTTCAAAATGTTTATTTATAACTATTGTGCTCTAAAATGCCGTATACGAGCCACTACCAGCAGCAAAACGCATAAACCTAAAACAGTTAGCATTGTAGCATGTCCATAGACTATGAAAGGGGAAATCATTGGATGCAGACAGTGGATAAAGAACTATAAGGCCTAACCACCCTCCCCTAGACTAGAAAAAGTTTTATTATATAAAGGAGGATCTCTGGGCTTGGTCAGCAGACCCGGTACCTTAGTGCCTAGATGGTAGTTTTACATCATAAGAACTGCAACGCTCTTCTCCCTGGAAAGGTCCCTCTCCAAGTGTGTGTTAAACCAACATGCAATCCCATAATATCAAAGCATGGGTTTCCAGCAACTGCAGCTGTGTAGTATGTTTTGTCTAAGTGCTAAGGACTGATGAGAACAGAATAACAAGGGGCACTGTTTATCGACCTTGCACATCGTGTTCAAACTAAACTCCAGGAACAGGCAAAGAACGCTGAAAGTAGACAGTTCTCACGTGAAAGGCACAAACAGACTCTTGCAAAATAAAGTCATGTAGTAACGTGTGCAAAAGTAGCATCATGGCCTACAGAGCTTGCATTTTACGGATGTTTTCATTTCATTTCAAAGCCTTGATTAGAAAGCAGCATCAAGGCAGCAGAGCTAACTTAGCAATGTCGACAATGACCCTATAGGCCATACTACACCCTCCCCTTGGCCAGGTCATAGCATATAGATAATAGGACCCAAACAGACTTTAAAGGTAAGCAGAGTCAATACGGGCTAAAACAAAAAGGAAAATTCAATAGCTCATGGAACAGACAAAGAGGCAGAGGAAGACAGAACAAACGGCAGCAACCATGGCAACAAGGACAACCAGGAAACCAAATACAGTTCCACAATCTTTACGCCCAGATGCCTCCACACATGATGTTTGGGTGGAACCCACCATACGCTCCCCCACACACCCAATTTATGAACCGGACCCAGCAGTTTCCTTTTTTAGGGAATGGATGCAAAGGAAGAGGCAAGCGCAGAAGACAGCCCCAGGTACACTGCGAAGATGACCAGAACCTGGGAGCGAACACCAGGAGCAAGACAAGGGACCAACAACCAGGAACGAGCACCAGCAGGACCTGGTCACCAACTATTCTGAACACATTCTAACGCCAACACAAAAACACCTACTGAACAAAGGCCTTGGATTTGTACCAACAGCCCGCCTTGATAAGTTCCGCCCTCATTGTGAAATGGCAGAGTTTTGTAGAAAACTCAAGGCTTTCTTCAAGGACCATCCCACAGAGGCTAATATACAGGAAAACGGTGATACAGCGCTGAAAACAAAAATCGAATATCATGCCACCACCGAACATCATACCGGTTCAGGTTGCTGCATTTGAACAGGCAGCGTTCAAGGACATCTAAGCCCTTAAAGAAGAAAAGACATTCAAGAACACCAAAAAGAAAGAGTTCGAGGCAATAGTAACTCTGAAAACCAACGAAAAAATCAAGATCAAGCCGGCTGACAAAGGCGGAGGGAGAGTGCTCCAAGACAAACCGCCTAAAGAGCTGAATGTTTACGCCTTCTCAGTGACAGACGTAACTAGTTACTATTGCAAGACGATCCAACAAGAAGACTAAACGTCACCATCCAAGAAATGGTAAAGGAAGCGGAAGAGAGTGGACACATCAGCAAGAAGGAGGCCCAATTTCTTACCAACTCTACAGTCAAAATACCTTATTTCTACACCATCCCCAAAATACACAAAAACAAAATACCACCACTAGGACGCCCGATAGTATTGGGCATTGGTTCTGTCCTCGAACCATTGTCTAAATTTTGCAACTTCTACCTACAACCTATTGTACAGGCTACCACCACCTGTCTCAAAGATACTAAAGATCATCTTGGACAAATCAAAAGCCTTACCTTTTATCCCAATACATCTTTCTTGTAAGCCTGGACCTAGAAAGTCTATACACAAGCCTACAACAAGACGACTTGCTTAGGGTAATGAAAGTTTCACTAGACACCATCAACTGGGAACACAAAACCCCAAAATCATTCATCCTGGCATGTGCAAATCTGGCACTAAAAGAAAACTATTTTGAATTCGAGGGACAACTGTACCTCCAAACATATGGTACATCAATGGGCAGCACTTTTGCCTCTAGTGTGGCAGGGTTGTATGTCTATAACTTTGAAACCACACACCTATTTAATCGCAACAATTCACCAATCACCAATATGTGATTCTACAAGAGATACACCAACGATGTTCTCCTCATTTGGGAAGGCTCTGAAGAATCCTTGGAGTCCTTTTTCATGTGGATAAATGGTCCAGACCCCAACCAAAAATGTACCCACATCAGGAGCCGGAGAACAATCACATTTCTAGACCTAGATATCTCCCATGCCAATGGAAAGCTGAAAACAAAAACACACTTCAAGATGATTGCAAAGAATTCTCTGTTACAATGTAACAGGTTTCATCCTCGGACAGTACTCGAGGCTACGAAGAAATTGTAGCAATCTCCATGATTACAAAGACCAAGCAGAAACTCTCACACACAAGTTGAAAGAAATAGGTCATCCTAAAAGGATCACTGAAAGAGCAAAGAAAAGGGCACACAACCAGAACAGAGATGCACTCCTTGAACCAAAACCATCAACCGAACAGTCTATTCCTCTGACCTGCCTGACCACTTTCAATGCCGCATTACATAACACATAACCAGTAATAGTCATACTGCACTGTTAAACACATACCCATTATTAGTCGTAATGCGCTGCACTAGACCCTCTTAAAATGGGTCCTCAGTACTCATGCGCACCACTAACCTCATAAAAACAACTCAGTATTTTATTGAGCAATGAAGACCAAAACATAATTTTAATATGGTTGGTACACACGCTTAATGCGGGTGAAAATGGAGCGCATGCACTGTTTACTATGAGCACAACACGCTACGGGATTTAGCGTTCCAGGCTTCACACGCCAGTCACACAGCACATGTGATGCGCTGTCGGCCAGCGACTCCCCAGCACATTTGCTCTACAAATCCAAAAACCGGGACTCCACATGACAACCTTCCTGTTCCCGTGGAGACCGGAGTAGTTGCAGATGCGGGTAAGATCCTCGTAACAAGTAAGTCCTCCCAACCAGAATTGAAAGTGTGCGCCCTTCGTGCACATTTTGATTTCGTTACTTTGTTCCTCCTCATTTACATAGGAAAGCTAAACACTGCAATTTCTTTACCTCCCAACAACAGAGAGTGAAATAAGGGTTCTACATCCCCGGACCAGAGTTACGTTGTATTTCCGTAAACAAACGTAAATATACCCCATTGTATATATATATTTGTCCTACAATACGAGGACAAATAAACCCTTGGGTCCACATGAATACGTACGAGCTGCGCTCATCACGGAGTATATTTATAGAGCTAAACCACGCATGGCGCATTTTCAACCGGACAGCAAGCGGTTTTTAAATTGCATAATACTGAGCCTTCACACAATTTCTTGCATCGCACCAATCACACAAATAACTACGATTCCAGCACCTTCTCTAGTTCTGTCACAAGCATTTTTTTTCCTCACTAATAATAGCATTGGCATGCGTGACTTGTGTATGATTGGCGCTACATGTCTGAATGACACTCTGTGTTTTTTAAAAACAAATCTCCATTATATTCAGAATGAATGAGCATATATTCCATTTGCCAAAATTATACATGTTACATGTTGTATTGTCCTGTCTTGTAAATTTCCTTTACAGGTACTTTACAGAGGTGGACATGAATTACAGTTAGTCCACTAAGCATAATTTAGCACACCTTAGCGCGTGTGCTATAAAATGCATACACACGTGCCATAAATTCCTTTTGCCACTCACTTTTCACTTTTTCACTTACACCACTATTTTAAATTCACTGTGAGAAAGGTCCTGATGAAAGCCCTACCACATTACACGGGCTGAAACATGTCGACCCCTCTGATAACTAAGACGCAACTAATAGTTTTTTTTTGTTATCCACTCGTTTTTAATATACCCTGGACCACTGGGAATAAAGTAATTATCAGATAGAGACCCAGAGGTATTTTTAATACACCACTTCATCACACGTACACCGAAAAAAACAGCTCCACTGTAATCAGGTGTCGCAGCACAGCTGAGTCGTATTTGGGGACTAGGTTGGTGTGTGAGGGTTCTTCTATAAAACCTTTGTGGTGCCAGGCACAGCAATGTCGGACAAACTGCTAGAAAGGTCCGTCCCCGTTGTTTATAAATATTTACAGAGGGACAAAGACGACCCACAGAAAGACCTCGCTCTCCCATTTGTTTATCCTTTGTCAGTAGACCCCATACCTTAGTGCCTAGATGGTAGTTTTACATCATAGGAACTGCAGAGCTCTTCTCCCTGGAAAGGTCCCTCTCCAAGTGTGTGTCAAACCAACATGCAATCTCATAGTATCAAAGCACGGGTTTCCAGCAGCTGCAGCTGTGAAGTATGTTTTGTCAGAGTGCTAGGGACTGACCAGAACAGAATACCTAGGGGCACTGTTTATCAAACCTGCACATCGTTTTCAGACTAAACTCCAGGAACAGGTGAAAGCAGACAGTTCACATGTGAAAGGCACAAACAGAGTCTTGCAAAATAAAGTCATGTAGTAACGTGCGCAAAAGCAGCATCATGGCCTACAGAGCTCATGCTAACTTAGCAGTGTTGACAATGACCGTAACGGCCATACTACAATGTGTCTGTCTGCGGGTACACATAGGTCCATTTGCATTTTATGGATGTTTTCATTTAATTTCAAAACCTTGGTAAGAATAATCAGAGAATGAAATGAAATGAAATGAAATGAAAATGGAACTTAATTAAGCGCACTGTGGCCGAGCGGCTTCCTGGCGCTGGGGGGGAAAAAACGGATTCTACACTGCAACCGGAGGGACTAACCGGGGAAGGCCTGGAGAAAAAGAAAAGTTTTTAATGCCTTTCGGAAAGCTGGGTAGGAGGGGATCGATCGAATGGATAATGGAAGACTATTCCAGAACTGAGGAGCCAGAACCGAGAAACGGGTGCCACCGGTGCGGGCTTTACGGTAGCGGGGGACTTGAAGAAGAAGTTGAGAAGATGAGCGAAGGGTGCGAGAGGGAGTGTAGGGAGTGATCAGAGAAACGATAAAAAGAGGGGCGGAACGAGTGAAGGCTAAAAAAGCTAGGCAGGCTAATTTAAAGGAGGAACGAAAGCGTACAGGAAGCCAGTGAAGGGACTTGAGAACGGGCGTGACGTGGGAGAATTTGGGGAGGTGAAAAATAAGCCGGGCGGCCTAATTTTGGATGGCCTGAAGCCGGCGCATCTCAAAAGCGGGGATGCCAGAATAGAGGGCATTCCCGTAGTCGAGGCGAGAAGTGATAAGGGCTGTAATGATAGATTTGAGGGCATCGGTGGAAAAAAAAACGGGAGATTTTGCGAATGAGACGGAGGGATAGAAAACAAGATGAGATTACAGAACTAACTTGGGAGTGCATGGAGAGGTCATTACTGACCTTGATGCCTAAAGTGCGAGCAGAAGGGACTGGAAGAGGGGGGGTACCGAGAGAGAGGGGCCAGTATGTAGTGACTTAACTTAACTTTGTATCTGTGTGTGCCGTTTGCCAGCTCAAAAGGACTACCGCAGCAATATGGCAATGACGAGTGAGAAAGGGAGAAGAGAAAGGGCGATTCCTCTATTTGGAACAGCGTGGATGCGGCAGTTATTTTAACATCGTGGCACTAAGCAGCTTTACCAAATGCACAGATTTGGAACTTTATTGCATACAAGAAAATCACGCTATTAAGCATACATTGAATCTACATGCACGTTCTAAATGACTTTGTTGGTGCATTCTGGGGCCTGAGGTACGTTTGTGTAGGCACGTGACCACTTGGTTTTAATACTGCTCACCTGTGAACAAGGCGTCAGTGACACCGAAACGCATAAGGAGTACGAGCATGATTGCACACGATGAGACGAATAAAGTCAGTTTCTCAGTTTCTTCACAAGTCGCTGTTGGGCTCTTCTTTTGTTCGTGGTCAAACCCGCATTTTTCCAGGATCTCCGTTCCTGGCCTTGAGCTCGCCCTGCAGGATCGGTGGCCCCAGCAAAGCATCATCATCAGTGATGTCATGAGTGATGTCACTGACCATGTCATGAGTGATGTATTATGTGATGTCATCAGCAGTGCATTGCGGGCGTGCAAGTTATAGTTAGCTGAGCTAACTATAACGGAGAAATGTCAATGGTTCTGTATGAGAGAAATGTTCAGCTAACTATAACGTGTGAAACCTATGGTTTGTTCAATGAATTTGCATGTTTTTTTAAATGCTAATTCCTAACTATAACGTGTGTGAAATCTATGGTTTTTTCAATTAATTTGCAAGGTTTTTTAAATGCTAATTCCTAACTATAACGTGTAAGAAACCTATGGTTTTTTCAGTGAATTTCAAAGGTTTTGTAAATGATAATTTATGAATGCATTAATTTTTATTTCTTTCTTTTTATACTAATTTCTTATATTTTTAATATAAATATTTATATTTATTTTATTTTTTAGATTATATTTCATATTCTTATTATAAAATAATAACAAAACTAAATTGCAAAGTAATTTTTGGATTAATTATTGCTTGACGTCGGTTGCAAGTTTAACACAGCTCCGGCAATTCTCTTGGGGCCCTATGCTCACAATGCTGTATCAATCCTTACACCTGCTTCAAGCCTGTGCAAGGTTTTGACGCAGCATAAGCTCAAAAGTCACTGAATAAAATGTTATAGATTTCACTCAGTCACTTTTAGGAGGTCTTGCTGCACCCCCTTCTGCACAAGAAAGCCTCTTCTTGCGCAGCGCTTTACAATGTAATACACCCTCCTGATGTGTCACATTGTTAATAGCACATACCATGGCACATCTTTTGCACCACCGCTGTGTCACAAAAGTGACACAACGGCTGTGTAAAAGAGGCACAAGGGGATTGTAAATCCCCCTTAACACATACAAATTCACCCAGGCACTTTCATCTCTCTTTCGATGAGCATGTCAGAATCACAGCTGGTCGCTGCTTCGGCCTCATCAAATCCCTCAAGAAATTCTTTGACTTTCTCCCCATTGCAGCCAGGAAATCTGTTGCGGTCGCTTTAATACTCTCACGACTTGACTACTGCAATGGGTTAATGGCGGGAATAAAAAGGGCCACTCTGAAGAAATTGCAGAGTGTTCAACACGCTGCGGCAAGACTAGTCCTAAAACTACCCAGAAAATCCTCAGCCTCCGCAGCACTAAATATTCTTCATTGGCTGCCACTGCATAAGAGGATTCTTTATAAACTCTTATTTACAGCTTTCAATGCCTTGAAAAACACAGGACCAAAGTATCTTGCCAAGCGTCTTGTGCACTACGACCCAGTGCGCTGCCTTAGATCTTCTAGCGGTAACCTCACCAAAATCCCGAGGTATAAATATAAAACTAGGGGAGGAAAAACTTTCACAGTCTTGGCAGCAAGGGCATGGAACAACTTGCCACTAAACCCAAGACTTATCGATTCCGTAATCATTTTCAGGAAACACCTGAAAACTTGGATTTATCAGCAATCTCACAATTGTGTGATGGCAGCTATTTAGATGTCAAAAAATATAAAACAAGTTCATAATCAACTTGTGTATCTGGGCACAAGTGTGTGCTGAAGAAAAACAGCTCCAAATTTTCAAAACGCTGCTTCACTATGTTTGATTCAAGAGTTCATTCTTTATTTATTTCTCCATGCTGAAATAGCGGTATTCAAATGTTGCATCACATAAGATATCCAGCCAATCAATTTCACTAGTTACAAATTCACAAATATTTGTAGACTTGGCCTCCCATGGCCTCCCGATGCATTTCGGCGCCACACTGCGCCTTTATCAAAGGATCTGAAATTTGAATATCCATAATTAATACTACGTCTTGCGCCAACAACAAAAATTGCCCTTCTATACATTTTGCATTTACTAAAACTAAATGACAGTTCATATCGAATAAAACTTATGGTATTTAGCCAGTAATTTGCTACTCAATAACCGTTTGCAAGCATACATTACGTTCCAAAGTATCAGCAACCTTTCTAAAAATGCATTTAACCTTTGTACAATGTGATTATCACCCTCGAGGGCACCGCCCTGTAAACCATGCTGCAAGTATGTTAACTAACGGCTACAGAATCCTTCCTCTGGGCCCCTTAACTTACGTTTCCGCACTTGCACACCTCCCTACTGCTAAGCGGGAGGCACAGGGGGATAACTACCGTGTTAAAACTCCTCACCCCACATTAATCCTGAACTCGGATGTAAGCGCACTGCTCCCCTTACGCTGCGGTTACTTAGGCTTATGTTAAACGCGGAGCTTACCGGAGTTGTCAAACGATTGCTCACAGGAGACTGTTACACACGGACGCGAGCATCGCGGTGTGATGAATGACCTCTAGCGGAAGTGGGTGAACTAAGATAATCTCGCGGTTATGGCGCTATGCATTCTGGAACATGTATGCTGATGCTGATTTTCTACATGAATATATGCAGTGAAAACAATACTACAAAGTCCTACATGCATTACATTATCAAGAAATACCAATAGCAGTTATAAATAACAGAGAAATTCCACCCTCTCATTCAACCCAAACGGCTTAAGAGATTTCAAGCGATAAATCCAGTAGTTTCCTCTTTTCAAGAGTTGAGTTTTGTTGTTTACCCCTTCATATTTATCAACTATTTCAAGGATACATGCTTTGAGTTCTGAAATGTCATGATGAGCTTCCAAAAAATGGGTAGCCACAGTGGATTTAAGCATTTTTGTCCGAATATTACTTTTATGTTCATTAAGTCGGACTTTAAACTTGCGCTCTGTATGTCCCACATAATGTGATTTGCACGGGCAGCTCAATAGATAAATTACATTCATCGAGTCACATGTGCCATTTACTCGCAATTTCACTGACTCTTTAACTTCAGGTGGTGACAGGTTATTACCCTTCAAAATATTGACACAGTTATTACAGTTCATGCAGGGCAAAGTACCTTTCCATATGTCAAGTGGATTAATTTTAGATCTAGGCTTCAATAATTGTCCCAGATTTTTTGGACGTGTGTGTGCAAATAGGGGTTCCTGTTCAAACGCTCCCTTAAAATCCGGCTCACTCCTCAATATGGGCCAATGTTTCTTTATAGTGTTTTTGAAAGCTGTACTCACTGTGGAAAATTGACTCACACATGTTATCCGCTTTTCTTTATCAGTTGTTCTAACTGTGAACAGTGATTCTCTTGTTATTTCCTTGATTCTTGCACTGGCTTCATTTACCACTGTGGGAGGATATCCTCTTTTCCGAAATCGTGTGGCCATTTCTTGCATTTGTATCTCTGCTGTTTCTGGTTCTGAGACGACCCTTTTTACCCTCATCAGTTGGGAGAATGGTAAATGTCTTTTCAAAGCTGCCGGGTGGAAACTGTGGTAGCTCAACAAATTATTCCGATCTGTGCTCTTCCTGTATAATGTGGTCTCAAAACTAAATTCACGTCGAATGACATTGACGTCTAGAAAGTTAATTTCCTTTTCTTGGATATCCCAAGTAAACTTAATTCGTTCATCAATGCTGTTCAGTTTGGCAATTTCTGTCATTAAGGTTTCTTTGGCCCCTTCCCATACAATGAAAATATCATCGATGAAGCGCACAAATAGCTTAATGTGTTCCTTCCATTCTGTCTGACTCAAAATATGCATTTCCTCGAAGGACCTCATGAAAATGTTTGCATACGTTGGCGCTGTAGAATTTCCCATGGCTGTACCACTCTTTTGAACGTACCATTGCTCTCCATGTTTAAAATAGCTGTGCATAAGCGTGAACTCCAGGAGTTCCATCAACAATATTTTCATTGGTTCCTCATAATTGCTATTCAATAACTCTTTTTCCACTGCTTCAATGCCTAACAAATGCGGTATTGAAGTGTATAATGCCTGAACGTCTATAGTTGCCATGTAAATGGTTTGATCTTTTGTTATGCTACAGGCTGCCAATTTTCTCAAAAAATCTGTAGTGTCCTTGATGTAGGACTGAGCTTCCATTGCAAACGGTTGCAGGTACTTATCGAGGAATTTCCCCACTGGTTCGTGAATGCTTTTAACTGTAGATACAATGGGTCTACAAGGTGGTTGAAGTAAGTTCTTGTGTATTTTGGGTGTCATATAGAATGTAGGACTTCGAGGATCCTTTTGTATTAAATATTGTTTGGTTTTCAGCATGGAGAAATAAATAAAGAATGAACTCTTGAATCAAACATAGTGAAGCAGCGTTTTGAAAATTTGGAGCTGTTTTTCTTCAGCACACACTTGTGCCCAGATACACAAGTTGATTATGAACTTGTTTTATATTTTTTGATTATGAATATTAACACCCTGGAGTAGAGGGCGTTTCTGGAGCACAGTAATCGTTCACAGACATCTTGGAAATTAATAAGCAGTGCTTGAATCCTTAAAAACTTTATTGATTTATATTAGCTATTTAGATGTTCCACCAACCCTTATACAAACATTTAGCGCCAAGATGCTCCGTCCGGAGCGATAGGTCGTGCTCTACAAATACCCACAAATACAAATACAAAATACAAATCAGCAGCGCAAATTGAACCATAGACTTGTAACATATTTATGTACATATGATACATTCAAGTGCTTCGGACATACTACAGTATACTATAGAGAAACACCTTATAGATTTATGCTGTAGCAGTTCCTTATAGTTCTGCACTTTCACATTCTCCATACACTACTAACATATTCATTCATTCATTTAGGAACTACACATTCATTATGACAAACTTTTACACACTAACATAGCAATATAGTTTTTTCTTTGACCAGTGAAGGTAGTTCTAAAAAGAACAGGTTTTTTTGTTTGTATTTTTTTTGTGTTTTCTCAACAAATTTAAAGCGGAACAAAAGAATGAAAAAAAGAACAACTAATGTCAAGGACAGCAATGATCCTGCATCCTGCGTTTCATCAAGTCTATAGACTGGTCCCCATAACACAAAAGTTTATCGCAATAAATGCATAGAATTTTAACTTTAGCAAAGTCAGGATCAATATGTGGGTGTGGACTGCTTGCTGAAAATGCTGCTGCCGCAGTTGATGTGCTTGGTGTAGCAGCAGGTGGGTTCTCGTGCAACCTCCGTCTTGCAGCTCGAGCAAAATTCTTGGAGTGCAAGTTCTTCACGTGTCGCACCATATTTGCTGTGCCAAAGGAGTATTTTTTACATGGATCACCCCTTGAAAGAGTTGTTTGGCAAATTTTACAGGTTACTTTTGGAGCATTAACCTTTTTTTGACCCTCTGGAAAAGTGAAAAACTTCCAAATTAGAGCTTCTTTCCTCTTCTTTGGACGTTCTTCAGGAATGACATCTCCCTCTGAAGAACTGCTGGAAGATGACTCCATTGCTCTTATTATTGTGATCTTTCTTCTATTTGAGAAGATTCTCAGAACAAATGCTTCTTCTTAGAAAGTCAAAGTCGAATAATTATAATGGGACGGAACTTTCAACAGTCGCAATAGGAAAAGTTATGAACCAATCAAATCTCTACTTTTAAAGTCACATGGCTTTGCGTACGCTTATGATGCGCTTGCGCAGCTCTTTCAATACGAGTACGCATGATGATCTACCGCGATTTGTGTAATTCTTTTTAAAAGTAATATATATTTATTACAAGTATTAAAAAAATCATAGTTATCCCAAATGTCTGCCCTTAGTATGTACATTAAATACATACATGTTTTAAACCAAGTAGAAACATTGCCCCCTTTCGCGTACAGAACGCCGTACATGACATCACATCGAAGATTTAATGCGACGCGTAATGTCAAAGCATATTCGTTCAGAATGCGTGGGTACACGCTGAGTATGATAATCAGTCCAAACTATGGTGTGATCACTCTCTCAGTGACAAATCAGAGCTCAGGGCGCGCTAAAGAGAATCATTAGAAGTGCTGACTCATTGCAGATCCGATTCTGGGCCTGCCTCTGCTTACATTATAACACCGCCCCCATCTCTCTCTGTTGTTAATTGTTAGTGCACACACTCATACTTGCACATGCGCGGTGCACATCTGCCCACACTACACACATGCAAACACCTAGCATGCTTGCTATCATTTAGCCTGGAAACCAATACATTACCCAATGGCATGTCCCTAGGGCCATCATTCTTGCAGACCGCGATAACGCTACCAATGATGGCCCTAGGCTTGGTTTGATCAGCCCCCACAGTTCCCATATAATGCGGGCATTGACGTGAGCACGCTCTCTTTTGCCTGCCTGTGCTGCGGTGACAGACAGACTGTTGAAAACACCCCAGACTCAGCGAAACCGCAGCCTTTCAAGACACGACAAAAGACGACAGAAGCAAAGGTAAGAGAAGACGTCACAACATCAGCCTCCACTGTAAATTGTATATGCATAATGCTATTTTTTTATCCTTCATATGGCTTTCCTACCCCTCAATGATTTTAAATTGTACTTACACAATTGAAATATTTCTTTATAAGTCACGAGGTCCTATACACCTCTAATCTTAAAAATTGTGCGTGCATAAATTTCTGTGTCGTATTTCTGTACTACTGAAGAATGTGTTATATACAAATCACAAAGGACGCGTTCATTGCACATGAAATCATAAGGTTTCTTCACTCGTTTACTTTTCACTTTTACATCTTCTTTCAATAAAATCAATCAGAGAAATCTTGAAATTATCTTATGTTATTTTATTGTAGTTCATTTTCAAATATTTTCATTATCCCATGTATTATGGATAATCCATTAACAGATATAATCGTTTTGAAGCATTACTTCATGCCCAATGCATTTCGGGTTAAGGGGTAACCCTTCGTCAGGGGCCTGTAACAAGGGAAACATACAGGACCTTAGCGATCAGCAAAAACGAACCATAAGCAGATTGTACACATTAACATATTTTAAACCAATGCTATAATGCTTAAGAATGTTTTTTCAACAGTAAAACAGTTGAGTGGCACTGAAAATGCTGCACATTCGTGCTGTGCGCAGGGAACCAAAATCAAACGATAGATTCAATAGATTAAACCACTAAACAAAAGCGTATCAGCAGTAAAAATAGTGCAACATGAATACATGAAAAGTCGATCTGTTGTGGTCTGCTAAAGAAGGTCAAAGAAAAAGGAAAGCAAAGAAAAATTGCTCGACTTACTGGTAAAGTAACGCGTAGGTCTCGCTGCATAAACAACGTTGGACGGGTCTGAGTTAGTGGACCTATCACCGGGGATGTTATAGCTAAGTGTAACGATCACGTGGTAGCGATGTTTGTAAAAATATGGGCGTTCGAAAGAATATCGAAAAAATAATATAATAAAAGGTTTGCACACTCTTATAGATGTTGTGTTGTGGGGTTGACAACGTATATGTTGGGAAATTAAAATGAAAAGAAAAACCGGACGTGTTGACTAATAGGTGCATGGCGGGGAACGGGTTCAAACCTGAGGATTCAAATGGCGTGTCGTCATTGGTTAACAATTTCAACCACTGGGAGTGGGCCAAAATAAGTAAACAAGTTACGCGAAAGTGAATGAGGGGTGATCGGGTGATCTGTCATGAAGTGTAACCGCCGTGTACCGAAGGTTAGAGTTGGTCAGTACGCTTAACGAAAACAAAACGAAACGTATAAAGCAATAGCAGGAGTTTGAAATACATAGTGTAGATCGCGTGCGTAAACGAATGCCTTCAGTTTCTGTAAACTAGTGTGTCATGAACGCTTGTCTATGAACATCTATATTCACATATAGGTACAAATGAAATTGAAACAAATTGTACATGATCCTACTCTTCATAATATTTAAACGTTGTTATCAAAAAAGATGTTATCAAAAAAGAAATACCAGCTCGTAATGAATGCAATATCGTAAACGATGTAGTCAGTAGGATGGAGAGGACCTCAAAGTTCAAGGTTGTGCATATTGTTCATAGAAAACATGAAAATTCAATTCTGTCATTTAACCCCATCGGTTGTAGGGCATTCAGTTTTTTGATCCAGAAAAATTCTGACTGTAAACGTTGTTTAACAGGGTCCATTTCACAACACTGTGGTAATACCTCCAGTATGGTGAATTTCAATTGCGCTATTTGGTGATTGTTATCTAGCCAGTGAGTGGCTATCACCGATTTAGTGATCTTCGTGCGAATGTTGCTTTTATGCTCTGATAGTCTTACTTTGAGCTTCCTTTCTGTTTGACCAACATATATTTTGCCGCATGGGCATTTGATGGCATATATCAGGTTTTTTGAATCACAGGTACTGTTGTGTTGTAAATTGATTTGGTGACCTTTTGTGGGATGCATGAATTTGTTCCCAGTGATTTCGTTATTACAATGTATACAGTTCAAACATTTCGACATTCCTTTATATTGAGTTTTTTCAACTTTTTTGGTAGTTAATACTTCCTTTAAGTTCCTTGATCTTTTGAAAGCAAAAGTCAGTTGTTCACTATATACATTGTGCAAGTCTGGTTCGTTTTTTATGAGCATCCAATGTTGATTAATTATTTTCTTGATTTTATTAGCCGCTGTCGAATACTTTAATACACATACTGTTTTTTGTTGATCTTTAGTTTGTGCTGATGGTGTTAGTAAACTCTCTCTAAAATATGTTTCGACTTTTTTCAATGATTTGACTAAAATCTCCCTTGGATATCCACGAGATAGATATTGATCTTCTTGCTCTTTCCAGGTTTTTTCCAGTATATGCGAATCGGAAGTTATTCGTTTCAATCGAATGAATTGAGATGTTGGCAGATGTTTTTTTAAAGTTTCGGGGTGAAAGCTTTGGAACAATAAGCACGAGTTGCGGTCTGTTGGTTTCTTGTAGACCTGCGTTTGTAATTGTAGATTACAGATAGTGATTTGGACATCAAGAAATGAAATTGTCTCTTCATTAATGGTGTGAGGGAACTTGATTCTTGGGTTCAATTGATTGAGTGCCATGATATTGGTCAATAACAATTCTTTGTCTCCTCTCCAAATGAGAAATATATCGTCAATGTATCTTTTAAAGATCACTAAATTGTCTGTCCAGTTGGTATTTTCGAGGATGTTGTCATGTTCAAATTTGGACATAAACAAATTAGCATATGAGGGAGCCCCCCCAAAACCCATCGAGGTTCCGTTACATTGGTTGTAGTATTTGTTGTCCCATTCGAAGTAACTATGATAAAGTGCAAAGTGCATCAGTTCATTCAAGAAAACTTTATTGGCCTCACATTCTTCATCACGAAGTAGGTTCCATTCAAATGCCTCTAGGCCCTCGTTGTGTGGAATTGATGTGTATAATGATACAACGTCAATAGTACATAGCCAATATTTGTTGTTGGCTTGTAGTTGTATTGTTCTGAGCATGTTAAGGAAGGCTGTTGTGTCCTTTATGTACGTTTGACTTTTTTGTACAATTGGCTGTAAGAAGCAATCTATGTATTTCCCAATACTGTCAGATATAGATCCACAGGCTGAAACAATGGGTCTGAATGGTGGTCTCTCAATACTCTTATGAATTTTTGGTAACATATAGAGTCTGGGTCTCCGTGGATATTTGGTGTCCAAACATTTAAATGTTTTTTCGATTGAAACATTTACATTTTTGGACACCAAATATCCACGGAGACCCAGACTCTATATGTTACCAAAAATTCATAAGAGTATTGAGAGACCACCATTCAGACCCATTGTTTCAGCCTGTGGATCTATATCTGACAGTATTGGGAAATACATAGATTGCTTCTTACAGCCAATTGTACAAAAAAGTCAAACGTACATAAAGGACACAACAGCCTTCCTTAACATGCTCAGAACAATACAACTACACGCCAACAACACATATTGGCTATGTACTATTGACGTTGTATCATTATACACATCAATTCCACACAACGAGGGCCTAGAGGCATTTGAATGGAACCTACTTCGTGATGAAGAATGTGAGGCCAATAAAGTTTTCTTGATTGAACTGATGCACTTTGCACTTTATCATAGTTACTTCGAATGGGACAACAAATACTACAACCAATGTAACGGAACCTCGATGGGTTTTGGGGGGGCTCCCTCATATGCTAATTTGTTTATGTCGAAATTTGAACATGACAACATCCTCGAAAATACCAACTGGACAGACAATTTAGTGATCTTTAAAAGATACATTGACGAAATATTTCTCATTTGGAGAGGAGACAAAGAATTGTTATTGACCAATATCATGGCACTCAATCAATTGAACCCAAGAATCAAGTTCACTCACACCATTAATGAAGAGACAATTTCATTTCTTTATGTCCAAATCACTATCTGTAATCTACAATTACAAACGCAGGTCTACAAGAAACCAACAGACCGCAACTCGTGCTTATTGTTCCAAAGCTTTCACCCCGAAACTTTAAAAAAACATCTGCCAACATCTCAATTCATTCGATTGAAACGAATAACTTCCGATTCGCATATACTGGAAAAAGCCTGGAAAGAGCAAGAAGATCAATATCTATCTCGTGGATATCCAAGGGAGATTTTAGTCAAATCATTGAAAAAAGTCGAAACATATTCTAGAGAGAGTTTACTAACACCATCAGCACAAACTAAAGATCAACAAAAAACAGTATGTGTATTAAAGTATTCGACAGCGGCTAATAAAATCAAGAAAATAATTAATCAACATTGGATGCTCATAAAAAACGAACCAGACTTGCACAATTTATATAGTGAACAACTGACTTTTGCTTTCAAAAGATCAAGGAACTTAAAGGAAGTATTAACTACCAAAAAAGTTGAAAAAACTCAATATAAAGGAATGTCGAAATGTTTGAACTGTATACATTGTAATAACGTAATCACTGGGAACAAATTCATGCATCCCACAAAAGGTCACCAAATCAATTTACAACACAACGGTACCTGTGATTAAAAAAACCTGATATATGCCATCAAATGCCCATGCGGCAAAATATATGTTGGTCAAACAGAAAGGAAGCTCAAAGTAAGAATATCAGAGCATAAAAGCAACATTCGCACGAAGAACACTAAATCGGTGATAGCCACTCACTGGCTAGATAACAATCACCAAATAGCGCAATTGAAATTCACCATACTGGAGGTATTACCACAGTGTTGTGAAATGGACCCGGTGAAACAACGTTTACAGGCAGAATTTTTCTGGATAAAAAAACTGAATGCCCTACAACCGATGGGGTTAAATGACAGAATTGAATTTTCATGTTTTCTATGAACAATATGCACAACCTTGAACTTTGAGGTCCTCTCCATCCTACTGACTACATCGTTTACGATATTGCATTCATTACGAGCTGGTATTTCTTTTTTGATAACATCTTTTTTGATAACAACGTTTAAATATTATGAAGAGTAGGATCATGTACAATTTGTTTCAATTTCATTTGTACCTATATGTGAATATAGATGTTCATAGACAAGCGTTCATGACACACTAGTTTACAGAAACTGAAGGCATTCGTTTAGGCACGCGATCTACACTATGTATTTCAAACTCCTGCTATTGCTTTATACGTTTCGTTTTGTTTTCGTTAAGCGTACTGACCAACTCTAACCTTCGTTACACGGCGGTTACACTTCATGACAGTTCACCCGATCACCCCTCATTCACTTTCCGTAACTTGTTTACTTATTTTGGCCCACTCCCAGTGGTTGAAATTGTTAACCAATGACGACACGCCATTTGAATCCTCAGGTTTGAACCCGTTCCCCGCCATGCACCTATTAGTCAACACGTCCGGCTTTTCTTTTCATTTTAATTTCCCAACATATACGTTGTCAACCCCACAACACAACATCTATAAGAATGTGCAAACCTTTTATTATATTATTTTTTCGATATTCTTTCGAACGCCCATATTTTTACAAACATCGCTACCACGTGATCGTTACACTTAGCTATAACATCCCCGGTGATAGGTCCACTAACTCAGACCCGTCCAACGTTGTTTATGCAGCGAGACCTACGCGTTACTTTACCAGTAAGTCGAGCAATTTTTCTTTGCTTTCCTTTTTCTTTGACCTTCTTTAGCAGACCACAACAGATCGACTTTTCATGTATTCATGTTGCACTATTTTTACTGCTGATACGCTTTTGTTTAGTGGTTTAATCTATTGAATCTATCGTTTTATTTTGGTTCCCTGTGCACAGCACGAATGTGCAGCATTTTCAGTGCCACTCAACTGTTTTACTGTTGAAAAAAACATTCTTAAGCATTATAGCATTGGTTTAAAATATGTTAATGTGTACAATCTGCTTATGGTTCGTTTTTGCTGATCGCTAAGGTCCTGTATGTTTCCCTTGTTACAGGCCCCTGACGAAGGGTTACCCCTTAACCCGAAATGCATTGGGCATGAAGTAATGCTTCAAAACGATTATATCTGTTAATGGATTATCCATAATACATGGGATAATGAAAATATTTGAAAATGAACTACAATAAAATAACATAAGATAATTTCAAGATTTCTCTGATTGATTTTATTGAAAGAAGATGTAAAAGTGAAAAGTAAACGAGTGAAGAAACCTTATGATTTCATGTGGAATGAACGCGTCCTTTGTGATTTGTATATCACACATTCTTCAATATTACACAAGGCACTGCTAGGCACAGTGTGACAAGGATTGCGCCGCCCTTAAACCTTCAAATACATTCTTCGAAGTGAACGAGTGCACAGAGATACAATTTACTATATTCAGTATTTCTGTACTACGCCACGTGCTTAGGCCTCTATTATTATTAATTGTGCGTCCATGATAGTATTTTTTTTCTGCGTCACGAGGCCGTCCCAGGCCTCTATTAACTTATTGATCTTCCTTTGTTTGCTGGAGCTGCAACAGTCTTAACTACGGAATATTAAGAACCCACATTAAAATTCACTTTTGATAGTAGTTACGCAACTCAGTTTACAATGACTAATCAAAATGTCCTTTTGTTTCCTTCACCAAACATCGTTCAGAAGCAACCACGGCCTATCGAGCAACAGCAATGGAATTCTCTGCAACTTATTGAATATACTTTGACGTATAGAAGCAGAGTTCAAGTCGAATGGGGAACTCCAGTGGCCGCACTCTTTATACAAGGTAAGCACAGAAGCCTAGATCTACAAAGTCTTCATAGCAATGCATTAGAAATAAGTCGCCATAACGGGCGTCAGTAACGCACTATAACAACTGAAATATACCAGGTACACTGCACTCGTAAAACTGTAGTGTTAGCTTTAATTGTAAAACCAAAGAGGGCCATATTATCAAGCCTGGGCGACAAAATTATCGCCACTTTATCGGCAGGAAAGTGCCGCTAAAGTGGCGATAATGTGTTTGATAATATGCTCTATGGAATTCCAATCGAAGCTCATGTTAGATGTGAAGGACATCAGACATGAGCTTCGATTGGAATTCCATAGAGCATATTATCAAACCAATTATCAACACTTTCCTGCCGATGAAGTGGCGATAATTTTGTCGCCCAGGCTTGATATTATGGCCCAGAGTGCGTAGTGTACAGCAGCTTCTCTGTAAAATCTATAATTACCTCCGAGCAGTGACAACAGATAGCTTACAACAGTCTGACAAAGAGATCCACAACCTTATTACGCCACTTTTCAGTCACTTTTAACATGGGTAAAGTCATGCAAGGAGCTAGTAAATCTACGTCTGACTTTTAAAGAAAAAATCTCAACTCCAGACTCTGCAACACATTTTTAATGTTGTTTTATCTCTCTTTCTCTCTCTCACACTCTCTGTGACATCATTTCTCTTTCTCTCTTAAACTTAGACACTGCTGTCTGCTTGGACATGTAGAAGAATTGTTGAAATGAAGTTGTCAATCCAACTGGCTGAAGTCTTTGGCCGCAAGGTTTATACAACGGTAAGCACAGAGGCCTAGATCTACAAATCCTTCATAGGAATGCATTAGAAATAATTTGGCATAACGGGCGTTAGTAACGTAGTAGGCACTTCCATATAGACACCACTTGAATGCGGCACTATAACAAGTAAAATGTACCAGGTACACTGCACTCGTAAAACTGTAGTGTAACTTTTATTTATGAAAGGAGATCAAACCTTGGCAACAAAATTATCGCCACTTTATCGGCAGCAAACTGCCGCTAAAGTGGCCATAATAGATAATATGCTCTATTGAATTCCAATAGAATCTCATGTTAGATGTGGAGGACATCTAACATGAGCTTCGATTGGAATTCCATAGAGCATATTATCAAACCCATTATCGACACTTTCCTGCCGATGAAGTGGCGATAATTTTGTCGCCCAGGCTTGATATTATGGCCCAGAGTGCGTAGTGTACAGCAGCTTCTCTGTAAAATCTATAATTACCTCTGAGCAGTGACAACAGATAGCTTACAACAGTCTGACAAACAGATCCACAACCTTATTACGCCACTTTTGAGTCTCTTTTAACATGGGTAAAGTCATGCAAGGAGCTAGTAAATCTACGTCTGACTTTTCAAGAAAAAATCTCAACTCCAGACTCTGCGACACAGTTTTAATGTTGTTTTCTCTCTCTTTCTCTCTCTCACTCTCAGTGACATCATTTCTCTTTCTCTCTTAAACTTAGACACTGCTGTCTTGGACGTTTAGACGTGTAGAAGAATTGTTCAGAATAAGTTGTGACACCAACTGCCTGAAATGTTTACCCACAAGGTTTATACAACGGTAAGCACAGAGGCCTAGATCTACAAAGCCTTCATAGGAATGCATTAGAAATAAGTCGCGTCAGTAACGCAGTAGGCACTTCCATATAGACACCACTTGAACGCGGCACTATAACAGAACTGGAATGTACGAGTCACACTGCACACGTAAAACCGTAGAGTTACCAAAACTTGTAGGGGCATAGTATCAAGAACGGCGATAAAATTATCGCTGTTTCAGCGGAAGGAAACTGCCGCTAAAGGGGCGATAATGGGCTTGATAATATGCCCTTGTGAATTCCCATAGTAGCCCAGGTTAACACCAGAACCTGGATGGCTATGTGAATTCACAACAGCATATTATCAAGCCCATTATCGCCGCTTTAGCTGCAGTTTCCTGCCACTGAAACGGCGATAATTTTATCGCCGTTCTTGATAATATGCCCCGTAATGCTTCAGCTCATTTACTCACATCTCCATAATTCTAAACTCTAGTTTTCTTTTTTCTTTTACAGATTACCAATCGGACACCTTTTGGAATCCATTTCACAATTTCTTTATAACATTGTTTTAGTTATTTTTCCAGTTCTAATATAGTTATAATTGAGTTTCGTTTATATTTATTGTTTAATAAAAGTTAATAAAAAAAAACTTCATACTTCTTTAATTTTGTGGGGGAAGGGTATAACAGCCCACAATAAAAATAATGTTGAAATACTATAGTAAGATATTCAAGACTAGGATTGAAAACTACTGAGTTCTAACTAAAAGATATAATAAAAACAACGGTGAGAAACTACTAAAATGGTGGTGGACAGAGTATGTAATCAACGTTTGGCTCTTCGGCACTACCTTTCAAATAAATATATAAAAAATATGACTATTAATACTGTACAAAAGTAAAGCAGCGGATGAAACACACAAACCTGGAAAAGAAAGCGACAGATTTACTAACTGATATAAAGAAAGGTTTGCTTGTTGAACTTGAACAAAAAGAAAACGTGGGCTTCGAAACGACGCTTAGGATGCGAAGAGAGTACAACTGCTACACCAAAAAAAAAGGAAAGCTTTACATACTATCAAGGAAATGAAGGAGCATATTATCAACAAAAGTCGATACATTATCGCCGCATTTATCGACAGGAAACTGCAGATAAAGTGGCGATAATGTGCTTGATAATAGGCCATTGTAACTTCCCATAGCAGCCCAGGTTCTGGTGTTTACCTGGGCTCCTATGGTTATTCACAAGGGCATATTATCAAGCCAATTATCGCCGCTTAATCTGCAGTTTCCTGCCGATAAAAGCAACGATAATGTATCGCCTTTTGTTGATAATATGGCTCATTGCTCTTTTTTTTACCAGTAAACTTAGGTGCATATTATCAGGGACCGGTGTTACAATTATCGCCATTTTATTGGCAAGAAACTGACGATAACACGGCGATAATGACCATGATAATACGGCCTTGTTATTTCCCATAGAAGCCCATGTTAACACCAGAACGTAGGCTTCTATGGCAATTAACAAGGACGTATTATCAAACCCACCCTCCCAACATTAATGAAAAACTATAGGCCCTTGTTAATTACCATAGCAGCCCAAGTTCTGATGTTAACCTGGGCTGCTGTGGTTATTCACAACGGCATATTATCAAGCCCATTATCTCTGCTTTATCTGCAGTTTCCTGCCAATAAAAGCGACGATAATATATCGCCTTTTGTTGATAATATGGCCCATTGCTCTTTTTTTGACCAGTAAACTTAGGTGCATATTATCAAGGACCGGTGTTAAAATTATCGCTGTTTTATTGGCAGGAAACTGCCGATAAAACGGCGATAATGAGCTTCATAATACGGCCTTGTTATTTCCCATAGAAGCCAATGTTAACACCCGAACAAAGGCTTCTATGGGAATTTACAAGGACGCATTATCAAGCCCACCCTCCCAACATTAATAAAAAACTCCAGACAATGCAGGTACCCGGAGCTGGAAGGTCATTTTACATATCACTGCCCCAGAAATGTGGCGTTCCCTGCGACGTGTACGGGGAGAGAGAGAGAGAGAGCTCAAAACATATTTTTTTTTAAAAAAGACCCGAGGGGTGCTGCTCACCAAGACTGCGGGGAGTAGGACCGTATACCCCCCGCATACTTCAAAATAAAACCAGAGGAGTGCCTTTCCCCAGTGCTCGGGGCACCTTACAAGTCCCCATTATGCAGAAAATTGCACCTGTAATTTGCCCCCCCCCCGACCTAATGAATAAAACGGACTTCTACTTTTTTTTCACCTTTTCCACCGCGTACAAGTACTGCACGAGTACCCCGCCATTTTTTATTTAAAAAATAAATTAAAATTGAGCCTAAAGGTCCATGTACCCCCCCTGACCAAGACTATAGGCTCAGAATGTTTCTACCCTGCCCCGTTTCCTTATTTCTCAACTTTGTTTTACTCTTTTCTTGTGACTCTGCTCTCCCGAAAAACAACATGGCTGCCAACACTTCCTGGTTTGGAGTATTAACAACCAATCAGCATGCAGCTCCTGCTCATAATTGTACATATTTCCATACATGTACGCCACGATTTTTCTTAAAAAAAAAAAAAATAGAGCCTAAACATCCATGTACGACCCCCTGAGCAAGCCTGGAGGGTCAGAATGTCTCTACCTTACCCCCTTCCCTTATTTCTCAACTTTGTTTTACTGTTTTCTTGTGACTCGGTTCTAGCGAGGCACAAGATGGCCGTCAACACTTCCTGGTTTTGAGTGTTGACATACAGTTCACAGCCAATCAGCATGCAGCTCACGCTCATAATTGAACAGATTTCAGTAGGCGTGCTGAACTCCCTCTCTAGATATCGCTATGATTTTACTTGCAATTTTCTCAGAAACTACTGAACGGATTTACACCATTTAACAAAAAGCACAATCTGCGAACAGAACTGTACCTCTCTGCCAAATTTCATGTAATACCGGTCAGCCGTTCGGGCTGTAGCCCTGGCTAAAAGTCCCTATGGAAAATTGCATGGGGAAACCATGTTTTGGGACCCCCTTTTTTCTCAACCCCCATTTGACGAATCACTCCCAAACTTTCAGGGAAGGAGCGAAACTGAGCAGGCCATTTCATTGGAGAAATTCACAAAGATTCGTCCACCGGCGCCGAAGTTATTCCAAATAGAATGTTCTGGATTTCCTATGGAAACTAGGTCCTAACTATAACTACCTACTGGTGACCGCCAGTAGGATATATATATACATATATATATTCACTGAAAAAAACATAGGTTATAGACCATATGTAGTTAGAAATTAGCATTTACAAAACCTTATTTTACTCACACAAAACCATTGAAATTCGCATATATAGCTAGTTGCACTAACTATATATCGCGCACCCGCAATCCACTGCTGATCATGTCACATATTACATCATTCATGACATGGTCAGTGACATCACTGATGACATCACTGATGACATCTCAAATGACATCACTGATGACATCACTGATGACATCTCAAATGACATCACTGATGACTTCACTGATGACATCTCAAATGACATCACTGATGACATCACTGATGACATCTCATTTGACATTACTGATCACATCACTGATGACATCATTCATGTGATAATACGATGAACCTCTTCAGACTCTGATATAACCTTAGATACACTCAGTGTAAACACACACTCACAGACTGTCACTCATCCATGGAGTTACTCACACACCTAGTCAGTCATGCAAAGAATCAATCACACCTCCATTTCCTCAACTATACAGTTATACACACCTTACTTATTCAAACATATACTAACACATATTTACTCTCTTATACAATCACTGATACAAGTTCACAATGATCCATACAGCCACTCACACATTCACTAGCTCTTATGCACAGTTATTTATATATGTCAACTCTCACATGTACTGTGTTTTACATATGTACTTACTTTGACATGTAGCACTGAGATATCCATTCACTCACCAATACACTCATGCACACAGTCAACCGCCCATACAGCTGTTTCCACATGCACTTTTGAACCCATACATCTAGTGAATCAACTGCTCACACATCTATGCACAGAGTCATACACCTCCCAGCCACCCACACACACACTCAGTCTCCCATACAAATACTTGGGCAACCAATCAATAACCCATATAGTTACTCATATAGCTACTGATCAACACATGCAGCAGTTTACAGAACAACAGACATAATGATGCACAAATTAAGACAGTTTAGTCACTAACCCATGCACTCAGTGAGACACATTTAATCACTCACTCATACAGTCAGTCATGCACCTACTAAATCCTTCATCCAGACACTTATACATCCACTCATTCTTCAATATGTAAGACATATTTTAACTTTACAGAAACATACAGTCACTGGATGTTGTCATCAGTGATGTCATCAGTGATGTCATTTGAGATGTCATCAGTGATGTCACTGACCATGTCATGAATGATGTAATATGTGACATGATCAGCAGTGGATTGCGGGTGCACGATATATAGTAAGTGCAACTAACTATATATGCGAATTTCAATGGTTTTGTGTGAGTAAAATAAGGTTATGTAAATGCTAATTCCTAACTATATATGGTCTATAACCTATGGTTTTTTCAGTGAATTTTCAAGGTTTTGTAAATGCTAATTCCTAACTATATATGGTCTATAACCTATGGTTTTTTCAGTGAATTTCAATGGTTTTTTAATAGCAAATATCAAAAGCTGTAAAATGTATTCTTCTTTTAAAGGAAAAATATATTTTATATGTATTTAATATAATTTTTTTATGTATATAAATTTTTTGAGGGAACGAATTTATCAACTATCATGCTGAAGAAGAGTGTGGGGAAAAAAAAACAAAGAGGAGGACTAAGAGGAAAGAACAATCAGTTAAAAAATTCAATTGATTTAAAGCATGAAGTGCTTTTCCACACATTTACATTTAAATAACCCATATTAGAACATACAAAATATCTACAGAGGAGACGGTGTACATTGAATTTTAGACTCTTCATTGGTACCTACACAACACAACAGCTCTATTCAGAGCTACCCTACCTCAACGCACTCTAAAATATTATTTTACTATTTTCCTTGGTTTTCCCCTTGTTACGCTTTCCGGAACGCTACCCGGTGCGCGGACCGGGCGCTAACCGTGCGAAAATTTGAAAAAAAAAAAGATATTTTTTTTACATATATGGGCCTCCTCAGCCACCCTCAGAAAACCTAGGGGGTCAGGATATGTCTCCCGTGCCCCCTTATACCCATTCCCAACATTGTTTATCCTCCATCTTGTGACTAAATTAGTCCGAAACACAAGATGGCGGACTCCCATTACGCTACCGGTGAGCTACCCGGTTCGCGTACCGGGTAGCGCTTCCACCGCAAAAAATCGAAAAAAAATGTATTTTACTTTTTTTGCCCCGCGAGGCCCTTTAATAGCCCCCACATCAATCCTAGGGGGTCAGGAGGGGTCTACTTTGCCCCTTTCATTCATTTCCCCCTTCGTTTATTTCCACCTCTTGTCTCTCGATCCTACCGAGAGACAAGATGGCAGCCGCTCCGGACTGTTTAGAATGTTGAGAGTCACCGGAGATCCAATCCGCTTCTCCTCGCGAAGTTCCGTTACGCGTCTGGTACGCGAACCGGGGCGCTAACCGGGACGCTGTCACAGATATATATATTTTTTTGAACGTTAATTTCTCAAAATCCACTGGAGCACATATCTTGAGACCTAGCAAAGGCACATCGGGCAAACAGTCTCTACAATTTTGCCAAGTTTCATAGAAATCCATTCAGCCGTTCGAGCTAAAAGTGAGTCCAACCGCCCTATGGAAAACTCAATGTTAAAAACACGTTTTGGGACTCCCCTTTTTTCTCGGCCCCCGCTTGACGAAACCCCCCCAAACTTTCAGGGGACGCTCAGAAACAAAATGTGCCATTGTCCTGAAAATTTCAGCCAATTCCGTTCATCGATGCCAAAGTTATTCAACATAGAATTTTCAGAAATCCCTATTCAAAAAAATCTTAACTATATATACCTACTGGCGACCGCCAGTAGGTAATATATATATATATATATATATATATTCACTGAAAAAACCATAGGTTATAGACCATATATAGTTAGGAATTAGCATTTAAAAAACCTTATTTTACTCACACAAAACCAATGAAATTCCATATATAGTTAGTTGTACTAACTATATATCGCGCACCCGCAATCCACTGCTGATCATGTCACATATTACATCATTCATGACATGGTCAGTGACATCACTGATGACATCACTGATGACATCTCAAATGACATCACTGATGACATCACTGTTGACATCTCAAATGACATCACTGATGACATCACTGATGACATCTCAAATGACATCACTGATGACATCACTGATGACAACATCCAGTGACTGTATTTTTCTGTAAAGTTAAAATATGTCTTACATATTGAAGAATGAGTGGATGTATAAGTGTCTGGATGAAGGATTTAGTAGGTGCATGACTGACTGTATGAGTGAGTGGTTAAATGTGTCTCATTGAGTGCATGGGTTAGTGACTAAACTGTCTTAATTTGTGCATCATTATGTCTGTTGTTCTGTAAACTGCTGCATGTGTTGATCAGTAGCTATATGAGTAACTATATGGGTTATTGATTGGTTGCCCAAGCATTTGTATGGGAAACTGAGAGTGTGTGTGGGTGGCTGGGAAGGTGTATGACTCTGTGCATAATGTATGGGTTCAAAAGTGCATGTGGAAACAGCTGTATGGGTGGTTGACTGTGTGCATGACTGTATTGGTGAGTGAATGGATATCTCAGTGCTACATGTCAAAGTAAGTACATATGTAAAACACAGTACATGTGAGAGTTGACATATATAAATAACTGTGCATAAGAGCCAGTGAATGTGTGAGTGGCTGTATGGATCATTGTGCTCTTGTATCCAGGATTGTATAAGTGAGTAAATATGTTTAGTATATGTTTGAATAAGTAAGGTGTGTTTAACTGTATAGTTAAGGAAATGGAGGTGTGATTGATTGTTTGCATGACTGACTAGGTGTGTGTGTAACTTCATGGATGAGTGACAATCTGCGAGTCTGTGTTTACACTGAGTGTATCTAAGGTTATATTAGAGTCTGAAGAGGTTCATCGTATTATCACATGAATGATGTCATCAGTGATGTGATCAGTAATGTCAAATGAGATGTCATCAGTGATGTCATTTGAGATGTCATTTGAGATGTCATCAGTGATGTCATCAGTGATGTCATTAGTGATGTCATTTGAGATGTCATCAGTGATGTCATCAGTGATGTCATTTGAGATGTCATCAGTGATGTCATCAGTGATGTCATTTGAGATGTCATCAGTGATGTCATCAGTGATGTCATTTGAGATGTCATCAGTGATGTCATCAGTGATGTCACTGACCATGTCATGAATGATGTAATATGTGACATGATCAGCAGTGGATTGCGGGTGCGCAATATATAGTTAGTACAACTAACTATATATGGAATTTCATTGGTTTTGTGTGAGTAAAATAAGGTTTTTTAAATGCTAATTCCTAACTATATATGGTCTATAACCTATGGTTTTTTCAGTGAATTTTCAAGGTTTTGTAAATGCTAATTCCTAACTATATATGGTCTATAACCTATGGTTTTTTCAATGAATTTCATTGGTTTTTTAAAAGCTAATATCTATAGCTGTAAAATTTATTCTTCTTTAAATCCAAAAATATATTTTATATGTTTATTAATAATTTTTTTTAAATATTTTTTTTGTTTCGCTCCCGGTCCGCGAACCGGGAAGCTTCCCGTTAGCTCAATTTGATTCCGCGATCCGGTCCGCGAACCGGTAAGAAATCAACATAGTGACGGTATCGCGTTGCCGCTTAATGCGTCTTATGACGTACTGCGTTAGCGCACCCGGAAGTGCCCCGGGGGGCGGACCGAGGCGCGAAACGCAGCTCCCCGGAAGCGATCCGTGGCGCGAAAGCGCGACGTATCGCGTTGCCGCGAAATGCGTCTTGTGACGTATCGCGTTAGCGCACCCGGAAGTGTCCCGGGGCGCGGACCGAGGCGCGAAGCGGAGCGACCCGGAAGCTAACCGGGGAGCGTTCCGCAGCGCGTAACATGAGCGTGAGAGGTCATGTGACTTGTTAATAAAACTTTTCATTGGTTCATTTCACTTTTAGTTTCATAATTATGGAAGGCTAGGTCAGGTGACCTAAAAATAACACTTTTCATTGGTTGAGAAGTATTGTTTTTTCCAAATGATGAAAACCCCTCCTTCTTTCCTCACTCTGACTTTCATCATTGTGAGAGGAAGACCTATTTTGCTTGTTGGAAGACCTATTTTGCTTGTGTGAAAATGGCTTCATTGGTTGCTTCAGCTGGTGGACCCCCACCACCACCTCCACCTCCTCATGGGAAGAGAGGACCACCTCCCCAGGTGATTACCAACACTGAGGAGGAAGATGAAGAAATGGATGAGGAGGGAGAAGAACCACAATTCCTGGAAGAGTTGCCCCGGGTTTCCAGAAAGAAAGCCAGTTTCATCTGGCAGTTTTTTTCGATGCCTCGTGGACAAAAAAAAGTCAACGCGAGGTATGTCACCTGCCTCATATGCAAGGAACAATTGTCCAGAGGGACGGACAAAAAATACAGTTATGGTAATCACACCATGCATAGGCACATGACGAGGAAACATCCCCTAAATTACAGCCGGGCGGAATTAAGGGATATGCTGGACAATCCTAGACCAACTCCTGTGGCCAGACCAACAATACCGGTTTCTTTAACACCAGAGGAGGCACGGGAAACTGTGCCAAATATCCAACAAAATTTTGGGCATATGATACATTTATGTATGCACTGTCGTGCATTATTAGCTTGTGGCAACATGAGCATCAATGCACTCAACCTTGCATATGAACACCATGATTGCCCTAACCGCCCCCAGTAATTTTTTTTTGCTCCTGTTGAGCCCTTTTCAACGCCTGTTTTTTGTTGTTTCCCCCCCCCAAAAAAACCAAAAAAAATATAAAATCGTTCAAAAAATACAAAAAAAACAAAAAATAAAAAAAAATAAAAAACAAATATAAAACAACAAAAATATAAAAAAAAAAGTTCTTTTCAGAACTACCTTCCCTTTCAAAAAAAATTGCTACAATGTTTAGCACTCTGGCAAGCTCTATTTCTTTTGGTTCGCTCCCGGGTTAGCTTCCCGGTACGCGGACCGAGAGCTAACCAAAACAATTTTTTTTTTTTTAAAAAGTGTAAGTATAAGGAAAGTAAACAGAGAGTGATGTTAAAAGAAAGACAGCTATAGGGAGTAAAGAAGAGATACTGTTTAATAGATCTATTTACCGAAGAAAAGACAGAAGAGGGTATAATTGTGAAAAACAAAATAGATAACGAAGTGAAAGAAAAACAAGCATTGGCATAGCCAATAGGTCTCGCCTTTGGGACCTTCTAAGTATTTAGTTATGCAGCATAATATCCTTGGTGCAGCAACATCAACTGTTGCATGGCTAAACACGTATAAGGTCCCAAAGGCGAGACCTATTGTCTATGCCAATGCTTGTTTCTTAAGTAGTATTGCAATATGTCTGACTCTTCCATGTGAAAAGATCTTATCTTGTGCTCTAAAGATTGCTAAAGTCTCGACAGAGAACAGGCTAGGCTGTAAGTAGGGTAAATTGCGCTTGGTGATCTGTTTGAGGGAGCGTCTGCTTTGCCTGGTGTCTTTGGAGAGCAATTTTGATTGGTATACTGGACAATGTTAGTTTTATTGGTCCAGTAGACAATTAAACTGCTGCATGACCACACTGTGTGATCCTGGGCACACTTTACAAATCCTACCTACCATCCAGCGGCTGAAGTGCAAATTGTAAAACCTGATAGCTGGGCACAATTACAGTGTCATTGCAGGCACACCCTGTGTGATCTTGGACATTTATCACATCTCAAAGTACTTTTAAATGCTTGAGCTTGGGATAAACCCTAGAAAAATACTCTCATGCATTTGACCTACCCAGGTGTTTGCTGCTACGTGCTTGATAAGAAATAATGCAACACACAATTGCAACTTATGTGCCCCTTCCAAATAAACACTAGAAATCAGAGTTGTAATTAGTCTCTAGAATGAGTAAGATGCCCTCCAGCCTCCACTTGAAAGCAGGGGTGTATAGTTTGAGGGGAGTGAGGGGGGGCGAGGGAGGCATGCAATACTTTAACGCAGGTAAAAGTGTCCAAAGTCACACCATCTGCCCACTAAAGAGCGGCTCGCAGTGGCCGGCTGGCCCGGCTGATTAGGGGAGCTGTTGGTGCCGAGCCTGGTGGGGCAGGTCCCAGCTGTGCTCTGCCGGGCTGCAGGCAGCTCAGTTATTAGGCAGCTGGTGGCGTGGGGACCACTGCTATTCCGTCTGTAATGTGCCCGAGCCTCCCGGCAGGCGGGGGGATCACAAGAGCGACCGCTCCCACCCTCGGAGGCTAATTAATTGGCAGAACAAGAGCGCATTAAGGCGGATATAGGAGGGAGCCCTGTGCTGGCACCTTCTGAGTGTATGAGCTAAAGGCAGGTGGTTGTGTGTTTCAAATGCCTCTCAGACTACAAAACGCAGCGAATGCTACGTCCAAATCTGAAATTAGGAGTGCTCGTGTGCACGTGCCTAGGTATGTCTATCTAAGTGTGTGTGCTTCATAGTAATAGTCTATGTGTCACTGCATCTTAGACTGTGTGCCACTTTAAGCATGTAACAGTGTGAGGGTATGCACTACTGCACTTGTGAGTCACGCTGTTTGCGAGTGGGTTTGTACCTGACAATTACTGACCTTGCAGTTGTGTGTGACTCACTCTGTGTCTGTGCCACTTTATGCGTGTGCATTTAACCTTGAGTGCCTGTGTATGTGGAGCGTGATGTACTGCGTGTGTGTGCGCGTGTGTGTACAGCGAGTTACTGTATGTGGCCTACTGTGAGTGTGCGTGTGTGAGCCACTGTGTTTGTGTGCGTGTCCCACGCTGTGCTGTGTATCTATCTATGTTTGTTAGTGTGTGTGTGCTGCTGTGTAGGTACCACTGTATGTGTAAGCGGGTGCTGGAGTGTATAGACAAACACACGTGAATCCTCAGTTTGTATGCAATGTACGTCACACGTAATTTACGGTCCTGTTCCGCTTTATTTTATTTTGATTGCAGTATAAAAAATGCTTGTTTATATTAGACTGGGGAATACAAACAGGAATCTAGTCTTCAAAGGGAGAGCTGCATGCCAATGTAGAACAAGCACCGGCCAGCTTATAACCCTACTCTGCGATGTTCTTGACTCCCATGCCATTGTTCACCATTTGAGTGAAGTCATGACCCCGCCTACCGAGCGGGGTAAGAAATGCTGTTCACAAGTGTGGTTGTAGCTGTCTGGGCACTTAAATATGTTGCAGCTGTCACGTTACTTAAAAACATTGTGAGAGCCTAAGTAAAACTAGAGTGAATTATCGCATGGCATTTTATGTACAGCCCTAATGCTGCTGCGGCAGAATGGCACCATGTCCTGGAAATACAATAACAGAGACCAGAGCGTCTGTAAATGTCCATGAATCGGGCACCACGCTGAGCCAGGGAAACACTCGAACAATAACAAGGAGAAACACGAGAGATGGCCTGCGGCCGTCAAAGTGAAAGTACGGCCGGCGGAGGAGAAATGCGACACGGCGGGCAGGGGAGGGGGCGGAGCGGGGAGAGCGGCATGAGGGTGTGAAGCAGCAGGGGCCTGAGACGAGGCCGCCTTGCCTTTGATGTGGTAATGCGAGGCAAGCGGCTGGTGGCATTGTGCACGCGCTTTCACGTGCACTGGAAGAAATCGCCTGGGAATCGCCTGATCTCGGTAAGCTCTGTTTAAGCTGCAATAGATCGAGCTCCCGCTCTCAATGCGCACATGCGCATTGAGATAGGTCGCTCGACCTAAAAAAGAGAGTATAACATTAACAAAGAAGAGTTTCTTGGAGAATGTGAGTGAATGTTCAAAATAAGATTAAAACATGGGGAATAACAGAGAGAAAAAATAGAAAACAGAAAACAAAAAATAACAGAAAAAGATTAATTGAAACAGCAAAGAAATGTAAGTAACATAGAGCCATATCATCAACATAGGCAATAAAAGTTTTGCAGCTTTTATTGGCAGAAATGTGTCGCTAAAGCTGCTTTTGCGGCAGAAAACTGCCACTAAAACTACTTTTGCACCAGTTTTCTGCCAATAAAAACAGCAATAATTTTATTGGCTGTGTTCATAATATGCCCCTTAGTGTGCTTCAACTACACAGAGAAAGCATTATGAACAAATAGTGATACAGTGATCAGTCAAAGACACTAAGAGTAATAGAGACGGAGTGAGTGAACAAGAGTGAGGAACTATGAGAAGAGAGGGACTGAGAAAAAGAGTGGAAGGAGTTGAGTAAGTAGGTAATAGAGAAAGGAATGAGGGAAGTAGCAAAGGCAGGAAACTGAGGATAAAAGAAATGAAGCAGTGGAACTAATAGTAGTTCAATGTGATAGAAATGTAACGAAAAGAGTACAAAATATTTACCTTATAATTGTCGTTAAATTACTCACTTTTTGTTTTTATACTTTCAATCTGTGAAAGAGAGAACAAACATTTGAAAAATAATAAAACATGTATTTAAAAATTACAAAAGACAAGGGCAAAGATTGAAGGACAAACAGTTTTTCAACAACTTTGACACTTACAGAAGCTTCTGCTTCTCCAGGCCCCCTACACAGTCCTAAAGATATACATTTTAAACTAACAGTATCTTGATGCAGATGAAGTGAGGCCTATCTTAAAACATGGTGCATATTTTGCATTGCTGTTGTTTCAGAAAAGTGTCGCAAGACACTAAAATTTTAAATAATTGCTTCAGGATGCCAATAAGATGTCTACTATCCAGAGTTTTGTTTCAGGTGAGGCCTACTCAGGGTTGCAGATGAAATTTCGAGTTGTTGAAGAGAATAGAGGACATAATACATGTGAAGGTCTACCAATGAAGTGAGTCATGTCCACTGCACTCTTCAACAAAGTCCAAACCTCCTATGTTTCCCTGGACAGACCTAAACTTGATCTGCACAATGTGATTCGTAATGATAGGAAACACAGGTGATGTAATTGAAATACATGCAATTTATTTTGCTCATTTCACAATCACATCACTTGTGTTTCCTTTGCTTAGGTATCTCATTGTGCAGATGTAGTCTAGCATATGAAAGAATACGCAGAAGTGCAGCACTGCATGCAACAACTTTGACACTTACAGAAGCCTCACCTTCTCCATGCCTCCTACACAGTTCTACATATACATCATAAATGCAAACAGTACAGAATTAATTATACATGTTAAATGGTTTATTTTTGCTGTTCTCAGAATGTATCAAAATTCACTAAAAACAGGGACTTGAAGGTATTCATCATGTAACAGCGGGGAAAAAAAAACACAATCAAAATGATTGTGTTTAAAAAACCCATACAACATCAGAAATCAAAATTCAGAACTCCTTAAAGTTAACTTACTTTCCATGACGTCCAAGGATGTCCTATGAACAGCTTACACTCTTTTGTGCTGTTATTACTTTCAGCCCGCCACTTTCTGAAAGAAAATCTCCATCGTTTTTAAAAACACGTTACATGCAATAAATGACTTCTTGCTCTCTACCACAATTTTCCACAAGGCCAAATCTGGTCAGAGCCATTTATAACTCTTGGATTTCTTGTAAGCCAATCCCGTCATTTGGCATTTCCGCAACTTTCAGAATTAAAATGTTGAAGATCATTTTCACAATCCTGGAATAGTAATATCTTCCCCTTCTTGCTCAGTCATGTTCTACTTTTCCTATGACACTGATACAAGCAGACTTACACTACCTCTATGACTACTACAATTATTTAATTCTCTACATCACTTTTAATCACAAAGCAATGTAAAACAGTAGACAGCATTGCAGACTTACATTCCCTCTACTCCATGTTTTGATTGGCTGCTTCAATTAGTTTATAAAAAGAAACAGTTTTTCTGAACTCATTCAAAGTGCACGTATTTCTCCATAATGTCCAGTCCTATGGTTAGAAGTTATGTCTCTGAACTACACTTATCCTCAAGGCCAAATTGTGTAGGAGCCATTAGAACTTCTTGAAATTCCACAGAGCACATCCCGAGATTATTTCCCTAAAATTTTGGTTTTAAAAACACCAGGTAAGAGTTTTTAAGGTCATACGGCAATTTTTTTTTGAAAATTAAAACAGAATCATTGCAGAATGACCAGCCATTTCTAGACTTTAAATAAGCTGTGTAATGTCCTGATGTTATTGAAGGGCCGTCATGATATATAATTGCTGCAGTTACAAAAGTCCTTCCTGATATTGACAACTGCGAAGCTACAAAATTTTTAATTAAAGTTGTCAATTTTGTTCCATCAGGCCTACATCGTTGGAACATTAAAATGACATACTGGCCATATGTTCGTATAAATAATGTGGACATAATTTCAGATTTACATTGGCTACACTCCATGTTGTGATCAGCTGCTTTTACTAGCTTATTAAAGGAGACTGATTTACTGTCTGGCAAAGTTAAATATATAAATCTTTCTGAGTCTACACTAGTAGTACTTGATACCATACAGTTCTCGCAGTCATGCTGCCATTGATAAGAAAGCCCAAACAGCTGATCTACATCTACACCTTCAGCATGTAATACATCAAGCATATACATTAAAAACTCCTGACAATCTTGCTGAATATTTTGAGAGAATTGTGTTTGGCCTGAACATCTGTCTAACAGATTTCGAATTTCAGACACACTTTCTATGTTTCTTCTATCAGTGGTACATTTCTCTAACACAGAATTTAACAAACTGCAAAATCTTTGATCAGAATTGACCACAATCTCTTCTTTTACATTTTTTAGAGAAAACAAAACATTAACCACTACATTAGCATAGCAGTTGACACCAGAACTGTTTTCAAACTGAAAACCAACAACATCTTCAACAGAATCCTTTTTGTTTCTGCTTGTAATTTTAGGTTCATTGACTTTTTGTCTTTTTGCTACAACCTCCCCAGTATTGTTCTCATTTCTTCGTTTCCGGCCTACCACACGTTTCTCAAACAAAGGATACTGAGGCAAATGTGGCGCATACTCTCTTCTTAACCTATTGTATTCCTTAACACAATCTAGATCCGCACAAATGTTTGTGACATCACACTCAATCAAGTACAATCCCGATAAAGTTCTAACTCGTGACAATGCCACATATGCCATACCCTCCTTGAACACAGAACTGCCAATATTCACCAATGCACTGTCTACACTTAAACCTTGCGATTTATGAATTGTCACCGCATATGCCAAGCAAACAGGAAACTGCTTACGGCGAACATATAAGTCTTTTACAAGCAAAAATCTAGCAGAACAACGACCAATTAGCTGTACTTCCTCAATGCCATCAAATTTAATTTTTAAAAATTCAATTCCATCTCTATTTCTGTATTTCACAAAATCAACAACATTACCCATTGATCCATTTACCAGACCTCTTTCAACATGTAAATTCCTTCTTAAAATTATACGGCAGTTCAAGCACACATTCAGAGTCTTTTCAAAACCTGCAGTTTTAGATATACTCTTCTCTAATGAATCCAATTTTGTTTTCAGATTCTCAGACAAAATAATTGTTGATCCCATATGCTCTACTCTATCAATAGCTTCCAGTTTCACAATCTCTTGCTTTTCTAAATGCAACATTTTGTTGTTAAATTTGGCACATTCTGCAAGAGTTGGCATCAAACATATTCCAGATTTCTTCTCAGTAATTTTCTGAAAAATATTCTCAGGCACAACATCTTGTTCTGGATATAAATTTGACAGTAATCGTGCATGTAAAGCTTCTTTCCCATGCTCGGTCACTTTTCCAATTCTAACATCTTGTAGAATAGTCTTGTAAACTTCATCCTTCGCCTGACGCATATTTTCATGCAGTTCAGCATAATTGAAGTTTAACCATATATTGACGTTGCCAATGCTGCCTAGGCACTTCCTGGTATCTTCATGCGTGAGCATTTTGAACACAGGTTGCCCTTTCACTGGTGTCAGCTGCAGAAGATCTCCGAAAACAATGATGTGTTTGCCACCAAATAACACATCATACTCTGTTTTGAGAACTTCTTGCATCCTCAAATGCACAAAGGCAAGCATGACATTGGAAACCATGCTTACTTCGTCAATGATAAGAAGTTTCATTTTCCTCAAGATTCTTGAAACTTCAAAACAAGCATCTCCAGATAGCTTGTGATATTGTAATTTGTTGTCATGCTCCACTGGCAGCATCAGTAAACGATGTAAAGTAATCCCTTTAATATTATGTGCTGCCAGTCCAGTTGGAGCAGTGACAACACAAGACAGCGATGACTCTGTCCTTTCCTGCAAATAGCATGAAATTGCTTTAATGAGGAAACTTTTTCCAGTTCCCGCTTCTCCACTCACGTACAGTCGGACAGGCTTCAACGACGTACATGAGCACTCTTTCTTATCATGACTTAATCCATGATCAATTTGCATGGTAACTTCGTCATATATTTTCCTCTGCTCAACGTTGAGTTGTCTTTCCAACTCTTCTAAGTTAAGCGCATCCTCTTGAGCATGTGCCATGGCTCTTTCCACTTCATTCATAGCAGTGGCAGCTTCATTTTCGATAACAGGTCCTCCTAGTGGATCCTGACTCAATGAAGCAGAACTCTGACTGTCCTGAGAACTGTCTCTGGCAATCTCGGCTGCAATCGTTGCTTCCTGCTCAATTTCCGCATTCAACATTTCTACATATTTGGGAAAAGCAGGACATTCTATGGTCTCCTTGGCGGCATTGAAAGAGTCTTCGTAACAGAGGAAATCTCCAAGCAGTTCCTCTTCTGCACGCCAAGGCTTGAAAAGTTGCAAAAGTGCTAAATAGAAAAACTCCTTTTTTTCAGGAGATTCACCACTCAATTTTCGATGGTTTACCAAGTGGCATTTTCTTTGCTTGACCAGACATCCCTCACTTCCTATTACAGCATACACTCCTTTCTCAGTATCTTCTTTGATGTTCCTCTTGAATATGTAATTTTGCAGAACCTCATACAGACAAACATTCTCGAGGTGACTGCTTCGATTTGGATAATATGTATCCAACATGTTTGTCTTCAAAATGTCGGTACTGTTTGGCTCCTTTTCCGCCAAATACTCAATTTCCCGCACAGGTTTGAGAACTCGATTACGCGTTGCTGCAAGACCAAGACTCGCCCAAACGATACTCCTGGACTTGGCATAGAGACTTGCTGAAGACAACCGGTCAGAATATTCGTACGCTCCGATTTCTTGATGCGACAACATCTTCAGACTGAAACTGTACAACTTCTTGCTGAGGCTCTTTTCATGGGAAATGTCCTCCCACATATCCTTCAATTCTGTCTTCTCTTTTTTGGTGATGTAAGACGTCACATACCGAGCCACAGCCATACAGTTATCAGCCACAAACTGTATATCCATGTTAGCATTCCACATGGACAAAATCACCGGGTTGTAGTCGTTGATGTACTTGGACTCTTGGTTCCTCTTCAAATTGTAAGTGTTTTTAGGTGATTTCTTCATGACATTGTGTCGCAGCGAAGACATCAAACTGTTTACTCTTCCTTTAGAAATCACCGGTCGTGGAAAGCCGAAACGACATTTAGTGTAGAACTTGTCCTTGTTTCGGAATTTACGACGGCAGTACTTTCCACATCAATGGCTTTGGAAACGCAGAACTTTTTCTCTTAGGCTTTTCTTCTCCTTTGCGTTTGGAACAGCACACGTAGAATACTGTTGGATGAAACTCATCACTGAGTCTTCTGGATCCGTTCCAAATTTAGGTGCATCCTTGATCCACAGCAACATATGTATATGAGGAGCACCTCTTGCTTGGTACTCCTTTCTCCAGAAGAAATCCAACACCTCTCCAAGAGGTGGATTCTTCTTATTCATGATGAAAGACATCATAGCTTCAAATCTATGATTGAAGTACCTACATACATTGACTGGATCCAAAGAGCACAGTTCTCCAGGTGTCTTGAATTCGATGTTATCTACGTTAGCATTTGCCTCTCGTAGAAATTCAAGTAAGTCTTCCCAGCCATACTCGGCACAGCTCAGAGTGAGGAACCATGTGGGAGTACCTAAGTTCCTCAGCATACATTTTAAATCACCATGACGACGGTACCAGTACTCATTAGTACCACGCTGACACGCCATGAGATTAATCAGGTGAGAATCCAAAATACTGTCTTGGACATTGACTTTATCCATAAAGTCACTTGCCGAGATGTTTTGCATGTGTATACCACTTTTCATGATGTGGTTCACTGCATATGACAGTCCAGACAGATCGCTTTCAAACAGGAGATGAAACAAATAAGGAATGCATTGTCGAAACCTAGCATCTCCTGCATACAATCGCAAAGTCCGGTATTCAGAAGCAGGAATTTGATGAGGTCGCTCATCATATCTTCCTCCCTGACCTGTTGGAAAAAGCTGTGGGAAACACCGAGCTTCCAAACTTTCCTCCCAAACACTAATGGGACTCCCTTTGGCTTGTTTCATTTGAAACAACTCAATAGCATTCCCCATGACTTCCTTGGAATGCAAAGGATGAACACTATAATGTTCATATATTTCTTCACTAGTAGAGGGTTCTACTTTCTCAATTTGACCAGCACACAAATCGCTATCCTCTTCCTCACTTACTTCCTCTTCTGCAACATATACATTCTTATAGTATTTATTATTTTTTTTCAAATACAATGTTGCCTTTTTAACTTTCCTAACATCTACTAAATCTTGCCATATTTTCTTATTCTTTGTCGGAACCCCATTAACTAAGATAACCAGAGGTTCCTCTTCCACTTTTTCTACTCCAATTGTGTTAATGTTTTTCTTCAAATCTAGAGGCAAATAAACAACTCTTCCCTTTAATCCTCTCTGTAAATCTGATGGAGGCAATTTCCCTGTCTTTGGCTCCATTCTTACAATAGCCTGAAAGGGATGGATACTTTGAATCAAAATAGATTCATAAGTATTTAAATCCTTCAATTCAGAAGGAATCTCAACCAATTCCAGATTATTATGAACTGCTCTAGCAGGCATCTGGTTTTGATTTAATTTGCAACAACAATAAGTACACACACGTTGATCCAATCCCAAATCAAAACAATTTTCTACCATCAAGTATGTTGCAAAATCCTTCCATTCACTATTATTTTCCCTTTCACTTTTTGCATATAAATCCACTAACTTAGTCTGATTCTTATAATAAGTGCGTCGACAACACACACAAGTGAAATTAGGCCTCTCACTTGATTTCACCTCAAACGTCGCAATTTCCCTCTGGAAATTATCTGTACTGGAAACCTGTACACTATCTTCCACATGACCCTCTTCTTCTTGCTCAATTTCAACATTCTCCTCTTTACTTCCAAAGTAACAAAACTCAATTTCTTCACATATATTCTTCACATCTATTTCAGAACCATGCAAAAGAGCAGCGCATAATTGTTTAAGCATAATTGCTGGACTCTTAGCATAATACAACATTCTAACTAATTTCCTCACTTTGTTATGATGCACTGCTAGCATCCTGAAATGATGAAAAACACTCTGGCATACTCTCCTGGAAAGACAAGCCAGTGAATGTCCATGCAAACCTGTCACTTCTCTTACTCTGCAAGGATCTAATTCTTGCAACAACATCATTTTCTGCTTCAAACTTTTCTTATTAAATGACCGTACAAAATCACAAAGCAAATTGATGGAATCCTGTCGCACACTGCAAATACTACTACACTTCCAGGTGTACACAGGACCCTTAGCACGTCTTCCTAAAACCTCATTACCTAACACCTCTTCTGCCTCTGTTGTCGCAAGTTTTTCTTTTTCAACTGGACAACCATCTTTCACTTCATAAGCACGACCACTGGTGTCAACTGCATGCACCAAATCATTATCCTGGAAATAACTCTCCTCATTAAAAAATGCCTCACAGCTTGAACTATGCATCCATTCTCCAGAAAAAACTTCACAAAAATTACTACGATTAACTATTCTCTTCCATCTACTATTTCTTTTGAAATCAAAAATTGCCTTGTTTAGCTTCCTAATTCTATTGATTATCAAAATAAATAACTTACGTTTAATTTCAAATGCCTGATCAATAACTTTCTCAACTTTTTTTTTTGTCTTATAAAAAACCAGTTTCTGTTGACCTTTCTTAATATTTTTTAACAAATTGCCAATTATCCTGTTCCGGAACATTCGTTTACGAATCTCCCTAAACTGTTGTTTCCTTCTACTATCATGCACAGAGTTATCTCTTGCTCTAGCAGTAACATTTTTCATTGGCCTTTCTTTTCCATTTGATTTCCTTCTCGTTTTATGGACTGAAACATTTTCTGTAGTAATATTTTTTTTACTACACATATTTCTTATGAAATATTTTGTGCTCTTACCCGGTGCATTCTTCGTGACTTGACAAATCTTTTTGTTAGAGGACTGCTGCGTATTTTTTTTCACCTGCTGTCTTTGACGTTTTGCAGCCTTTCTCTGTCTTTCTATTGTAGGCATGGTGAAATCTTGAAATGATCTGCAGTTGAATCTGTGGAAAAATATAATAAATAATGTTATTAACCATTATTACCAAACAGTAAATCAGTAACAGTGATAAAAAACTTAACACACTACTTGACATTTTAATTAGAAGATTTTTTAGTCGTTGGCAAATTTACAATACAGAAATACCAGAAAAGAAATGACATTTATATTTATGTTACCTATGCTATTTTATATGTGAATCTGATCTAATTTTATGAGCATATTTTAATATTTTATTGAAGACACTACACATAACCTGCTTTTGAAGGTGTCTTTATTTTTAAATTAAACGGTTTACCTTTTTACTTTTTATTAATTATAAATTTTAAAAATAAATGTTTATATTTCCAAAGGCTCAAGCAGGTCAGCTTCCCATCCTATATCATATAATTCGGACAAATCTGCATCCTCATCACGCTCTTCTTCATCCTCAGGATTTAAATCATCCAAGGGATCAACATCCACTGATGTTTCAATTACAAGTTCAATGATGAGGTCAAAATCAACTGATTGCAGATTGTCGCTCATGTTGAGGTTGTCTTTATCTTTAAAGAAAGATAACAACAATGAGATGTTGCAGAGTAAGAGACAAATCTCACAGATTATAATAGTAAAATTGTTTAACAAGAGTAACATTTTGCAGCTATTATTTAGCCATGTCCAGCGATGCTGAGCAGGTGAAGCCTATGTCTAATCTTTCACTGAACAGGACTCATCTCTTCTTAACCTTGGATAAGCCTCACCGACTCTGTGTCCCCTGCACATACTTAAATGTAAAGGGGCAGATTTATGTTAAATGGCACATCCCCAGGCATGCACCAGTTAACGTGCACCACTGCTCTGCCACCCATGGTGTGCCGCATTTACAATCAGATAGGAGAAACCTGCGTCAAAACCCTGCGCCTGCTTGAAGCAGGCATAGGTCTTGATGCAACATTGTGGCGATGGTGCACCCCTGAGCCTTGCTGGAGCTGCATCGCACTTGCGATACAACTCCAGCAATGCGCCACCTTAACGGCACAGATGCGTCAAGCATCTGTGCCGTTTTTGCCCCATGCTGTGCCGCATTGTAAATGCAGCACACCATGGGTGGCGGAACAGCGGCGCAAGATGACTGGCACATCCCTGGTGATGCGCCAGTCATCATAAATCTATCCCTAAGCTTCTTATCTTGTTAGAGATGAACTGCCATATGTATCATCAAAATATTTTGCATTTCCTAAATAGCGAATTTTAAGGAATAAATAGCGATTCTTTACCATTCCTAATTTGCGATGAGCAAATTGCTAATTGCAAGTTACCCATTCATTTCCATGGGCTAGGAGGCTCATAGGAATGAAGGTTTAATTTGCGATTAGCAATTTGCTCATCACAAATTAGGAATTTTTCCAAGGGTGCAGGGGTGTCTCAAGAACACCCTGCTGCACCCCTGAAAAAGAAATTTGGGGGCATATGGCACACATACATGCCCTAAGGGCATGTGTTGGCGTCATATGGGACCTTTTGTTTTTTTAAAAAAAAGCTTTTTGAAAAGAATTCACAAATTACCACCAATTTACCACAATAGTTTCCAAATCCTTAATGTCATTTTTTACATATTTTTTGTTTGATACATTGCATTTAAGTAGTCACAAAATTTGCAAATCCTTCAGTGCAATTGCAAAATAAGGAATAGCAAATTTTGCTACTCCTTATTTTGCATCAAACTTGTTTGATACATACCATTTGTCTAATTAACATTCGCAAAGGCCAAAATTCGTAGAATTTTGATCTTTGCGAATGCTAATTAGCTTGATACATATGGCCCCAAGTGAGGCCTGTCTTACGACATGGTGCATCTTTTGCATCACTGCTGCATCGGTTTCATGTGGTACGTTTTTTTTACACCATGACATATCTGCCTAAATGCATCAATTTGTAATGTTGTCGCCTCATAGCAAATCTTTTGCACCGCCGCTGCATCATAAAAGTGACGCACAGTGGCACAAAAGAGGCATACACCTATCATAAATCTGTCCCTAGCATTTTAAATGATTAATCCAGGATGACGATAAGGTGTGGCCTATCCAGAGGTTTGTTTAAGGTGAGGCCTACTCAGGATTGCAGATTAAAGTTACGCTTGATGAAGAATACAGAGGAGATAATACATGTAAAGGCCTACCAATGAAGTAAGTAATGTGCACTTTATTGAGCCAGTCATCATAAATGTATCCCTAAGCTTCTTATCTTGTTACAGATGAACCACCATATGTACCATCAAACTATTTTGCATTTCCTAAATAGCAAATTTTAAGGAATAAATAGCAATTCTTTACTATTCCTAATTTGCAATGAGCAAATTGCTAATTGCAAATTACCCATTCATTTCCATGGGCTAGGAGGCTCATAGGAATGAAGGTTGCAATTTGCGATTAGCAATTAGCTCATCACAAAATAGGAATTTTTTCAAGCGTGCAGGGGTATCTCAAGAACACCCTGCTGCACCCCTGAAAAATAAATTTGGGGGCATATGGCACACCTACATGCCCTAAGGGCATGTATGGGCGTCATATGGGACCTTTTGTTTTTTGGAAAAAAATGCTTTTTGAAAAGAATTCGCAATTTACCACAAACTAGAAGTTGGTGGTAGTTTCCAAATCCTTAATATCATTTTTTACATATTTTTTGTTTGATACATTGCATTTAAGGAATCGCAAATTTTGAATTAAGGACATTTTAAGTCATTTCCACATGTGCAGTGTTTTCAAATTATGATTTGAAAATCGTTTTTGGGGAAAAGTAATGGTTTGCAAATTTATGACAAGGACATAATGGTGTATGCTTCTCTATAAGGCATTTCAGTGTCTCTGATGTCATTTTTCCCATATTACATTATAAGACCTTTCCCCATGGAGCACATTCCTTGTAAATATGCTCCCACCTGTGCATGGCGAATTTAGATTTTGACTGTTTGAGTCACATAGCCATGTTAAAAGTGACCCAAAAAAATTGCAAACGTTTTAAAAAAACACATTCATGTGTCTTAAGGACATTTTAAGTCCTTTCCCCATGGACAATGTTTTCTAAGTGGCGCAAAAGAGGCATACACCTATCATAAATCTGTCCCTAGCATTTTAAATGATTAATTCAGGATAACAATAAGATGTGGCCTATCCAGAGGTTTGTTTAAAGTGAGGCCTACTCAGGATTGCAGATTAAAGTTACGCTTGATGAAGAATACAGAGGAGATAATACATGTAAAGCTCTACCAATGAAGTAAGTGATTTCTACTTCATTGCGCCAGTCATCATAAATGTATCCCTAAGCTTCTTATCTTGTTAGACATCAACCGCCATATGTATCATATAACTATTTTGCATTTCCAAAAAAGCGAATTTTAAGGAATAAATAGCGATTCTTTACCATTCCAAATTTGCGATGAGAAAATTGCTAATTGCAAATTACCCATTCATTTCCATGGGCTAGGAGGCTCATATAAATGAAGGTGCAATTTGCGATTAACAATTTGCTCATCACAAATTAGGAATTTTTTCCAAAGGTGCAGGGGTGTCTCAAGAACACCCTGCTGCACCCCTGAAAAAACAATTTGGGGGCATATGGCGCACATAAATTTTAACAACATTCCTTTACCTCAAAAACGATTTTCAAATCATAATTTCAAAACACTACACATGGGAAAATTACTTAAAATGTCCTTAAGACACATAAAAGCGTTTTTTGATTGCCTTTCCTGCATGGTTGGGTCACTTTTAACATGGCTATGTAACACAAACATTCAAAATCTAAATTTTCCATGCACATGTGGGAGCATATTTACAAGCAATTTGCGCCACAGAGAAAGGTCTTACACTAAAATGAGAAAAATAACATCAGGGACAGTCAATTGCCTTATAAAGAAGCATACACCATTATGTCCTTGTCATGAATTTAAAAACAATTCCTTTTCCCCAAAAACGATTTTCAAATCATAATTTCAAAACACTGCACATGGGAAAATGACTTAAAATGTCATTAAGACACATGAAAGCGTTTTTTGATTGCCTTTCCAGCATGGTTGGGTCACTTTTAACATGGCTATGTAACACAAACATTTAAAATCTAAATTTCCCATGCACAGGTCGGAGCATATTTACAAGCAACTTGCGCCACAGAGAAAGGTCTTACATTAAAATGGGAAAAATAACATCAGGGACAGTCAATTGCCGTATAAAGAAGCATACACCATTATGTCCTTGTCATAAATTTAAATCAATTCCTTTTCCCCAAAAACGATTTTCAAATCATAATTTCAAAACACTGCACATGGCAAAATTACTTAAAATGTCCTTAAGACACATAAAAGCATTTTTTCATTGCCTTTCCTGCATGTTTGTATCACTTTTAACATGGCTATGTAACACAAACATTCAAAATCAAAATTTTCCATGCACATGTGGGAGCATATTTACAAGCAATTTGCGCCACATAATTCATAATTTTCTCCTTAAAGCACACTATTCTCTATCTAAATTAAAGAAATATTTTCTCACCTTAGCAAATACTTTGAGTTTGAAAACAGTCTCAGAAACACACCAATTTGTCTTCAGCAGAGCAAAAGGTATGCACTCCAGAGTCTGCAGCTATCAAAAGCACAGAAATGCTGTAATTCTTCACACATATTTCTCATGTCACCCAATCAAAACTCTTCCCTCACTTTTTTTCAAATGAAAACCCTTCCCCCCTCTGCCCTTTCTGTCTTTTCTGCATGGCAACCACCTCTTGGAAGACTTCTGGTGTTTGCAAGTTCACACAACTTTGTTGCAATTGAACTCTGAACTCTCAGTGCACCTGCATATCCAGTGCATTCTTTCATTTAATGATTTTTTATTGACCACTCAAAATACATCTTTCAAATAACTCATCCGTGCACCCTAACTTTCTGTTTTCAGCAATCAAAATCCACCAATCACTGTTACTGCTTCATGAACACAGAAACTCCACAGTTTTTTTCATTTTAAACTCTCATTTTTTCAACTGCCATTTCATTGCCACACTTCATCTGACTGCAGGAGAACCTTCTCTCACCATGTTTTCTGTCTGGATTGTTGGACATAGTTATATTCACTGGGCTCAAAGGTACGTTGAAAACAGGAAATTACCTAACCTCAATTTACAAGATGTCGAAATTAAGTGGTTTGGCCACAGAGGATTAAAATGTCACCAATTGATACCATTGGTGAAAACCTTTATGCATTTGCCCAAACCTGACCTGTTAATTGTGCACTGTGGAGGTAATGACTTGGGCACTTTGACTGGTGTAGGTCTGGAAATGCTTTTAAAGGACACCTTTGAGCAATTAATGGCACTTTTTCCTCAGACTGCCTTGGTATATTCAAATATATGCCAAAGACAGAAATGGAGGTGGTCAAACCAATTTTGTCCACAAATTGAGAAGTCGAGGAAGCATGTAAACAAATCTGTTTCAGCTTACATGAGAGACCATGGAATGGGCTCCCTGTACAACAATAACTTGCGTTACTACATGCAAGATATCTACAGAGGAGATGGAGTTCACTTCTCAGATGAGGGCAACAGAATTTTCACTCTGAATTTAAGAATGTGCATTGGTACCTACTTATAAGTACCTAAATGTACCATAAACCCAAAAGCTCTTCTCAGAGCTACCCTACATCTGATCACTCACAATTATTATTGTACTCTAACATTTTTCACTAATTTTCAACAAAGTACGCTCCCTGGGGCGCTACCCGGTACGCGAACCGGGAGCTAACCTCGCGAATTTTTTTAAAAAAATGTTTTTTTTTCGCACATATGGGCCTCCTCAGCCACCCTCACAAAACCTAGGGGGTCAAGATAAGTCTACCGTGCCCCCTTCTACCCATTCTGAACATTATTTGCCCTCCATCTTGTATCTTAATTCGACCGAAACACAAAATGGTGGACTTCTGGAACGCTTAAGGTCCGCGAACCGAGGCGCTCAACGGTTCGCGTACCGGGTAGCTCCCTTGGAAGCGCACCATCAAAAAAGGTGGGAAAGTAGTTCACAGAAAAGCCACTGGAGACAATTTCACCAAATATAGATTAGCTCATACTACATACCAATCCCTACCATTTTCACAAATTTGATTGGAATTCCATTTAGTCATTTAGCCTGTAGACCTCTCTAAATACCCTGAGGTAAATTACTTCACAAAACACATCTGAAGTGTTGGAATTGACAATCAATGAAAATGTTACTTTCATTTTCTACTTTTTTTACCTGACATTTGATTGGTTATGTACCTGAATATATATAAAGGAAGAGAGAGAAACACAGCCATTTTGACTACTACTTCCTGAACTACATTGCAAGATCATTTTCACTCACAACTTAAACTTGTTTTTAGAAGGTGAGATATTATTTTATAAATTTGAAAACATTTTCAGATAGTTATATACTATCCCTCTGTAAGAGTTAGACATTGAGAAAGGCTTCTTTATTATAATTATGGATTGATTTAGGTTTCTGTGGTATAATTATGAATTTACTTAGGCTTCTTCACAGGCACTTTTTAATAGTACTACTTCACGCCTGAAACCATACAGTGCCCATAGATTACTTCTCTGTTATAAACTCACAAGTACCTGTCTGAACTTAAACCCAACTGTGCCCTATCTCTACTGATATATTTATTTTTTATGCAAATTACAGCAAGAAAATGGAAGGTGAGCAGAATGTTTCCTTTGAAATTGTTCTGGAGAACAACACAGAAAAAGATATTGAGGACAATGATGACTCAGATTTCATGGATGAATCACGGGACCATGAATTAGTTCAATGTGTAGAATCTGTGGATCATTTACTTCATTATGATGACGGTCAAATGTGGGAACTTATGTTCACTCAACAAGAGGACATATCGGACAGTCAAATGCTAGACGTTCTATTAAATTTTGAAAAACAATCCGAAAAATAAAATTGTATGTAATATTAAAAAATTGTTTGAGTCTTTAATCATTTTTATATGTAATTAATAAACTAGTTAAATGTTAGAAATGTTATTACATTTTCAACCACAATCACAATAATAAATAATTGCTTAAAAAACTAAAAAAAATAAAAAATAATCAACAAAACCAACAATCAATTAACATACTGCATTTGAAAAGTCTCTCATTCATTTTTCATTGCAGTACGCTGCCCAGAACGCTTCCCGGTTCGCGGACCGGGCGCTACCCACGAAAAAAACCAAAAAAAAAAATTATTTTTTTTTGCCCCGCGGGGCCCTTTTAAAGCCTCCACATTAAACCTAGGGGGTCAGGGAGGATCTACTATGCCCCCTTATGGTTATTTCCCCCGTGGTTTTGGCCTCCTCTTGTCTCTCAATCCTACCGAGAGACAAGATGGCGGCCGCTCCGGACTGTTTAGAATGTTGACAGACACCGGAGAGCCAATCAGCTTCGCTACGCGAAGTTCTGGTACGCGCCCCGGTCCGCGAACCGGGGAGCTGCCCGGTCCGCTGTTACAGATATATATCTTTTTTTAAACGTTAATTTCTCAAAATCCACTGGAGCACATATATTGAGACCTACAAAAGGCACATCGGGCTACCAGTCCCTACAATTTTGCCAAGTTTCGTGCAAATCCATTCAGCCGTTCGGGCTAAAAGTGAGGCCAACCGCCCTATGGAAAACTCAATGTTAAAAACACGTTTTGGGACCCCCCTTTTTTCTCGGCCCCCCCTGGACGAACCCCCCCCAAATTTTCAGGGGCTGCTCAGAAACAAAATGTTCCATTTTCCAGAAAATTTCATCCAATTCCGTCCACAAACGCCAAAGTTATTAGACATAGAATTTTCAAAAATCCCATAGGGAAAAAATCCTAACTATATATACCTACTGGCGACCGCCAGTAGGTAATATATATATATTACCTACTGGCGATAGCCAGTAGGTATATATAGTTAGGATTTTTTTCCTATGGGATTTTTGAAAATTCTATGTCGAATAACTTTGGCGTTTAAGGACAGAATTGGCTGAAATTTTCAGGAAAATGGAACATTTTGTTTCTGAGCAGCCCCTGAAAATTTGGGGGGGTTTCGTCAAGGGGGAGCCGAGAAAAAAGGGGGGTCCCAAAACATGTTTTTCCCATGCAATTTTCCATAGGGCGGTTGGCCTCACTTTTAGCCTGAACGGCTGAATGGATTTACACCAAACTTGGCAAAATTGTAGGGACTGGTAGCCCGATGTGCCTTTGCTATTTCTCAAGATATAGGCTCCAGTGGTTTTTACGAAAATTAACTTTGAAAAATATATATTGGGCTACATTGGGCTATATATATGTTGGAGCCCAAATGTAGCCCAATGTAGCCCAATGTAGCCCAAAGATGGCCACCAGAGACAAAAAAAAACAAATGTAGCCCAAATATCAGCCAGATGTAGCCCAACTATAGCCCAATGACAGAATGTCCCAGAGTGTTCTAAAGAACAACTAGAGTGCTAACAGTCCTACTTATTACAAAGGTATGGCACACCTGAAGCCATCTTGATTGGAATAAAGTGGTAACTCTTAAAACATTTAATTTAAAAAGGAACAAAATGAGGGGGTTCATTTTGCCATAGAAAGTATGATTAGCGAATATATGACGAAACCCCGCATACCATCAGTCCGCAAAAAAAATCCCGCATGTACTATTAGGCCGCAAATTAAAATAACGAAAACTTTTAGAACGAATATGCCTTTAGCATACACTAAACAACTAAACTACCCTAAACCCTAAAACACTACCCCCAGCATGACCCTACACTACACAAACAGTACAACACTACCCTTAACCCTAAAACACTACCCCCAGCATGACCCTACACTACACAAACACTACAACACTACCCTAAACCCTAAAACACTACCCCCAGCATGACCCTACACTACGCAAACACTACAACACTACCCAAAACCCTAAAACACTACACCCCAGCATGACCCTACACTACGCAAACACTACAACACTACCCTAAACCCTAAAACACTACCCCCAGCATGACCCTACACTACGCAAACACTACAACACAACCCTAAACCCTAAAACACTACCCCCAGCATGACCCTACACTACGCAAACACTACAACACAACCCTAAACCCTAAAACACTACCCCCAGCATGACCCTACACTACGCAAACACTACAACACTACCCTAAACCCTAAAACACTACCCCCAGCATGACCCTACACTACGCAAACACTACAACACTACCCAAAACCCTAAAACACTACACCCCAGCATGACCCTACACTACGCAAACACTACAACACTACCCTAAACCCTAAAACACTACCCCCAGCATGACCCTACACTACGCAAACACTACAACACTACCCAAAACCCTAAAACACTACCCCCCAGCATGACCCTACACTACGCAAACATTACAACACTACCCTAAACCCTAAAACACTACCCCCAGCATGACCCTACACTACGCAAACACTACAACACTACCCTAAACCCTAAAACACTACCCCCAGCATGACCCTACACTACGCAAACACTACAACACTACCCTAAACCCTAAAACACTACCCCCAGCATGACCCTACACTACGCAAACACTACAACACTACCCAAAACCCTAAAACACTACCCCCAGCATGACCCTACACTACGCAAACACTACAACACTACCCAAAACCCTAAAACACTACCCCCCAGCATGACCCTACACTACGCAAACACTACAACACTACCCAAAACCCTAAAACACTACCCCCAGCATGACCCTACACTACGCAAACACTACAACACTACCCAAAACCCTAAAACACTACCCCCAGCATGACCCTACACTACGCAAACACTACAACACTACCCAAAACCCTAAAACACTACCCCCAGCATGACCCTACACTACGCAAACACTACAACACTACCCTAAACCCTAAAATACTACACCCCAGCATGACCCTACACTACGCAAACACTACAACACTACCCAAAACCCTAAAACACTACCCCCAGCATGACCCTACACTACGCAAACACTACAACACTATCCTAAACCCTAAAACACTACGCCCAGCATGACCCTACACTACGCAAACACTACAACACTACCCTAAACCCTAAAACACTAGCCCCAGCATGACCCTACACTACGCAAACACTACAACACAACCCTAAACCACTACCCCCAGCATGACCCTACACTACGCAAACACTACAACACTACCCTAAACCCTAAAACACTACCCCCAGCATGACCCTACACTACGCAAACACTACAACACAACCCTAAACCCTAAAACACTAGCCCCAGCATGACCCTACACTACGCAAACACTACAACACAACCCTAAACCACTACCCCCAGCATGACCCTACACTACGCAAACACTACAACACTACCCTAAACCCTAAACCACTACCCCCAGCATGACCCTACACTACGCAAACACTACAACACTACCCTAAACCCTAAAACACTACCCCCAGCATGACCCTACACTACGCAAACACTACAACACTACCCAAAACCATAAAACACTACCCCCAGCATGACCCTACACTACGCAAACACTACAACACTACCCAAAACCCTAAAACACTACCCCCCAGCATGACCCTACACTACGCAAACACTACAACACTACCCAAAACCCTAAAACACTACCCCCAGCATGACCCTACACTACGCAAACACTACAACACTACCCAAAACCCTAAAACACTACCCCCAGCATGACCCTACACTACGCAAACACTACAACACTACCCAAAACCCTAAAACACTACACCCCAGCATGACCCTACACTACGCAAACACTACAACACTACCCAAAACCCTAAAACACTACCCCCAGCATGACCCTACACTACGCAAACACTACAACACTACCCTAAACCCTAAAATACTACACCCCAGCATGACCCTACACTACGCAAACACTACAACACTACCCAAAACCCTAAAACACTACCCCCAGCATGACCCTACACTACGCAAACACTACAACACTATCCTAAACCCTAAAACACTACGCCCAGCATGACCCTACACTACGCAAACACTACAACACTACCCTAAACCCTAAAACACTAGCCCCAGCATGACCCTACACTACGCAAACACTACAACACAACCCTAAACCACTACCCCCAGCATGACCCTACACTACGCAAACACTACAACTCTACCCTAAACCCTAAAACACTACCCCCAGCATGACCCTACACTACGCAAACACTACAACACAACCCTAAACCCTAAAACACTACCCCCAGCATGACCCTACACTAAACAACCACCACAACTCTACACTACACTAACACAACACTACACTACACAACACTACACTACACTACACAATCACTAACCCACGAAAAAATTAACACAAACCCACTTACCTCTCTCGTCATCGTGGTTTTCACAACGCAAATGCATTTACCATACATGCCTTTAAAACGTAATTCCTTGTAAAGGCATGCGCGATAAATGCACATGCGTTTTGAAAAAATGCGGGATAATGGTATGCGAGGTCAATGACCTTGCGGGATAATGGTATGCGGACTGAAAGTCTGCGGGATAAAAAATGCGGGAAAATGGCTGCAAACCATGATTAGCAGCAGACTTCCCTGGTGAGCACTAGCTTTACTACAGTGATCTAATGAGCAACTAGAGTGCTAACATTCAGAATTTATGGCAAATGTGTGACACATCTGAATGCCTTCTTGATAGAACCAAAGTAAACAAGCATTGAAAATGCAATAGATCTCGCCCTCGTTTAAGTTAAAGCCATTCTGTTTGTAATGAGGTGGCTTTTTAGCTTTGCTTTTATTAGTGTTTTTAAAACTTTCATGTAAATAACATGCATATGTATGCATATATGTATATGTATGCATGCATTTATATTTATATAGATATGCAGATTATATATGTTTATATATGTATATTACCTACTGGCGATAGCCAGTGGGTATATATATAGTTAGGATTTTTTCTCTATGGGATTTCTGAAAATTCTATGTCTAATAACTTTGGCGTTTGTGGACGGAATTGGCTGAAATTTTCAGGAAAATGGCACATTTTGTTTCTGAGCAGCCCCTAAAAAGTTGGGGGGGTTTTGTCAAGGGGGGGTTGAGAAAAAAGGGGGGTCCCAAAACGCGTTTTTCCCATTCATTTTTCCATAGGGCGGTTGGACTCACTTTTAGCTCGAACGGCTGAATAGATTTACATGAAACTTGGCAAAATTGTAGATATGGTTTGCCCGACGTGCCTTTGCTATGTCTCAATATATGTGCTCCAGTGGATTTTGAGAAATTAACGTTTAAAAAAATATATATATCTGTGACAGCGCTCCGGTTAGCGCCCCGGTTCGCGTACCTGACGCGTAACGGAACTTCGCGAAGCGAAGCTGATTGGCTCTCCGGTGTCTGTCAACATTCTAAACAGTCCGCAGCGGCCGCCATCTTGTCTCTTGGTACGATCGAGAGACAAGATGTGGTTAAAAACGAAGGGGGAAATGAAGGAGAGGGGGCAAGGTAGACCACTCCTGACCCCCTAGGATTGATGAGGGGGATATTAAAGTGCCCCGCGGGGCAAAAAATAAAAAAAAAAATTTTTTTGCGATTTTACGCCGTAGAGGCGCGTCCCGGTACGCGAACCGGGCAGCTCACCGGGCAGCTCACCGGGCAGCTAACCGGCAGCGTAGCTGTCAACATTGTAAACAGTCCGGAGCGGCCGCCATCTTGTCTCTCGGTAGGTTCGAGAGACAAGATGTGGTGAAAAAAGAAGGGGGAAATGAAGGAAAGGGGGCAAGGTAAACCCCTCCTGACCCCCTAGGATTGATGAGGGGGATATTAAAGTCCCCCGCGATTTTTCGCGGTAGAGGCGCTTCCCGGTACGCAAACCGGGCAGCTAACCGGCAGCGTAACGGGAGTCCGCCATCTTGTGTTTTTGGAGTGTCCGGTTCGCGTACCGGGTAGCGTCCCGGTAAGCGTAACAAGGGGAAAACCAAGAGAAACAGTAAAAAAAAATTAAGGGAATAGATTTCCAGCAAACTTGGCAAAATTGTAGGGACTGTTTGTTTGATGTGCCTTTGCAAGGCCTCAAGATATGTGCACATGTGGATTTTGTCTAATTAAGGTAAAAAAAAATATATATATCTGTAAGCGTGCTCCGGCACGCTTACGTTACGGGTTTTGTTTGCGCTGCAGAGCCGATACGTCACGGTTATGCGACGCGTCATGAGGCGTCTCACGTGGCTACGTGATACGTCACGTAATAAAGAATATATTTTACAGCTATAGATATTAGCTTTTAAAAAAACAATGAAATTCACTGAAAAAAACATAGGTTATAGACCATATATAGTTAGGAATTTGCATTTACAAAACCTTGAAAATTCACTGAAAAAACCATAGGTTAGAGACCATATATAGTTAGCTGGACATTTTATTGACATAAAACCAATGAAATTCCATATATAGTTAGTTGCACTAACTATATATCGCGCACCCGCAATCCACTGCTGATGATGTCACATATTACATCATTCATGACATGGTCAGTGACATCACTGATGACATCACTGATGACATCTCAAATGACATCACTGATGACATCACTGATGACATCTCAAATGACATCACTGATGACATCATGACACACCAATACCAGTTACTACATACGCACTCACTGATTCCTACGTCTACACACACATCCACTCATTCACCCATACAATCACTCATACATACAGTCACTCATTATTACAACACTATCATATGCACTCATACACCTATGCAGACACTCACACACTGCCACTCATCCATGGAGTTACTCACACACCTAGTCCGTCCTGTAAAGAATCAATCACACTTCCATTTCCTCATCTATACAGTTAAACACAGAACACCATACTTCAGTGACATCACCGATGACATCACTGATGACATCACTGATGACATCTCAAATGACATCACTGATGACATCATGACACACCAATACCAGTTACTACATACGCACTCACTGATTCCTACGTCTACACACACATTCACTCATTCACCCATACAATCACTCATACATACAGTCACTCATTATTACAACACTATCATATGCACTCATACACCTAGTCAGTCCTGTGAAGAATCAATCACACTTCGATTTCCTCATCTATACAGTTAAACACAGAATCACCATACTTTTCACACATATACTAACACATACTTACTCTCTTATACAATCACTGATACAAGTACACATTGATATGCACAGTGTCACACACCTCCCAGCCAGCCACACACACACTCAGTCTTCCATACATCCACTCATTCTTCAATATGTAAAACATATTTAAACTTTACAAAAACACAGACACTAGATGATGTCATCAGTGATGTCATTTGAGATGTCATCAGTGATGTCATCAGTGATGTCATTTGAGATGTCATCAGTGATGTCATCAGTGATGTCACTGACCATGTCATGAATGATGTAATATGTGACATCATCAGCAGTGGATTGCGGGTGCGCGATATATAGTTAGTGCAACTAACTATATATGGAATTTCATTGGTTTTATGTCAATAAAATGTCCAGCTAACTATATATGGTCTCTAACCTATGGTTTTTTCAGTGAATATATATATATATATATATATATATATAACATTTCTATGGCAAAATGAAACCCCTCATTTTGCACCTTTGCAAATTAAATGTTTTAAGTGGTGTGCCATACTTTTGTCATAAGTAAGACTGTTAGCGCTCTAGTTGTTCTTTAGACTCTGGGACATTCTGTCACTGGGCTATAGTTGGGCTACATCAGGCTGATATTTGGGCTATATTTGTTTTTTTTGTCTCTGGTGGCCATCTTTGGGCTACATTGGGCTACATTGGGCTACATTGGGCTACATTTGGGCTCTAACATATATATAGCCCAATGTAGCCCAATATATATTTTTCAAAGTTAATTTTCGTAAAAACCACTGGAGCATATATCTTGAGACATAGCAAAGGCACATCGGGCTACCAGTCCCTACAATTTTGCCAAGTTTTGTGGAAATCCATTCAGCCGTTCGAGCTAAAAGTGAGTCCAACCTCCCTATGGAAAACTCAATGTTAAAAACACGTTTTGGGACCCCCCTTTTTTCTCGGCCCCCGCTTGACGAAACCCCCCCAAACTTTCAGGGGACGCTCAGAAACAAAATGTGCCATTTTCCTGAAAAGTTCAGCCAATTCCGTCCATCAACGCCAAAGTTATTCAACATAGAATTTTCAGAAATCCCTATTCAAAAAAATCCTAAATATATATACCTACTGGCGACCGCCAGTAGGTAATATATATATATATATATATATATATATATATATATATATATATATATATATATATATATATCTATATATTATGCACTTGCCGTTTTGGAAAGCTGCTGAAATAAGCCCACAAATCCGTGTGCGTCCCGCGTGAGTAACCAAGTGCATAAAATATCGAGGCGGAGGCTCATCCGCCGGGATAGCACCACCCCAGGATTCCGAGGGGGCCGTGTGAAGGGGATTCCCCATTCACAATACGTGGTCTGCACGAAGGATTGAGGACACAGAAGTGCGCGTGGCCCCACAAAGGGCTCTATCTGTCAGTCATAAGTGCGCTCTGATCACATTTGGAATAATAAGGACTACGACTCCCAGAGGTCTTCATTTAGCCCATTGGGGCGGGACTTTGTATTTATTGAGGGAGTCGCCTACCACAGCACAATCTTTCCGATAGCCCAGGAAGAAGGGGAAACCCGAAACGCGTCGGCATTTCGGAAAGCTGCTGAAATAAGCCCGCAAATGACAGTGTCCATACCTCAAATAAAGGCTGGTTACCTGTGCAAATCCGTGTGCGTCCCGCAAGAGTAACCAAATGCATAAAATATCAAGGCGGAGGCTCATCATCCGGGATAGCACCACCCCAGGATTCCGAGGGGGCCGTGCGAAGGGGATTCACCATTCACAATACGTGGTCTGCACGAAGGATTGAGGACGCAGAAGTGCGCGGGGCCCACAAAAGGCTCTATCTGTCAGTCATAAGTGCGCTCTGATCACATTTGGAATAATAAGGACTACGACTCCTAGCGGTCTTCATTTAGCCCATTGGGGCGGGACTTTGTATTTATTGAGGGAGTCGCCTACCACAGCACAATCTTTCCGATAGCCCAGGAAGAAGGGTAAACCCGAAACGCGTTGGCGTTTCGGAAAGCTGCTGAAATAAACCCACAAATGACAGTGTCCATACCTCAAATAAAGGCTGGTTATCTGTGCAAATCCGTGTGCGTCGCGCGTAACCAAGTGCATAAAATATCAAGGCGGAGGCTCATCCGCCGGGATAGCACCACCCCAGGATTCCGAGGGGGCCGTGTGAAGGGGATTCACCATTCACAATACGTGGTCTGCACGAAGGATTGAGTACACAGAACTGCGCGGGGGCCCACGAAGGGCTCTATCTGGCAGTCATAAGTGCACTATGATCACATTTGTCATAATAAGGACTACGACTCCCAGAGGCCTTCATTTAGCCCATTGGGGCGGGACTTTGTATTTAATGAGGGAGTCGCCTACCACAGCACAATCTTTCCGATAGCCCAGGAAGAAGGGGAAACCCGAAACGCGTCGGCGTTTTAGAAAGCTGCTGAAATAAGCCCGCAAATGACAGTGTCCATACCTCAAATATAGGCTGGTTACCTGTGCAAATCCGTGTGCGTCCCGCATGAGTAACCAAGTGCATAAAATATCAAGGCGGAGGCACATCCACCGGGATAGCCCCACACCAGGATTCCGAGGGGGCCGTGTGAAGGGGATTCACCATTCACAATACGTGGTCTGCACGAAGGATTGAGGACACAGAAGTGCGCGGGCGCCGACGAAGGGCTCTATCTGGCAGTCATAAGTGCGCTCTGATCACATTTGGAATAATAAGGACTACGACTCCCAGAGGTCTTCATTTAGCCCATTGGGGCGGGACTTTGTATTTAATGAGGGAGTCGCCTACCACAGCACAATCTTTCCGATAGCCCAGGAAGACGGGTAAATATGCTGAAATAAGCCCGCAAATGACAGTGTCCATACCTCAAATAAAGGCTGGTTACCTGTGCAAATCCGTGTGCGTCCCGCGTGAGTAACCAAGTGCATAAAATATCAAGGCGGAGGCTAATCCGCCGGGATAGCACCACCCCAGGATTCCGAGGGGGCCGTGTGAAGGGGATTCACCATTCACAATACGTGGTCTGCATGAAGGATTGAGGACACAGAAGTGCGCGGGGGCCCACGAAGGGCTCTATCTGGCTGTCATAAGTGCTCTCTGATCACATTTGGAATAATAAGGACTACGACTCCCAGAGGTCTTCATTTAGCCCATTGGGGCGGGACTTTGTATTTATTGAGGGAGTCGCCTACCACAGCACAATCTTTCCGAAGGCCCAGGAAGAAGGGGAAACCCGAAACGCGGCGGCGTTTAAGAAAGCTGCTGAAATAAGCCCGCAAATGACAGTGTCCATACCTCAAATAAAGGCTGGTTACCTGTGCAAATCCGTGTGCGTCCCGCGTGAGTAACCAAGTGCATAAAATATCAAGGCGGAGGCTCATCCGCCGGGATAGCACCACCCCAGGATTTCAAGGGGGCTGTGTGAAGGGGATTCACCACTCACAATACGTGGTCTGCACGAAGGATTGAGGACACAGAAGTGCGTGGGGGCCCACGAAGGGCTCTATCTGGCAGTCATAAGTGCGCTCTGATCACAATTTTAATAATAAGGACTACGACTCCCAGAGGTCTTCATTTAGCCTATTGGGGCGGGACTTTGTATTTAATGAGGGAGTCGCCTACCACAGCACAATCTTTCCGATAGCCCAGGAAGAAGGGGAAACCCGAAACGCGTCGGCGTTTTGGAAAGCTGCTGAAATAAGCCCGCAAATGACAGTGTCCATACCTCAAATAAAGGCTGGTTACCTGTGCAAATCCGTGTGCGTCCCGCGTGAGTAACCAAGTGCATAAAATATCAAGGCGGAGGCTCATCCGCTGGGATAGCACCACCCCAGGATTCCGAGGGGGCCGTGTGAAGGGGATTCACCTTTCACAATACGTGGTCTGCACGAAGGATTGAGGACAGAGAAGTGCGCGGGGCCCACAAAGGGCTCTATCTGTTAGTCATAAGTGCGCTCTGATCACATTTGGAATAATAAGGACTATGACTCCCAGAGGTCTTCATTTAGCCCATTGGGGCGGGACTTTGTATTTATTGAGGGAGTCGACTACCACAGCACAATCTTTCTGATAGCCCAGGAAGAAGGGGAAACCCGAAACTCGTCGGCGTTTCGGAAAGCTGCTGAAATAAACCCGCAAATGACAGTGTCCATACCTCAAATAAAGGCTGGTTACCTGTGCAAATCCGTGTGCGTCCCGCGCGAGTAACCAAGTGCATAAAATATCAAGGCAGAGGCTCATCCGCCGGGATAGCACCACCCCAGGATTCCGAGGGGGCCGTGTGAAGGGGATTCACCATTCACAATACGTGGTCTGCACGAAGGATTGAGGACACAGAAGTGCGCGGGGGCCCACGAAGGGCTCTATCTGGCAGTCATAAGTGCGCTCTGATCACATTTGGAATAATAAGGACTACGACTCCCAGAGGTCTTCATTTAGCCCATTGGGGCGGGACTTTGTATTTAATGAGGGAGTCCCCTACCACAGCACAATCTTTCCGATAGCCCAGGAAGAAGGGGAAACCCGAAACGCGTTGGCGTTTCGGAAAGCTGCTGAAATAAGCCCGCAAATGACAGTGTCCATACCTCAAATAAAGGCTGGTTACCTTTGCAAATCCGTGTGCGTCCCGCGTGAGTAACCAAGTGCATAAAATATCAAGGCGGAGGCTCATCCGCCAGGATAGCACCACCCCATGATTCCGAGGGGGCCGTGTGAAGGGGATTCACCATTCACAATACGTGGTCTGCACGAAGGTATGAGGATTACAGAAGTGCGTGGGGGCCCACGAAGGGCTCTATCTGGCAGTCAAAAGTGCGCTCTGATCACATTTGGAATAATAAGGACTACGACTCCCAGAGATCTTCATTTAGCCCATTGGGGCGGGACTTTGTATTTAATGAGGGAGTCGCCTATCACAGCACAATATTTCCGATAGCCCAGGAAGAAGGGGAAACCCGAAACGCATCGGCGTTTCGGAAAGCTGCTGAAATAAGCCCACAAATGACAGTGTCCATACCTCAAATAAAGGCTGGTTACCTGTGCAAATCTGTGTGCGTCCCGCGTGAGTAACCAAGTGCATAAAATATCAAGGCGGAGGCTCATCCGCCGGGATAGCACCACCTCAGGATTCCGAGGGGGCCGTGTGAAGGGGATTCACCATTCACAATACGTGGTCTGCACGAAGTATTGAGGACACAGAAGTGCGTGGGGGCCCACAAAGGGCTCTATCTGGCAGTCATAAGTGCGCTCTGATCACATTTTTAATAATAAGGACTACGACTCCCAGAGGTCTTCATTTAGCCCATTGGGGCGGGACTTTGTATTTATTGAGGGAGTCGCCTACCACAGCACAATCTTTCCGATAGCCCAGGAAGAAGGGGAAACCCGAAACGCGTCGGCATTTCGGAAAGCTGCTGAAATAAGCCCGCAAATAACAGTGTCCATACCTCAAATAAAGGCTGGTTACCTGTGCAAATCCGTGTGCGTCCCGCAAGAGTAACCAAGTGCATCAAATATCAAGGCGGAGGCTCATCATCCGGGATAGCACCACCCCAGGATTCCGAGGGGGCCGTGTGAAGGGAATTCACCATTCAGAATACGTGGTCTGCACGAAGGATTGAGGACACAGAAGTGCACGGGGGCCCACGAAGGGCTCTATCTGGCAGTCATAAGTGCGCTCTGATCACATTTGGAATATTAAGGACTACGACTCCCAGAGGCTTTCATTTAGCCCATTGGGGCGGGACTTTGTATTTAATGAGGGAGTCGCCTACCACAGCACAATCTTTCCGATAGCCCAGGAAGAAGGGGAAACCCGAAACGCGTCGGCGTTTCAGAAAGCTGCTGAAATAAGCCCGCAAATGACAGTGTCCATACCTCAAATAAAGGCTGGTTACCTGTGCAAATCTGTGTGCGTCCCGCGTGAGTAACCAAGTGCATAAAATATCAAGGCGGAGGCTCATCCGCCGGGATAGCACCACCCCAGGATTCCGAGGGGGCCGTGTGAAGGGGATTCACCATTCACAATACGTAGTCTGCACGAAGGATTGAGGACACAGAAGTGTGCGGGGCCCACAAAGGGCTCTATCTGTCAGTCATAAGTGCGCTCTGATCACATTTGGAATAATAAGGACTACGACTCCTAGAGGTCTTCATTTAGCCCATTGGGGCGGGACTTTGTATTTATTGAGGGAGTCGCCTACCACAGCACAATCTTTCCGATAGCCCAGGAAGAAGGGGAAACCCGAAACGCGTCGGCGTTTCGGAAAGCTGCTGAAATAATCCCACAAATGACAGTGTCCATACCTCAAATAAAGGCTGGTTATCTGTGCAAATCCGTGTGCGTCGCGCGTAACCAAGTGCATAAAATATCAAGGCGGAGGCTCATCCGCCGGGATAGCACCACCCCAGGATTCCGAGGGGGCCGTGTGAAGGGGATTCACCATTCACAATCCGTGGTCTGCACGAAGGATTGAGTACACAGAACTGCGCGGGGGCCCACGAAGGGCTCTATCTGGGAGTCATAAGTGCACTCTGATCACATTTGTCATAATAAGGACTACGACTCCCAGAGGCCTTCATTTAGCCCATTGGGGCGGGACTTTGTATTTAATGAGGGAGTCGCCTACCACAGCACAATCTTTCCGATAGCCCAGGAAAAAAGGGGAAACCCGAAACCCGTCGGCGTTTTAGAAAGCTGCTGAAATAAGCCCGCAAATGACAGTGTCCATACCTCAAATAAAGGCTGGTTACCTGTGCAAATCAGTGTGCGTCCCGCATGAGTAACCAAGTGCATAAAATATCAAGGCGGAGGCACATCCACCGGGATAGCCCCACACCAGGATTCCGAGGGGGCCGTGTGAAGGGGATTCACCATTCACAATACGTGGTCTGCACGAAGGATTGAGGACACAGAAGTGCGCGGGCGCCGACGAAGGGCTCTATCTGGCAGTCATAAGTGCGCTCTGATCACATTTGGAATAATAAGGACTACGACTCGTCTTCATTTAGCCCATTGGGGCGGGACCTTGTATTTAATGAGGGAGTCGCCTACCACAGCACAATCTTTCCGATAGCCCAGGAAGAAGGGGAAATATGCTGAAATAAGCCCGCAAATGACAGTGTCCATACCTCAAATAAAGGCTGGTTACCTGTGCAAATCCGTGTGCGTCCCGCGTGAGTAACCAAGTGCATAAAATATCAAGGCGGAGGCTAATCCGCCGGGATAGCACCACCCCAGGATTCCGAGGGGGCCGTGTGAAGGGGATTCACCATTCACAATACGTGGTCTGCATGAAGGATTGAGGACACAGAAGTGCGCGGGGGCCCACGAAGGGCTCTATCTGGCTGTCATAAGTGCTCTCTGATCACATTTGGAATAATAAGGACTACGACTCCCAGAGGTCTTCATTTAGCCCATTGGGGCGGGACTTTGTATTTAATGAGGGAGTCGCCTACCACAGCACAATCTTTCTGATAGCCCAGGAAGAAGGGGAAACCCGAAACACGGCGGCGTTTCGGAAAGCTGCTGAAATAAGCCCGCAAATGACAGTGTCCATACCTCAAATAAAGGCTGGTTACCTGTGCAAATCCGTGTGCGTCCCGCGTGAGTAACCAAGTGCATAAAATATCAAGGCGGAGGCTCATCCGCCGGGATAGCACCACCCCAGGATTCCAAGGGGGCCGTGTGAAGGGGATTCACCATTCACAATACGTGGTCTGCACGAAGGATTGAGGACACAGAAGTGCGTGGGGGCCCACGAAGGGCTCTATCTGGCAGTCATAAGTGCGCTCTGATCACATTTTTAATAATAAGGACTACGACTCCCAGAGGTCTTCATTTAGCCTATTGGGGCGGGACTTTGTATTTAATGAGGGAGTCGCCTACCACAGCACAATCTTTCTGATAGCCCAGGAAGAAGGGGAAACCCGAAACGCGTCGGCGTTTCGGAAAGCTGCTGAAATAAGCCCGCAAATGACAGTGTCCATACCTCAAATAAAGGCTGGTTACCTGTGCAAATCCGTGTGCGTCCCGCGTGAGTAACCAAGTGCATAAAATATCAAGGCGGAGGCTCATCCGCTGGGATAGCACCACCCCAGGATTCCGAGGGGGCCGTGTGAAGGGGATTCACCATTCACAATACGTGGTCTGCACGAAGGATTGAGGACAGAGAAGTGCGCGGGGCCCACAAAGGGCTCTATCTGTTAGTCATAAGTGCGCTCTGATCACATTTGGAATAATAAGGACTACGACTCCCAGAGGTCTTCATTTAGCCCATTGGGGCGGGACTTTGTATTTATTGAGGGAGTCGACTACCACAGCATAATCTTTCTGATAGCCCAGGAAGAAGGGGAAACCCGAAACGCGTCAGCGTTTCGGAAAGCTGCTGAAATAAGTCCGCAAATGACAGTGTCCATACCTCAAATAAAGGCTGGTTACCTGTGCAAATCCGTGTGCGTCCTGCGTGAGTAACCAAGTGCATAAAATATATACTCACTCAGAGTAAGAAATTTTAATCAGAACTATTTGGGAAACACACGCATGAACTTACTTAAAGAAAAAGACGTTTTCAGTATGCAAAAACTCCATCCCCCAGAATGCACGAGGGCAAGTGGATGCAAACACGCCCATCGCCAGAAGGATGGTTTATAATAAAAGCAACTTACTGCGCATGCTGGCCTCATGTGTGATTTCTCAGCCCATGAAGAAGGGGCCTTGAGCCCTGAAACGCGTTGGCAGATGTAACCATGACACGAAGCTAAAACGGAGGGCTGCACCTTTGAAATGCTGGATGGCAGAGAGTGGATGTGTGCTCTTCCAAGCTTCACAGCGTTTGCATAGAATATATATATATATATACATATATATATATATATATATATGTATGTATATATATATATATATATATATATATATAGAATTAAAACAGCAGAAATAAACTACATTTCCCAGCAGCCTCCATCATGGAGTCAGGGCACCGGAGTCCTTGAAAAGCAAAGGAAGCTTGCTGGGAATGTTTAGAGCCACAAAAGAGGTGTGAGCAAATGCCCATGAAGAAGGAGCGGGGAAGCTCCGAAACGCGTCGGCAAGGACATAGATAAACAGCGGGCTGTTGTGTTGGTTTTTAAAATAAAGGTTGTGTCAACTCACCTGTTGGAGGAGTTCGTCCTCATTGCAGGGCAAATTGTGTGGAGATACAATAGCGGCAGGTCCAGCCGCGGAGGAAACAAACTGCCCGCAAATGCAACACGGGATCGATGGGTTCAAACTATGTGAATCGGTAACGGCGCAACAGGGAATAAGAACAGGCCGGAACACCAGTCTGCGACCCACTGGAGGGAAGGAAAAATAGGGCCCGATTCACAGAACTAACTTAAGACAAAATCCTAAACTTACTACCATTTTGGTTTTCACAGAAGGCACTTACTCATTTTGGGATTCACAGAAGGCACTTACTCATTTCGGTATTCACAGAAGTTAGGAGTCCTAACTTTAGGACTCCTAAATGCCTTCTGTGAATACCGAAATTCTTATAATTTGGATTTTTCTCAGTTTAGTAGTAGTAAAGTTAGGACTCCTAACTTTAGGACTCCTAAATGCCTTCTGTGAATACCTAAAGTCGTAAAGTTAGGATTTTTCTCAGTTTAGGGGTAGTAAAGTTAGGAGTGCTAACTTTACTACTCCTGAACTGAGAAAAATCCTAATTTAAAGACTTTCGGTATTCATAGAAGGCATTTAGGAGTCCTAAAGTTAGGAGTCCTAACTTTACTACTACTAAACTGAGAAAAATCCAAAATATAAGAATTTCGGTATTCACAGAAGGCATTTAGGAGTCCTAAAGTTAGGACTCCTAACTTCTGTGAATACCGAAATGAGTAAGTTGCTCCTGTGAATACCGAAATGAAGTAAGAGCTTTCTGTGAATACCAAAATTGTAGTAAATTTAGGATTTTGTCTTAAGTTAGTTCTGTGAATCGGGCCCATAGTCCTTTATTAGTTTGTTACCAACCAAATCCACTGGAGGATTAAAGCGGCAGAAATGAACTACATTTCCCAGCAGTCTCCATCATGGAGTCAGGGCACCGGAGTCCTTGAAAAGCAAAGGAAGCATGCTGGGAATGTTTAGAGCCACGAAGGAGGTATGAGCAAATGCCCATGAAGAAGGAGCAGGGAAGCTCCGAAAAGCGTCGGCAAGGACACAGATAAACAGCGGGCTGTTGTGCTGGTTTTTAAAATAAAGGTTGTGTCAAATCACCTGTTGGAGGAGTTCGTCCTCATTGCAGAGCAAATTGTGTGGAGATACAATAGTGGCAGGTCCAGCAGCGGAGGAAACGAACCGCCCGCAAATGCAACACGGGATCGATGGGTTCAAACTATGTGAATCCATTACGGCGCAACAGGGAATAAGAAAAGACCGGAACACCAGCTTGCGACCCACTGGAGGGGAGGAAAAATAGTCCTTTATTAGTTTGTTACCAACCAAATCCACTGGAGGATTAAAACAGCAGAAATGAACTACATTTCCCAGCAGTCTCCATCATGGAGTCAGGGCACCGGAGTCCTTGAAAAGCAAAGGAAGCATGCTGGGAATGTTTAGAGCCACAAAGGAGGTATGAGCAAATGCCCATGAAGGAGGAGCGGGGAAGCTTCGAAACGCGTCGGTAAGGACATAGATAAACAGCGGGCTGTTGTGCTGGTTTTTAAAATAAAGGTTGTGTCAACTCACCTTTTGGAGGAGTTCGTCCTCATTGCAGGGCAAATTGTGTGGATATATATATATATTCACTGAAAAAACCATAGGTTATAGACCATATATAGTTAGGAATTAGCATTTACAAAACCTTGAAAATTCACTGAAAAAACCATGGGTTATAGACCATATATAGTTAGGAATTAGCATTTACAAAACCTTATTTTACTCACACAAAACCATTGAAATTCCATATATAGTTAGTTGCACTAACTATATATCGCGCACCCGCAATCTACTGCTGATCATGTCACATATTACATCATTCATTACATGGTCAGTGACATCACTGATGACATCACTGATGACATCTCAAATGACATCACTGATGACATCACTGATGACATCTCAAATGACATCACTGATGACATCATCCAATGACTGTGTGTTTCTGTAAAGTTTAAATATGTTTTACATATTGAAAAATGAGTAGATGTAGAAGTGTCTAAATAAAAGATTTAATAGGTGCGTGACTGACTGTATGAGTGAGTGATTAAATGTGTCTCACTGAGTGCATGGGTTAGTGACTAAACTGTCTTAATTTGTGCATCATTATGTCTGTTGTTCTGTAAACTGCTGCATGTGTTGATCAGTAGCTATATGAGTAACTATATGGGTTATTGATTGATTGTCCAAGTATTTGTATGGGAGACTGAGTGTGTGTGTGGCTGGCTGGGAGATGTGTGACTCTGTGCAGATCAATGTGTTCTTGTATCAATGATTGTATAAGAGAGTAAGAATGTGTTAGTATATATTTGAAAATGTAAGGTACTCTATGTTTAACTGTATAGATTAGAAAATGGAAGTGTGATTGATTCTTTACAGGACTGACTAGGTGTGTGAGTAACTCCATGGATGAGTGGCAGAGTGTGAGTGTCTGTATAGGTGTATGAGTGCATATGATAGTGTTGTAAAGATGAGTGATTGTATGTATGAATGATTGTATGGGTGAATGAGTGAATGTGTGTGTAGACATAGGAATCAGTGAGTGCGTATGTAGTAACTAGTATTGGTGTGTCAATGGTTTAAAAAATTATATTCTGTATTTAACACTGGGTGTAACTGAGGTTATATTAAAGTGTGAGGAGATGCATTGTATTGTCACATGAATGATATCATCAGTGATGTGACCATAAATGTCAAATGAGATGTCATCAGTGATGTCATCAGTGATGTCATTTGAGATGTTATCAGTGATGTCATTTGAGATGTCATCAGTGATGTCATCAGTGATGTCATTTGAGATGTCATCAGTGATGTCACCAGTGATGTCATTTGAGATGTCATCAGTGATGTCATCAGTGATGTCACTGACCATGTCATGAATGATGTAATATGTGACATGATCAGCAGTGGATTGCGGGTGCGCGATATATAGTTAGTGCAACTAACTATATATGGAATTTCAATGGTTTTGTGTGAGTAAAATGAGGTTTTGTAAATGCTAATTCCTAACTATATATGGTCTATAACCCATGGTTTTTTCAGTGAATTTTCAAGGTTTTGTAAATGCTAATTCCTAACTATATATGGTCTATAACCTATGGTTTTTTCAGTGAATTTCAATGGTTTTTTATTAGCAAATATCAAAAGCTTTAAAATGTCAAGTACGTGGTAGGTAAAAACATTTTCGTGTTTATGCACGCTGATGTGCTTTCGACGCTGCCCCCCCTCTTTTCTTTTAGGAGTATTCTCTCTTTGCAGATAGTGAAGGGTAGGTAACGCAGGCCTTTGCCCCCGTTGTAATCCGTCGTGCCTGCTTCCCTCTCCATTTGATTGATTGTTATCCAAGCATTTACCGTTTTGGAATTGGTTCTCTTTGGTTCATTCTCTATGTACAAACAAGCACAGAGTCGCAATACTCTGTTTAGTCTTTGCAGATAGTGAAAACTCATTAGAAAAAACAAAATGAATCAAGCAAAATCAGTAGGCCACTAATGGGATCTCTTTTTGACCTCGCTAAAATAGAAACATTAGGAACAACCCCTCATGAGAAATATGAAACTAGTGAGAGGAACCAAGCTCGACGCCATGATGGCTGCAAGACAGCTCGGCTCCGCCGCCCACCCCGCCCAAAATAACGACAAACCCTATGCAAATATTAAAAATATATACAACACACCAGCAAAGTAACAGGGTAAAACGTTTTATTAAATAACTATTTACATGGCAGCCTGCTGCAACATTGATCCAAATGCATGCCGCCGTTCCCGGGATTTCTCCCCGACTACTCTGCGGCCTATGAGATGGAGAGGCTGGGGCGTTGACTAGGCGGGGCCTCCGGCCGCAACCACAGCGCCAACGATCGCTGCTGACGGAGGGGAGCCTTGCCGGTGAGACCACTGATCTGAAGAACCGCTGCCTGCGGTGCCTCCATGAGCCGCTTGACGGAGGCCCCCGAGGGGCGGTGTGGTAGCGCGGACTCAGAGGGGGCGCTTGGCTCCTGCCCCGTCCCCAAGTCTTGTTGCCCTGGTGTGGCTTGAGATCACCCCCGACATAGGCGGCCGGCTCCCGGGGTCCGGCGGAACTTTTAGCCTTTTGGTGACTCTTCCATTCTGGACCTTGTCCCACAATCCGTTTGACCTGAAGACACGTCCTGCGGTGCCCTGGTCCGACCATCACATATACCTGCGCCAGGAGACGGCTTTGGGTGCACTGGAAGGGAGAGGCGGTGCGAACGAGCCTCCCCCACCTCCCCAGGTGGAGGTTTCACAGCTGCACCCCAGCGCTTCACTCGACGTAGGCGGCCGGCGCCCGGGGTCCGGCGAAACTTTTAGCCTTTTGGTGACTCTTCCATTCTGGACCTTGTCCCACAATCCGTTTGACCTGAAGACACGTCCTGCGGTGCCCTGGTCCGACCATCACATATACCTGCGCCAGGAGACGGCGTGGGGTGCACTGGAAGGGAGAGGCGGTGCGAACGAGCCTCCCCCACCTCCCCAGGTGGAGGTTTCTCAGCTGCACCCCAGCGCTTCACTCGGCAGCTGAGTTACGCCCACTCTTGCGGCACAGTGCCTCTCTCGGCCAGCTGAGTTGCGCCTGCTCTTGCTATTACAGCGTCTCACCCGCCATCCGGCTGAATTGCACCCACTCTTGCGGTACAGCGACAGGCAGCTGCCACGGAGCTCACGAAATGGTGGTCGGCTCCACAGACTTGGGCCTGGCCTGCAATGATGGCTCTGGGCAACCCTGGAACTTGGACGCTTGACTGCTAGGGCATGGGCCCCATTCCCAAAAGCGTCCCATCAGCCTTGAAGATTCTACAAGAGTCACCGGGGCCCCCGACTCCCGCAGACTTCCGGTGGGGAGCGACTGCCATGATTGCTCGCGGAATGGTCACGACGTAGCCACGGGGTGCTCTCATGCTGACGCCAGCTTCAGTCTGAAACATCCAGAAACACTGTACTATCGCGTTGTCGCGTAATGCGTCATATGACGCGCCGCGTTAGCGCACCCGATGCGCGAAGCGAGGCGCGAAGCGCAGCTTCCCGGAAGCGATCCGGGGCGCGTAGCGCGTAACGTAAGCATAACAGGTCATGTGACTTGTTAATAAAAATTTTCATTGGTTCATTTCACTTTTGGTTTCCTAATGATGTAAGGCTAGGTCATGTGACCTAAAAATGACACTTTTCATTGGTTTAGAACTATTTTTTTGTCCCAAATGATGAAAACCCCTCCTTGTTTCCTCACTCTGACTTTCATCTTTGTGAGAGGAAGACCTACAGTGCCTCGCTCGGCCACCTGAGTTAAGCCCGCTCTTGCGGCACAGTGCCTCGCTCGGCCAGTTGAGTTGCGCCCACTGTTGCGGCACAGTGCCTCGCTCGGCCAGCTGAGTTACGCCCGCTCTTGCGGCACAGTGCCTCGCTCGGCTACCTGAGTTACGCCCACTCTTGCGGCACAGTGCCTCGCTCGGCCAGCTGAGTTACGCCCACTCTTGCGGCACAGTGCCTCGCTCGGCCACCTGAGTTACGCCCGCTCTTGTGGCACAGTGCCTCGCTCGGCCAGCTGAGTTACGCCCACTCTTGCGGCACAGTGCCTCGCTCGGCCAGCTGAGTTACGCCCGCTCTTGTGGCACAGTGCCTCACTCGGCCGGTTGAGTTTCGCCTGCTCTTGCGGCAACAGCGTCTCACCCGCCATCCGGCTGAATTGCACCCACTCTTGCGGTACAGCGACAGGCGGCTGCCACGGAGCTCACGAAATGGCGGTCGCCTCCACAGACTTGGGCCTGGCCTGCAAGGATGGCTCTGGGCAACCCTGGAACTCGGACGCTTGACTGCTAGGGCATGGGCCCCATTCCCGAAAGCGTCCCCTCAGCCTTGAAGATTCTACAAGAGTCACCGGGGCCCCCGACTCCCGCATGCTTCCGGTGGGGAGCGACTGCCATGATTGCTCGCGGAATAGCCACGACGTAGCCACGGAATGGTGGTGCTCTCATGCTGACGCCAGCTTCAGTCTGAAACATCCAGAAACACTGTAGACTACCAATTCAATCAGTTCCGGTGGAGCCCTAACGTGACCTGGTAGGGAAGAACTTGCCCTCCCCTCTTTGACTGATGGTTCTTGTTGCCTGTCCCTTCTGTTGTCATTTAACGGAACTTTTTGGACTACTCAAAGGGGTTCTGGTCCGACCGCTGCTTGGTGGAGACATTTTGACTATATTCTGAACCTGCCCGGCCTCGCCCAAAATGACCAGACATCCCTCACTTCCAATTACAGCATACACTCCTTTATCAATATCTTCTTTGATGTTCCTCTTGAATATGTAATTTTGTAGAACCTCATACAGACAAACATTCTCGAGGTGACTGCTTCTATTTGGATAATATGTATCCCACATGTTGGCAACTCCTTGATGTGTACTGGTTGCTCAGCCTTGATATCACGAGATATGTAGGCAGTTTTGGAGCAAATGGCGGGCGGGGACGGGTACTGATTGAACATTTGGACATCCATATTGATATTAAGTTCTGATGTATTATTGATTACTGTACTATTAAAAATTCGAATTAACGTTACTCATGGTACTTGCCTGGAAATGTATATCTAGATAATTTCATTGTAACTGGTCCTGTCGTACTTTGATTATAAAATTAACATCCACCGATTCCGCAACTGTTAGTCACCTGAATTGCTGCAACCAAATGGCCCGCCCGTTACGTTTTTCTACAGTGTAAATGTCCCCTCATCATATACGATTCCAGTTTGCTCCGTGGCCGGCCCACGTGGTTGTAGGCCCGTATTTGTATACTGACATTTTTGCAATAAACAGTTTTCGAAGGAAGTATGGAATCAGCGTCATAACAATCGTCTAGGTTGGTTGGGTTTTTGAATAATGGCTGTTATTCCCAAACAATAGAAAACAGATAATGCAGACCCTTTGCCTGAATTTTGGATTGATTGAAATTTGTATCCGTCACACCTGACCTTTTTCCAGAATTGTTAGAAAATGGTCGACCGTAGCTTAAGATATCTGCCGAATGTAAGGTGTGGTATTTTGTCCCATAAAATACGACTAATTGAGAAACAAATACACGAAGAGGGAACTCGAATTTAGAGACAAACAAAATGAAACATTTTTTTGCATCATAAGAAGGGGAGGATATGTTACACAGAAAAATAATGCGAAAGGGATAGCCAAGATCTGTTGTATCACACGTTCCTGCAGCTAGTCTGATACATGATAAGTAGAAGCTTTTTCGTGTTTGCGCGCGCTGACATGCTCTGAATGCTGTATCCCCCCCCTTTCTTTTCTCCTCTGTAGGTTACATCGGAGTTCCGACTGAAGAATGGAGTGGACATGGACCGCACTGTGCTCCATGTAGGAAAAGACATAGACAAGCGCTGTGAGATATTGCATGGAGTGCAGACCATCACTGGGAGCGTGAAAGATTGTATGGTATGAATGTGCGCATGGGCCCTGATTTGTACGGTTTGAATGAGTATGTGTGGCGCACGACTGGGTCAATAAAAGAATGTTTTTTCTATGACTGAGGCGGTGATCGAACGGTTAATGGAATGAGAAAAATAAGCCCGAACATGGTATCCGCATGTGAAGGACGAAAAACAATATAGCACTTTCCTTACTTAGGAACGACTCTCTCTGGAGCTAGTGAATGGGAGAGTAGCCTACACCAGAAACTTGAAGGGTTATTTCAGTACGACGAACCCGACCCCAACCGACCCCTATTTACTGAGACACTCCTGAGGCTAAAAGCCGGGAGCCGCGTTACTGAAAGAATTGTGTTTTTACTTTGTATAACTGTGATTTTATAACTGCCATTGCATAAATTGCACAAACCCCTGCCACTTACTTTTACTACGCCGAGCAGCAGATCAAATTGCTGTTCCCGGCCAAAACGCTCGCCTCTGCCGCCATTGCCGGATCGAGGGAGCCACGAGCCACGCCCACCTCTGGTGGCCACGCCCCCTCGCACAGGTACAAATAGAACGCGCTGACTGCTAGCGCGCACTATTTACTGAGACACTCCTGAGGCGAAAAGCCGGGAGCCGCGTTACTGAAAGAATTGTGTTTTTACTTTGTATAACTGTGATTTTATAACTGCCATTGCATAAATTGCACAAACCCCTGCCACTTACTTTTACTACGCCGAGCAGCAGATCAAATTGCTGTTCCCGGCCAGAACGCTCGCCTCTGCCGCCATTGCCGGATCGAGGGAGCCACGAGCCACGCCCACCTCTGGTGGCCACGCCCCCTCGCACAGGTACAAATAGAACGCGCTGACTGCTAGCGCGCACTATTTACTGAAACACTCCTGAGGCGAAAAGCCGGGAGCCGCGTTACTGAAAGAATTGTGTTTTTACTTTGTATAACTGTGATTTTATAACTGCCATTGCATAAATTGCACAAACCCCTGCCACTTACTTTTACTACGCCGAGCAGCAGATCAAATTGCTGTTCCCGGCCAAAACGCTCGCCTCTGCCGCCATTGCCGGATCGAGGGAGCCACGAGCCATGCCCACCTCTGGTGGCCACGCCCCCTCGCACAGGTACAAATAGAACGCGCTGACTGCTAGCGCGCACTCATTATAAAGCATGAACTTGAGTCGGAAGCGCAGCGGACGAGCGCAGCGGGCGCGACGATGGCGCGCCGAAGGCACGCTTAAGGCAAGCTCGTCTGCCCGAGAATTTGCACACGAAGGTCGGTCCATCTTTGCTGACAATGCCTTTCCACTGCATGACTTCGTAAACAAAGGTCTGCTCCTGGGAGGTCTTTTGAATGTCAGATCACTGCCAAAACATGCTAATGAAATTCATCTACTTATTGAACATCGTCACTTGGATGTCCTCTTCTTAACCGAAACATGGACCCACGCAGATTGTGACATTGAATTAGCATGGGCATGTCCGCAGGACTTTAAAATCTTGCACCTTCCCAGACCCAAAGACCGTGGTGGTGGAGTAGGTATTATCTACAGAGCCTCCTGGCACATTAATACAATAGACATGGACTCTGTCGCCGGCACCGAGATCCTTGGCCTCTCCATAGACAGCCATTGTGGAGGGAATTTTACGGCAATCATCTGCTACCGCCCCCCAGGGACCTTCACCGCCCAACAACAGCAAGCACTACTCACCATCTTCACGAATATGGCAACCTCCCACAATAAATTAATCATCCTAGGGGACTTCAACCTCTGGCCAAACGGTAATCATGACACTGGTTTAGAAAACCTCCTGCTCTCCTGCGAAAGCGTGGGACTCTACCAACTGGTTAAACAACCTACCCACTCAGCTGGTCATCGACTAGACCTTATCTTTTCCAGTTCTCAACTAGTACACTTAAATGACGTTCTGCCCATGAGCTGGACTGACCATGCTCTTCTTACATTCTACATTACCAGTACAAAAACTAGAATACCGAATTACAACGCCCCACCAGAATTTATGTACAGAGACTGGAAAGCCCTAGAAAAATTGAGCGCTACCACCACCGTATTCAACGTGGAAGACAGCTTCTCCCCTTCTAACTCGGTCGAAGACAATTACAAAGCCTTCCGCACGAGGGTACTATCTACTACGGATTCCCTAGTTCCATTAAAAATATGCAAACCTAAAAGCAGAGCATCTGCCCCATGGTTCAGCGATTCCCTGAAAACCCTCAAATTAGCCTGTAAACAGGCGGAGAGAAAGTGGAGACATGGCTATCGCGACATAAATAAAATCATCTGGGAAAATAAGCTCCTGGAATATAAATCTGCCATCGCTGAGAGCAAAGCCTCCTACTATTGCTCCACTATAGTCAATGCTGCAAATAGTCCCAAAAGCATCTTCCAGATTCTCGATAACCTTATCCACCCCGACTGTGCCAAAAAAGCCTTCCCTCCTACACAGACACTCTGCGATAATCTCGCACTGTTTTTTAAGGACAAAATTGAGACCATCATTAATAAACTAAATGTCACCTCTTCGCAAGATAATCTCTACGCCCCTGGGTGTCCGTTGACACCAGGACACGCACCCAGGGAATGTCTGCAAGTGCTCCCCCTGATCTCGTAAGCAGACTTCGAGAGAGTGGCACACGGAGTTACCTCTGGGTCCCCCCTTGACCCGCTGCCCCCAAAAATATGGAAAATGTGCGGAACTGAACTCTTCAACACCCTTCGCAGGATTTGCAACCAATCTTTGCGTTGAGGATTCGTTCCTATCCCCTGGAAGCAAGCACTTATCACCCCACTGCTGAAGAAGCCCTCACTGAACCCTGAGTGCCTATCCAACTTTCGGCCTATATCGCTCCTACCCTTCCCGGTGAAAGTTGTAGAACGATGGGTTAGCTCCTGTCTATCAACTCATCTGGAGCAGAGTCACATTCTGGACGATTTCCAGTTCGGATTTCACCCAGCCCATGGAACCGAAACAGCGGTACTCACAGCCATGGAAGAACTTCGTATGCGTGCAGACAGGGGCCACGCAGTGGCCTTTATTTTATTGGACCTGTCTGCCGCATTCGATACGGTCAACCATGCGATCCTACTAAAAAGACTCAAAGAGGCAGGGGTCGTTGGCACCGCCTTGCTCTGGTTCCACTCATACCTGCGAGACAGGAAACAGCCCGTGTCCCTCCCCCCTTTTCAATCCGCCTTCTCCCCTGTACCTCACGGGGTGCCCCAGGGCTCATCCATCAGCCCAATCCTTTTTAATGTTTATCTGAAACCTTTAGTTACCTTGATTAAATCCCACAGACTGAAAACTATTAACTATGCGGACGACACCCAGCTTATCCTTTCCTGGGAGGGGGAAGAATCAATCCCCATGGAATCATTCCACGACTGCCTGAGAGACACAGCTGGCTGGCTGCACAAAAACTCTCTGCAATTTAATTCCTCTAAAACATAGGTATTGTTCTGTGATAGAAGCCGGATTCCTCGCCTATTCCCCACGGAATTCTGGCCCCCGGAAACTCTGGAAAAACCACAGCCGGTCACTAGCGTCCACAATCTGGGTGTCATGCTAAACAACAAACTTAGCATGGAAACACAGGTAATCAAAACAGTCTCCACCTGCTCAGCCCTACTGCGCTCTTTACGTAAAATCATGCCACTGCTTCCCGCACAGGCACGAGCATTAATAGTCAGGTGCACTATCCTTAGTCACCTTGACTATTGTAATGCGCTTTTGCTCGAGTCCCCAGCTGTTCTACTGGACAGACTCCAAAGAGTCCAGTCGGCCGCAGCCAAACTTGCCCTCGGATGGACCTGGAGATCCTCGGCCACAGCAGCTTTAGCCGAGTTACACTGGCTCCCTCTGAAGCAGCGAATAGCTTTTAAAGCACTCTGCCTGGTTTTTAAAGCATTACACGGAACCGGCCCCAGACCCCTACAACAAATGTTTTCCTGGTACACCCCAACCAGAACTCTCCGATCCGCCTCAGCCTGTCTGGTTACGGTACCCAGATTCAATAAGGTAAGGATGGGAGGAAGATCCTTCAGAGTGGCCGCCGCTAAACTCTGGAACAGTTTGCCGGTCGATATCCGCCAAATCTCACAACTCCTTCCTTTTAGAAAGCGGATTAAAACTTGGCTCTTCCCCAAATCCCTCACTGTTACCCGTTCCTAGTCTCCCGTCATTCTTTTCATTTTAGGAGTAATCTCTCAGCGCCAGGATACCTGCCAGGTGACAGATGCGCTATACAAATGTTTTAAATAAATAAATAAATAATATCCCAAATGTACACCCAAAATAATGCGCACCAGTAAGTCAATTTATGTGCTGACTAAATAAGAGAAGTTAGCTCGGCTCCGCCGCCCACCCCGCCCAAAATAACGACAAACCCTATGCAAATATTATAAATATATACAACACACCAGCAAAGTAACACGGTAAAACTTGTTATTAAATAACTATTTACATGGCAGCCTGCTGCAACATCGAACCAAATGCATGACGCTGTTCCTGTCGAGGTAGCATAGGTGGCGGCCTAGGGGTGGAGGACCGTTGTGCAAATAGCCCGGGGGCGACACCACGCGCAAAGGCCCGTCCCCGCGGTCTGCTGCAGCAGGGCGAGCCTTAGCGTTTCACTCCCCGGTCAGCTGCACCATGACTGCCATTGGCGTTCCACTCGGTTGGATGGCCGGGGACCCGCTCCGGTGGCCGGGGTGAAGAGCGGCTGTTGCTGCGGAACGCTCAAAATGGCGGCCGACTCCCCGGATTTGGGCCTGGTCCACTAGAACGACTCTGGTCTACCCTGGAAATCGAATGGACTGTGGCAGAGCATCCAAAATCCACAAAAACACCACTGCCAACTCTTCAATAACTTCCATCACCCAGCACCGCATTTCCAAAGGAACAGCATCGCAAGCTTTCGTGGCCTTTAGAGTTTTCGGAAGCAGTTTCCCAAGACCATCACTGCAGCCATTGCAATCCAACAGAGGAACTTTTCCCAAGATCGGCATATTAACAGGGCTGCTGGTGTAATCGGGGCTCTTGCAGCCATTCAACTTAATTGAAGCTTTCACAATGACAAACCGCCCACTGAAATTCGTGCCATGACATTTACTTATAACATTCTGCTGGGTCTTCGCCGAACTGAAGTCTACAAATGCAAAGCCTTTCATTCTGCTTGCCTGCTCGGACATGAGCCCCACTCTTGAAGACGTCCTCTCAGTTTTAAAGGTTCTACGAGAGTCGTTGGCCCTCGACTCCCGCGGGCTTCCGATGGGGGCAACCGCCACTGTTGCTCGACTATCCCCCATGGATATACCGCTGCCACGGGTGTCCGCCGCCTTATCCACATCTGGTGCCGTGAGGGAGGCTGATTCAGTGCATCGGCGGAGGGATACGCCTGCTGTCCCGCTCTCCGGAAGTGGCCACAACATTGTCACAGGATGGTAGTGCTCTCATGCTGACGCCAGTTTTTGTCCGAATTACTAAGAGACACTGTAGACTGCCAACTTGATCAGCTCCGGTGGGACCTCAGCGTGACCCGGTAGGGAAGATTTTGCCTCCCTCGCCTTTGAGTCATGGTTCATGCTGCCTGTTCTTTCTGTTGGCGCTAACGAACTTTTTGAACTGCCGAAAGGGATTCTGGTCCTGCCGCTACTTATTGGAGACATTGAACTATACTCTGGACCTGCCTGGCCTTGACCAAAATGGTGCCAGTATGGGAGCGACTTGCAACTCCTTATGACGTTCTAGTTACTTAGCCTTGACGTTATGGGGGATGTATGCGGTCTTTGTGCACATGGCGTGCGGGGAAGGGTACTGACTGGGCATACGGACAACCCTATTGATGTCGATTTTTCATTATTGATTATTGTATTATTAAAGCTTCGAAGTAATGTTACCCATGATACTCGCCCATGGTGTGCGTATGGATGATTTTATTGTAACTGATCCTGTTATACTTTCAATTATAAAATCAACCTTCACTGATCCTGCAACCGTTTGTCACGTTTAGTTTTTTCAATTAAATGGCTCGCTTGTTACATACTCCTATACCCCTGGCTTTTGACCCTTTCCTACGCGCGGTCTGTACTACCGCCCTCGAGCGATCTATGTAATGAACAGACTACCATTGCCGAGACACAAGGGAATGCATCTCAGAGAGATAAGTCAAGTACGTGGTAGATAAAAACATTTTCGTGTTTATGCACGCTGATGTGCTTTGAACGCTGCCCCCCCCCCTCATCATTTAGATTACCACCGCCCATTGCACAAAAGCGTACCGGGCGCTCCCCACGCAAAAAAAACGATTTATTTTTATTTTTTATTTTTTGCCCCGCGGGGCCCTTTTAAAGCCTCCACATCAAACCTAGAGGCTGTGGGAGGATCTACTATGCCCCCTTATGGTCATTTCCTCCTTTGTTTTGGCCTCCTCTTGTCTCTCGATCCTACCGAGAGACAAGATGGCGGCCGCTCCGGACTGTTTAGAATGTTGACAGACACCGGAGAGCCAATCAGCTTCGCTTCGCGAAGTTCCGTTACGCGTAAAGTACGCGAACCGGAGCGCTACCCGGAGCGCTGTTACAGATATATATATTTTTTTTAACGTTAATTTATCAAAATCCACTGGAGCACATATATTGAGACCTAGCAAAGGCACATCGGGCTACCAGTCCCTACAATTTTGCCAAGTTTCGAGCAAATCCATTCAGCCGTTCGGGCTAAAAGTGAGGCCAACCGCCCTATGGAAAAATGAATGGGAAAAACGCGTTTTGGGACCCCCCTTTTTTCTCGGCCCCCCCTTGACGAAACCCCCCCAAATTTTCAGGAACTGCTCAGAAACAAAATGTTCCATTTTCCTGAAAATTTCAGCCAATTCCGTCCACAAACGCCAAAGTTATTAGACATAGAATTTTCAAAAATCCCATAGAGAAAAAATCCTAACTATATATACCTACTGGCGACCGCCAGTAGGTAATATATATATATATATTTATATATATATATCTATATATATATATTTCCTTTCCACAATTGCCCCAAGCATTAGGATACACTCTCCATCGATTACATGTGGCACTAACGTAGTCTGCACATCCAGGATGAATTAATAATTGCCAACGCGTTTCAGACGTAAATCGCCCTACTTCACAGGCAGAGCGGCATCGAAATAAAGGTAAAGACTGCTGCTAAATGTTACGAGTGCCTTTTATTGCCAACAGGTGAGGCCTCATTTTCGTTCACACAATAGCATTCTGAGAACAGCAGTTCTTAAGTAAGCCTGGTAGTTCTTGATAAACTTACAATGTCCACTCTAAATAAATAATCTCAATTTCTCCATTAGTGGGCTACCCCAGGACAGCAGTTCAACGTTGTCAAAATACAGGCCATACCGATGGACCGCCGGAGCGCCAAACATACAGTGCTCACTGGCCCGCTTAATCTCCTGCGGTGGTGCTATCCCCACGGCCGGACTGCCGTGTAATATTTCCTTTCCACAATTGCCCCAAGCATTAGGATACACTCTCCATCGGTTACATGTGGCACCAACGTAGTCTGCACATCCCAGGATGAATTAATAATTGCCAACGCGTTTCAGACGTAAATCGCCCTACTTCACAGGCAGAGCGGCATCAAAATAAAGGTAAAGACTGCTTCTAAATGTTACGAGTGCCTTTTATTGCCAACAGGTGAGGCCTCATTTTCGTTCACACAATAGCAGGCTGATGATTATGCCGATGGATTGCTGTTTGGGCTGCTGCCCTATTGAATAATGTTACCGATGGTTAGTGCGTCCTGAAGTGTGGACACTTGTGAAACTTTAAATATATATATATATATATTACCTACGGGCGGTCGCCAGTAGGTATATATAGTTAGGATTTTTTCTCTATGGGATTTTTGAAAATTCTATGTCTAATAACTTTGGCGTTTGTGGACGGAATTGGCTGAAATTTTCAGGAAAATTGAACATTTTGTTTCTGAGCAGCCACTAAAAATTTGGGGGGGTTCGTCAAGGGGGGGCTGAGAAAAAAGGGGGGTCCCAAAACGCGTTTTTCCCATGTTAATTTCCATAGGGCGGTTGGCCTCACTTTTAGCCCGAATGGCTGAATGGATTTGCACGAAACTTGGCAAAATTGTAGGGACTGTTAGCCCGATGTGCCTTTGCTAGGTCTCAAGATATGTGCTCCAGTGGATTTTGAGAAATTAACGTTCCAAAAAATATATATATCTGTAAGCACGCTCCGGGCAGCGCCCCGGTTCGCGTACTTGACGCGTAACGGAACTTCGCGAAGCGAAGCTGATTGGCTCTCCGGTGTCTGTCAACATTCTAAACAGTCCGGAGCGGCTGCCATCTTGTCTCTCGGTAGGATCGAGAGACAAGAGGAGGCCAAAAGAAAGGGGGAAATGACCATAAGGGGGCATAGTAGATCCTTCCTGACCCCCTAGGTTTGATGTGGAGGCTTTAAAAGGGCCCCGCGGGGCAAAAAAATAATAATTTTTTTTGTTTTTTTTTGCGTGGGTAGCGCCCGGTACGCGCACCGGGAAGCGGTCCGGGGAGCGTACTATAAGGAAAAAAGAATGATAGACTATGATATTTTGAAATATTGTATGTTTATTGATTGTTCTTTTTGTTGTTTTTTTTTTTATTTAAGTAGCAGTATTAATGATTATTAAATATAAATGTATTTTTGAAATTGTGCACAGTATACTATAAGTCTGACTTTACATTATAATCAATTTGGTACTAGTTTATGAATTACATATAAAAATGATTAAAGACTCAAACAATTTTTAAATATTAAATATAATTTTTATTTTTCTGATTCTTTTTCAAAATTTAATAGAACGTCTAACATTTGACTGTCCGATATGTCCTCTTGTTGAGTGTACATAACTTCCCACATTTGACCGTCATCATAATGAAGTAAATAATCCACAGATTCTACACATTGTAGAAGTTCATGGTCTCGTGATTCATCCATGAATTCCAAGTCAATGGGTTCAATTATTTCCTCATTATTCATGTCTAGGACAATTTCAAAGGAAACGTTCTGTTCTCCTTGCATTTTTGTGCTGAAATTTGAATAAAAAATAAATATATCAGTAGAGATAGGGCACTGTTGGGTTTAAGTTCAGACAGGTACTTTTGAGGCATGAAGTAGTACTATTAAAAAGTGCCTGTGAGAAAGCCTATGTAAATTCATAATAATACCACAGAAACCTAAATCAATCCATAATTATAATAAACAAGCCTTTCTCAATGTCTAACTCTTACAGAGGGATAGTATATAACTATCTGAAAATGTTTTCAAATTTATAAAATAATATCTTACCTTTTAAAAACAAGTTTAAGTTGTGAGTGAAAATGATCTTGCAATGTAGTTCAGAAAGTAGTAGTCAAAATGGCTGTGTTTCTCTCACTTTTTTTTATATATATTCAGGTACATAACCAATCAAATGTCAGGTAAAAAAAGTAGAAAATGAAAGTAACATTTTAATTGGTTGTCAATTCTAACACTTCAGATGTGTTTTGTGAAGTAATTTACCTCAGGGTATTTAGAGAGGTGTACAGGCTAAATGGCTAAATGAAATTCCAACCAAATTTGTGAAAATGGTAGGGATTGGTATGTAGTATGAGCTAATCTATATTTGGTAAAAGTGTCTCCAGGGTTTCTTCTGTAAATTACTTTCCCACCTTTTTTAATGGAGCGCTTCCCGGTGAGCGCCCCGGTACGCGAACCGGCAGCGTTACGGGAGTCCACCATTTTGTGTTTCGGTCGAATAAAGATACAAGATGGAGGGCAAATAATGTTCAGAATGGGTAGAAGGGGGCACGGTAGACGTATCCTGACCCCCTAGGTTTTCTGAGGGTGGCTGAGGAGGTCCATATGTGCGAAAAAAAACATTTTTTTTCCAATTTTCGCGGGTTAGCGTCCGGTGCGCGTACCGGGTAGCGCTCCGGGGAGCGTACTTTGTTGAAAATTAGTGAAAAAAGTTAGAGTAAAATAATAATTGTGAGTGATCAGATGTAGGGTAGCTCTGAAAAGAGCTTTTGGGTTTATGGTACATTTAGGTACTTATAAGTAGGTACCAATGCACAGTTTTAAATTCAGAATGAAAACTCTGTTCCCTTCATCTGAGAAGTGAACTCCATCTCCTCTGTAGATATCTTGCATGTAGTAACGTAAGTTATTGTTGTAGATGGAGCCCATTCCATGGTCTCTCGTGTAAGCTGAAACAGATTTGTTTACATGCTTCCTCGATTTCTCAATTTGTGGACAAAATTGGTTTGACCACCTCCATTTCTGTCTTTGGCATATATTTGAATATACCAAGGCAGTTTGAGGAAAAAGTGCCATCAATTGCTCAAAGGTGTCCTTTAAAAGCATTTCCAGACCTACCCCAGTCAAAGTGCCCAAGTCATTTCCTCCACAGTGCACAATTAACAGGTCAGGTTTTGGCAAATGCATAAAGGTTTTCACCAATTGTATCAATTGGTGACATTTTAATCCTCTGTGGCCAAACCACTTAACTTCCACATCTTGTAAATTGAGGTTAGGTAAATTTCTGTTATCAGCATACCTCTGAGCCCAGTAGATGTAACTATGTCCAACAATCCAGACAGAAAACATGGTGAGAGAAGGTTCTGCTGCAGTCAGATGAAGTGTGGCAATGAAATGGCAGTTGAAAAAATAAGAGTTTAAAATGAAAAAAACTGTGGAGTTTCTGTGTTAATGAAGCAGTAGCAGTGATTGGTGGATTTTGATTGCTGAAAACAGAAAGTTAGGGTGCATGGATGAGTTCTTTGAAAGATGTAATTTGAATGGTCAAGAAAAAATCATTTTATGAAAGATTGCACTGGATACGCAGGTGTACTGAGAGTTCAGAGTTCAATTGAAACATTGTTGTGTGAACTTGCAAACATGAGAGGTCTTTCAGGAGGTGGTTGCTATGGAAAAAAGGCAGAAAGGGCAGAGGGGGAAGGGTGTTGATTTGAAAAAAGTGAGGGAAGAGTTTTGATTGGGTGACATGAGAGATATGTGTGATGAATTACAGCTTTTCTGTGCTTTTTATAGCTGCAGACTCTGGAGTGCATACCCTTTGCTCTGCTAAAGACAATTTGGTGTGTTTCTGAGACTGTTTTGAAACTCATAAAGTATTTGCTAAGGTGAGAAAAGATTCATTTAATTTAGATAGAGAATAGTATGGTTTAGGGAGAAAATTATGAAGAAAGTTGTGTATTTAAAATGTTGCTTTGTGTCAAGTGTTTTACAAATAGATTTTGTTTCTTTGTGATACATAGCCATGTTAAAAATGACGCAAAAATAGTGCAAGGGTCTTACAAAAATGCTTTCATGTGTCTTAGGGTATTTTAAGTCACTTCCCCATGAATGTATGAATATAATTGTTTTAGAAGATGTGTTTAAAAACGTTTTTTGAAATCAATTAGGTTTCTTGATATGTACTGCTAGAGTTTCATAGGTTGCTTGGGGCATATTTTCAAGGCTTTTGACTTCCTTTGATGTATTTTTCCCATTTTAATTTAAGACCTTTCCCTGTGGTGCAAGGTCCTTGTAAATATGCTCCAATCTGTGCTTGGCAAATTTAGATTTTAATTCTTTGACTAACATAGCCATGTTAAAAGTGACCCAAAAATGTTGCAAGGGCCTTAAAAAAACGCTTTCATGTGTCTTAGGCCATTTTAAGTCACTTCCCCATGAATGTATGAATATAATTGTTTTAGAAGATGTGTTTAAAAACGTTTTTTGAAATCAATTAGGTTTCTTGATATGTACTGCTAGAGTTTCATAGGTTGCTTGGGGCATATTTTCAAGGCTTTTGACTTCCTTTGATGTAATTTTTCCCATTTTAATTTAAGACCTTTCCCTGTGGTGCAAGGTCCTTGTAAATATGCTCCCATCTGTGCTTGGCAAATTTAGATTTTAATTCTTTGACTAACATAGCCATGTTAAAAGTGATCTAAAAATGGAGCAAGGGCTTAAAAAAAACGCTTTCATGTGTCTTAGGGCATTTTAAGTCACTTCCCCAGGAATGTATGAATATAATTGTTTTAGAAGATGTGTTTAAAAACGATTTTTGAAATCAATTAGGTTTCTTGATATGTAATGCTAGAGCTTCATAGGTTGCTTGGGGCATATTTATAAGGCCTTTGTGTTACAACGCACGCACACTTGTTTCACTTCCCCGAACCTCATCTGTATATTTGGGACCGTCTCCCTCGCCTCTGGTCCCGTCACTTCCTGTACAACTGATCTTCTGGCCATAGAAGGGGGATTATCTTGCTGGTCACGTAACTGTGCAGCACTGTAGTTGATAGGATGCCACCTCTCCATATGGCGATGCATAGTATAATTCCCGTAACTGTACTTCTTATCTGTCCCTCTGGACAAATCCTTCTTACAGATCAGGCAAGTTACGTACCGTGCATTGACTTTTTTTTGGCCCCGAGGATATTTAAAAAATTGCCAAATAAAGTTTTCTTTCAGATGAGACCTCCTGGGCTCCTCAGGCAAAAAATACCTCTCTTCCTGCTGTTCCTCTTCTTCTTCTTCTTCCTCCTCTTGCTGAATGATAACTTCAGCAGGTGGTCCTCTCTTCCTTGAAGGTGGTGGAGGTGGTGGGGGTGCACCAGCTGAAGCTACTAATGAAGCCATTGCTCAGTAATCACAAAGGGTCTTCCTCTCACAAAGATGAAAGTCAGAGTGAGGAAAGAAGGAGGGGTTTTCATCATTTGGGAAAAACAATACTTCTAAACCAATGAAAAGTGTTACTTTTAGGTCACATGACCTAGTCTTACATCATTAGGAAACCAAAAGTGAAATGAACCAATGAAAAGTGTTATTAACAAGTCACATGACCTATTGTGTTTACGTTACGCGCTTCGCGCCGCGTCCCGGATCGCTTCCGGGAAGCTGCGCTTCGCGCCTCGTTCGCGTACCGGTTCACTTCCGGGTACGCTAACGCGGCGCGTCATATGACGTTTCACGCGACAACGCGATACGTCACGCTGACGCGACGCGTCACGATGTTGTTTTCTAATGCGGCAGTTGCGCAAACGGAACGTTTACCGGTTCGCGGACCGGGTCGCGGCACCATTTTGAGCTAACGGGAAGCGACCCGGTTCGCGGACCGGGAGCGAAACAAAAAAAATAATAAAAAAAATTATTAATAAACATATAAAATATATTTTTTGATTTAAAGAAGAATACATTTTACAGCTATAGATATTAGCTTTTAAAAAACCAATGAAATTCACTGAAAAAACCATAGGTTATAGACCATATATAGTTAGGAATTAGCATTTACAAAACCTTGAAAATTCACTGAAAAAACCATAGGTTATAGACCATATATAGTTAGGAATTAGCATTTACAAAACCTTATTTTACTCACACAAAACCATTGAAATTCCATATATAGTTAGTTGTACTAACTATATATCGCGCACCCGCAATCCACTGCTGATCATGTCACATATTACATCATTCATGACATGGTCAGTGACATCACTGATGACATCACTGATGACATCTCAAATGACATCACTGATGACATCACTGATGACATCTCAAATGACATCACTGATGACATCATTGATGACAACATCCAGTGACTGTATGTTTCTGTAAAGTTAAAATATGTCTTACATATTGAAGAATGAGTGGATGTATAAGTGTCTGGATGAAGGATTTAGTAGGTGCATGACTGACTGTATGAGTGAGTGATTAAATGTGTGTCACTGAGTGCATGGGTTAGTGACTAAACTGTCTTAATTTGTGCATCATTATGTCTGTTGTTCTGTAAACTGCTGCGTGTGTTGATCAGTAGCTATATGAGTAAGTATATGGGTTATTGTTTGGTTGCCCAAGTATTTGTATGGGAGACTGAGTGTGTGTGTGTGGGTGGCTGGGAGGTGTATGACTCTGTGCATAGATGTGTGAGCAGTTGATTCACTAGATGTATGGGTTCAAAAGTGCATGTAGAAACACCTGTATGGGCGGTTGACTGAGTGCATTGGTGAGTGAATGGATATCTCAGTGCTACATGTCAAAGTAAGTACATATGTAAAACACAGTACATGTGACAGTTGACATATATAAATAACTGTGCATAAGAGCCAGTGAATGTGTGAGTGTCTGTATGGATCATTGTGAACTTGTATCAGGCATTGTAAAAGAGAGTAAATATGTGTTAGTATATGTTTGAATAAGTAAGGTGTGTATAACTGTATAGTTGAGGAAATGGAGGTGTGATTGATTCTTTGCATGACTGACTAGGTGTGTGAGTAACTCCATGGATGAGTGACAGTCTGTGAGTGTCTGTTTACACTGAGTATATCTAAAGTTATATTAGAGTCTGAAGAGGTTCATCGTATTATCACATGAATGATGTCATCAGTGATGTGATCAGTAATGTCAAATGAGATGTCATCAGTGATGTAATCAGTGATGTCATTTGAGATGTCATCAGTGATGTTATCAGTGATGTCATGTGAGATGTCATCAGTGATGTCATCAGTGATGTCATTTGAGATGTCATCAGTGATGTCATCAGTGATGTCACTGACCATGTCATGAATGATGTAATATGTGACATGATCAGCAGTGGATTGCGGGTGCCCGAAATATAGTTAGTACAACTAACTATATATGGAATTTCAATGGTTTTGTGTGAGTAAAATAAGGTTTTGTAAATGCTAATTCCTAACTATATATGGTCTATAACCTATGGTTTTTTCAGTGAATATATATATATATTCATGAGAGGGTGAATGACGAATTGAAACACTTATACAGAAATTCTTGCAGATCCAAAACCAAAGCAAGTGGAATGACAAGGGAATATTTTCAACTAATGAAAAAACTGAAAGACAACAAAAATGTTGTCATTAACAATGCGGATAAAGGGGGCAATATTGTTCTTTGGGACAAAGAAAAGTACCGTGCAGAGGCTTTTAGACAATTGGAAGACAACATGTGTTATGAGCGCAGCGATGGAATTTCTGTGCGCAGAATTAGTAGTGATTATAAAATCTTGTTATCACAATGGCAACGCGAGGGGTTAATCACAAAAGACGAATTCAAATTTTTACACAAAGAACATCCTGTGTTGCCCCTATTCTACCTCATTCCAAAAGTCCATAAAGGCCTAGACCCTCTACATGGCAGACCTATCATCTCTGCCATCAACAGTTGTTTTGAAAATACATCCAAGTATGTCGACCATTATCTGCAGGAATTTGTTATAAGTTTGCCTACCTACTTACAGGATTCAAGAGACTTTTTATTAAAACTCAATGCCATCGAATGGACACAGGATATGATGTTTATGACTCTGGACATCACTGCACTTTATACTTGTATAGAACATGAGGACGGTATACATGCAGTGCAATACTATTTAGACCAAAGAAATATTGGCATGTACCAGCACAACAAAATGTTGGTTGAAATGATTAGACGATGTCTGAACAATAATGTGGTTTTATTTGACACCAAGATCTACAGACAAAAACGTGGTGTGGCAATGGGGGCATGCTTCTCCCCCAGCTATGCATGTTTACATGTAGGCTGGTGGGAGGAGCATGTCCTCAGAAACCAACACAAGGCCCTGTATGATGTCCATGTAGCCCACATGTGGCGATATATTGATGATGTTTTCATCGTGTGGAAAGGCAATAGAGAACAAGCTTTGGATTTTGTCCGTATTCTTAACGACAATGAGCTTAATTTAGCCTTCACTAGTGACATCAGTGCACACACGGTGAACTTCTTAGACATCAAAGTCACACTACAGGAAGGGGTCATTACCACTAGTCTATACCAAAAACCAACAGCTGGCAACACGCTCCTGCACGCGACCAGCTTTCACCCACGCCATACCATTGACAGTTTACCTTACGGTGAATTTTTAAGAATAAGGCGCGCGTGCAGTACAGAACAAGCTTGGACAGAGTCCCAAGAAATTGCAAAAAAGAGACTGTTAGCCAGAGGCTATAGAAAGCACATCCTAGATGTAGCATTGTTGAAAGTAAATTCCATAGATAGAAATAGTCTGCTACAATCATATCCCCTAGTTGTTAGTGAAGGGGGAGCCATGATGTCTTGTACATCTACCTCAGCAGAAAATCCTGCAGTGGAAGCCTCATGTAGATTCATCACTACATACAGCAAGCAGTCACAAGCAATTAGGAAAATCTTGAATTCCCAGTGGCCCATAGCTTTGACTGACGGGGTGCTGAAAGAAGTCCTGCCCGTCAAACCAGATATCACTTACCGCAAAGCTTACTCGATGAGGTCTGATTTAGTCATCAATAGCCCGGAGGAAATCAATAAAGACTTCTGGGTATCTTCTAAATATGGCTTTTTTAAATGCAGTAGTTGTAGAGCCTGTAAATTCGGTGCCAATACTAAAACATACCGCAGTGCCTTTAATGACAATGAGATCAAAATCAAAGGCAATTTCAACTGCAGAACGGAGTTTGCAGTTTATGTTTTAACTTGCATATGCGGACTCCGGTATGTAGGGAGCACCAAACTGCCAGTTCAGGCTCGCATTCTCCAACACCTGAGAGCCACTGTCAATTCAGACCAATCATATCCAGTGGCAAGACATGTCAAGACAGAGCATGGGGGCAATCTTAATGTCTTGTCTTATTTTGTAATTGACAGTGTGCCAGCTAATAAAAGGGGCGGCGATAGAGAAAGGTCCCTCAGGCGGTTGGAGACAAAGTATATTTTAGAACTAGATACCAAGAGTCCCAAAGGTCTCAACATCTGTGAAGACCTGCATCACTATCTATGACTATAATGTTTCAGACATTGGTTTATTTGACTTTATATGCTTTGCGATGATTAGATATATGTATATATATGAAATCTTTTATAATACGTTAGAAATGGTTATTGATATTAAGGTCGTTTATTGATGGTGTTTGGTGAATATGGATTTTAGCATGAATTTACTATGAATTTATGGTTTTATCTGATTTTACTAAACGCCCGTTATTTATTATGACATGACCTGCAATGTATTTATATTTTCATATATACATGTATTTAAAGAAATTTTTTGATATCAGGTAATCAGCATGCATTTGTCACTTTATCCGTTTGTACAGGTTTATGATGTTTGCACAATCTCTATAATGTATTTTGGTCCTTAAGATCTGCTTGTTCTTTCCCGCATTAGATTCCCCGGCTGGGGAACTTATTATTCAGTGATTGAATTTTTGCACATAGAAGTTTTACACTTTACACTTTGCACTTTACAGGCACTGCAGCACTTTTTTTCTGGTTTTAACCAGTGACCAACAATATATGCTTATTTTTACATTTGACAGGGACTATTGCTCTTCATTATAGGCATGTTTCCGACGACCGTTGTTTTTATTGCGACTTACAACTGCATCATGCGCAGAAACAGGCTTAGATGCTGTTTGCTATGGCACTATAGTTTGACAAATTTTAGTGCACACATATCTTTTAGTGTTCATAGTACATTTGATAATTTGATGCAAACTAACGTATTTGTACTGTTATAATTTGTGTTTACATAATATTATCCGCATATGCAATGGTCAGAACATGCGAGTTTTTTGATGATAAATATCCGTTGGTAATTATAAAACTGTATTTGCACAGATAAAACATTTTACAAATACCTTGCCATATGTGAAAAATCACCATGCTGTATGATAGTCTGTTGGTCATTTCCATTGATTTTTACAAAGTGGTCACATGGTACAGAACAAAGTGCTGTGATTGGTGGTTTGCCGTTTTTTAAATAAAGTTTGGTGTGTAATGGCAAACACTTTGCATTCCGGTGAACAAGGCGGCAGGGTGGCCGAAATGCGTCCGGTCCATGGCACTCCCGCTGCACATGAAAAAATGACAATAAAATAGAAGACATTGCACTTGCTACCTGAGTTTGTGTCCGTTTTTCTCTGCGAGGGTGCTGCAGTTTGTGGCACTCTTTGGAGCGTTTCTACATATATATATATATATATATATATATATATATATATATATATATATTTTTTTTTTTTTTACACAAATTGCACAGCACTCAGAAGTGGAAGTCTTGAAGTTTGTTTATTTAAACAACCGAACCCAACCAACGCGTTTCAGCCTCCTCGGCTTTGCTCACCGTGAGCAAAGCCGAGGAGGCTGAAACGCGTTGGTTGGGTTCGGTTGTTTAAATGAACAAACTTCAAGACTTCCACTTCTGAGTGCTGTGCAATTTGTGTAAAACTGAATTTTGGGGCTAGGATCCGGCTCCCTCGCCAAGCACCGACTGCGAGAGCGCGCTGTGTATAGGATCACTTTGTGGACAATATATATATATATATATATATATATATATATATATATATATATATATATATATTCCACAGCAAACTCCTTACAAAAAAGAGCAGAGGCCAACGTTAGGGGAACTCATGGAGGCAACTTTTATTCATACAGATGGCGAATGCATTTCGGCTTATCTGCCTTCTTCAGCGCCAGGTAAGATCATGAGGTGCGAGCGCGAACGTGGATTTAAATGTCCTGCCTGCTTCCTATTGGTTGCTGACCAATCCACCCCTTCGCAAGTGCTCAGGCTCACCTGCCACAGGAGCCCTGAGGCAGGCGAACTCCCAGTCCCAGAATGCTGCGTTCTGACCAGGTGGGTGATACGGAGTTTACCGAATGTTCATTGCTGCATGCAGGGTATCACGCTGTCGCTTAAGCATAGTTCCTCCTTAGGTGTTGAAATCCAGTGCCCCCTCGAGTCCCCAGACTGCAACAACCCCCGATGCTCAAGAGTCAAATATACGGGGGCAAGTATGGCAATCCAACTCGCCCAGCGAGGAGTTAATAACTCCTACACCACTGCATTTCTTCCTGATCCCGAGGTGGGCCTCGACGCATCCAGTTCCCTGGAAACTCCAAATTTGCGCAGAAGCAGCAGATACCAGTGATGTCGAGGCCACTTGATGTTGCAGGGGCCCCTGTATATATATATATATATATATATATATATATACATATATATTTTACCTAGTTATAGTTAGGACCAAGTTTCCATAGGAAGAGCATTTTTTGTTTTGCTTATAACTTTAGCGTCGTTTGATGAATCTTCATGAAATTTTCTAAACTAATTTTGTGTGCATATCAGCTCCTATGGTGAACGTTTGGGGGTGATTCATCGGGGGGGCTGAGAAAAAAGGGGGTCCCAAAATGTGTTTTCTCCATGTTAATTTCCGTAGGAAACTTTAGACAAGGCTACAGGTCGAACGGGTGAACGGAAGTACCCCAAATTTGGCAGGGAGAATGGTCTTGGTCTAGAAAGCACGCTTTTGTTTATTTGGTGTAAATTTGTTCAGTAGTTTTGGAGAAATATCAAAATTTACAGAGATCGATATTTGCGAATTCTGCCATCTGATTGGCTGAGGCGTTACTAGCTTGCTGCTTATTGACTGGGAGCGGTGCGTGCGGTTGCAACTAGGAAGTGTTGGCCGCCATTTTTTGATTCCGTTGAAGTGAGTAAGAAGAAAAAAGGACAAAAAGAGTAGGAAAGAGGAGGGCAGGAGCGCTGTGAGATCTGTAGGGTGGTTAGGGTGTGCTATAGAGAGAATGTGAAGCGAAGTATTAACCCGTGCCAGTGTGAAAGTGATGTTTTGCCTAGAGTGAGATGAGGTACCGCTAAACTCGGGGATGAAACCGTGCGCCTAAACTGTGAGCTGAGTGGTGTAAACTGATGTGCTCTAGGCGCTATTGCATACTGGCAGCTGTAGCATAGCTGTGCAGGTGGTGTTAGTATGCGTTTAGACTATAGCGGTAGTGGCAAGGAAACTACTCACTGATACCGCTCAGAAGACTGTGAGTCTAAGTCGTGAGCTGATTGCTGTAAAGTGATGTGCTATAGGATACTGGCCGCTGTGGCATACCTGTGTAAGTAGTGTTAGTATGCGTTTATACTATACAGGGAGTGGGAAACAAACTACTCACCCCTACCGGTCTGAAGACTTGAATGCAGTGTTTTAGCAAGCAGGAATAAAGAAATAATCATGAAGAATATAATGCTGAATGTTGCAATGCCACAGAAGGCAAATGGTGAAATGAGGTGTGCCTAAGAAAGTGGCTGTGTGTAATAAAGCGATAGAGTTTGAAAGTTATATAGAAAGTGTCTTTATTTAAGTGCCATTAATGGACCCACTAGTGCAAGAGCTAAGGCATCCAGCTGAGGCAAACTCCAACCGCTTCTGCTGTATTCAAACCGAAGCACCTCCATCAGTGAATTCCACATTACATGTTACAGTTCTATGTGACATAAACAATAGCTATTAAACATGAATGACTAAATTGTGGAATGAAAATAAAGGTAGGATACGATTACCATACTGTGCCAACCAGTTCTTAAGCAATGTCGTCTTTTTTCATTTTGATTGCCAGGTTGTGAGCAGAGGCTGAGGATGAGTACATTTGTGTGAAAGGGCTTCATGGGTAAGAGGCAGGCAGAGAGATGTGTGCACAAAGAATAGACATGGTTTCTAAATGGGTGTCGGGTTTAGGCTAATTTAGCAACTAAATTGCGTATTTGCATAGTCCATGCATCACTGATCCCTGGTTAGAGTGGAGACATAAGGGGCAGTAATAAAGACAGAGTTCAAATGTCTGAGTATACTTAGAAAGTTATAATATCAAATTAGTACAATTGAAGTGTATTAAAAAAACTTTTAAGGAAAAAGTAAAAAAATATGGAAAAAATCCATCCAAGAATAACGTGAGTTTCTTACAAGTCTTGGAGATTCCAGTCCAAAAGTTCTTCAGCGGCTTGAGATGCGTAATGTTCCAAAAGGTTATTGTTGCCATCGTGTGAGAAAAGCAAAGTGATCCAAATCATATCCTCGAAGGGACAGTATTGTTCCTCGAATGTTGGAGCTGCAATTTGAATTGGCAAGCAATCTGCGATATTGTGAAAGGTCGCACATTGCAGGAGATCTTTCGCGGCTGCGCAGACATCCCATTCCGCCACGATACCTTTTTGCATTGCATTCACCATTTCTCAACTGCCTGAACAATCAAGTTCATGGTTTTCAAGATACTGCATTATCTGTTGGGTATAGGGAGCAATTGTTGGAATGTTAGCAAGGCATAGATCCATTCGCCAGTCGACTGGGCATGTTTTGCAATAAAAAGATGGTGGTACGCAAATTGCATATGTGCAAATAAATGTTATGTTGTAGCTGGCTCTGATAATAGATAGAGTCAGGCAGCTGACAAGTTTTTCCATTTTTTTACAGTATTGATGTAGCTTCGCGTAGAGGCGTATTCTGTCGGACATGGTTGTTACCACAGAGAGCGCAGCCATTTTTTACAAGCAAAATTAGTAGTAGGATGGCCACAAAGAGAGCGAGAATTATGGGCACTGTTCCTGTTATTCCAGAGATGATCGAATGAATCAAGTCTGGTATTAAAAGAAAAACAGTTTGAAGGTGTGCGAGAAGCCCGGAGGGGACCGTGTTAAAAAAGTGTGCCAGACCTTGAGTGTGAGATGTGTTGAAAATTGTGTAACAATTCACAGAGTGTAATGGGAGGTTTGTATTTAAAAGTGAGTGTATTGTACTTGAAGTTTATGGTATCTGCAGTTGTTTGTGAACAAAAGCGCTTTCAGTTTGGTTTGGTTAATGAAATCTGTTTTCAAAGTAGGGATTGAAGGCCAAGTTGAAGTTTGGGAGTTAGTTTGTGTGGGTGGGAACAGACATTGCCACAGGAAGTTACTCAGTTTGAAACAGTAAAGACATACGGTATGCCAGCTCACAATCCGTAGGAGTGCATACTATTGAGAGGCAGATAACTGCCGTTAGAAAACTGTGTGAATATGGGTCTGATTGTGGGAGTTGGCATCCTTTTAGGAAAGGACTCAAGATTAGGGGCTGTAAGCTTAGAAGCGCCGTGTAGTTGGACATTCTTGGATAGTAATGAATGACTGCCATTGTGGTTGCACTTCTCACCTGTGAGAAAAAACTCCTGTATGCTCTTTAAGACAGCGATATGTAAATGGGAGAAACCACTGCTCGTGAATAAACGCGCTACTTTATATAATCACATACAACTTGACAAACAACATGTACACCTAGCAGACACAACAACACTACGTACTGTGGGAACCGTGGCTAGCCATGTATACAAACCAAACACCACCCGGGTCCGGCGGCAAGGGGTAGGTGTACGAAGAGTAAAGCATCACGAACCAAATACTGGAAGGTTCTGCGTGCCAGACAAACCCGCCGGATACTGTTGGGGTCTGTATACATGGCCTAATAGGTAGATGCAGTCCAACAGAACTAACACGCAGGAAACACTCCTTTTTCTGTGAGTTACATACATTGGAATGTTAGTCTGAATACAAGACATACATCACACTGACGTAGACAGTAAACACCACAGATACATTTTCTGATAAAAGGTCCTGAAGAATCGCTAGCCATTAGCCTTAAAGCGAGAAACATGTCGACCAACCACAGCACACACTAAGCCGCGACTCGTAATCAGGAAGCATAATATTCCAACGAGTACCGGATAGTCTTCATTTTAATTAGAGCAGGGGACCTCCAGAATAAAGTCATTCCTGGTACTCCGAGCTTTATTTAAACTCACATCACCTCGTCTACGCACCTCAGGCCCCCACACCCGCACTTCATCTATACGGCAGTTGGATAAAAGATCTCCGCCAAAGAGCCCCTCTTTCAGGTGTTGCCCATTGGGTATTGCACCGCCGACCCAACGAGGAGCAAGCCCAAATGATGAAGCATGACACCTGAAAGGGTGTGTGAGGGCATTACATCCAACATAATGGATGCCCAACTGTATGATCCTCAGGAACCCTACAGCATCCTGCATTCCACAGGGACACGTACATTCTGTTAACATTAGGAACAGCCCAGTACTTTTTGGTAACTACAAACCAAACATGGCATGGTACCTCTGCCACACAATGCAGAATGCGGGGAGAGATGGGAGAAAAGTATGCGCAAAGGTGGCAAGTAATTCTCGATTATAAAAGTATACAATGCAAAGTTATAAGGGGATGTGGGGGACATACTTGAGTATGCAGAGCACAGACATGTACATGTCAACATACACTGATGGTCTATTGAGTGAAGTAGACAGTGGACGCAACCATGATAGTACAGTCAGTAAGGAAGATTACTGAAAGGTAGGTGCCTCCCCCCTGAAAATGTTTAGCATAGTGGGCTGGCTCGTCGTACGCAAGGGTAGAATAGGGGTATGAAGAAGAGACATGTTTCTCTGTGTGTGGTTTTCTTTTGTTTCAGAATGGTGAACGTGTCTGCCAGGTCTGCACAGGTTACACCGCCACGAGGCTGACGCCGTGAGCGAAGGTGGCTGCGTGAATGATGCTATCAGCGTGCTGGTATCCAGAAACCTCCATGGCCGCTGCGATGCACATATGCTCCACAGTTCACTTTTTGACACCCCCGTATGTGAAAGAGCGCTCGCAGCCGTTTGCTGTTCTTATCACTTTCCCTACTTGCTGCAAAGTCTGCCACACGCCGAAGCCTTCACCGGACCATTACACCGGGACCTTAACCAGCACGCCGGCAGGGGACGGGACTGCGAGACCCAGGAGGCAACGCGCTTCAACAACCCAGCGCACCTGGTGTCTCTTCCCGCCTCCCAGCGCCAGGCTATTTACGGCTCGCGGCCCCCGCTCCGCGGGAGCCACTCGCAGCCGTTTGCTGTTCTTATCGCTTTCCCTACTTGCTGCAAAGTCTGCCACACGCCGAAGCCTTCACCGGACCATTACACCGGGACCTTAACCAGCACGCCGGCAGGGGACGGGACTGCGAGACCCAGGAGGCAACGCGCTTCAACAACCCAGCGCACCTGGCGTCTCTTCCCGCCCACTCATATACTTATTTACTTAAACACGCTATACTACGCGCACGCAGGACGTGCGCGGGACTAAGGCCGGGGCTAAGACCGGGCAAAGAGCGGGCCGTTTGAGGCCGTTCGAGTACGTGAGAGTCCGGTCCGGGCCCTGTCTCTTTTCTGCCATATTAAGGACGTTTAAACACCTGTGAAATGAGTACCAGGGAAACAAGAAGTAAAACATCCTCTCTAGCCGCGGCCGGAGCTGTCAAAGGCCCCATCAACACCTACTTTGCTAAAGCTGGTTCTCTCCTGATTGAGGAAATCGAGGTCCTGGAAGGAGAATCTCCCAAGAAATAGACTGGGTAAGGAGATCTTCAGTGGGCCCAATTGCCCAAGGTAGAACCCCAGAAGTTAGATCCGGTTTGGCAACTAACGGTAGCACTGATCAGGTCACATGTTCATTTCCAGGCATTTCAATTACAAACCCAGAGTTCACCATTGAGGTGCCGAGTGACTTTGAGGATATGAGCCTTATGGCCCTACCCAATACTCAAATTCCCCAAGCAACATCAACATCACCCGAGAATACTGAGGCAGCCAAAGTGATAGAACCCAACATAGATAGTAATAGGGGGGCTAGAGAAGGGGCTATACAAAAAAAGAAGTGGGGGCTCCAAAACAAAGAAGATAACAGGATCAAATCTCCCAAACCCAAACCATCCAGAGGCAAAGGGGGGAAAGGAGCCACCTCTGTTACCGTGCCAGAGAAGTCGGGAATGTCAACTCCCCCTGGAACTATTAACACAACCTCACTACTACAGCCTACTAACACCGCGCCAGTAGACACCACTTCCGATGACATCACACTGGAGGACATAGGCACACTTTTTAAATCCCTATTGAGTCCCCTGGAGGCTAGATTGATTAAGATCGAAGCCAGATTAGTTATCATCGAAAAAGCAACTGTGCAACTTGCTGATTCAAGGAAACTCGATAATAGTGGATCTAAAATAGTAAAAGAAGGACTAGGACCCAAGTCCGCTAAGGGTAATGGACCTCCTACAGCCACAAATAATAAGCTTCTACCGACAAACCCCAAACCCTTACAATCCATACCAAACAATACTCCGCAATCTCCAAATGCCAACAAGGCCCCTATTCCAACACAGCAAACAGCAACTGCTACTCCTAAAATAATCCCCCCACCGAAAGACAATGCTCTGCCCTCGACTAGTGCCAAGGGTAACCCACTACTTTCGGGAGAGAAAAACACTAACCGCAGATATAAGCCTATAAACCTCCCCCCAGAAGCAGAACCTTACACCTTAGTTCTGGCGGGGGTCCCGGAATTAAAATCTCCTATATAATAATCCACATTTTGTAAAGCGCACAATCACCCGTAAGGGTCTCTAGGCGCTGGGGGCCGTCGGGAAGATTAAGCAAGCTATTGCCCAGAGTCACATGGTGCTGGGCTAACCTGCCGCCGGAGCCGGGGATCGAACCCTGATCCCCAGATTCCAGCGTCAGTCGCCCTGGCCGCGGCGCCACACCTCTCCATATATTTGAATCTACCACCTCACTTAAGAATAAAGTTATTAACTGGCTCTCTGTAAATAGACCACTCCCGAGAGGAACAACCAGTGATATCTCCATGGCTAGGAGGGCAATGTGGGTGGGTCATACTAGGAAATCCATTAGGGGAGACTGTATCCTGGTCACCTTTAGAGACCCGAATACAGCCGCATATATCTGCACCTGGGCCTCCGATGAGGATTTTGGCAGTAACATTCAACCACTTCCTCTTTCATTTTTTTACCCCTCAAGCCTTTATAACTTAGAGGACCAGAGATGGGGGCACCACCAAGAGCTACTGGACGGTTGGGAAAATTGCACTAGGGAGAATAATGTCCATCCACAACACAGGGGAAGACTAACAGAGCAGTTCTCTTCGTATGGGGATGAGGCTGGCTGGGAAATAGTTACAGGGAGGAGGGGGGGTGGTTATAGGAGAGGAATTCCTGGGCCACACAGAACACACTACCCAGCCTATCTGTCTACCCACAATAGATACAGTAGCTTAGAAATGGTGGACTGACAGGCGGCTGAAGTGGGGAGTGTTCTACAAATATTTCCCACGATTGAGATCAACACACTTCCAGTGCCAGATACATATACTAAGGCATCTAGTATGGTTGAATCTAGTCAGGATCCAAGTATGATGGACCCTACTTTATCCCCTACTAATATGCCTTCGGATATGAATCACTCGCCCGCAAGCCAATCGGCGCCCTTAGAGCTGATCCCCAACAATCCTGTTTTTAAAGGCCTAGCCACTACCCAACGGTCACATATAACAGTGATCTCTTGGAATGTGGCAGGCCTAGCCAATAAAATAGACTGTATAGAGTGGGGTTCCTACATCAGCTCCAAAAATATACTCCTTTTCCAAGAGACTTGGGCGCGCGAGGAAATATTATTTCCGGGCTTTGCCTCTTTTTCCAAAGCCGCTAAATGGGGGGGAAGGGGCAGGCCGTCAGGGGGACTCACGACCTGGGTAGCAACGGACCTAGGCTGTCAAGCTACCTGTATAGAGACCGCCTCAGATGACATATTGGCTGTTTTACTTGAGTGGCCAGACTCCATGAAGTTGTTAGTCATTAACATTTACTCAAGGCCGGTACCAATGCACAAAGAATCTGGTACCATAGATGAATTAGCTCGGCTTCTAGATGGCATTCCATGTGAACTCGCCTGCCTGGTGGGAGGTGATTTTAACTCTCATTACGAACCACTGCCTGGGCTACGTGACGGGCCTTCCTATGAGGAAGATTCATGTTGGTTCGTCCCTTAAACGGTGGCACCACCTCCAAGGGCCTGGACTCCCTTGGCCTTGCAGATAACTGCCCTCACTCTCAATCAAGGGCATGCGATGGCCGCTGCAATTCAGATATACCCAGTATCCACACCTATAATAAAACAGGCAGCGAATCTAGACTGGATTACATCGTGGTTAAACTGTTCATGTGGTCATCAATAGTCGATTTTAAAGTAACCGAAAGAATGGACAGTGACCATAACGCCTTAGAATTGACTTATTCCCCGCCTGGGGGTGAGGTTACATCTCACGGAACGGACAAAGATAAGGCGGGGCTCCTACTTGAAAATAATCGGAGGAAAGTCAAGTGGGAGAAACTGGCCAATAGTCTAGATAGAATATCGCAGTTATATGAAAGGATCATCCCATTTCTGGAGAGCGCCTTTCAGTTAGGAAATGAGGTGCAAGACGATGCCAGCAGAGGAATGCTTGCACAAATACATGCAGACATAATCAAAACCTTAGAGCAGGATCTGTTCACATCCTCAGGGAAAAGGAAAGGCCCCCCGTCCAAGACGTCTTGGTATAACGCCGCTTGTAGGGAAGCCAAGGCCCATTTGTTACTTGCTATAAAGGGATGTCTTAGCAAGGAAGAAATCCGTGCCAGGAGAAGATTGTACAAAAACCTCCTGGAGAATGCGCGGGCGGAATGGGACCACGATTACTGGGAAAATCTAGTTGGAGCACTAACAAACAGAGATTCCCGCAAATTCTGGCACGTAGTGGCTAATGGCACGGAGGACTTAGCCTCCGCAATAGAGCCTAACATAGCCCCTACGGTATGGCAAAGCCACTTTGAGGCGTTGTATGCGGAGGGAGGGGGGGACCAAAATAGAGCTGGTATTACAAAGACATCTAGCCCCACTGGGGTTCCTTTTACTGAAAAAGAGGTGAGGGTGGCCATTAAAGGCCTAGCTGCTGGAAAAGCCCCGGGACTTGATGGGGTGCCCGGGGACGTGTTCAAGCAAGAACCAGGGATATGGGCACCATATTTTACATTGATATTCAATGCCATTCTGAGGGGAATGGAGGTGCCCGATACTTGGTTGGGAGCAGAGGTGGTCCCAATCTACAAAAAGGGATCCCCTCTGCTTCCTGCCAACTTTCGTCCCATCAGTCTTATCGATATATCCCAAAAACTTTTCGGAAGACTGATCCTGAATTGGCTCCAGGCCTGGATTGAAGAGATGGACATCCTATCCCCCTATCAGGCAGGATTTAGGCAGGGTGTATCGACCATAGACCAAATTTTCAGGCTGAATCTCCTTTACTGGAGAACAGCGGTAATCGAGGGCGGCACTCTGTATACTATTTTCGTTGACTTACGTGCCGCCTTCGATTTGGTACCCAGAGCGAGACTGTGGAGAGTTATGGAAGAGCTGAACGTCCCTGGTGACCTTCTGGCAATTCTGATGAGACTACGCTATAACAACTACGCTCGCGTAAGGTGTGACAAAGGTGGCAAGTTAACCGAAAGGTTCCCCGTTCGCAGAGGGGTCAGACAGGGTTGTGTGCTTGCACCGACCCTGTTTTGCCTCTTTGTGAACGGGGTTGTTGCCCACCTAAACAGGATTGCCAATACTGATGCCCCAAAGTTGACAGGCAGCAGGGTGCCAGCAATTATGTTTGCAGATGACACCCTGCTGCTGTCTAAATCCCCTATGGGGATTCAACGCATCTTGGACGGTTTTTTAGAGTTCTGCTCTGAACGAGGATTGGAAATCAACCCACAGAAAACTAAATTTATGATTTTGAATCCTAACCCCCATAATCGAGCTCCACCTAGGCTAGGCACAGTCCAACTAGAACATGTGCACAATATTGAATACCTGGGGATTACTTTAAATGAACATTTAACGTGGACGACTCACCAGACTAAAGTGAACTTCAAACTGGCTCAGTTGGCGGGTGGCAGTATGCGTTTGGCGAATAAATCCTCCTATCGCCCACTAACCCCAATCATTCATATTTATAAAATTCAAGCCCGTGCAGGTGTTACATATGGGGGTGAGCTGTGGGGACACTCTCAACTCCCTAAATTACAGTCAACTGAAAATAAATTCCTGAGACAGGTCGTTGCCCTCCCTCAGAGTACTCCATTGCTTCCCCTTAGATTAGACTTGGGAATTTGACCAATAACGGAGGAGCTGGGACTTAAACCCCTAACATTTTGGAGGCGACTGTGGTGTAGCCCAGATCTTATAAACTATAGAGAGGAGCTGCAGGAATTCCTGGAGCTACGGAATGCCAAGAGGATCCCGTGGTTGACTTATGTGAAGGGAATGCTAGAGGAGATGGGCTTCCCGGAACTCTGGACGGATCCTTCAAACACCTGCCTAAAGATTCCAAAAAAGGCACTTGTGAGAGCATATCAAGAACTGATGCTCACAAAAGCTATTGACGCCACTCGTGAGGGATCCTTGACACACTTGTTCCTAAAAGTGAAAGACTCCTATTGTCTCGAAAGTACTCTAGACGCTATGTCTCCTGTATTAACGAGGAAATTATTCTTACAATGGAGATACGGAAGTTTCCCTTTAGCTTCATTTACAGCGTCCTGGTCATGCCGCTCCACCACAGAAACTTGCCCAGTATGTGCTCACCCGAAGGAGGATGACGTTCACGTTGTCTTCTTTTGCAAAGGCTATGAGAGGAGCAGGAAATACTGGTTAGTCCCACTACTCAGGAACCTGGGTTTTAGAACTTTTCAACCTGCTTACAGAGTTTTAAAGACAGACCTCTCCCCCACTGTAGTCTTTGCCCTCTCGAAATGTTTAACCTCTATGTGGTTCACTCGAAGCCGATGGGTCAAAAGACTTGTATAAAAAGACTCCTTGAAAGTTATATACTGTTTTCATAGCACCCCTTGTTTTAAAATGTTTTATACTGGATCACACTGCGTTTAATTCGTTTTTAATTGTGTATAAATGTAATGATGTAATGTATCTTTTAAGATCTGTGATCGAAATAAAGATTTTTGGAATGGAATGGAAAGAGCGCTCACCACGTGCCGGCGGAAACTCCTGGGCTGAGATCTGTGAGCTCGGAAGGCTCCTGAGATTAACGCTGGCTACAGTGACACAGGCACACAGCGCCCAGCCTGAAGCCCAGCAGCGTGGAGTGCTCTGTATACTACTAAAACAGTAGTCCAACAGGTACCAACAGTGGAACGGTGTTTTGATACCATAGTGGACGATGATAGAACTGTATCTGAGAGTGGAGATGAAGGTACTCCCTTCAACCAGATGCAACCAACTCTAGGTCCCAACAGTGGAACGGTGTCTTGATCCCACAAAGGACGATGTTAGAACTGAATCTGAGAGTGGAGATGAAGGTACTCCCTTTGACCAGGTGCAACCAACTCTAGGTCCCAACAGTGGAACGCTGTCTTGATCCCACAATGGGCGATGTTAGAACTACATCTGAGAGTGGAGATAAAGGTACTCCCTTCGAACAGGTGCAACCAACTCTAGGTCCCAACAGTGGAACGCTGTCTTGATCCCACAATGGAAGATGTCCGATATTACTTGCTGCTTAATTTTCATAGAACTGCCTCTGTTGAGAAGCAACAGACTCTGTGCTTGCGTAGCTAACTGCTGCACATGATTATTGTGCTTGGTGTAGTACTCCATGGTACAGCAGGTCCGAACAGTGAAACGGGGTCTTGATTCTATGATTGAGCATAGTCTGTATTGATTTCTGTGTACCCCCTCCGATCAGGTGCAGTGTGTGTGTACTGCCTTCAATTAACACTGCCGACAGCAGTGTTCACAATTCAGATTGAGTCGCTATTGTTGATGACGCAGTTCTGTAGGAAAAGACATTGCTCTTGTGCGCTCTGTCTGCACCACTCATACGCATCATTGCAGGCTCTGCACACGGTCTTTGTGGCTTCGCGGATTGAAAACTGTGGAGCTCAAGTCAACGCCATGTGGCTGTGGGCCCTTGCTGAACGCTCTCTCAGGCCAACACTGCAGACAGCAGTGTTCACATTTGAGATTGAGTCGGTATTGCAGATGACGCAGTCCTGTAGGAAAAGACATTGCTCCAGTGTGCTCTGTCCGCACCACGCATACCCATCATTACAGGCTCCGCACACGCTTTTCTTTGCTTCGCGTATGACAAACTGGGCAGATCAAGTCATTGCAACGTGGCTGTGGGCCCTTGCTGAACGCTCTCTCTGGCCTACACTACAGACAGCAGTGTTCACATTTGAGATTGAGTCGGTATTGTAGATGACGCAGTTCTGTAGGAAAAGACATTGCTTCAGTGCGCTCTGTCTGCACCACTCATACGCATCATTGCAGGCTCCGCACAGGCTTTTTTGTTGCTTCGCGTATTGCAAACTGTGGAGCTCAAGTCAATGCCACGTGGCTGTGGGCCTTTGCTGACCGCTCTGTCTGGCCTACACTGCAGACAGCAGTGTTCACAATTCAGATCGAGTCGCTATTGCAGATGATGCTGTGTTGATGGCAACAGATATTGCTCCTAGTACGGCCTGCCCGCAGCACGCATCATCGCTGGCTGTGCACATGCTAAATGTTTTTGATGTGGCTATGTGAGTGCACTAGAACTTGTGGAGCGTTTATGATATAATCTATTTGTGTATTATTTCAGATCCATTGATTGTGTCCCAGTATAACACAAGTTGCGGTTCTTTTCCGATAGATTTTTTTCTGTATTATTTCACATCTACTCTCCCTACCTTAGTGCAGCACAAATGATTGATTCTTTTAATATTGAATATCTGTGCGTGATGCTATGATTACTGTTGTAGTTGATGCTAGCAGCAACCATTCCCTGTGGGCTGCTTTATACTCACCCCACACGCATCCAGCACAGACGTCACTGGAAATGTGACCCTGGTAATAAAAAGGTGTAGATCGCACGTGCCCGTACCCATACCCACTATCTATCTGTGTCATTGTGTTCATTATCTTTGCATGATACTGCCCCTGGGCCGTACCACATTACATTGTGCTGTGGACAGCGTATGAAACCATGTTACCTCTGGTAGTGGAGAAAACTTTGGTTATGTAACTTTTAGGTCTATGGCTATCACAGGTGGAAGGCTACTTTACAAAGTATGAATATTGATGAAGATGGTGGTTACACGTTGTGTGTAGTGTAAGATATGTGTACATAGCAAAAAGTTTAGAAAAAAGCTCTCTAAGAAGAAGAGGTGTGTCTCATCAAATGCAGTACAGAGATTAAAATGGGTGGGGTTTTCCAACTGTTACAATGGGAAATGTTATGTAATAATGAAATGCTTTTTTTTATGGTCACATGGCAATCACGCACCCAGCGAGCAAGGAGACCGCACCTGACGGTATTTTTGAGAAAATATATTTACTATAATATAAGTTTATTACAGTTAGAAATATATAAATGTTTAAATATTTCTGGTGATCGCTTGTTCTCATATACACTTTCAATTTATTTACATATAGTTGTGAGACAAATAAAATGAGGGAATGGCATACGCGGCACGACACCGTACGTCTATGATGTAACACAGGGCGTGGCAGCGTGCACTTGTAGCATACGCAACGTGCAGCGGGCACAACCCCATATGTACATAACATAACGCGCGGCTTGCTAGAGCGTACCCGTCACATAACAAAGTAGCAGCTGGTGCAACCTCATATGTATATGTTGTTACGCAGGAAGCGGTGCCACAATCCCGTCGGATACGAAATGCGCATCATTTAAATGTGGTGGATAGGATTCGCGTGCTGATCGAGCTTGGTAGACTACTGGTACGGGAATGTAGTTTTCTCTACAAAAAAAAAATTATATACATATTTTTTGGGGACGATATAGAGTTGCAAAAAATTAAAAAACAATTAGAGAAAATATAGGTTTTCTAAATATTAAAATATGAAATTAACATATAAAAAAACTTCGAAATTCACAAAAAAACATATGTTTTACAGACATAGTTAGGAATTAGCATTTTAAAAACCTTAAAAATTCACTGAAAAACCATAGGTTTCAGGGACGTTATAGTTAGTTGGACATTTGACTCATAAAACCAGAGAAATTCGCCAGTTATAGTTAGTTGAGCTATCTATAACTTGCGCGCCCGCAACGCACTGCTGATGACGTCACATATTACATCACTCATGACATGGTCAGTGACATCACTGATGACATCTCAAATGACATCACTGATGACATCACTGATGACATCATCCACGTGATAATCTGATGCATATACTGATGCTCTAATATAAACTTTGATACACCCACTCTGAAATACAGGCTACTATTTTTGAAACAATACACACAACAATGCCAGATACTACATACCACCGACTTTTTCCTAGGTCTATACACACATCCAGTGACTTATACATACAGTTACTCATCAAAACAGTACTATAATATTTACTCATACACCTATACATACAGTCACACTCTACCACTCACCCACATAGTTACTCACACACTTAGTCAGTCATGCAAAGAATGAATTACATACTCATTTAATCATGTATACAGTTATACACACCAACTGAGTTATTTATACACACACCACATCACTTATTTATGCAGATACTAACCCATACTTACTGTCTTATACAATCACTGATAAAAGCAGACACTCATTAATACACCCACTCTTCAAATAACTTACTCTCACGTATAATCATTTATATACTCCAGCACTCACATCTACTGCCTTAAAGCATATGTAGTTACTCACACAGATACCACTGAGAGACATTGATTAACTCACCAACACACCCATACACACACTAACTCACCCATACAGCCCTTCCCAGATGCACTTTTTGAATCCATACAACCAGTGAGTCACCCCCCCAACCGACCCACATAGAGACTCAGCCACCCATACAGATACTCAGACAACAAATCAATAACCCATATAGACAGTCATGTAGCTACTCACCAACCCATGCAGCCGCTTACACACCAACTGAGAGACTAATACAGAGTTTCACACAGTTGAGTCACTAACCCATGTATTCAGTAAGACACGTTCAATCACTCACTTATACAGTCAGTCACGCACCTACTAAATAATCCATTCAGACACTTGTAAATCCACTCATTCTTCAATACACCTTGGCATAAATATATATGAAAAATATTTAAACTTTCCAGAAACACATATTCACTGGATGATGTCATCAGTGATGTTATCTGAGATGTCATCAGTGATGTCACTGACCATATCATGAGTGATGTAATATGTGACGTCATCAGCAGTGCACTGCGGGCTTGCGAGTTATAGTTAGCTCAACTAAGTATAACTGGCGAATTTCTCTGGTTTTATATGAGTCAAATGTCCAACTAACTATAACCTCCCTGAAACCTATGGTTTTTTCTGTGAATTTCTAAGGTTTTTTAAATGCAAATTCCCAACTATAAAGTCTCTAAAACCTATGTTTTTTTCAGTGAAAAAAATATATATATTTCAAGCTTCAAGCTCGAACATACAATCCCAATTTCTTCAGAAAAGAACGAGCGTGGACCCGGTATATTGCGCAATATTACCTACTGGCGGTCGCCAGTAGGTATATATAGTTAGGATTTTTTCTCTATGGGATTTTTGAAAATTCTATGTCTAATAACTTTGGCGTTTGTGGACGGAATTGGCTGAAATTTTCAGGAAAATGGCACATTGAAAATTTGGGGGGGGTTCGTCAAGGGGGGGCCGAGAAAAAAGGGGGGTCCCAAAACGTGTTTTTAACATTGAGTTTTCCATAGGGCGGTTGGCCTCACTTTTAGCCCGAACGGCTGAATGGATTTGCACGAAACTTGGCAAAATTGTAGGGACTGGTAGCCCGATGTGCCTTTTGTAGGTCTCAATATATGTGCTCCAGTGGATTTTGAGAAATTAACATTTAAAAAAAGATATATATCTGTAACAGCGGACCTGGCAGCGTCCCAGGACGCGTACTTTACGCGCAACGGAGCTTTGTGAAGCGAAGCTGATTGGTTCTCCGGCGTCTGTCAACATTCCAAAAAGTCCGTAGCGGCCGCCATCTTGTCTCTCGGTAGGATCGAGAGACAAGAGGAGGTCAAAACAAAGGGGGAAATAACTATAAGGGGGCATAGTAGATCCTCGCTGACCCCCTAGGTTTGATGTGGAGGTTTTAAAAGGGCCCCGCGGGGCAAAAAAAAAAAATAATAATAATAATCGAACGGCTGAATGGATTTGCACGAAACTTGGCAAAATATTAGGGACTGGTAGCCCGATGTGCCTTTGCTAGGTCTCAATATATGTGCTCCAGTGGATTTTGAGAAATTAACGTTCAAAAAAAGATATATATCTGTAACAGCGCTCCGCTTCGCGTAACGGAGGTTTGCGAAGCTGATTGGTCATTCTGTCACTGGGCTATAGTTGGGCTACATCTGGCTGATATTTGGGCTACATTTTTTTTTTGTGTGTCTGGCGGCCATCTTTGGGCTACATTGGGCTACATTGGGCTTCATTGGGCTACATTGGGCTACATTTGGGCTCCAACATATATATAGGCCAATGTAGCCCAATATATATTTTTCAAAGTTAATTTTCGTAAAAACCACTGGAGCATATATCTTGAGACATAGCAAAGGCACATCGGGCTACCAGTCCCTACAATTTTGCCAAGTTTCGTGGAAATCCATTCAGCCGTTCGAGCTAAAAGTGAGTCCAACCGCCCTATGGAAATGAAGGAAATGAATGGGTAATTTGTAATTAGCAAATAGCTAATCGCAAACTAGGAATGGTAAAGAATCGCTATTTATTCCTTAAAGTTCGCTATTTAGGAAATGCAAAAAACTTTGATGATACATATGGCGGTTCATCTCTAACAGGATAAGAAGCATAGGGATACATTTATGATGACTGGCGCATCACCAGGGATGTGTTAGTCATTCTGTGCCGCTGTTCCGTCACCTATGGTGTGCTGCATTTACAATGCGGCGCATCATGGGGCAAAAACAGCACAGATGCGTGATGTATCTGTGCCGTAAAGGTGGCGCATTGCTGGAGTTGTATCGCAAGTGTGATGAAGCTCCAGCAAGGGTCGGGGGTGCCCCTGTCGCAGGGTTTCTGTTCTCACACAGAACTGTGGACAGAGGATTGGAACCTCGGCGAATTAGGGTGTCCCAAAACTCACGTTAGTAATCAAAAACTCCTTAGCAAGCTAGGTACAGTGTCACATTGGATATAACAAACTCTCAATGTTTAGACAATCCAGAATATGAACTTATAGTACCTCAGGATACGTGGAACTCATGAACAGTCGGTCGTTATATATTTCTTAGAAACCAGAACATGGAGTTAAGAAGAACACATGTGTATTTGAAATGTTTATTTACTAATGCCGTCTTCTCAGGCGTAGTATCTTAGATAATACAAGTACACATATTATCAGTAGCAAAATTACCAGCATAGTTACTAGTACATAAAAAGCGAATGGTGATAGTATGTTAACATGCTGTAAATGAATAAGAGTTAGCAACACTTATAAGCAGCCGCGGGCCGTGGAGGGAGTTACGGTGAGGCAGGGAGGCGGGGAGGGGGAGAAGCAGGGTGGAGAATACAAGTACACATATTATCAGTAGCAAAATTACCAGCATAGTTACTAGTACATAAAAAGCGAATGGTGACAGTATGTTAACATGCTGTAAATGAATAAGAGTTAGCAACACTTATAAGCAGCCGCGGGCCGTGGAGGGAGTTACGGTGGGGCAGGGAGGCGGGGAGGGGGAGGGGCAAGGTAGAGAGGGCTCCACCCTGCTTCTCCCCCTCCCCGCCTCCCTGCCTCACCGTAACTCCCTCCACGGCCCGCGGCTGCTTATATCTCACCCTCCCTAATACACATATTATATTATTTGCTAAGAAGGTCTCTTTGTGTTGGTTTAGGGCATGCCCATACTTTAGTGTCTTAGATTTGAAGGAATCACATCAGCATACACCAGCTCTCTCTTCATGTGAACCGCATCAACTGTTGTGTATGTGTGTTCGGCAAAGCAATATAAAACCCGCCTCATGCCCAGAATTGGCAGAAGTTGCACTTATGTTATGAGTATGAAGTCGTGGAGATCAGACCTCATAACAATTCTGTATCGTGTTGTTCTTGAAACTTTAGCACTCGCTGTACAGATATAGTTTAACAAGCAAAGCAGATAGTAGAGCAATAACATATTATTCTCATGTAAACCACGATGAACTACTAGGTGGAAAGCTAAAGCAACAACTAAGTGTCGTGTGCAGAAGTTGCAAAAAAGGAAAAATGGCGTTTAAACCGGTAATGAGCCCATGCTAACTTAACACGGTGTAAAGATATCCAGGACCTAGATGACACCTCCCCATGATCCGGAAACGAACTGAATAAGATAATAGAAGTGCCATCTCATGAGAGCAGATTGCAAGTTTATATGTGGACGGTCCGCAAGGTAAAGCATTAAAAACTAGGAAAATTTAATGCTAAAGAAAAATAAAACAGCCAAGTACTTTATCGAGTCTTAAGCCAATAGGCAAGGTAAATAATAAAAACTTGACAAATAAGTCAATGAATTGTCAATGAAATGCTAGTACTCAGCATATCAAACATGAAAAAGGTCTATGACATAACTGTGTATGCAAAATAAGCTGCAACAGCCTCCAATAGGAAGTCACCGTCTTCATCCGAAAACAGTTCAGCCATCCAATTTAAAAGCGGAAAAGAACATACGTGCTCTCCCAGCACCGGATCCTCTATCACCATCAGAGGACAGCTCGGTGGGTTTTCAAGAAAGCTCTGTTCCAAGAAAGACTGTGCTGCCGCCAGTAAATTCCAGGGACCAAGTAGTCCATGCATCAATGCCACAGCCATAATCCTTTCGCCAGGACAAACCAACTCGTGAGTAATGATAGGAGTCATCAGCTGATTAAAGTCGACGTCAGGAGAAACCGGTCCGCAGAGACACAAATCAATGGCCCAATCGAAATCACAGGTCAGGCAGTGAAATACAGGCTGGACACAGGTGAAGTAGGAGAATCGAAAAGATAATCCATATGCCGTGCTTAATATCGCCAACGGCATTGTGCCATAATATTCTAGCATGCGATTGCGGAACAGTGTCAGCAGCTGCAGGGTGGGAGGTTGCATAGGAGGGACATCCATATTTAAAAATGTAAAAAAGCACAAGAGCGTCCGCTGGTAATGCAAGTAAAAATGCCAATCCACGAACCAGAGTGGAGAAAATAGAATGAAAGGAAGCAGGGATGACTCCAAAGATTTTCTCAAATGAAGTCACGAGACCACTGGTAACAACTTTAAAAAAGTGCGCCAGGGTCTTTGTGGAGGATGCGTTAAAGATAGTTGGAACCATCTTGCTGAAATTGAAAGGCAAATCTGAATTGAAAAGGGTCTGCACCTCTGTACGGGTGTTCGCTATGTGAAGCACGAAAGTTTCACGGGCCGAACTCAAGGCCACCTCTCTCTGAGACAAAAGAGCTCTTATTCTTGCCATGCCGTTGAAATCTGTCCCAAGGTTGGTATTTGTGGCCAGATTGAAAACTCCCTATGTTCATGTGTGGGAGGAAATAGAACATTTCTGCAGCAAATAACCCGTTCACTTACTGTTACGATAAAAGGAATACTTTTAATTAACTCAGAACAATCTTCATTATTGAGCATCAAATAACTACCATTTTCCAACAACTTGAACGTGGGGATGATAGCAGGAACTGGCGTGCCTTGCAACACGCAAGCCATATTTGGTCGGTGTTTGTTGCATGAACCGTGTAACTGTATGTGCCTACACATTAGTGAATGATCTGGCGTCTCAGTGCATTCCTCTCCATTCAGATAAACTTCTTGATCATCTTTGAAACATCTGTATGTGTATGAAAGCGACCAGACCTCATGAAGAAAAGCACTACCTAAAGGTTCATAACGACCTATTGGTATATATTTCATACAATTTGAAAACTTATATAAAGCAAAAGGCAGCGTTATTAAACCGTGGATAAGGCACGTTGCCAAAAAACCCGCAATCCTCTGCTGATGATGTCACTGAGCATGTCATGAATGATGTAATATGTGACATCATCAGCAGTGGATTACGGGTAATAGTATCTCTAGTTTACTCCCCTATAGCTGTCTTTCTTTTAACATAAGTGTCTGTTTCCTTCCCTTATACTTACTGTTTTTGGTTCGCTTCTGGTTCGCGTACCGGCGAGCGAACTGGGAAGCGAACTAAGAGAAATAGAGGTTGGCACAGTTCCAAATATTGTACCAATTTTTTATTAACGGGGAGGTAGTTCTGAAAAGAACTTTTTTTTTTATTGTTTTTGTTGTTTTATATTTTTTTTATTATTTTTCGGAACATTTTTTTACTTTTTTTGAATTTTTCTGAACAGTTTTTTATTTTTTGGGGTTTTTCTTGGAGGGGGCAATGAAAACGATTCATTGTAAAGGGCTCAACAGGAGCAACAAAACAAAAAAAGAAGTATTTATTATTTTGGGCGTTTCGTACAAACTTGCATATGATAGTCAATAGCTCTGTTGATCAGAGTGATGCTTTTTTCTCCGTAGGAAATGAATCCATCGCAAAATACGCAGATGTGTTTTACTTCACCAAATTTCATTTGTATATTTGGCACCATCTCCCTGCCCTCTGGTCCCGTTACTTCCGGTACAACAGATCTTCTGGCCATAATAGGGAGATTATCTAGGTCGTTCCGAAACTGTGCAGCACTGTAGTTGTTAGGATGCCACCTAGTCATATGGCGATGCATTGTGTAGTTTCCGAAACTGTATTTTTTCTCGGTTCCTCTGGACAGTCTATCTTGACATGTAAGGCAAGTTACGTATCTTGCATTTACTTTTTTCTGACCTTTGGGAATTTTAAAAAATTGCCAAATGAAGTTTTCTTTCCGGTGAGACGTCCTGGGCTGCTCAGGCAAAAACTGCCTCTCTTCGTGCTCGTCGTCCTGTTCCTCTTCTTCTTCTTCTTGTTGAATTATAACTTGAGCAGGTGGTCCACTCTTCCTTGGATGTGGTGGAGGTGGTGGGGAAGCACCAGCTGAAGCTACTAAAGAAGCCATTGCTCAGTGATCACAAAGGGTCTTTCTCTCACAATGATGAAAGTCAGAGTGAGGAAAGAAGGAGGGATTTTCATCATTTGGGAAAAACAAGAGTTCTCAACCAATCAAAAGTGTTCATTTTAGATTATATGACCTAGTCTTACATCATTAGGAAACCAAAAGTGAAATGAACCAATGAAAAGTGTTATTACCAAGTCACATGACTTGCTGTGTTTACGTTAAGCGCTTTGCAGGGCCTCCCGGTTTGCTTCCAGAAACCTGCGCTTTGCGACTCGCTTCGCGTACCAGTTCGCTAACGTAGCACGTCATATGACGTATCACGCGACAACGTGAAACGTCATGCGGACGGGAGGCGTCACGATGTTGTTTTCTAACGCGGCACTTGCGGTAAAGAAACGTTCACCGGCTCGCGGTCTATTTCGCGGCATCAAGGTCAGCTAACGGGAAGCTTCCCGATTCGCGAAGCGGGAACGAAGAAAAAAAAATATTTTAAAAAAAAATTATTCATAAACATATAAAATATATTTTTGGATTTAAAGAAGAATACATTTTACAGCTACAGATATTAGCTGTTAAAAAACCAATGAAATTCACAGAAAAAACCATAGGTTATAGACCATATATAGTTAGGAATTAGCATTTACAAAACCTTGAAAATTCACTGAAAAAACCATAGGTTATAGACCATATATAGTTAGGAATTAGCATTTAGAAAACCTTATTTTACTCACACAAAACCATTGAAATTCCATATATAGTTAGTTGCACTAACTATATATCGCGCACCCGCAATCCACTGCTGATGATGTCACATATTACATCATTCATGACATGGTCAGTGACATCACTGATGACATCACTGATGACATCTCAAATGACATCACTGATGACATCACTGATGACATCTCATTTGACATCAATGACCACATCACTGATGATATCATTCATGTGACAATACAATGCATCTCCTCACATTTTAATATAACCTCTGTTTCACCCAGTGTTAAAAAGAGAGTATAATTTTTGAAACCATTGACACACCAATACTAGTTACTACATACGCACTCACTGATTGCTACGTCTACACACACCTTCACTCATTCACCCATACAATCATTCATACATACAATCACTCATCTTTACAACACTATCATATGCACTCATACACCTATACAGACACTCACAGTCTGCCACTCATTCATGGAGTTACTCACACACCTAGTCAGTCCTGTAAAGAATCAATGACACTTCCATTTTCTTGTCTATACAGTTAAACATAGAGCACCTTACATTTTCAAACATATACTAACACATACTTACCTTCTTATACAATCATTGATACAAGTACAGATTGATCTGCACAGAGTCACACACCTCCCAGCTAGCCACACACACACTCAGTCTCCCATACAAATACTTGGGCAATCAATCAATAACCCATATAGTTACTCATATAGCTACTGATCAACACATGCAGCAGTTTACAGAACAACAGACATAATGATGCACAAATTAAGACAGTTTAGTCACTAACCCATGCAGTCAGTGAGACACATTTAATCACTCACTCATACAGTCAGTCATGCACCTACTAAATCCTTCGTCCAGACACTTACACATCCACTCATTCTTCAATATGTAAGACATATTTAAACTTTATAGAAACAAAAAATCACTGGATGTTGTTATCAGTGATGTCATCAGTGATGTCATTTGAGATGTCATCAGTGATGTCACTGACCATGTCATGAATGATGTAATATGTGACATCATCAGCAGTGGATTGCGGGTGCGCGATATATAGTTAGTGCAACTAACTATATATGGAATTTCAATGGTTTTGTGTGAGTAAAATAAGGTTTTCTAAATGCTAATTCCTAACTATATATGGTCTATAACCTATGGTTTTTTCAGTGAATATATATATATATATATATATATATTTCTACACTGGCTAATAAAAATTAAAATGTGAAGCAAGTTTCAGTCAGCAAGGATAAGCTCAGCATGACTCTATTTTTACAATGACAGTATCTGCTTGATAACTCTATATTTGACCCCTTCACAGTCTGCTGAAGAAGAGGTCTGCTCTCTCTTGAAAGGCTCCTGAATACATATACAGTATCTGGTTAGTGCTTAAACTTCCATGACAAGCTTGCAGGATTTTCTCTGCTAAATCATTCACCATCGATCTGTTCTCTTTATGAAATCCCCACCTTTGCGGCTAGAGTGCTGCTCCGTGTGATTTTTACTTTCACTCCAATTGAACTTAGGCCCCGAAAATCAATAGCAGAGCAAGGCCGGGGTCGGAGGTCAATGAGGTCTTTAACAAATGTGTCAGAGCGCCCTTGACTTTAGGAGGCTTGGCCTGCTCAGAGGCCCCCTCTGATCCATCACTGGTTTGTCCAACTTGTCATAAAGTAAATTTGCAGTCATTGATCGAGTCTGAGGGCAGTTGTGCATACCAGATGGACGGGGCACCCCCAGAGAAGGCGATTTAATAGCTTATGGCAACAGCAGCCAAGACAAATAGGAGCACGAGACAGGAAATGCAAAGACTAGCCTTTCCTCCCTCGAGGTGAGAAGAGAAAAAACGCACAGCGACGATCTCTTTCCACGAAATGGTGCAGAAACATTTTTATGTTTCAAGGGGCTTGCATATCATGTCACTAAAATGTTGCACTAAGGTATAGCGCACATGCTTGGTTAAAAAAAATACAAGCTTTAGCTTTGATTTCGATGAGATGCTCATTACTAAGAAATATGAACCAAAAACGAAAACAAATCGAATGCAAAGGTCATTTTTGTCTGATTGGGTTTTCTCTTTTAATTCAGCGATGTGCCCTGGTCCCATGACTGCGAGCATTAATATGATGCTCCGCACTTTTTTGAAGAGTGGTAGTGGAGCCAGGCTTGGTCACACGGACCTCGGGCGTCTTTCAGGGACTGATGGGGGTGTGTTGTGCCCTGTTCGGCACACAAGTGCTTGTGGAATAGATGGGCTGCTATTTTACTGAAATCCACCACCAAATTAGCGCAGGTGAATTGCCACAATACTCCTCCCATTGAGCTTCGCAGAAAACTGTCCATTATATAGCTGCTAATGTTCCAAGACCGAACTGGTGGAATGGGCAGAAACCAGTTGCAGATCCACCCACTTGGGCCACCGGTTAATTGCATGCAAAGCCAACATTTCACGTGCATGATCTGACTGCTGGGATTTCATCATCGGGCAGAATTGTGCCCATTCTGCAGACATGCTGGCCACCCGGTTTGTATCCAAAAGGAGTCTGCATGATTGGTCACATCTACATGTGGAAGCCCCTGTCTTAGGGTGACCAACTGGCATTGGTGCAAATTCAGGACGGTGAGTGTAAAAATTCAGGACAAAGGGTCAAAATTCAGGACACAAATTCAGGACAGGAGGTCAAAATTCAGGACAAAACTTCAGGACAATAGGTACGTTTTACAGACACATCAGAGGTCGCGCAATAGTATATAAGTAAGCCCAGCCATTTCCAAACATATTCAACCATTTGCAAACCTATCCATCATGTATCCTTCCATCTATCATTTCACTCATCCATCCCTTCATCCATCCCTTCATCCATCCCCTCATCCATCCTTTCACTCATCCTCCATTATCTATCCAGCCACCCTTTCACCCTATCCATCTGTACACTTATCCATTCACTCTTCATCCCATCCATCCATTCACTCATCCATTCAGCCATTTACCCTTTCACCAATCCAGCCATTCTTTCACTTACTAATCCTTCCACCCATCCACTCTTTTAGTCATCCATCCTCCCCCCTTCCTCTCTCCATTGACCTTTCACTTAGCAATCCTTCCTTCCATCCATCCACCCAACCATCCATCCATCTACTCATCCACTCATGAATCCATCCATTGACCCTATCACTCATCCATCATTTCACTCCTTCACACATCTATTCATCCTTTTGTCCATCTACCCTCCCTTTCACTCACTCATCCATCCTTACATCCACCCTTTCACTCATACGTCCATTCATTCACCCTTGCACTTATCAATCCATCCATCATTTCACTCATCCACCTACCCACCCATCATCCACCCAACCATCCACCCACCCACCATCCACCCACCCTCTCATCCATCCTTTCACCCACCCACCATCCAATCCACTGATGCATCCTTTCACCCACCCACCATCAACCCACCCACTCATTCATCCATCCATCCTTTCACCCACCCACTCATCATCCATCCATCCTTTCACCCACCCACTCATCATCCATCCATCCTTTCACCCACCCACTCATCATCCATTCATCCTTTCACCCACCCACTCATCATCCATCCATCCTTTCACCCACCCACTCATCATCCATCCATCCTTTCACCCACCCATCATCCATCCATCCATCCGTCCTTCCCCTCATCATCCATCCATCCTTTTCCCTCATCATCCATCCATCCTTTTCCCTCATCATCCATCCATCCATCCTTCTACCCACCCACTCATCATCCATCCTTCCCCTCATAATCCATCCATCCCCTCATCATCCATCCATCCTTTCACCCACCCCCTCATCATCCATCCATCCATCCTTCCACTCATCATCCATCCATCCTTCCCCTCATCATCCATCCATCCATCCTTCCCCTCATCATCCATCCATCCTTCCCCTCATCATCCATCCATCCTTCCCCTCATCCATCCATCCTTCCCCCTCATCCATCCTTCCTTTCATCCTTCATCCATCCTTCCCCTCACCCATCCATCCATCCATCCATTTATCCTTCCCCTCATCCATCCATCCATCCTTCCCCTCCATCCATCCACCCATCCTTCTCCTCATCCACCATCCTTCCCCTCATCCATCATCCAGCTACCCTATCACCAATACATCCAGCTATTTACATTTTCTCTCCATCCTTCCCCTCACTCATCAATCCATCCATCCTCTCTCATTATCCATTTATTCAATCTTTCATTCATCCATTCACCCTGTCACTAATTCATCCAGCCATTCACCCATCCCTTCACTTACTTACTCGCCCACCTGTCCATATTAATTTTGAGCTGAGCCCTTTTGAGAAGAGGCCCATCAAGAACTTCACCCTCGCTGCAGGGGCCGTTCCAGGACTGGGACAGAAGCCAGCCAGGGCGGAGACCGGATCCACCACAGGGGGGGGTGGACTGGAGCCACAACATGGGGGGACAGGAGCCATCACAGGCGGGGGTGGACTGGAGCCACAACATCGGGGGACAGGAGCCATCACTGAGGGGAGGGCAGGAGCCATCACAGGAGAGTGAACAGGATCCACAAGGGTGGGCACAGGGGTGGGCATGCAGTATTCTAGGATCATCTTGGGCTCCTCGCCCCCTCCTGCACAAGACAACGAGAAGACAGGCTCTCTGTCCAAATGCCATCCCCCACTGTGATGTACAGTACTTACAGGAGATACTCTAAGAGAACTGATTGAACTGATTGTCCTCCATACTTTTTTAATCAGTGTGGGTGCGATTGTGCCATTTCTTTATTGTATTACATTATAGACTGCATGTTTGAAGAACCGAGGTTTGCTTACAATTTAGTGACAGTAATTAAGCTTGGTGAAGATAAGCACATGCTGCCTCGGTGTAATCAGGGGTGTAATCTGGCCGAGTCTAGGATGTTTGGGGCCCTGGGTAGAAATGGAATGTGTGAGCCCCCCTCTAAATAGCAGAGACATGATGCATTCAGGGCTGTTTGCATGTGAATAGATGTCGCTGCTCCTGAACCTGCAGCCCCTCCCTCTCAGTCACCTTCGAAGCACCTCTTAACAGGTCATCAAGGGCTGGAGGTGTGAGGGTTCCCATCCCGCTGTGCCTCTCCAATGCTGCTGAGTATCTGAGGAGCTTTGGTGCAGCATCGGAGTGAAGAAGGGAGGTGGGTGCAAGCTGCGCCGGCTTTAGGGTGAGGCAACCGGTGTCCTGTTAAAATGACGGACAAATGGCGTCCATTAAAGAATCCTTCACGGACAACGGACAGACGGCCGAAATTACGGACTGTCCGTGAAATTTACGGACGGTTGGTCACCCTACCCTGTCTGGCACCACTTACAGGGGGTAGCGGGGTAGCGGGGAGGGGCAAATCATGGAGCTACCAGATACACAGCTTTTCGCAGCCACCCAGAATTATATCTGCCATTATCGTGGAAGTCAGTGGACTTTTTACAGTTCTGTTAATTTTTATTGATATTTTATTCCGCTTAGGTTCTATAGGAAATACTGTTCGCGATTCAGCCAAGCTTCGTTTTCTTTTCCAAGATTCTGTCTAACCCAGGGGCGTACTAACACGGCCCTGCAGCCCACGCGATACGGGTGGGTGGGGGAGGGAGAGCTGCAGGGGGCCCCCTCAGCACAGTACTCAGGCCCAATAGCTAGGGCCCCTCCGTGTATTACCAGCATGGCGCCCCCTCAACTTTAGTTACGCCACTGGTCTAACCCCTATGAAGGGCCGCTCTTTTGCCTACCTTGGTCAAAAATTATGGAATTCTCTGTCTGTTGATTTTAGAAATTGCACTTCATCACTTATCTTTCGCAAAAATCTGAAGACTTGACTATTTTAATCTTTGTCCTAGGACACCCTATCTGCATCTGTCCTGCGCCGGGAAACCCCTCGGAGTAGTAAATAAATAAATTCACTGGTGAACAACGAGCTTTGGCTTGTCCTCAGTGTTCCTATCTTCGCTGCCTTCCTTCACCTTCATTCTCCAGTCCCTTTTCATAAACATATTTGCGTTTAAGTCTTTAAGTTTCGCATCGCATGTCTATGAATATGTATGTATCTTTTTTACATTCATGCTATGGAATGAATTCTACATTAATCACACGATAAAGAACACACTCAGTATCATTTTACATACGAATGAATTAGATATCGAGATGTATGCAAGCAAATTTAAATAGATACTTTGAAAGTTAATCTGATCTTTCCAGAAATCCCCATTAAAATAGGAAAGCATGATGACAGATATAATATTGTCTTATTCATTATAGGTATGGACTGTAATAGGCAACTCTCTTCCTTTTGCATCGGTGCAATGAGCAATAATGTGCACAAACCATCTTCGCAACCATATATGTGCACAATATTCTCTGGTATTGCAATTTTTTGCACATGCTGGAGTAAATAACCCATGCAAAACTACCGATCTCCATGCAATTTGCACTGTATCGAAACTTAGCCCAATTTGTACAATCAGGTGCTGATTTCGCTCGATTCCAAATGTTGCGCCTACTGCAAGAAACACCAAAGTGATGGAAGGAATTCTCGAATTCATCTCAGCCTCTGTCTATCAGTCATGGCCACATACCAGTACATGATTTTTCACTCAATGCACGGCTCTGGATAGAACTACCCATAGGCTAATCAGTCCGGCCCTACTCCTATAGGAACAGTCCAGACTTAACTGTAATAACAAGTTCCCTTCAGACGGGAACATAAGCATCCCCAGATCAGTTTCGGCCTACCTGGGTCACATCTGTGAGGTGCAGCTTCAAATCTATAGCACGATGAACATGGAAACTATGACTGGGCATGGACCTTTTGGTTGCCAAATCATAGGTATTATCATAAGTATGGAAGTTTTGGGATCTGATTTTAGCGATCATATGTTGATATGCTTTAAATTTAATTATAATTGTACTAAGGTAGATCCATCGAATTTTAACGGCAGAAATGTAGGGCTAAATGTAAATAATGGAAGAATTCACTGGAACACTCAAGCGACAGTCATAGTAAAAACAAAATTAGCAGCTCTTTCGCACAAATATGATTTGCTTCAAAGTGATCTTTTGGAAGTTTTTTCCCGTTTTATTGGTTCTGTGGAAGCATTATGTAAATCATCCCGACCCCCAACTAAACAGAAATCTTATTTTAATCCAATGCTCACCTTAAATAATGAAATTAATAAATTGGTGAGGGCCCAGTTCCTGAACTTTTCTAATGAACGTAGTAATTGAAGAGGAAAAGGCAGAGGAAAAAACGTTCTCTGGAGCAATTAAAGTAGGATGGTGCATGGGTGTAGTTAAAAGAGGCAGCCCCCAAAAAAAACCTACAAAAAAAATGGGAAGTAATTGCAGACTGCTGCGGTACAAGAGTAAAATCTCTTCCCATTCCTGTTAAAGAAGTGGATTGGAAAATCCACTTGGTAGGACTATACGCAGCAAATGTTAACTCCCCTAGTTTTTTCCCTGCTGCTTTTGACCCTTTAGAAACACACTTATCCAACTATGTACACTCAGTGAGTGACATTGTTGGATTTATTTAAAAAAATGAGATCCTCAGGAGCAATGGGTCAGGACGAAATACCCATGACGGTAATCAAAAAGGAACCACTTCGGTGGGCTACGTTTCTAGTCCCTCTGTTCAACTTTTGCTATTCTCAGGGGAAGATATTGCCGTCGTAGTCTGGTAGTATTTTAATGCCGTTACATAAAAAGGGCCTTAGATCTCATCCAGGCAACTACAGACAAATAGCTTTACTAGATGCAGTGGGAAAAATACTTGCACAAAGTATTCTTGATCATCTCACAGAATGGGTCACGGACAATAAGGTCCTACCTATAGAACAAGCAGGTTTTAGAAAACATCATTCGACATTGGATAATATCACCATGCTGAAATTAATACAAGAGAAATATACGCTATCTCGCAGATGAAATGTTTATATGGCCTTCATAGATTTCTCTACGGTCTTTGATAAGGTAGATCGGCCGCTCCTTTGGAGGAAACTACAAAATATGGGATTGCCTGCTACCCTGTTGTCCTTAATCATTGCTTTACATACTCAAACCTGGTGTCGGGTTTTAATGGGAGGAAACCAAGGATTAACATCTGTAATTCCAACAGAAAACGGCTTGAAACAAGGTTGTTTATTAGCCCCCCTATTATTTTCATTATATTTAGCAGATCTACCCGACTGTCTCTCTAAGCGAGAGGGCGATGCTCCAAAAGATAGGTAGCCGGCCTTTCGCATGTCTCCTTTATGCAGACGATATAGTCGTGATGGATCTTACTCCTATAGGGCTAAACAAAAAGTCATCATCATTGCAGAATTATACGGTGGCTCATTTTTTAAAGATCAATGTTTCCAAAAGTAAAATTCTAATCTTGAAAAGTGACAAAAGCAGAACATTTTGTAAATTCAATTGGCACATTGGTCTTGAAAAGTTAGAGGTGGTTGATTCATATATATATTTAGGGAAAATAATTGCGAGCAATACGAAGAATAAATCCCATATCGAACACAGCACCAGTAAAGCTATGTCTCACGCTAATGGTCTGCGCATGTTTTATAGCACAATGGGAAGAAGGTATTTTTTTACATCTACTGACGGTGCTGAAAGCAAAAATTCCATCAACCTTATTATATGCTATTGAATCAATCCCTGTAAAGGAGTGGAGTTTTTTTAGAGAAGATAGAAGGTATTTCCAGAGTTTTACGCTGGTGATACCAGTTAAAAAACTGTGAATTTTATTCCCTAAGAGGTTTCATGTGTAAGGAAATTTTTGGTGGAATAGGGGGGAAATACTCTTTAGGTCGAGATTCCTCTTTGGCTTTAAACATTTTTTTTGTTGAGGAAGTATCTATGATTTCCATCCCGTTAACAGAATTTAAATCCTTCTTAAAGAAATTCAAGTGGGAGGATCAGCTTTAATAGAGATATTGTGCTATGTTATACTAAGGAGAGATTCAAAATAATAGCAAGGTCTACTTCCCCAGAACTGCCCCAGAAATAATTACCTGGAACCTAGACCATGGAATAAGACACTGGTGTGCCCTATTCAGATTTAATCTCCTACCTCTAAATGATTTAACAGCATATTGGTCTCAGAATACAAAAAATGGACAAAAATGCAATTTCTGTGAGCTGAGTATCCAGAACCTGGATCAAGTTTTGTTTGTTTGTCCCGCACTGGCCTTTCACCATCGTCTTTGGCTTAGGCCGATGTTTTTACAAAATGGTGTTAAGGACGTAGCCTCAGCTTGCAACTTTCTTTTTAATCCCAAAAATGAAGCTGTGTGTGCAAAATTGTTTAACTTCTTTAAGGAATTTATGTACATATTTTAACTGAATATTTTCCAAGTGGGATTTAATTTTTGAACAGCTGATCTTCTTTTTAGTCATATTATCCTCTCTTGATTACGAATATATCTTGCACTATTGGGTCCTTATTTTATAGGCTGTGCTTATTTAATTTTTTATCCCAAATTGTAAACTTGCACATGATTAGACTGCTTTTACTTGTTATTTGCACAGTTTAGGAAATGCTCTGTTCTCTCATTGTTTGCTGCTAATTCTAAACTTTGCTCCTCGAAAGTGCTTTACGTTGTCTCGGTTGCTTTCTAATAGCTATTTGCACAATTCTGGATATGCCCTGTTTCCTCATTGCTGGCTGCTAAATCCCAAACTTTTTATCTCTTGAAACTGTTGTATCTTGAAATGTATTTTGCACTATTTGGTCCTTGTTTTATAGGCTGTGCTTATTTAATTTTGTATCCCAAATTGTAAAATTGCACATGATTAGGCTGCTTTTACTTGTTATTTGCACAGTTCAGGAAATGCTCTGTTCTCTCATTGTTTGCTGCTAATTCTAAACTTTGCTCCTCAAAAGTGCTTTACGTTGTCTCGGTTGCTTTCTAATTGCTATTTGCACAATTCTGGATATGCCCTGTTTCCTCATTGCTGGCTGCTAAATCCCAAACTTTTATCCCTTGAAACTGTTGTATCTTGAAAATTTTTACTATCTTGTTTCCGCTGCATTACCACATGGTTTTATTGCACTTTATGTATTAATTGGTGTGTAACGTTTAAGTGGACCTCATTGGAGTTCCAAAACTTTAATAAATTGAATTGAATTGAATAGGTATTATCATAAGTCAATTCGGTTGCACTTGTATTGCTCCTAGGGGGCATATTTATGAGTTTTGTGAAGCAGAGCAGTGCAGCAAGTCACCTTGCTGCACTTTTATTTTATTTTTATTTATTTATTTATTTTATGTGATTTTCTATAGCGCGAACATTACCCGAAGGTGTCAGAGTGCTTTACAAAAGAACAAGTTGCGATACATAAGGATTTAGGATTACATGAGCTACATAACAGATACAAACAGGAACACAAATTGCAAATGTACAAGTTGTAAAGTCACACAGGGAAGAGATACAAATAGAAAATTGCAAATGTACAAGTTGTAAAGTCACTCAAGGAAGAGATACAAATGGATAAACTCTAAGAATCATACAGGAATGGTAGTGAGTACAAAGGTCTACTACATATGCTAGTGGTTAGAGTTATCTATATACACATATATATATATATAGGCCTAGAAGCAATTAAATATTTTTTAGCAACTCGACCAATAGAGTTCTATGGCCATAACAAGGTTATTGTTGAGCTCATCAGCTGGTGTCTCAATAATAATTTTTTCCTCTTTAATAATGTTCTGTTCAAACAACTTAGAGGTGTAGCCATGGGGGCCTGTTTTTCCCCCAACTACGCGTGTTTACACGTGGGCTGGTGGGAGGAACGGGTCCTCAGGCGCAAACACCTAAGACAGATGGGGGATAATGTATTCACATATTATCGATACATAGATGATGTGTTTTTAATATGGCAAGGTGATCTAGCTTCAGCACATACATTTATTGACGACATCAATTCTAATGATTTAAATTTAAAATTCACATCGAATATTCATAAGACTCAAATAGAATTTTTAGATGTCAGACTTCATGTAAAAAATTCCAGACTTGTTAGCACTTTATTTAGGAAACCTACAGCTGGCACCATAATGCTTCCCACAAGTAGTTCACACCCTAGGCATTTGTTGGCTAACATACCCTATGGAGAAATCCTCAGACTGAAACGCATATGCAGTGATGAGGAGGATTTCAAAACCTGTCAGGAAGATATGCGAGTTAGACTCAGAAACAGGGGGTATAGTGACAAAATCATTGATAATGCTATCAGGAAAGCACAAGAACATCCAAGATCAAGTCTTTTCAACAGAGAAATCAGTAAAATAACAGACAAAAATGATAGCCTTGGCGGTCCTAGACTGATCACCACATACTCCAGACAGGAGAGAAAAATCAGAACTATTGTACGGAAGCATTGGCCTATTGTCCTAACAGATAATGTGTTACATGAACGTCTATTGTCTTCTCCCATTATAACTTTGAGAAAAGGCAGATCCATGGGCAGGGACTTAGATAAAAAATTCCCCGGAAACAAGAAAGGCTATTTCATGGTTTCAACCAACTAGGGGATTCAGAAGATGCACAACATGTCGTGCGTGTAAATTTGGATGCAATAAAACATCGTACACGACTCCATTTGATACATCTCCAGTGACTATTAAGGGCAGTTACAACTGCAAAACAGGTTTTGCTGTGTATGTCCTGACGTGCACCTGTGGTCTGAGATATGTGGGAAGCACAAGACTACAGGTGCACGTCAGGATATTGCAACATTTGAGAGCTATTCTCCATCATGATACTGCATACCCCGTGGCACGACACTTTAACAAGTGTCACAATAGGGATATCAATTGTCTGTCTTATTTTGTTATTGGAGCAGTACCAGTAAAAAACAGAGGAGGAAACCGCGACAGACAGTTAAGACAATTGGAAACTACTTTTATCCTTAACCTTGATAGTAAATGGCCACGGGGTTTAAACAATGCGGAGGATATGCAGACTTATATATAAATACGGCAGAAATCATGACATCAGTATCAAAAGATACACCACTGTGAGAAAACAATGACAATATAAGAGATTTTAGCCGTCATTGCCCATGTTGAGTACAAATATTTCAGATAAACTACCATCTCTGCCAGTTTCAAGCACTTTCTCTATGAATTTTAACAAACATTGATGGTTTTATAAGCAATTTTATATACCTTTTATATATATCTTTTAAGAGTGGTTTTTTATCCGGCTGGGTTTAAAATTTTACACTGTTGAGATTGTATGAAATTAATTTTGCTTTTTCTAAAGATATAAACCCATTTATAATTGTTTATTATTGTAAATATTGATGAAAATGCACTTTATATTTAATATTGGCTTAATGTTGCACATATCTTGAAGCACTTTGGTAAGGAAAAATTGCACTAGATATAAGGGAAAAAGAAGCACAAGAGCACTCTTTACGTATTTTCACGAGTTAATCATTGTTAGGATCAGCAAATTGATCAATAGAATGTGATGCGGTTTTCAAAATTAGGATTTAATGAATATTCAACTCCACAGTGTAAACATTATTGTATTTATTACGTTATGGCTTTATCCAACTACAAACAAAAAAGAATTTTTTTGTTACACTGTTTTAAATATCTTTATTTAAAATGTATAATAACACAGCAGTATACCAACTGCAAATTGTATTTGTATGAATATGATAACACTATGAATTTGGAGTGTCATATCGTGTAAAAATCTGTATGCATTTAGGCAGTAATGATGAACCTACACAGCAGATACTAATAACAGTCTGTTGTTACTATCTATGATCACATGATTCGACCAACCACTGGGGAAGGGGTGTGCACCTTGTTAAGCACTAAATAAAAAGTAAAAAGTGGCATACAGATAGCTAAATGTGATCAAGGGCTCTTGAAGCCCGAAACGCGTCTTGCTGGCTGTGAAGGAACAACAATAAAACTTTACCTTGCCTGATTTTGCTATGGTCGGTCTGAGTTCCTGCTTCGCCGTCCATACGGAAGTGGTTGGAATTGCTGGTGCATATATATATATATATATATATATATATATATATATATATATATATATATATATATATATATATATATATATATATATATATATATATATATATATATATATATATATATATATATACAAATAGTAGATTTTCTCAGGATTCCATTTTACCAGCGATTCAGCTTGGACAAGTATATATCACATATTTACAGAGTGAAAAGAGAAATAATAAAAAAAAATGCAATTAAATTAAATAAAAAGGAGTAGAGAGCGGTATGTGGGGGAAAACAGTTGGAGGCTGAGATTGGTGAGAGGAGCGAGGGGGACCTGATGGGGAGAAAGAGATAAGGCAGTCCAGCGTAAGAGAAATGTCTGAAGGTCAGCAGGGTGGAATCCAAGGGACCAAAGGAAAGAACAAGAATCAACAAAATGGCGGACCCGGGTCGTGGACATCGATGGAAACCATCTCAACATGGCAAGATGCACCCAGGGGAAGAGCGACAACAGGAGAGGGTCCCAAAATGGCGGGGCGCACACAAATTCCAGTCCAAAAGTTATGAGGTCCAAGTCCAAAGAAAACCAGGGAGCCGTCCCAACGGAGGAAGAACAAGAGGGGAAAAGGAGCCAGACAGTCAAAAGGATGAGCATCTTCAGTATTTGCACCTCCTTTCACCACTGCTGCACACACATGATCCCTGGTCTAAATGCTCCGACGCTCCTGTACAGGGCACCACAGTCCACCTGTGTCATTAGCTGGAGTGGTGTTAAAACAAATCCCCAGGTCTCCACCCAGCTTTCATGCTCGACAAAAAGCTGATGTCTATCTTAGCTCTCCCATGGGGGCATTAGCGGCTTTGTCATATGTAGGGGGTGAGCGCTGTAATTAAAATCATTACCCGGTCGTGCAACCTGTCCCACCCATCCCCTGTGGCCACGGGCCCCCATGATCCACACACTGCGGTCGGGCCACAGAGGCAGAAGGAGGGTGCAGATCCGGCGATCACGGGATGCACCAGCTGCGGGCGCCAGCTGGGGAAGATGAAAGGGCAGCAGGGGGCCCGCTCCTGTTGTCGCAGCCCCTGCATTGTTACCTCACTTCCCTGTGTCACAGGAAAAGGGCAGGAATGCACCGTATTTATCCAATACAGTGCATTCCTGTTCTTTCCCCCCTGTGCTGGTGTCGTTTTGGCAGCCTAGTGCAAACTACACACAAAATAAAAGGGGGAGGATGATATGCCCTTACTTCAACCTCCTCAGGATAGACCTCATAACACATCAAGAAGTAAGGATCAAGCAATAGCAGTGTGTTAGATAAGATATAAGGTGTAGCAAAATACAATATTTTGTAAAAACTGCCCTCACCCACAACGAATTGTGGCATGCTTCATCATAGGGGTGCTGTGACACCTCTGCGCAGACCATCGCTAGAGGTGGAGCAATAGGGTGGGGAAGACAATACAAACAGAGAGAAAAGGAAAGGATCAAAGAAAATAATAATGAGTGCAGATATTAGGTTTAAAACTAACCAAGGGATGTTCTCATGAACATTTTATTCCTGGACTCCCTCAATTAGGTTTAAAAATGTATCTCCCTACCTAAGGATGGGGGTGAGGTAAGTTTATTTAAGCACCAATCACCCCTCCGTCCTGCATTAAGGTCAACATGTTTCAGCCGGAATCCATTATTCCCCAGCTTTCGTCAGAACTGTAGGATCCCGGTGCTAAATCCCTTTCAGTTAATATATGAATTGTTTATCTAATTACTCCACCTGTTTGTTATAATTATAGCGGGTTCCGTACTTATACCCCTGATAGGATCTGCAAATGATGAAAGTCCATGTAGGCTCTAAAAAGTAGGTGAACATGATAAAAAGTGATAAAAACTCTATATATCATATAACTACCCATTTGTTGCATCGCGGTTTTCATAATTCTTATGTTATCACCGTTCGTGTGGAGGTTCTTCCCCCTATTGCTTGTGAATTTCACTTTTGCAAATCATCAAAACCTTTAGTGCCTATTTATATCAATATTGGCGAGCACACCTATCAATATTATGCCAAACAAGTTCATGCCTTCAATGGAAACAAGCAAAATACACTTGTGTAAAAACGATCGGTGCTAATTCCAGGACTTTCGGTATATCTTACAGAGTTTCACTTCATTTACTGCCCCAACGGGCATGAGGGGACAGAGAGACCCCCTGTAGTCACACACTAGTAGGAAGAATGTGATTATGGCCCAGATGCATCAAGCTAAAAACTGCTCGCAAAGGGGCAGATTCTTAGAATCTGCCCCTTTGCGACCGGTATTTTTGCATTTGGCATGCATCATCTCAAATGCAAAAATCGCAATTTAAGAAATCTTTTTTTTTTTTTTAATTTTTTTATTGAAATATTTTACATTTATATACAAGGCACGGCATCATTAATACAAACCAAAAATTGAAGGAGAAAAAGTATATACCAATAGTTCATAGATCAAAATAAAAGATAATCACTAAATCATCAGCAGGCGAGGGTGATATTACCAGAAACAAATTACAGCAACAATTAAAGCACAAAATAGCATAAATAAAGGCAGAATATACTTTCATATTGTAAAACATCGATATTGTAATTGCACCGAGTTAATATTTCTTATCTTTAGGGAATCCAACATTTCACACTATTATTCCTCCTTCCATCGTGTTATAGGATCCCATATTATATTACCTAGCTTCCTTCCCCTTTTTCCTTTCCTTGCATATATCTCTTTCTCCATTTTATGCGTTATTAGTAGCTTAGCCAGCCATTTATGGAAGGTAGGTGGTACAGGATCTATCCATGCAGAGGCTATACATAATCTCATGATAGACATAGCTACAAACAAAAATTCCCTCCCACGAAAAGAGCGTACATCCTCGACATTAACTCCTAATAAAATGGTTCCTGGGGTTAGGACAATTTCGCTTTCTAAAATTTTACTTATAAAACATTCGATTTCCTTTTTGACTAAATCTAAGCGGGGGCATAAAGCAAATACATGTTCCAGATCAGCATCCGAGCTTCCACACCTATAGCATGTAATACCCACTAAACCTCCCCATTGTGCTATTTTAGCCGGTGTATAATACAGATGATAAAGTGTTTTGTAATGTTGAGCCTGTAATGGTGCTGCACATAGTAATGAGTTCCCCATTTCTAGGGAGATACCAAAGCTTTCAGAGCTGATTGTAAGATTATCCTTCCATTTTTCACTCCACTTTTGGTGATCATCTTGTTTTATTTTAATCAATTCAGCATACAATCTTTTAATTGTGCAATCCTGCCCCCTTTGAATGATTTCCATAATAGGATTACGCCCAAATCCCAGAACACCACCTTTTTTTCCCAGGAGACAACTCCTAATCTGGAGGAATTTGAAAAATTGCCTAGCTTCTAGGTTATATCTGTCTTGTAGATCTTTAAATTGGAGAAAACACTGTTCCCCCCTAATATCTCCAATGGTTCTAATTCCCCTATTTTCCCACTCTGCCATTATAGATCCCGAGAAGATATCTTGTGGGAGGGTTGGATTATGTAATAATCTTGTATAAGAATTACATTTTCCTAACCCAATTTTTTTAGCAAAACTTTTCCAAATTTCGAATGCTGCTATTATTATCTTGAACTTTGTCCTCTTGTAATAACTAGCCTCTGTAAATTTCAGGAGAACGTCCTTCACTTCCATTCCCAGAGTTAGGCCATAGATTGCTAATGTTCCGAATTTACTCCACTCCGCTACTTCACTACCCTGTTCTCCTCCCATCAAGCCAGTCATATTCTGTAGAGCAGCCGCCCAGTAATAAAATTTTAAATCTGGGACACCCCAGCCTCCCCTTTCTCTTGGCAATGTCATGTATCTGAGAGCCCTTCTCGTTTTTCCTTTTGCCCAGAGAAATCTATTTAGCATACTCTCCAATTTTTTAAATATTTTATTATCAAAGAATAGTGGTATTGCCCTAAATAAATATAGAAATTTTGGAAGGATAATCATTTTTACTATATTAGACCTTCCCACTAATGACAGGTGTAAATTATGCCATCTATCCAGATCTTTCTCCACTTTCTTGATTAAAGGGGAAATATTCCTTTCCACCAAGTTATCCAAGTCTGACATTATAATAACCCCTAGATATGTACCTTCTTGTGTTACTCGGTTGTCTAAGCATGGGGTATGCGAGTTTTTTATTATCTGTGTTTTTGATGTATTTAATTTGTATCCCGAGATTCTTCCAAATTTCAGCGCCTCGAGCTCAAGGTGTTCTATAGCCTCAGATGGGTTAGGAGAGATAACAGCGATATCATCTGCGTAGGCTAAGATTTTACATTGCCCAATAAGCGTTGTAACCGGTGTTATCATCACTGATGCTTCTATTCTGCGTATAAGCGGGTCCATATATATAGCGAACAATAAAGGTGAGCAAGGGCACCCTTGTCTGGTGCCTCTTTTTATATGGAATTGTCCTGTGTTTCCACTGTTCACTCGTAGTGTCGCTACTGGTTCTAAGTAGAGAGTTTGTAAAGCTTTAATGAACCCTTGTTTAATTCCTGTTCTAGCTAGGGCATGCCAGAGGTAGCTCCAGGAGACCCGATCAAATGCTTTTTCTGCATCGAGTAACATTACTGCAATCGGGTCCCCTGTAACTGACGCGACATCAAATAAAGTTATTGCCTTCCGTATATGGTGGGTGGTTCCTCTCCCTGGTATAAAACCGTGTTGGCAGCTGCTGACGATTTTATCTATGATTTTTGCCAGCCTTGATGCCAATGCTTTAGAGAAGACTTTTGCGTCTGCATTAAGTAGGGTTATAGGCCTATACGAGCCTGGTTCTTCAGGTTTTTTACCTTTTTTTAATATTACGACCACCTCTGCACCCCCCCATGATTTAGGCGCTATTATGCCCATTTGCGCCCCTTGCATCACCTTCACCATTTCTTCTCTCAAACAATCCCAAAATACTTTATAAAATTCTATGGGTATCTGATCGGGACCTGCTGCTTTACCAGAAGGTAGGTTCCATATTGCCTGCTTTATTTCTTCTACCTGCAGCTCTTCCTCTAACCCATCTGCTTCCTCTTCCTCTATTGAGTCTACAGGGATCTCTTGAAGATACTCCCTCATTTCTTCCTTATCTTTTAGAGGGTCACGACCCTGTAGCTCGTCGTCGTATAACTTCTCATAAAATAACCTAAAGACTTCTCTTATTTTAATCGAGTCTGTATGTACCATGCCTGCAGTGTCCCTAATTTCCCTCACTATACCTACAGATTCTTGTTGTCTTGTTCTAGTAGCCAGTATCCTACCTACTGACTCACTCAACTCATAGCACTTCTCCCTTTTAGTGTTATAAATTTTCACCGCTTTAGTAGCAATTTCACCCTCTGCCTCACCTTTGGCTTTTACTAACTCTACCCAAGCTTTTTCAATATCCCGCCCCGACACCACACTATTTTCTAGATTTTCTTCTGCCATCAAAACATTCGAAGCTAATTCTAGATTCCTCAGCTGAGCTTGTTTCCTTTTATAAGAGTTATAACTCATTGTTTCACCTCGTATTCCAGCTTTAAAAGTGTCCCAAACAACTCCCATTTCTGCTGTATCTTTATTAAACGAAAAAAAATCAGTAATCCATTTATTCATGTATTCTATATACTTCTCATCTTTCAGTAGCTCTCTTTCAAAAGTCCAGTTCGTGTGCTGTCTAGTACTTGTTTTTGTTGTTATAGTAAGTACTAGAGGGTTATGATCGCTTAGGACCCGTGGCAGCCTTTCAATCTTCGAGTCAGAGATACTAGTACTTGAAATAAAAAAATAATCTAATCTTGCACATGTTTGGTGCGGTGCCGAGTAATATGTGTACCCTTTGTTATCCAATATCTTTTTCCCCCATACATCTGACAGAGCATTATTTACCACCAGGCTGTGTAGTGCCTGGAATACTTTTTTTTTCCTCCCGCTATACTTTCCAAAAGAACCAAGTCCTAATCCGTCTGCTCCATTAATATTAAGATCGCCTCCCAATATAATTTTTGGTGCCCAGGTTGCTAATTCAACATCTAAGAATTGAAATATATCGGGGTCGTCCTCTGTTGATCCATATACATTTACCAATGTTTTCCACTCTCCATCAATAAAACACTCAACCATAGCCCATCTTCCCCATTTGTCTTGTGCTTTCTTTCTAGTTAGAACATTATTATTCCTAGCTAGAATAGCTACCCCTCTTTTTTTGACCCCTTGGCCTGAATGAACTAATACCTTAAATCCTAACTATGACAGAACATAAGCTTGTGTTGTCATTATGTGAGTTTCCTGAATATATACGAAATCAAGATTCATTTGTTTCAGCATTAATGCTATTTTCGCTCTTTTGTGGGGGTCATTTAACCCACAAACGTTCCAAGTTACAATTCTAATCCCCATTATCCATATTATCACGTCTCCTTTCCCTCCTACCCTCTCTGTTGTACATTATCTGTTTAGTGATCCACCATTTCATTATCTCTAAATCAGCGTTACTTATTGCATTAATTCCTTTACTTTTTCTCAACCCCGCCTGTTCCCTGTGTCCAGAGAGTATTTTTTTTAAACTCCTCCCCTCTGTTTTTTTTCCTGGCGTGCCCTGTTCCCCGTGTGGTCCCCCCCCCCACCCCCTTCTCTTACCCCTCCCTCCCCACCCTTTCCCTTACTGGCAAATAGGTCAATCCTGACCTATGTGTGACAGCCGTGCCCTCCCAGGGGAGTCTCGCCCGGCCACCCCCCATGCTACAACATTCTCAGAATATAATCACAATATCTCAAAAAGAGCAACAAAAAAAAAAAAAAAAAAAAAGGCTCAGTTATCTCTTTTATCTCTTTGAGATAGAAGCTACTTGTTTTGTGATCTCTGTACGATCCGATTGCCCGTTTCGGTCTCTATGTCTTCTTTCTTCTCGAAGATAGGTCAAGTATTCTTGGGCAACAATTTCCGAAAAGAAAATTCTGAACTGTCCATTGAGCCCCACCTTCAGGCGAGACGGAAACAGCAAATAGACTTCACAGCCTAGGTTCTGAAATGGTACTATAAGTTGCCGCATCCGCCATCTTCTCTCAACTGTTGTATGACAAAAGTCTGGACGGGTAAAGAAAGGTATATCTTTATATGTGCGCTTCTTCGTAGGTTTAGCTTTCATAATCACTTCCTCCCTTAACAAGTAATTTCCTACATAAACAAGAATTGCCCTTGATCTTGCACCCGTATTACCTTTTTTCTGTACAAGGGGGAAGCGATGTGCCCGTTGCACTTCCTTATCCCAATCCCATGCATCCATTTCTGGGAACGCACCTTTCAGCAGTTCCACGACAAAGGCTCTTGTATCTCCCCCTTCTTTACCTTCTTCCACTCCTAAGAGTCTTATATTATTTCTCCTCTGACGATTTTCGAAATCTTCCAGTTTCCATAATATATCAGATTCAGTTTTTCCCTGGGTCTGCCTGAATTCCTGTATCTCTGCCATTTCATCCTCCATTTTGCCGGTTCTCTGTTCTACCTCTGCTAGTCTACCTGTTACTTCAGAGTACATTTCCTGCAAGTTGTGGAGAGATTTCTGTATTTTTTTATTAGCCCGCTTGGCTCTTTGACTTTCCTGCCGTGCTTCTCCTTGAATTTGTTTCATTGTGGCAAGTAAAATGTCAAATCTGTCCTTGTTCGGATCAGTTTCGGCCCCCTCAATTATATTAGGTATTTCTTTTGGCGGCATCGTTCCCTTCTTACTCCTACTCTTACTCTTGCTCTTACTCTTGTTATTCTTGCTTACTAGGGTTCTGCCTCGGGATTTGCCGTTGACCTTATGGGTTTTACCTCTAGTTTTAGGTTTTAGATCGTTTTTTACCTTCATCTTTTTTGAACATAAAAGATCAACGTCCGTCTCTTGGGAGTCACTCATTGAATGATCTTCCATCTCTGCAGAAGAAGTGGATAATGATTCTGACCCCTCTCCCTCCTCCTCTTCCTCCTCCTCCTCCTCCTCCTCCTCTACCTCCTCCTCCTCCTCCTCCTCCTCCAACTCACTGTAGTCACTATCCTCGTTATTCAGTGGGGTTTTTAACAGAGATACATTTTTTATTTGGCTCTTACTTCTGTCCTTATTCTTATTCTTATTCTTTTTCTTAGGAATTGCTCCTTGATTAGCTAATAATGGTTTCTTAACCCCAGAGTCTACGACTGCTACTGCCTCTGCCTCTGCCTCTGCCACTTGTGATTTAGTTATGTCAATGCCATTTGATCCTACTGTGACCCTAATAGTAGACTCAGGGGGATCACACCCTTCTGGACCTCTTGCGGTTTCTGCAACTTCGGGCGCTCTTATAGGCTCTTTAATAGAGTCCTCTATTTTTTTACTCGAATCATACCTCATAGCATCTATTTTGTTGGATATATCCCTAGCTTCAAATGCATCTTTTTCATTTACACTTTTACTATCATGAGCCATATCCATAGCAGCAGCATCTATTTTATTGGATATAGGACCAACTTCGATTTCATCATTTTCCTTATTGTTATCTCTTACTGTTTCAATCTCAGCCCCTTCGCTGGCCCTGTATCTGCTGTCTAAACCAACTGCACCCCCAGTACCTAGCATTGCGCTGCTCTCCATATCTCCATCTCCGGATCCAGCACCGCCTCCTTCCTTCTGAGGGATTGCCCTCACTCCTTTTGCTTCTGCGATTTTGACCCCGCCCCCACAAGACTCTCCGCCCCCGCCAGCCTCTCCGCCAGCCTCTCCGCCTACTAAGGCTTCCCGGATCAGACGCTCTGTAACCTCCGTCAGAGCAGGATGGTCGCACACGTCCTCCGTCTCCACCTCCACCTCGATGAGCGCAGCTGCTCCATGCACCCGAGCCTCTTCCTTTTCCTCGTCCGCCGTGACTTTTACAGCCTCTGCTTGCACTCCCGCCCCGTGCGTTGCAGCCAGCGAGGGCGTCACAATCAATCCGTTCGTCGCTCCGTTATCAGGCATTTGCTGGACCAGGGGGCCTCCGCCTGCCCTTGCTACATCGACATGTGTTATGTCAGAGCTGGATCCATACCCCCTCTGCTCCAAGTCCGCTCCTGCCGCTGTCCCAGTATCCAACGCTATGGGCTCCATCTCTGCACCCTCAAAGTCGACTAATGTCGATACTTTTGTTGCTGCCAATGCAGATGAAAAGGGCGATGGCCCCTTTACCTGGAATGACTCGAAAATCAGAGGCTGCCGCAGTATTGCTTCTGTCGCAGTATCCAAGACAGGTAAGACCTTGCGTCGCTCCTCTTTCCTCTTCAAACTTGCCAAGAGTCGCTTCTCATCCCGTTTTATAGCTGCCTCTCTCAGTGTCTGCGCCCTTTGCTGTGCCTTTGTCTGCTGCTTCGTAGTTGGTGTTCCAGGCTCACCAGGCTCACTAGGTACTTCCACTTCTTCTTCTTGTTTCTGCTTCTGGGTAGTCCTCAGCACCTTGGGGGCCATGACACGTTTAACAAACCTCCAGACCTCTTGGCACAATGTTAGCCTCTCCTTAACGTTTGAGAGTGCCTTAGAAAATACTCCGGACAGTGCAGCCGGCCATCTACCTCTTGATGCAGTTGGTGCAGTTGGTGCAGTTAGTATGTTCGATTTGTTCGATTTTTTCAGCCAGCATGTATCTACCTCCTCTGCTACAACCAGCCAAACAATTGTATATTCCATGCGTACTCCCACGTAGCCCAACCAGTAAATCCTCCATCCAGAAAGTCCTCCAGCCTCCGTGCCCTCGTGGATCAGTTAGAGAAGGTTTTCTCAAGAAAACTGAGCCATACCAATGCGATTGACCACAAGATAACTGTAATTGCGGGAGAGTGGCCGGGTGCAGCTACCCCCTACGGACTGTCGGCAGCCATCTTGCCCCGCAATTTAAGAAATCACAAATTTGCGATTACTTAAATTGCTATTGCATTTAATGAATCTCAAACTGAGATTCCTTAAATGCAATGCATTAAAGTTAAAAGATTAGCGATTTCGCTAATAGGGGGAGCAAATTACCATGAAGTTGAACTTCATGGTAATTTGCAAAGCTTTGAAAAATGCACTAAAGTGCATTTTTCAAAGTTCCATTCTACACACAAACATGCCCTTAGGGCATGTGTGTGTGCAAGATGTACCCATATGCAGATTTCAGGGGTGCAACAGGGTGTCCTTTGGACACCCTGGCACCCTTGAAATTGCAATCTCAATTTGCGATTCTCTAATTGAGAATCGCAAATTGAGATTGTCTTCCCATTCATTCCTATGGGCCTCAAGGCCCATAGGAATGAATAGGGAGGTATTCCTTAATTGCGATTCGCAATTTGCGAGTCGCAATTAAGGAATTTTAAGAAACCGCTATTTTTTAAGCGACTTCTTCATGCATAGCATTTTGCTATTCCTTATTAGCGAATCCTTATTTTTCGCTAATAACGAATCGCAAAATGGATGCTTGATGCATCTAGGGGTATATGTACAGGATTAGACAAAGACAAATCACCATGATACGTATTGTAATCTCCTACTCTGGTCATATATGCAAGCCCTTAGGAGAAAGGGATGTCCGACATGATATGCCTCTCTGTTAATATGTGGGACTATTGTCGTTTCTGCTCAGCCATCTATGCAAAAAAAGACCGCTCAACGGCGTAGAACCTACGCTGCCAAAATTTCAAACCAGGTTTCGTTTTGTCACAACCCAGACCCCTCCTTACTTCGTCAAGGGTAGTGCGCATCTGCTCAGTAGTCCCTCCTGGTGCCACGTAGGTACCGGGACATAGCAGATAGCATGTAGATTTTATCCCTCTGTTTCCCATTGCGTGTATCGGGAGTGACAGGGGCAGAGGAGTATGACGTCATCACGTAAGAGTGTGTTGGCATCATCACAGTTGCGCGTGTTAATCCTACAACAACTGGAGTGCTGACCTACTCAGGCTCTCAGTGTCGGACTTATGAACGCCAACCAACGCGGATGCCTTGCAACTGGAATGCACCTCTCGTTCTGATGTTTCTATGGTATATTTACTATTGTCAAAAGGTGAGCGTCACCTTTTTCACCTCAGCGTGAATACGTGTGGGTAGTTCAATCAAAGTGGTGTAATGTGGTCGCATGATTTACTGTATACTCAATAGAGAGATACAAAGTTGTGGATAATGTAATAAAATGTAGGTTCTTTGAACCACTACCAATAAATATAGCCTAGTGCAAATGCAGGCACCATATTGCAAGGATGCCTGTGTTGTAGTCAGGATTGTTTTTGTGTGGAAGGGTGCACCTTCCTGCACAAAAACAATCCTGAAAGGGTTTTCCTCTTTCTATGTGTGCTGTAGAATGCAGCTCACATAGAAAGAGGAAAGAACAAGTAGATACAAACATATTTCTCATCGTTTCACCTCACCTGGGGAGGCGTAGGTTATTGGAGCATTCTAATGTTTACAAGTTCTTGTAAACCTGGGGATGTGTCAAAATCCATGGATGTTGCATGGGAAATCCGATGGAAATGCCTCCCTGGAGCAAAGTAATGCAACACGGTGATTTGAGCTGCGTTACAATGCTCAAAATTTATGAAGCCACAGAAGGTGCCTTGCGTGGATTCACAATTCTAATTTTTCACTTGTATTGCACTTGCACCATGTTGTGCGGCGCAAAAGCAACGCAAAGGGGCTTGTAAATATGCCTCTTGAGGTACAAAAAGCATATGCTAATCGTCTTGGAATCCGAGCCCATAACACACAGATTATGCATAGCGATATTAAATCCACCGTCTAACCTCTCTGAGCTAACTTACTGGACAGTTAAGAGAATTGGTGCATTTACGCTGTGTACAAGAACTTACTTGCATACTCAAAGAAGATCAATTGTATATGATGAAATTGCAAAGTTACTTATGGCGTGGTCTGGTATCATATGGTGTGGTATAATATGAAACAGTGTGGTACGGGATGGTATGTTATGGTATCGTTTAGTATGCTATGATTTGGCATTGCATATTATTGTATGGGAAGTTATCACATGGCAAGCTAGGGCATGATATGTATTGTATGTATAGTATGGTAGCATAGGAGTGCAGGGCATGGTATGGTATGTAATGACGGTATGGTCTGGTATGGTATGCAGTGCTATTATATGGTACATGATAATATGGAATGGTATGGGATCTATAATATGGTAGTGCAGGTTATGGTATGGAATGGTATGGGATAGTATAGTATGGTAGAGTAGGATAGGGTTACTAAAGTTATAGAATGGTATGGTATGGTATGCATGCCCCCCTCCCCTTGAAATTGGACCCAGAAGAAGGAGATCCCGGGCCCAAGAAGGCTAGTGAATTAGGGCAGCATGGCCCCCTTCCCCTTTTTTTAAATTATATTTGATGCTGGGGGATGGGTTACCAGGGCCTATTAAGACTTAGGCAGGAGGGATGCGCCCCCCACTCCCCGTAATATATATGTTTTGGCCTCAAGAATGGGGTCACTGGGGCCCAAAGGGCAACTCTACACCAAGCACACCAAAGGCTGCTTCTGGGGTGGGGTTGGAAGCCTTTTGGGGGTTTGGACAGACTGCCTGTCTGCAGGCCAAGCACTGTGGCCAACACCCCACTTTATGGCCAAAGGCTGTGCACAGTGAGGGGTTGGCAGCCTGTTGGGGGTTTAGCCGTATAGCCTGGCAGTAGGGGAAGCCCTTTAACCAACCCACCGCTGCAGATTGCCAAAGGCTTTGTGCAGTGTGGGGTTGGTTGCTTGTGGGGGACTTTGCTGCACCCAGGCCTTGGAACCAACCCCCCGTCATGCACAGCTGAAACCTTTGTGAATAGGTGTGATGAAAAGATCTGTTTTTGTTTATTTTTAAATTAGAAATTTACTGGAAAAAAAACACCAAGGTTAAAGTGACATTATAGTTAGCTAAATATTGTCAGTAACAACATTAACGTTTTGAACTAAAAAAACACAGACATTCACCAGTTATAGTTAGCTTAGCTAACTATAAGGTGCGCCCCCGCCATGCACCTCTTATGACCTCACATATTACATTACTCATGACATGTTCTATGACATCATTTATGACATCACCGATGACATCTCAAACTATATTATTGATTGCATCACTGATGACATCATCCAATGAGTGTGCTAGTTTTTTTTGTAGTTTACATAGTGGCGAGTAAATACCATATTACTTTTGTATCTAATTTTGTACGCCATTTGTCCAGCTAATGGGTGTAATTGTTTACAAAACATATGTGCTCCTAATGCATCATAGGTGTGTAGAGATTTTGGGTCCGATTCATAAAGGTAAAATAGTACGAAAGTCTAACTGTATGACTTTCGATATTCACAAAGTTTACATTTACTAGTAATAAAGTTAGACTTTTGCCTCAGTTAAACCTAAGTTTTGGTCTGAAGTTTAACTGAGATAAAAGTCTAACTTTACTACTCATAAATGCCCTTTGTGAATACCGAAAGTCGTAAAGTTAGACTTTTGTCTTATTTTACCTTTGTGAATTGGGCCCATTGAACATATTATAAATCTTTGTATTGAAGAGTAACTCTGTGTGCAGAGACCAGTTGATGACTAGTGTCCAGTATGTTCCACACAAGTTTTTTGGTTCTACAGAAAAAGTTTACAACAGGGCATATATTCTTCAAAGTAGATAATAAGTATTGTAAGCAGCCTTGAGTTAATAGGCTGAATCGTGTCAGTATGACAATTTCTACATAACATAGTAACACAGTATGAAGACTGTAGGTTGTATATCTTTAGAACCTTCCGACTATGGTTATTTTAAGAAAATAGTGTCTTTCTTTGGTGTATTTCTCATGAGAGTTTGACTGTCTGCAAACACCGTGGTAGAGTGTAAACTACAGTATCCACTTTTCTACTCATATCAACTTCATTTCTCAATATAGATTTGGTGACTGTGAGGGGTTTGATACAGATGAAAGCTGTCCGTTGTAAGGCATTCATTTTTGAACAGACATTGAGAATCATGAAGTTCTTGGCTTTCTATGAACATTTGTATACATATTGAACACCCTGTGCAATGAGGATTTCCCATATATCTGTGGTTGATTGTTAATGTGAACTAAGCTACCTGTGAAGTGTATGGCATAGGGTCAATGTTGCACATAGCATATCCGTGATGGCATTAACCCCTCCCATGCTCATGACGAGCTCAGCTTGTCATGAGCCACGGTTCCCGTGTGCTCATGACGAGCTGAGCTTGTCATGACCGTTAGAATACTCACACGCGGGGATAATTCCCCTGCTGTGCTGAGTGTTCTGAGGAACGGGCGTCGTTATGACGAGCTCAGCTCATCATGAGCACACAAGAACCGTGGCTCATGACGAGCTGAGCTCGTCATGAGCACCGGGGTGCTGTGCGCGCCCCTCCCGCCCCCCAGCACAGCAGGGGAATCTGCCCCGCAGTGAAGGGATTAATGATATTGTAGTATTTGGTAAGCTACAATAAAAGGTTTTTAAGATAACTTTATTATCTTAAGCAGGTGCTGCGCAGCAGCAGTGTTGACTCCGGTAACAGCTGGCAGCAACTGACACATATTTCAAAACCACAGTGACAAGTGGAATGCTTGTCACTGTGACATATACAAATTCTAAGATGAGCAGAGAAAACAAGCACAAGATGATGAAAGGAATACTACATTATCCTCCTCCTCTTAAAACAACAAAGAAAACAAAAAAAACACAATGAAAAAAAACAAAAGCAAAGTGAACATTTTAACTCTGACCTCAGTGCATAAAAATTGAAGAACAGAACATCTGAAAATTATCAATTATCATTGGTATCTTAAAGGTAAGAAACGTTGACGCTCACTTCTCCGTAAACACGAAGAAGAAGAATCAATAGTGTCATCACATGTTGGATTAGAGTCTTTACATGATGGAGAAACAAAAGAATCTTTAGCAGATTCATAATTTTCCTCATTCCCCACATGTCCTGATTGTTTATTTATCTTAACCACTCTGGATAAATTCCACCAATTTTTGTTGTTAACCCTTACTGAATTACCACAAACCTTGTCAACTCTGAAGGGCTCAGAAAATTTTGACAAACCCTTTTTCACATGTGTAGGGATCTTAATCCAAACAAAATCCCCAATCTCTATGACTTGTGAAACAGAACTTTTCCTGAAATCAAAGTTTTCTTTTTGTCGACTTTGAGCATGAGAAACATTCTCTCTAACAATACTGTCTACATTGTTTAAAGTGTTCATCTTAACCTATCTGGCCATCCAACCAGGGCAAACTTTTGAGCATGGTTTTCTACCCCTAAGGAGTTCGAAAGGAGATACCTTGGTGGAAGTATGGGGTGTGGTACGCTAAAACCATAACATGGATCTTACCGCATTCTGAACATTGCACTGGCTAGTTAAAGCCCACTGTACACAATTATTAATTACACGGTTCATGCGTTCCACTAAGCCATTGGTTTGTGGGTGATAAAGGGCACTCTTACAATGTTTGATGCCACTTTGGAAAAGGAAACTCTCAAACTCTTGACTGACAAATTGTAAACCATTATCACTAACAATGTGGTTGGACAACCTTCTCGCAAAAATATATCCTTCAGAAAATCGATGACACTAACAGAATTGGGTTCATTAATAAAACGAACCTCAGGCCATTTCGAATAATAATCAATGGCAATGATAGCAAACCTAGCATTCATAGGTAGGGTATTAAATGGTCCTAATAAATCAATACCAATTTTCTCCCACGGTCTGTTAGGTAGATCAATAGGTTGAAGGGGAGGTGTACGCACTTTTAAACTTTTCTCAGAGAAGGAACAAATAGCACAATTTTCAACAAAAGTATCAACGTCCTTATCCATCTTGGGTCACCAGAAATTCTCTCTCACTCTTTTCTTTGTAAACGTTCTGCCCAAATGGCCTTCATGAGCACCCTGAATTAACCTAGACCTCAGAGAATCTGGAGGAACCAATCTATCTCCACGCATCAATAAGCCATCTTCAATAGATAACTCATTAGCTACCTTCACAAAAGTCTGAAGAGAAACATGGGCATTCTTCTCTTTGGGCCAACCACCTCTCACACATTTAATTACCTCACCAAGAAGAGTGTCCTCAGACAACTTATTTCTCCATTCTCCCTCACTTATAGCCCACATCTCATCCAAAACAACAGCAGCCACAAAACAATCATCCTCATCGTAATCATCCATAAAACCATCATCACACTCTACAGGATGCCTTGAAAAATAATCCGCTCTAACATTTTTACATCCTGGAATGAATTTTACCCCAAAATCAAACTGTAAAAGCTCGGTGGATAAACACGCAATTCTAGGCATTTGTTCCTTCACTTTATCCCCCGCAAGGATAGATACAAGGGGATTGTGATCCGTACATAGCTTGAAATGTTTTCCCCAAACATATGGTGAAAATTTCCTTATGGCCCACCAACATGCCAACAACTCTCTTTCTATAACTGAAAAGTTCACATTTTTCCCTCTTCAAAACCACACCTGCTTCACACAAAGTTTTTAAAACACAACAAACCACTTTATCATGACCCTCTGATGTTTGGCTATGAACTAGTACGTCGTCTTGAAAAACAACGACACCATCTATATCTTTAAGAAGATTAGTCATGATTCTTTGAAAAACCGCAGCAGCGGAGGCTAGACCAAACGGCATTCGACAGTACTGGAATGAGCCAATAGGTGAGACAAAAGCTGTTAAGTGTCTAGAAGATGGATCTAGGACAACCTGATAACAGGCCGTGTCTAAGTCCAACTTTGTGAACCATTTGGAACCATTAATCATGCACAACATGTCTGAGATTTTTGGAAGGGGGTGAGAATCAATCCATATGTTTTTGTTTAAGCTGCGTAAGTCCACACACACGCGAAGGTCGCCATTTTTCTTTTTAACAACCACTAATGGACTAAGCCGAAGCGAAGACTCAATAGGTTCAATGATTCCCTTACTACACAAATCTTTAAGTTCTTTCTCCAACTGATCCCTCACGCTAAATGGAACATTTCTGAGCTTGTACTTGACAGGTATTGTTCCATCTTTAACCTTAATGCAGTGAGTAAAACCCTTAATCTTACCTAGCTTCTGAGAATCATTTTGAATAACCCTTGATGGAACCAACCGAGAATATTCAGGGGCATATTACCAAGCAATAGCGATAATTATCGCTATTGCTTGGTTAGAGACAAAATTTTACCGCTGAGCTGCGGCGATTTTTATCGCAGATAAACCACCTTGGTATTACCAAGGTTTATCGCAAATGCGATAAAAAACGGCCGCAATGCATGAATATCGCTGAAAAGTCAGCGATATTCATGCATTACCGAGCTAATGCTCTTAGCCATGTTATCCACCTCCCATTGGATAAAATGGCTAAGAACTGCTCAGGGCAGGTGTTAGCTTTTGGAGATATTCGCGCTTAGCGCGAATATCTCCAAAAGTTGGTAATAGGAGATAGCGATGCTAGCGACTGTTTCCAGTCGCTAACATCTTGGCACGCTCACTTTGCATGTCATTAGTGATAAATATCACTGACATGCAAAGTGGGGCCCAAGATGGTCGCTATCTCCTACTAGCTGTCGCTAACTGGTGTTAGCGACAGCTAGGTAATAGGGAGATAATTTTATCTCCGCTTTCTTGGCTTGTAAAGCCAAAAAAGCAGAGATAAACCCCCTTAATAATATGCCCCTCAGTCCTTTGATGGCAACATATATTTTCCCGAAAATCTTCCTGCCTCTAAACTCCAAAGTATCCTCAAAATACCCAACCAGTTCAATAGTTCTACCTTCATACGACACAGGAGACCTATCAGGAGGTAACAGTGTTTTTGAACCCCAAACTTCACGAAATTTCTCTTGGTCAATCATGGTGATTCTTGCATCAGAATCCACTAGTAGATACAAGACCTTTGTACCAATACCAATCTCCACATATGGGTCAACACATTCTGCAAATTGATCATTAACAACGCCAACATCTGTAACAACCACAACCATGTCTCTGAGATCGTCTTCAATTGTTTCCAATGAATCGCTCTTTGACTCTGCAGTACACACATTTGCGACAGAAGATGAAGAGAAAGGTTTGTTACTTTGTCTCTGATCATGTGCAAAGTCAGAACTTTTCTTTACATTTTGGCAAACTTTTGAAAAATGACCATATTTCCCACATATCCTGCAATTAACATTCCTAGCAGGACATGGACGACCTGTTCTAAAATGGGGTGCATATCCACACTTAAAACAAATGTTAGTTTGTTTGAAAAACTTATTTTCATTGCGTAAGTGATTACCAACTTTACTTTCTTTAAACCTTACAACGCTTACAGATTCATCTTTAGAATTACCTGATACACCCTTTTCATCTAGCTCTTTTCCTGAAACTTTAGAGAGTTCAATACTTTTCGCTATTTTAATTGTTTCCTCAAGAGTAGGATTACCTAAAGAAAGTAACTTTTGTTGAATGCTTTTATCGGTGCATTTGCAAATAAACTGATCCCTTATAAGTTGTTCTCTAAAATTTTCAAATTGGCATTCAGCACTTAACACACGTAAAGCCGAAATAAAATCTTCTATCTTTTCCCCAGTTCTTTGGTCTCTTTTAAAAAACTTATGTCTAATTACTACTAAACTAGGTTGAAAATCAAAATGCAATTCTAATTTCTTTACAGTTTCATTAAACTCATCCATCTCATCTTCATCAGCTGTACGAACTAAGGCAGGTAAATGTTTAAAGATTTCTCTTCCTTCAAACCCTAAAGCATTCAACAATAAAAAAAATTCCTTTCAGCCCTATAACGTGAACCTCCAATGGCACCAATATTTGTGATAAAAGCATCATACCATCTTTTCCACTGTATTGGTGGATCCCCTGGTGTCTCTATGAAAGGCGGAGGTGGTGCAACTGACTGCATTGTAAAAGTGATTGCCACACAATATAATATATTAAAAGGACTATAAACTGATAAGCAAGATTATATCAACATTTACCTATTCAAATACTGAAAACTGTTTTGCTTATAAAATAAAATAAAAGCTTAAGCTAATCTCTTATTGCAATGTGCACTTAAATATCAACTACAAGTTGTTGTAAATCAGAGTGACATTAAACCACCTGTAAAAAAAACCAAATAAAATATGCTTTAAGTCACTAAATTCCCGATGCAGTTCATAAGGAAAATTGTGTAACAACTTGTTAAAGAGAATAATAAATTGTCATTTGTAGTTTCTTTTATCTAGCTTTACCGTATCCCAATGCGTCTTTAAATATTTGCAGTTTCTCTTATTTTGCTTTGCTGTATCCCAATGTGTCTTTAAATGCCAGCCGATCCGTAGTGGAAAACAACAGCAAAATCAAAAATCGTAGCAATGCAGCAATGTTGATGAACAGCGTTGACAATTCGTACCAGTAATCGTAATGTATACAGTGTTTACTGAGATTTAATTAAAATAACGATGCTCTTTGAAACAGATACTCGTAACTGACACTGCACGTCTTGAAAAAGAAATTGAAGTCGGTGATCTGATGGCATAAGCGCGTTACGCACCTAAATCGTGACGTAGAACTGCCGACCAATCACTTGTTCGCTAGACTTCCACCAATTGAAAACGCTTAATTCTTGTTGCTTGCTTTTCATCCAATGAAAATTGTTTTAACGTTTACTTGTACTTTTTTTTAACGTATGAGTTGTACCTTAAAGACGAATGAGGTTTCTTCTCACCTTCAAACGATGACGTACACGAAACACACCACTGCCGCTTTTTAAAGAATATGAACAGTACCTCATGCGCTTTCATGGATGTGAAAAGGAAAGTCTTACACGCATCTCAACTCCGACGTGATATCAATCATCACCGGTCAAACTTCTGTGCGTGTCTTCTTTGTCGAGTTCCTTTTTTAAATCGTGGGTCCTGCAGGCACCTTCTACGATCGTCGCCACAAATATTGTAGTATTTGGTAAGCTACAATAAAAGGTTTTTAAGATAACTTTATTATCTTAAACAGGTGCTGCGCAGCAGGAGTGTTGACTCCGGTAACAGCTGGCAGCAACTGACACATATTTCAAAACCACAGTGACAAGTGGAATGCTTGTCACTGTGACATATACACATTCTAAGATGAGCAGAGAAAACAAGCACAAGATGATGAAAGGAATACTACATATTCTTTATATTATTCTGAGCTATTTTGTAATTACATTCAGTCCTCTAAAGCCATAATAGTTTAGAGTGTATTCTGTGCAAAAGAATTGTAGATGATGTTATCTGTGATGTCATCAGTAACATAATTTGAGATGTCATCAGTGATGTCACAAATGATGTCATAGAACATGCTATGAGTGATGTAATATGTGATGTCATAAGCAGTGCATGGCGGGGTGCCAGTTATACTTAACTGTACTTTAAGTGCTGGGGGTTCTGGTTGGCAGAGGTATGCACCCTGTCCAAGCAGGAGCCTCCACTCTAGTCAGGGTAAGCTAGATACAACCAAAATATAACATGTGCTCACCCTCTGGTAGCTTGGCATAGAGCAGTCAAGCTTATCTAAAGAGGCAACGTGTAAAGTATTTGCACAACACACACAGAAACACAATGAAAACGCCACAAATCTACTCCACGTAGGTTTAGAAAAATAGATTATATTGTTATAAGCAAAGTAAGACCACAACGACAAATATCCAATAAGTAGAACTGGGGTTATGAATTTTTTTTTTTGTTCAAGAAGATTTTATTAAGAGAAATAGTGAGTCAAATAATAGCAAACAAAATACAAAGAGGCGATACATTCCAATATGAGAGGAATGCGAAACCATGGGCATCATTTGATCATTAACAAAGCTCAATGTAAGTAAAAGTGGAAAACAGGCAAACAATATGAAGGTAATGAAATGAGCCAATAATGGAGTACAATGTTCAGAACTTAGAACGTATCAATCCCTAATATGGGGATAGGGGGAGGGGAAGAGAATAAGAACCATAGGAAGAAGGAAGGAGAGAAAGGAAAAAAGCAACATAAAGAAAGAACGGGATGAGAGGACAGGAAAGAGGAAGAAAGAAAGAAAGAAGGAATCCCACAGGAATAACCCAATGTACCGCAACTACCAGACAAAAATTAGGTAGACGTAACAACAGGAAATTGAGGGACTACACCTTTCGCAGAGAGTTCCATATATTCATCCAGAGTAGCCCAAACACCCTTAGAGATGGAAGGCGACAGGTGTGCTAGATCTACTGAGGTGTGAGCACTGCGTAAGAAGGAAACCCATGCCCACCAAGTATGATATGAGACAGACGAGAAAGATTTCCATTCCATAAGGATAACTTTGACCGCTACAGATAGAAGAAGGTCTAAGAGTTGTAATTGTAATGGATCAAGGGGAAGAGGCGTAGGAGCCGCCCAGGGGCCTAATAGAACTAAAGGAAAAGAGAGCTGGAGCTCAATGTCAAAGATAAGAGACAAATGTTGCTGAATAAGGACCCAGAAAGGTTTAAGTAAGGAACAGTCATAGAACATATGTGGAAAATCACCCGCCTCAACGCCACAACTCCAACAGAGGTCATCCTCTTTAAGGTTGAGGGAGTGAAGACGTACCGGAGTCCAGTGGAGTAGATTGAGCGAGAAAAACTTGGACTGTATTAAGGAAGGAGCTATCTTATTACGTAACGCTAATTTGCCAATGGATTGCCAAGCTTCGGTGGAAATATGGTCCGTAATATTGTGATCAAAGTGACGCAACCATTTTTGTTGTGCAACCGTCTGATCAGGAAGCAAAGTAGAGGATAGAAACCTATATATGTGAGAAGCAACATGACCCGCTTTGAGCCAAACAGAGAACAGCGAGACGGTGGACGAGGAGGGATGAAGACGAGTTTTTGAGATCGCAACCTTGATTTTAAGAAAAGTGTAGAAATCTAGATTTGTTAGAGAATGTTTGAGCGCTAAAGTAGAGAAAGGTAAGGGCTCACCAGAATCATCATACAGATGTTGTACAAGAGAAATACCTTTCATCGCCCAGTATGACATAAGTGTGGGAGTGATATTGAGTTTAATTTTGGAATTACGCCAAATGGAAGACCATCTAGTTTTGTGCAGAGGAAATGCCATCTTTCTATCCACTTTCTTAAGTGCGACAATTGTATCAATAATGATAGATCGGGAGAACATAATATGTAGAGTGGAAGTAGTACAAAAAGAGGCAATTGGTAGAGGCGCAGCTAAATCCTGTTCTATGAGTAGCCATAGAGGAATATGACGGGTTGGTGGAGAAAACCAAAGGGCACCTTGGGAGGCCAAAAAAGCAGTCTGGTATTTTTCCCAGTCCGGGAAATTACAACCCCCCATATCACAAGGTCTACGTAAATATTTATATGCTAACCGAGCACGTTTGCCACTCCATAAAAATTTGGAGGTGATACCATCAAGTTCCCGAAAAAAAGAGTCAGATAATTTAATCGGAATCATGGAAGAGACAAAATTGATAATCGGAGTTATCATCATTTTAAGGGTTTGTAGGCGACCCCACCAAGAAATATATTTTGGAGACCATGTGTCCAGAAGACGACGAACTTTAGCAAGTGTTTGGGATTCATTATAAGTAACCGTGGTATGTAGCGTAGAACAAAAATAAATGCCTAGATATTTGAGATGGGTAGCTTGCCATTTAAAGCCAGCCGAACCCATATGAGCAGGAAAGCAGTAGGCATTTAAGGGGAACAGTTCTGTCTTATCTGTATTTAGGGTATATCCCGAGACCTTAGAAAACAAAGAAATGGTGTCAGAGATAGCAGGAATGGCTAACACGATGTCATCCGAGAAAATGAGAACATCGTCAGCGTAGGCTGCAGTTTTAAGACAATGAGGGCCAAAAGAAAACCCTTTGATATCAGGATGTAAATCAATCAGCCGAAGGAGAGGATCAATAGATAATAAAAACAAAAGAGGGGATAAGGGACATCCCTGTCTCGTGCCCTGGCAAAGATTAAAAAAAGAGGATGTAGAACCATTAACTCTAATATTAGCTTTAGGTTGGGAGTACAAAGACATTACCATGTTAATAAAAGAGTCCCCAAGGTTATGTGCATGTAAGACAGCTCGAAGAAAAGGCCAAGAAACCTTATCGAAGGCCTTCTCCGCATCGAGGGCCAAGGCCGCAGCAGGTAGTTGGGATCGCTTAGCCGCCCCAATAATATGGCAAAAAGTGCGAATATTGTCTCTTGCCATCCTACCTTTAACAAAACCAGTTTGGGAGGGATGGACTAGGTTGGGAATAAAAGATTCTAGACGTTTAGCCAGGATTTTAGCAAAGATCTTCGCTTCCATATTGAGAAGCGAAATAGGGCGGAAATTCTTAGGGTCCGAATGGTCCTTCCCCTCCTTTGGGAGCACTACTATGGTGGCTTCAGCAGCCGTACCAGAAACAGAACCATTACGAACAAACGCGTCAAAGACAGCCTGCAACTTAGGAACAAGCACCGGGAGAAAGGTTTTATAAAATAATATCGGGTATCCATCTGGGCCAGGTGCTTTCCCCGAACGGGTGGCCTTGATGGCAGAAACTATTTCCTCAGGTGAGATAGGTTCATTCAGAGTGGAGCGATCTTCTTCTGAGACTGATTGAATTGGAATCGATTTTAGAAAATCTTGGCAGGTGTCAAAAGAGGCTTGGTTAGAGGGGGTATACAACTTATTATAGAAATCACGAAAAACTTCAAGAATGTCCTCAGTTTGGAATTTTTTAGCGCCAGTATGATCTGTAATAGAAGAGATCTGAGAGGATTTATAGGAGGAATCTTGGAATTTTAATGTAGCAGCCAAAAGTTTACCAGCCCGATTCTTTAAGAGTAATTTTTTGGACTTTTGCGCTTGGAAACCAATATGAGCTCTTTTAGTGACAATTGTATTATATTTGTATTTTAGAAGCTTAATTTGTTGCAGGATAGTCGGGTCTTTAGTATGTCTAAAGGAAGCCTCCAGATTCTTAATCTCAGACGATAAATCAGTAAGTTCTTTTTTAATCGCTAAATTGCGTTTGGCCATGCATGCAATAACTTGGCCCCGGAAAGTACATTTAAAAGAGTCCCATAAAACTATTGGAGAAGATACAGAATCCTCATTCTCACGGAAAAAAGTGTTTATATCCGTTGAAAATTCTTCCACTTGGGCAGAGTCATGTAACACTTCCGTATTGAGTCTCCAAGAACGACCACGTGGTTTCGGAGCAAAGGACGAGAGCGTAAAAGTGACCGCAGCATGGTCCGAGATAACAATGGGATGTATGAGCGGGGAAGAAGAAGCCGAGACAAGAGAAGAGTGAACTAGGAGATAATCAATACGAGAGAATGAGGAATGAGGAGAGGAAAAGAAAGAAAAGTCACTAGCAGTGGGATTATGGAGACGCCAAATATCATGCAAGTTAGCAATGGAACACATGTTAAGCATCTGTTTGTGTGCTTTAGGTGGACGAAACTGAAACGCAGAATTCCTGTCCAATAAAGGATCCATAGGTAAGTTAAAATCTCCACCAACAATAAGATTTCCAGCATGTGGGGTATCATGCAATTTTTTAGAAATGGATTTCCAAAAAGCAGGGTTATCAACATTCGGAGCATAGATATTCATAACAAACAAATCATGTTGGCCATCCGATAATTTAGATAAGAGCCAGCGACCCTCAGAATCATGCTCAGAGGAGAGAATCGATAAACCTGAATTCCTCGAAATTAATGTAACCACACCATTGCGTTTACCAAGAGCATCCGAACAAGACACATCCGACACCCAATCTTTCTTTAAGAATAACGCTTCTCTACTAGCCATCTTAGATTCCTGAAAGAGGACCAAGTCCGCCGAGAGAGATTTACAATAATCTAAGATTTTAGAGCGTTTCACCGGGTGATTCAAACCCTTAACATTAAGGGATAATACATTTAAACCTGGCATATAACGGAAGGGGATACAAACGAAGACAACATTGATAACAGAGAGGGGGTGGAGTTCAAAAATACAGAAGACCAACCATTAAGCAAAATAGACGGTACGGGAGCATCCATGTGGGAGAACCAGGAAAAAAGAAAAGCCAGAAGAGGAGAAGAAAGACTAGAGAAGAGAAAGAAACGAGGCAGAGGGGAAGGTCTAAAAGAGACCCATATCATGCAAGGGGGAACGTGGAAAGGGCGAGTAGGAGACCCGTACTAGGAGCAAAAGTTGGTAAAGGCGAATAGCCCAGTAATAAAAGACAACTGTCAATGAGCTAAAAAGCAATAGATAAACCATACTCATATAAGTACATTTGATAACGAAGTACTAAATTGCTATTAGAAGACTAAAACCACTCAGAGTAGATTAACAATACCACAACGAGAGTAAGTTCGTGAAGTAAATAACAATAATATAAAATGTAAGCAAAGCATAATTATGTACGAAACATCTTGAAAAAACATATATCAATTTGTGAATACAAGAATAAATATGTATTGAAGCCGCATAGGAATAATACAAAAACACTTAATTATAACTATACTATAAAGTGGAATGATATGAGAAAGAAAAAAAAGGTGCATGAAAGCAGTATATAGAAACGAGGAAGAAACAGAGAGGGAAGATGCAGAAGAGCAGAAAGAAGAAGGAGAAGTCCACACCACCATATTACAATGAACCATAGTGTAATGCAAATGTAATACCAAAAGTTATTGAAAAAAGCAACAACACTTAATTCATAGATAATAAATCTGCCACCAATATCTATAAAAATGCAGGTAGCCTGAAAATTGAAACAACAACAATATAAGTGAAACACACCGTAAGAAAGATAAGAAGGAGCAAGAAAAAGGGAGCAGAAAAGGAGGTACAAAAACTAAAGAGATCAGAGAAGACGGGTAAAAGAAAAAGAGGAAAAAATTGAAAGGATCTAAAAAAAAAATAATATAATATTCTCGAAAGAAAAAGAAGAGAAAAAGAAAAAGAAGGAGAGGTAGGATACGAGAAAGAAGGAGCACTTACAGAATAGTATGTAAAGGAGAAAAGAAATAGGACGTATGATAGCAGAGGATTAGATTAACATGGAAACATGGCTGGAGAAAAAAGAGGAGGTAACCATCCAGAAAAAAAGATACAACCAGAAGTAGAGAAAACAACAAATCAGGTCCCTGAGGCACCATGAGCCTGTGAAGTTGATCTTTGAATTTCCATCTCTATCTCCTCCTGGTTATCCAAGAACGTCGCCAAGTCCGCCGGTTCGTCGAAGATTCTGGAACGCCCTTTATATGTGATGCGAAACTTGGACGGACCAGAAAAGGAAAAAGGGATGCCCAAGTCAGTGAGACGTTTTCGAAGATTCAAGAAGCCTTTCCGTCGAATGACCGTGTCTCTGGCAAAGTCTTGGGAAATAGATATGCGATGGCCCTCCCAAATGAGTTGCTTAATCTTGCGCATGTGAGACAAAATCAGCTCAGTGTGTTGATGCCGTAAGGGCTTAAAAATGATTGCTCTTGGCTGGGTGGCTGCCTTAGAACGGAACGTTGGAACACGGTGTGCTCTTTCAATCTCAAAATCTCTGAGGAAAGATAAGTGAAGCGTATCCGGAATCCACTTAGATAAGAACTCAATCATGGAGGAGGATGTTTTCTCTGAGTCCTCCGGTAGACCAAAAATACGCAGATTCGATCTTCTATTACGGTCCTCCTGCTCCGTGAGGTCTCTGCGCAGCGCCGCCATAGAGCGCTCCATTTGAGAAAGGGACCTAGATTGCTTTTGGATACCATCCTCAGCGGAGCTTATCCGCGTTTCTGTCGCTGATACACGTAGAGAAAGGGTGGGGTTATGAATTTTTAAAGAATAAATCAAAAAGTAGTGCTTAGATGCAAATAGCACTAAGAGCTTACTTGAGGTCGTGCTACACTGGGGTGAATAAAAGGACAGGCAGGCCAAGGGGGAGGACAGGCCAGCTATAGGACGCACACAGGCCCCACTGAAAAGGTACCGTGGATGGAGCAAGCACCGACGTAGAAGACTCGATGCGTCAATTCCAATCTGCGCAGGCGATGAAGGATTCGTCGACTACCCCTTTACGATGCAGGTGCTGCATTGTCGATGAGCCGTGCTGTCCATGGTCATCGAGCTGCGCAATCTATCGAAGTGATCTCAGCAATCGGCTCCTGCGGTAGCATCACAGAAGAATGTGTTGGTTCCGATTGCTGCAAAGTTGTCACTGAGTCAATTTAGATTGTTCTGAACAGCAGAAGCTTACTTTCAAGGGTCCAGGACTGGATTGGAACTACTTGGCAGAGTAGTACTCACAGATAGCAGAGTCCAGGTCCTGTGGCAGGGTTGAAGGAAAACTTTGATGGCCCTGAGACTTCAAAACAGGGTGCAAGGCAGCAAACCAATGGAGTCACTCTGGGTTCAAGTGAGATGGGTCCAGTCCTTGTCCTCAACAGGGCAGAGATCAGCAGGTAGCAAGACAGCACAGCAAATCAGGAAAGCAGTTCTTCCAGAGCAGCAGTCAAGCAGAGTGGCAATCCTTGTGGCACAGCTGTCTTTACTCCTGACAGAGTTTCTCATAGGTTCAGTAGTGTACTGGTCTTGGTAGGGTCAAAGGCCCAGTACTTATACCCTGTTGTGTCTTTCAAATGGGGTGACATCAAAGCAGGCCCTTGAAGTGCACAGCTCCCCCTTTCTTCCCAGCCATGGCTCCAGACTATAAGTAGGGGGTAATCCGCCCTTTATGTGAGAAACGGGAGGATACCTATTAAGGTGTAAGTATTAGCCCCCTTCCAACCCAGGGAGAGCTACCAGAATGCAGATCAGTGCAGATGAGTTCCCTGTCACACCCACCATACAGGTGTTTTTGGCTGTCTAGAGGGAATGCACGAAGTGTAGCTATCACCCATGCCATACGTGTATTGGAGACAGGCTGCAGGATACAGAGAGCAGTAAGAGCAGAGAAATTCAAGCTTTCTAAAAGTGGCATTTTCTAAAATAGTAATGTTAAATCCAACTTTACCATTAAGGAGGATTTATCATTACTATTCCAAAGATGGAAAACATGATGGAACTTATTTATTTATTTATTTATTTATTATGCAATTTGTATCGCGCAAACTAAACCCGAAGGTGTCAAGGCGCCTATCAAAAAAAAATCAGAAATGCAAAGCACCACTACAGGTATGCACGTACAAAGCGGTGGGTCTTTAGGGCAGATCTAAAAGCTTGTAAAGTGGGAAGAGACCTTACTTCAAGAGGAAGAGCATTCCACCATTTAGGAGCCAGATTGGAGAAAGCTTTACCCCCCCCATCTGGTCTTCCGAATACGAGGAATGGAAAGCAGAAGTCTATTGGAGGAACGCAGATTCCTGCCAGGAGTATAAAGTGACAGAATGGCTCCAATGCCAGTGAGGCTTGTTTTAGCTAGAGCCTTGTAGACCATACACAGGATCTTAAAACAGATACGGTCCACAACGGGGAGCCAATGAAGCTGCTTCCGGGCAGCGGTGGCAGAGGCATGTCGGGGTAGATCGAGAACAAATCTGGCTGCTGCATTCTGGACCACCTGCAAGCGCTGCAGCTGACTTTTATTCAGTCCTGCATACAGTGCATTGCAGTAGTCCAGACGAGAGCCCAAGAGTGCAACGGCAAGTTGCTTTCTTGCCTGCAAAGAAAGGTAGTGCCTGATTTTCCTCAGTATGTGGATAATACCCCAACAGGTCGATACAGTCCTGTTGACCTGTTGGCACATACTAAGGGTGGGATCAATCAAAACCCCCAGATTTTTAGCCAGGGAGGTAGGATCAGGGCAGGCACCCAATGAATCCGGCCACCACTCAGTAGACCAGATCTCTTCCTTTCCTCCGAACACCATCACCTCAGTCTTCTCCCCGTTCAGTTTCAATGAATTGTGAATCATCCATTGGCCGACTGCCTCCATACAAGATCTAAAATTGGAGGCAGTCGACGTAACTGACTGGGAGAGAGAGACGAGGATCTGGGTGTCATCCGCATAAGAGACTACCTCCATCCCAAAAGAACTACTCCTTTCTGATCAGGAATTGCAGCTTAAACATGTTTTAAGGAATTCCTAATGCTAGATTACGAGAGGAGTAGGGCTCACACTGTGAATAGGTGCGTGAGTGTCTGAGTGGGCCTGTGAATGGGTGCATGAGTCTCTGAGTGAGTTTCTGAGGTGGTGCTTGACTTTCTGAGTGGGTCTCTGAATTGATGCAAATGTGTCTGAGTGGGTCTGTGAGTGGGTACATCAGTGTCTGTATGGGTCTGTGAGTGGGTGTTTGAGTCTCTGAGTAGGTCTGTGAATGGGAGCATAAGTGGCTGAGTGGGTCTATGAGTGGGTACCTTAGTGTCTGTGTGTGTTTCTGAGTGGGTACATGAGTGCCTGAATGACTATATGAGTGGGTGTGTGAGTGTCTGAGTGGGTCTGTGAGTAGGTTTGTGAGTGTTTGAGTGAGTGTCGGTTTGTGTCTGTGAGTGGGTTTAGGGGCATCTGAGTGCGTCTATGAGTTGGTGTGTAAGTGTCTTAGTGAGTCTGTGAGTGGGTGTGTGAGTCTCTGAGTTGGTCTGTGAGTGCATGTGTGAGTGTCTCAGTGTAAGAAAGAGCCTCTTTTGACAAGGTTAGCCCCGCTTTTTGCCTGATGCCTGATGTAAATTCAAACTGTAAGTGCACTGCGTTCCTTCTAACCAGGTCCCCTGGGGCAGATCTCTTTCCTAAAATTGTACCACATTTGGCACCACTACAGCCACCCCTATAATTCCCTAGCAAATGGTACCCCTAGTTCCTAGGTAATGGGTACTGAACAGGGTTCTCTGGGGCTAAAGCACAAATTGTGCCATGCCAGAGACCGCTCAACAAGACCAGGTAGACTGCCTTTGCCTGCTGCATGTCATGGTGCAGAGAAAACTGAAGAGTCGACTTTGGCACACAGCCCAGTGTGCCATGCCCACATGCACTGCATGAGGTATAGGTAAGTCACCCCTACTGCAAGCCTTCTATCCCTAAGGCAGGGTACACTATACCCTATGTGTGGACAGATCCTTATGAGCAGATATGACTCTGCAATATCCGAGCCATTCTTGAATATTGTAAGTGCCCAGGGAAGTCACAGAGAGCACATGGGCTGTATACTTGTCTTTACAACTTTCTTAGCTCCATGATGGCTTCACTGTACCCTAGGATCATTGGTACCAAACATCTTGGATACCAGTGTTGGATTTATTAATAAATTCACACAGGAGACCCTATAGAGGGTCCCCCTGGAAACCTACCAAGCACCAGTGTGGTCTCTAACGAGTCTTAGTCAGTCTGCCACCACCAGACATTATTCTGACCTCATGTGGTGAGAGCCAGCACTCTCTGAGGCCAGGACCAAGCCGGCTCTTGGCAGAGGTGCTTCACATCTCCTCCAGGCTGGAATGGCATCTCAAGGCTGGGAGCTTCAAAGGTAGATCTTCTTTTGAAATCCAAGCCAGGCATCTCCAGATAGTTGAGGATGCCAACCGCCTTTCCTGCTCCTCATTTTGCAGGAAGAAAGGGGGAAAATTAGTTAGATAAGCAGGAGTTCCCACATTTAGCCAGCACCACCCCTAAGGTGTGGCAGGCGATGTAGACACTACTTTTGTGAATCCTCTGTCTTAACGTGGTAGGAAATCAACATATCAGGGCTAAGGTATTGCCCCTTCCCACAGGAAGTGTAGCTACCCTAAAGGTAGGTAGCCCATTGGCTACTACCTGTCTCCCCCTTTAACACCTCTAAATTTAGGATTTAGGTGACATCCCTGGCAACTTAAATTCGATGCAACTAAGAAGAGCAACAAAGAAGACCTGATCTCCCAAGAACCCAACGACCTGCTGAGGTAATTGCCACTAAACCCTACCGGCTGCTTTCAGGACTCACTCATTTTGGCCTGCTGTCTCGTCTTGCAACTGTGAGGCCTCCAAGAATCTCCATGTACCTCCAGCCTTTGACAAATTGCAGTGAACCTCCCTTAGAGTGGAGGTGCTAATCCCATGCAGCCTGCAGGCACTGAACCGTGAAGTCCGATATACTGACCTGCTGCTCCCCGGCAACTCCGAGGTAGCAGTCAAGAAGAAGAGGTACACCAGCTCTGAAGGATCAGATATGTCCCCCCTCTAAATGAGAGGACACTAGGACCTACTGGAGTCATGCTGTGCCAATACCCGTGGTACTTGACCACCTACACCAAAGACCAAGACATCCATTAAGGGACTTCGTGACCCCTGAGACACACTCCGTGAGTGGCCCAGCTGTCCCAGAATCACCTCTGCAAACTGCCTGGCCCTGACTGTGAGGACCATCTTGACGCATGGCTGCCTGATCTGCTCTGCACTCAGCCCAACCGGTCTGGATAAAAACAAACCAGTTGTGTTCCTATGGTCTTAAGACCCTTGATACCTGCTCCCTCTAGTGGGACCCCCAGACTTACCTTTAAGTCCCTCTGTGCAGCATGTTTACAGGTAGCCCCCTTCTTCATAGCACCTGCTATCAATGACCTCAGCACCCTGCTCTCGGTCGGATCCGTTTATGCTCCCGATCTTCTGCTGCTGGAACATTGGAACTGGCCTTGCTACTTACCTAAATCCAGAAGGTGAACCTCAAAAAACCCACTGTCTGATTTTATATGCTTTTTCCTGTTTTCTTCCTTTGACTTCTTTTGTGCGTAATTGCGGACAACAGTGATTTCTTTTGCGAACAGTCAAAATTCATAACTTAAGAAGTACTTACTTTAGAACAAGTTCTTGCTCTGAAAATGTATTAAAAAAATCAATGTTATTTTTACAATTTGGTCTCAGATGTATTCATGAGTATGTGTCTCCTTTATTGTTTCTGTGAGTACATCAAATGCTTCGCACTAACCTCTGATAAACCTAACTTCTCCCCATACTTCCACAAAAAGAGCATTAGTATTATCTACTTTAGCCTCTGTATACCAATAAGGGTTCCACTTGAGTCTCTGCACAGTCTACTTCATTTTAGTACACTATATAGAGAGCCAGCTTCCTACAGTGACTGAGTCTGTGAGTGAGTGTATAAATATAATTTTTTTTTATTTTTTGGCAAAATTTGCAATTTTGTTGCGACATTACATGGGGGGCCATGTAATGTCCTTTCGCAAATTCACATTCGCAAATATCGCACTTGGGAAAACAACTTTTTGGAGATGCATTTTACTCATACAGGATCCCTCAAAGACTCCTATATACCACCCAAAGGGTGAGGGTAACCCTACCCTGACCCCTTATGCCACTTTTGATGATCAGTTTCAGCCCCAGGGACCGTGTCTCATTACTTAAAATGGCGGCCCCAACCTTCTGCTCATGTTGCGGTCAGCTAGTCATGGCATTACTGTTAGTGATTACATTCGCGATTCTTCACAAAATAGTCATGAACTATATGTGCAGCTAGTTATACAAATTTGTTTTCCCATAAACATCTCAAAACCTACTGAACAGATTAACACCAATTCACAAAAAGTGTTCTTTCTGTACCAAGCACTACCTTTCTTCCAAATGTGGTGTAATTCCGTCCAGCTGTTCGGGCTGCAGTTGTGTCTATAATCTCTATGGGAATTAACATAGGAAATGTCCCTTTTCTCGGCCCCCCACTCCAAGGATCACCCCAAAACTTTCCATGCACAACTAGAATGACCGGCACACTCAATTTACACACACACACACACACACACACCGAGATTCTCATAACTATAATCGCTGCAACAACAGGTGATCTATTTACTCAATTGTTCTATTTCTAGGCCTTAGAAGAATGGGAGTCTGAAATGTCCTTGTCACACTCAACAGTAGGAAACGTTATATTAACCAGTACTGACTTAACCTGACATTGCAATATAAACCCTGAATACCTCAATCTCTCTGTGGTTTATAATGAATTTAATTGTGGTAATTCTATTTTCTGCTTGGGTAATAGAGGACCCCGAGACTAAATCCGAAAGAATGAAAATCCACAATCACAGATATAATACAATTACAGCAGAATTAAAAGAAACAGCTACACAATTTAGTTTAATGAGTACTTTGCCAGATGTGCCCAAAACGACCAATCGCAGTGCTTAAAATGAATCACATTTAGCAGAAACGCTAGTCCGTTCCCTGGAGCAGTTTAAGGATTGGGGATTAGTGGGGCTGTTTGTAATTAAGTCCCTTTGCTCTCCGAGGGCTCAATTCATCAGCACTTTATTAGTCTGCTGTATTGCTGCTTCCCCTTATGTGTTTGCATCACTCGCCCAGGACAATGCGTTCTATCATCTGCCAGTACCAGTTGAGCAGGAGAGGATTGAGAGGATGCCGATAATGCCTTAAACATGGTAACAACAGATGGAGCACGAAGGGCTGAAGGGACGACAGATGCCTTTGGATAGGGTGGGGATTTACATTCACACTTGCTTTTGCACCAGTGCAGGGTTTGGTGGGAAGCAGTTGCGCTTGCACCGCACAAACTAGGAATGGGAAACATTAAGTGATTTTCTAGTAAAATTTCACAAAATCCTATAATAGTTGTGCTGCATTATGCTTTTAGAGCAAAATGTGATTTGCTGTTATCTGATGACTTTTTTCACATGAGCATGCACCTCGCATAAAAAAGGCTTGACAGTTATCAGCAACAGACTTATTGAGCAAACTTTGTCGCTCGGTAATATATTTTCAGTGCAAAAGAGTCTCCTAGATGCAAAGAAAAATTATGCAATGTTATATAATGAGAATTTTGAGAATTTCATGTCTCACGAATTAAACTATGCAAATTTTGCCACAGAACAAAACAGTTCACCCTGCCCTGCTCAAAGCTTGCACATTTTGTGCCAGAAAGTTGACCTGGGGCCATTTCCAGTACATGTTTACATATCAGTCATTTCCATTGCACCAAATCAAGCACTCTATTGTAACTGTCCAACATGAAGGTTTGTACCGGAGACGGGCAACCATGCTTTCAGCTTTAAATGTCTACAAATAAATAAATAATATATATTTTTAGAATAAATTATTGTCCACTGGAGCACAAAAAGTGCTTTAAGTAGTCAGCCTTTGCTTCAAGGGACAGTGGGCCAGATGTATGAAGCTCAAATGGGTTTGCAAACGCCAAAATTCATTTGAGCAAAATGGTATGTATGTAGCAAATTTCTGTGCAAAATAAGGAATCGCAAATTTGCGATTCCTTATTTTGCGATTGCATTTAAGGAATCGCAAAATTTGCGATTCCTTAAATGCAATGTATGATGCCAAAAAAAATTGCTAATTGTCCCTAAGGAATCGCAAATTACCACCAACTTCAAGTTGGTGGTAATTTGCGAATTTCTTGAAAAATGCAAATTTTCGCATTTTTCAAAGTGCCATGTGATGCACATACATGCCCTTAGGGCATGTATGTGCACCACATGTGCACCCATGCTTATTTCAGGGGTGCAACCGGGCGTCCTTTGGACACCCGGTTGCACCTCCTGGCCCATAGAAATGAATGGGAAATTATTCCTTAATTGCGATTAGCAATTTGCTAATCACAATTAAGGAATTTTAATAAATCGCTAAAAAATAGCGAATTTCTACATTCATACCATTTTGCAATTCTCAAATAGCGATTCCTTAAAAATCGCTATTTAAGAATCGCAAAAGTGTATCTTGATACATCTGGCCCAGTATCCCTACACACACATTGAAAACCACTTGCTAAATGATCTGCTGCTTACATTTGTTGATCTAGTCCTTCCTTCCAGCGGTATTTGGACAAAATATCAAATTGTAAATATTGCATTCCGAAATATTACAAAAAAATATATTGAAACAAAAATATTGTGATGCAGAAATGTGGTTGTCAAGAATATATATATACTTTTTTGAGGCGAGTAATACCATTATTAAGAATAGCGTTATTCAGTGGTGACTGGTGACATTTGAAAGTGGTGAGGCCTAAAACTTGTGCGGGAGTGCACCGCGGCAGGAAAGCGTAGAGAGCGTGCCTAAACAACCTAAGAGGGCGGGTAGGGGTAGGGGTTCTTGATCCAAATTTCTTTTTTAAAGAGTGGGCAAAGTTGGACATCTTAAGGATTTTGGGGGCCCTAGGCCAAACATATTTAGGGCTCCCGAGCTGTGAATATATGGTCCAGTTTCAGTTGCTCATTGCCCTCTTTTACCAGGTCACTGACAGTGCACAGCCATTCCTCCAAAATCTGGGGCATTACATGGGGGAACTAGAGAGATCTGAATAGATGGCGTGAGACACACAGGTACAACCAAGAATAGGCTGGGTGAGACAGGCCCTTTCTCCTGCCGAAACTGCCGTTTCACCTGCCTACAAACACCCAACACACCCAACAAGAACAACTCCCCCGGAAACAAACTCGAATGCATTCTCATCAACACCTGATCCGTCCACAGGCACGCCATCGAAATATGGAACCTCATCGACTCCGCAACCCCGGACATCGCCTTCCTCACCGAGACCTGGATGAAAACCCTCCTCGGCTCCCGACATCGCCATAGCCATCCCCGATGGCTACAAAATCATCAGGAGAGACCGCACTAACCACACCGGAGGAGGCATCGCCATCGTCCACAAGAGCTCCATCCGCATAACGACCAACACCGACAACAATCTCCCCGACGCCGAACACCTCCACTTCTCAATCCACAGCGACCCCAAGACCACCCTCAGAGGCACCCTCATCTACAGACCACCAGGACCTCGCACAAAATTCAGCGAAGACATCGCAGACTTCATCAGCCCACACTCACTCCCCTCCACCAACTACATACTCCTAGGGGACCTCAACTTCCACCTAGAGAACCACGCCGACAACAATACCACCACCCCACTGGACAACCTCGCCAACCTCGGACTGAAACAGCTGGTCAACACCCCCACCCACTACGCCGGACACACACTCGACCCGATCTTTTCCTCCAGCAAACACATCTCCTTCAGCCACACCACCAAACTATCCTGGACGGACCACAGCTGTGTCCACTTCAGCTTAAAAAAAAACACCGTACACCACCACGCCCAACAACCACCAAGAAGACAATGGAACCGAGTCACCACCGAACAACTCACCACAGCCCTCTCCCAGAACCCACCCACCAGCACCGCAGACCCCAACGAAGCGGCCACCAACCTCACGAACTGGATCTCAAACTGCGCCAACCTCCTGGCCCCCCTGAAGACCCAGGTATACAAAGACAACCACAAGAAAAACTCCTGGTTCACCCCCACCCTCAAGGACTCCACAAAAGAATGTCGCACCGACGAAAAAACCTGGCGCCTCAATCAGACCGACGAGAACATGTCTGCTCTCAAGAACGCCACCCGCAAACACCACCAACTCCTCCGCGCAGCAAGAAAATCATCCTTCAAAGACAGGCTCGAAAACAACGCCCACAATAGCAAGGAACTATTCAGCATCGTCAGGGAACTCTCTAACCCCGATGCTGAAAACAATGCCATCCCCCCCCTCTCAGGATCTCTGCAACTCCCTCGCGGCTTTCTTTCACCACAAGGTCACCGATATTTACAACAGCCTCTCCACATCCAACACGAACCCACCTCCGGAAACCGACACTGACAACACCACCATCCACACCTGGAACCCAACCACCACCGAGGAAACCACCCGCATCATGAACTCCATCCACTCAGGATCCCCATCCGACCCATGCCCGCACCACATATTCAACAAAGCCAACAACATCACCGCACCCCACCTACGAGACGTCATCAACGCATCATTCACCTCCGCCACTTTCCCCGAAAACTGGAAACACGCCGAACTCAACGCCCTCCTAAAGAAACCTACAGCAGACCCCACCGAACTCAAAAACTTCCGGCCCATCTCGCTCCTCCAATTCCCCGCAAAAGTGATTGAAAAGATCATCAACACTCAACTCACCACCGCCCTAGAATCCAACAACTCACTCGACCCCTCACAGTTCGGTTTCAGAGCTAACCACAGCACCAAGACCGCCCTCATTGCAGCCACAGACGACATCAGATCCCTGACAGACAAAGGAGAGACCGTGGCACTCATACTCCTGGACCTCTCCGCAGCCTTCGACACGGTATGCCACCATACTCAAATACGGCGCCTCAACAACGCCGGCATCCGAGGCAAGGCCCTGGAATGGATCACCTCCTTCCTCTCCGGAAGAACACAAAGAGTCTGTCTCCCTCCCTTCAGATCTACAGCCACTGAAGTCATCTGCGGCGTCCCACAAGGATCCTCCCTCAGCCCCACCCTCTTCAACATTTACATGACCCCCCTGATGAACATCGCTCGCAAACACGGACTCAACATCATATCCTACGCCGACGACACTAAGCTCATCCTCTCCCTCACCAACAACCCCACCTCAGCAAGAACCAGACTACACGAAGGCATGAAGGAAGTAGCGGACTGGATGACAGACAGCCGGCTTAAACTCAACACCGATAAGACGGAGGTCCTAATCCTCGGCCCTACTCCCACCGCCTGGGACGAATCCTGGTGGCCCCCCGCCCTGGGCAGCACTCCCCAACCCACCGACCACGCTTGCAACCTCGGCTTCATCCTGGACTCGTCCCTCTCCATGAACAGACAGGTCAATGCGGTGACATCGGCATGCTTCAACACCCTCCGCATGCTCCCCAAAATCTTCCGCTGGATCCCCACCGACACCAGGAAGACCATCACCCACGCCCTCGTCACCAGCCGCATGGACTATGGGAACACTCTGTACGCCGGCATCACTACCAAACTACAGAAGAAACTTCAACGAATCCAGAACGCAGCCGCACGACTCATCCTGAACATCCCCCGCCACCACCACATCTCCGGACACCTGAAGAAACTTCACTGGCTCCCAGTCAGCAAGAGGATCACCTTCAGGCTCCTCACCCACACACACAAAGCCCTTCACAACCTCGGACCAAAACTCATCAACCACTGCCTCTCCTTCTACTGCCCCCCTCGCACCCTATGCTCGACAGGACAAGCCCTAGCAGCCGTGCCCCGCATCCGCAGGGCCACCGCCGGGGGCAGGTCCTTCTCCTACCTGGCAGCAAAGACCTGGAACTCTCTTCCCAGCCACCTGCGTGCCACACAGGACCACCTCTTCTTCAGAAGGCAGCTCAAGACCTGGCTTTTTGCGCACTGAACGCCCCCCCCCCCCCAGCGCCTTGAGACCCCCATGGGTGAGTAGCGCGCTGTACACATGCAAATGATTGATTGATTGATTGACAGTCACACCTGAAATTGGGTAGGCAAAAAAAGTCTGGATATGTAGTGTGAGACACTCATGTCTGACCTGAGACGTATATTTGAACAGACTGAATGAGACACTTGCAATAGACTAGAGACAACATCCAAACAGTCCTGGTGAGACACTCACACTGGATATGGGACAGTCTGGATCTCTGATTAGAATATGGTAGACATACCGACAGGAGGACTACCAGAGCCCAGCATAGACTTAATTAAACACACACACATGGCACGAGACAGACTGGGACCCCGACATAGGGGCCGATTCACAGAACAAACTTAAGACAAAATCCTAAACTTTCTACCATTTTCGCATTCACAGAAGACACTTACTCATTTTGGTATGCACAGAAGACACTTACTCATTTCGGTATTCACAGAAGTTAGGAGTCCTAACTGAACTTTAGGACTCCTAAATGTTTTCTGTGAATACTGAAAGTCTTAAAGTTAGGATTTTTCTCAGTTTAGTCGTAGTAAAGTTAGGACTCCTAACTTTAGGACTCCTAAATGCCTTCTGTGAATACCGAAAGTCTTAAAATTAGGATTTTTCTCAGTTTAGTAGTGGTAAAGTTAGTTACACCCAATCTTATAGCCGGCTTTATAGATCCCACTGACATCTGGCAGTAACAGCTCCAGTCGCGGACGGCATGACGGGCGGGTGAGGGGGATGGCGTGGAGGGGTCGCATGTGGGGAAGGAGGTGGGAGTGGTTTAATTAAAATAAAATAAAACATACCTTCCCCTGGGTCCTGCACTTTCCTGTTGCCGCAGCTCTCCTCAGAAAGCAGCCATCCACAGGTAGTCTCCCTCCCGTCCCCTTCCTTCCATCAATCATAACGCTGCAATGGCAGCGTTGCGATTGGTGCGGACAGTGCCCAGCCAGGCACCTACTGGGAAGCCAAACAGTCAGTGACAACAACAGTGGGATATCCACGCCTCCCCTGCTTTCCAGCAGACCTGCTCACCTGCCCGCTCACAACCAGGCACTTCTGCTTTCTGGCAATGCGAGAAGCAGAAACATGAAATGGTAGTTTTACCATTTTATGTTTCTGCTTCTCGCACTGTGAGAAAGCAGTGGTGCAACTCCCCTCGCCCTAACGAAGGAGCCGCCCCTGGTGCTATTGTTACTATTGTTTTCAATTATATAGTTATAATAATGTATTTTAGTTCATATATTAACTTTATGTGTCATTATTATTTGTATAATTGTTAATAACATTTTTAAATATAGTTTGTAATTTTAAGTGATTTGTAATTGTTAATTTAATTTCTAGTAGTAATTTATAGTGTCATAATGCGTTGATAGGTTTGTAGGGGCATAAGGTGGGAAGTTAATTGAGTAATATTTAAGTAATAGTTAATTCTTAATTTGTTCTCAATTATTTAATTGATAATTAATGATTTAAATTCTGTAATAAACATATTTTTATTTATATTTTATGTGCAGGCTGCTGGGTTTCTAAAGTAATAGGGTGGGCAGTTAATTAAAGAATACACAATTACCAATACATTATTTAGTTATTATTAATTGTTTAATTGATTATTAACTATGTATATTGTGTAATAACTTTATATATTAGTTATATTTAAAGTGTGGGCTTCTTGTGGAGAAGCGTGGCTCAATGGTTAGAGCGGCAGACCCTGATGCAGAGGTCTGGCACGGGACCAGGGTTCAATTCGCGGCTCTTGGACTCAATTTCCCCAGACCTGATAATTCTCGTATCGGTGCCTAGTCTAATCATGGGTCCCACTCTGTGACTCTGGGAAATAGCTTGCTTAATCTCCACAACGGCCCCAGCAGCGCTTGGATGCCTGGCTGCACCTTGGGGGTGCTCAGGAGTGGACATTTCACAGGAAAGCCAGGATGGGTTCCACAGCGGTATGAATACAGCGCTACGAGACCTCAGGGTAGAAGTGCGCTATATAAATACAAACACATTTACATTCTGGGTTTGTAGGGATATAGAGTGGGAGGTTGTGTAACAATTAACAGTTATTCATTTATTAATAATTATTTAATGATTATAAATTATGTAAATTGTTCAATATCTTTATATATTAGTTATATTTTAGGTGTGGGCTGTTAAGTTTGTAGGGATATAGGGTGGGAAGTAAATAAGTAATAATTAATTATTAATGCTCAGATATAGCCTCATATTTAACTCTGTGGCACATTTTTAAATGTTTATTTGCTTTGGCATCTTTTAAAGCATTTTATATTAGTTAGGTCAGCATTGGCATTGGTACCAAATGCTGGATGATTTAAGCTGTTGTGCATTTTTGCATTTTAAAAAACGGATCTGTGCTGCTCTCCAGACTTACCCGACCTCCTACTCCCCGCTACCTGCACTCTGCACTTGGATTCACCGGTCCTCACCGACCTCTGTCGTTTGTTGCGGAGGGAATGACTGCTGTCACCATTTTTGATTGATCAGCAGTCTTATCTTTTTCAAACATTTCCATTTTTAAAGTTAGCCTGGCACGGACGCGGAGCACCTCCTGGTGTCGCCTCATATATAACTCTCTGGTAAATTCTTTAAAAGTTTATTAACTTTGGCATCTTTCGAAGCATTTTATAGTAGTTAGGTCAGCAGTAGCATGATATGCTGCAGGATTTAAACTGTTGTGCATTTTTGCACTTTAAAAAGGATTTGCACCGCTTTCCAGTCTTACCTGACCTCTTGCCCCCTGCTACCTGCACACTGTACTTCCATTTCCCTGGTCTACCGTGACCTCGGTCGTTTGTTGAGGAGGGAATTCCACTCACCTGGGATGACTGTGGCAGCAATTTTTGATCAGTCAGCAGTCTAGACTTTTTCAAATATTTCCCTATTTAAAGGTAGCCTGGGGCGGATGTGCCGTCTGCACCCCAAAAGCAAGCCTGTTTGCGCCCATCCACGCCCGACTGCTGCCAGCCACCAAGGGTAGAGACACCATCACACTTACTTATTCTAATGATGAACTTAAAGATAGCAATGCCAGGGCCTTTTCTCAGAGGAAATCCATCTCACCATGCCATACAATATTTTCACTGGAACATAGATCAAATGTGAAATCTGTAGTTTCACGTTCACCCCATATCTTCTACTGGGGGCTTCCATCTGTTCCATTCATTCTTAAAGCACTCCCTCTAAGGAGGGCCTTACTGGAACCTTTTGTTCCTTTTCAGGTGAACATTTGCAAACAAACATAAGGGACACGGATAAAATGATAAAAAGTCTATACTGCAATGTACGTTCCCTCCCTAAACATACTACCAAAATATGGGATCTTATACCCGCCCATCAGCCATACATATAATTTGTTACTGAACCTGGCTTCACCCGTCATCTCTTCCCTGTATCCCAATAGCCATTATGGAAAACTATAATTTGCTTAAACTTGATAGGGAGACAAAAAAGTGGGTGGAGTTGCTATCGCCTTCTGCAACCCAGCCAGAGTTACCCTAATTGTTACTATCTGTGAGGAATGGATAGAGATCTGCATTTTTTATTGCGAGACTCTGCCTGGTGATCCATGGAAAGCAGCTTTAGTATATTGACCCCGGGCCTAAAAAAAAGACTTTAGCCATAAGCTAATGGAAATCCTTGCCCCCCACATGATTGCTTCGGAAATATTCCTCAGTACATTTTAACTACCATTCAGAACTGGGTTCTGACTGCGAAATGCAACTATTTCTCTCTGATCTGAAGATGCGTGGGCTCACCCAGAAAATCATTGGCCTCACTCACAATGCCAGGCACACTTTAGATCTTTTATTCACAAACATCTTCAATCTAGAGGTAGATGCCCCATCTCCCCATACCTGGTCAGACCACTCTATGATAAACGTCCAACTTCCTAGTGAAGGGAAACAAACTTGCCCGAAAAATGACTCCTACAAAAAAATGTAGGCCTTGGAAAAAAGTCTCAGACTCCTCTTTTTCAGCTGTCTTCCCCACCCTAAATATCTCTAAATCATCTAACATTTTTAGTGCTCGTATAATTTTCCAAGAATCCTTATCCAAGACCTTGGCCCAAATCGCCACTCTTAAAACTAGCTGCTGTGAGCCTGATGCTCAGAAAACTTGAAGGAAGAAAAAGCAGCTTATAGGAAATTGGAGAATGTGGCATGCCTCCAAATCCCTACATAACAGAACCTTTTACAAGCCAGCCTTAAACCTTTATAATAAAAAACTCAAACTACCTGGAATCTACACCTCATCAACAGAATAGACAACACAGGTAACTCATCTAAAGAACTAATTAAAGTTCTGAATGAGTTTATGAAGACCACTGCCTGCACCTCACCAGTACCGACCTCCTAGGAACTTTGTAATACTCTAGCAGACCACTTTGGAAACAAAATTGGAACCATATATAAGAATCTCACCCTCTGTCCCCTCCACTCCACTGATTCCCCCTCTGTCACTACCCCCTACCTCACACCTCTCTTTTGCTCTGGAAGACTTTGAACCCATCACCCCGGAACTTACTCCAAAAACAATTAACAGAATCAAATCTCCTTCTGATACTGCCCCCCACATCGTGATGCAAACTAGCTAACACCCCGATCCCAGACATCACAGCTATGTTCAACCTTTCTTTGAACTCTGCGACTATACCTTAGGCCTGGAGAACAGGACAGGTGATGCCAATTCTGAAAAAAAACCTAATGCAGATCCACTAAAACCCCCCAATCACAGGCCCATTACTTTTCTTACTTATCTTATCTTATTAAAAATCTAAACTGTCTAGTGAATTAACAACTATAGAGCTATCCAGAATCCATCTCAATCCTAGGCATTTCCCAGTCTGGCTATAGTGCCTCTCACACTACGGAAAATGCTCTAATCGCGGTATTAGACAGCATAAGATTTTTCCTTGATAACAGTCATCCCGCCATGCTGGTACTACTTGATCTATCCTCTACCTTTGACACCATCTCACATGCCACCATGGTCAAGAGACTGGCTGAGATTGGTCTCACTGACAAAGCATTAGGATTAGGCCTGGGCATTGAACTTGGCTCCATTTGCAGAGTTTGCTGCACTCTGTGGAGCTTGCGAAGTGCAGAAAATGCCGCTTTGTGTAGTACAGCAGAGCTTTTTTCCCACTCGTGAACAGTAAGTGCATGAGCGCAAGCTGCGGCTCGGGTAAAATTTCTACCGGAGCGGCAGCAAGACCAGCATAAACAGCAGTTTGCACTACATTATGCCACTTTCAGAGCTTGGCGGAGTTTTTTTCTAACTTCACGGAGTTCCTCATAGCAAAACTCCACGAACTTAGGATGGCTACATAACTTCCTCAACGGCCGAACACAGACGGTAAACTTAGGACCTTTTAAATCATGTGTCATGTGACATGTCTATAGACAATGGGGTACCACAGGGCTCATCCCTGAACCCTTCTTTTTTAATGTATATGTTGCCGCTTTGTCTAGAGCTGTAGGACCCTGCGGTCTGGAGACCATCTCATATGCAGATGACACACACCTGATCATATCAATGGGTTCTAACCCTGAACTTATAAAGCCTAAATTCTGAGGCTTTATGATGAAAATTGCCTTCTGGGTGTCTCAAAAAGGCCTCCAGCTGAACAGCAAAAAAACGTCTTACTGTCGAGCACCTGTCCACACCTACTGGACAGGTGATTGGTCGCCGAACAAATTGGGTGCTGCCCCACAACAAAAAAAGGTCGTATAAAGCATTGGCATCCTAATAGACAACAACCTCACGATGAAACAGCAGGTTGGGTCTACATGCAATGCCTGTTTCAGAATCATGCGAATGCTCAGGAAGGGATTTTAATTGCTACCCCTCCATACTAGAAAAACCCTTACACAGGCCGTGGTAGTAAACTGCCTGAATTATGGAAACTCCCTTTTGGTTGGAGCTAATGAAACCCTACTATCAAAACTTCAGGTAGACCAGAATACTGCAGCACACCTAGTTTCTAAACATCCTCCTCGCACTCCCTTAGACCCCATCCTCAGATCTCTCCATTGGCTTCCAATTAGGAACCGTATAAATGGTAAGCAATTATGTCTGGTACACAAATCTCTCTCAGAAAAGACCCTGCTTACCTCCGTAACGAGCGTCAATATTATCGTCCTACAAGAATTTGAGCTACAGAGACAAGCACCTGCTCTGCCCCCATGGTATTCGCAAAGTCAAACATGGCAGCCACTCTTTCTCCTACCACGCCAGCAATGGATTGGTGTTTGAATGTGCTAGAACATATGTGGATAGCTCTCCATATGGACCGCCGTCCGAAAAGGACATCGAACTGGCCATTAAGGGCTTGCGCTCTTCCGGAGCAATGGGTCCGGATGAGCTCCCCATTTCGGTTATAAAACAAAATAGTGAGATGTGGAGTAAAATTATTTTCCCTGTCTTTAGTATTTGTTTTCTCCGTAAATCTGTTCTCCCCTCCTGGAGAGGGAGCATATTGGTCCCCCTCCACAAGAAGGGAGACCGTGATGCTCCACACAATTACCGTCAAATTGCCCTTCTGGACGCCATAGGCAAAGTTTTCGCTAAATGTCTTTTAAAATTGATTAATGATTGGGTGGTCAAGGGTGAAATCTTACCCCTCGAGCACACCGGGTTCAGGCAAAAGCATGGTACTATGGACAATTTAACGGCATTGCAAATTATAAATGAAAAATATATCAAGGTCCGAGGAGGGAGAGTCTATGGAGCTTTTATAGACTTCTCCACAGTTTTTGACAAAGTAGACCATCCTTTGCTGTGGAAGAAATTATCGGACCTTGGCATGCCGTCCACCCTCCTGGAGCTAGTCCGGGCTCTCCACTCTGATACCTGGTGTAGAGTCTTGTTAGGTGGTGAAAGGGGTCTTTCTCAAGTAATTTCTTCAGCCAATGGGTTAAAACAAGGCTGTTTATTGGCCCCTCTATTATTTTCACTTTATATATCTGATCTCCCTCATGTTTTATCCATAAGTGAAGGAATTGCACCCGTTTTGGGGGGTACTCCGATCATCTGTTTGTTATATGCAGACGATATATTAATTCTGGACTTAACACCAAAAGGATTAAATAATCGTCTACAGGTACTTTTTGAATATGCAGAGGCACACCATCTGAAGATAAATGTGTCAAAGAGTAAAGTAATGTGCATGTCGGGAAGGAAAAAGTTGAAACATGTGAGCTTTCCTTGGTCTGTAGGTGGACAAAGATTGGAAGTGGTGAAATCTTATGTCTTCCTTGGAAAAACTATTGTTGGTAACCTAAGTGAAAAAGCTCACATAGCAAACAACACCCGGAAAGCAATTGCCCAAGGTAAAAGTTTATTCTCCCTTTATAATTCCACAGGTAGGAGACACCGCTATTCTGCTAGAGGTTTATCGTGCTAAAATCCCAGCTTCGTTACTTTATGGTATTGAATTACTTGATATAAGAAAATGGGATTTTTTTAAATACTACGGAAGGAAAAATTTTGCGGTATTTAACCACAGTTAACACAGCATGCTCTATAGCCGCTCTTAGGTTGGAATTCGGCCTGTGTAGTAGTTGGCTCAGGGCCTAGCTGGGATAGTGCGCTGGGTCTTTAGCCTTGCAAGGGGAGAGCCTGGTACCCTAAGACACCTCATTCAAAAAGAATTGCTTGGAACTTTTAAAGAGCATTTGTTAATTGTAAAAAACTTTAGAACAGCAGTTGATCTTCTACAATTAGATGAATCAGTTCTTTTTACTTTATCTGCATATCAGCTGAAGTCCATTTTGAAGCTGGCCTCTTGGAAATTAAGCTTTAAGATGGATAGGGAAGCCCGTATCTTAAAGAAAGGAGTCTCTCTGGCCATCGATGCCTGCCTAATAAGAAAAGTGCAACCATATGTCACCTGGAACCTCCCACATGGTATACGCCAGTTTTTGTTTTTATTAAAGCAGGATCTACTCCCTTTGAATAATCTACTGTCTAGATGGTATGGCTCCTCAGCTATGTGTAACTTTTGTAACACTTCAATTCAGGACATCACGCATGTGTTCTTTGTGTGCCCGGCTCTACTTTTGCATAGGCGTAAGTGGCTGAGACCAATTTGTCTTCAATTAAGTATTCTTTCTGCCTCTGCACTTCTAGACACTATTTATAATCCCCCTAATGAAATGTTTTGTTATACATTTTTTTAACTTTTTCAAAAGTTTTCTAGATATATATTAGATGGTTTTAAATGTACATTTCGCTTTGTATTTTCATTTTGTGACAGTATGAAAATGTATTTGTCTTGGTAATCTTTTATGTGGATCTCATTTGAGTTCCAAAATCATAAATAAATAAACTTGAAACTTGAAACTCCTACCTTGGGCCCCATCACTGGAACTAACTGATCCAGCACATCCGTGACTGTTCTGAAATGGCCCACTTCATAGATCTTTTAAAAACATTGCTATTTTAAGTTCCTGTTCCTCTTTTTTTTCACCATACCTGGATTGCACTTCAGAGCCTACATACCCCCGCAGTGATGATTTGTTGCTCTACATCAAGTCCTTTTAACATAATATATATATTCTTTTATTATTTATTTGATCATTAATTATGTACATTATGTAAAATGTATTAATTTTATTTGTGGGTGGATAGGTTTGTAAGGTCTAAGGTGGGACATTATTCAAGTAATAATTAATTCATGAATAATTATGAATTGTTAATTAATTAGTTTATTGATTATCAATTATATATATTGAGCTATACATCTTTATTTTGTTATATTTTAAGTGTCGACTGCTAAGTTTGTGAGGGTATGGTGTGGGAATGTAATTAAGTAATTAATAAATAAATAAAGTATTAATTGTAAAATTGTTTAATAAACGTGTCTATTGTGTAATTGTTTATATATTTAATTATTAAGAGTTTTAGATTTGTTCTAAATTAATCAGGTTATTCAAATATGTAATGTGTTTTGAGTGAAGTACTTTCTCTACTGTTGCACAGACTGGAATGGGAATAGTAATTCTCACCCCTATGAAGTCCACCACTTTCCCTACTGTTGCACAGATTGGAGTGGGATTTGGAAATCTTACCCTTCTGAACTCCAATACTTTCCCTAAAGTTGCACAGATTGGAGTGGGAATAGTAAACTTAACCCTTCCAAAGACCATTGCTTTCCCAACCATTGCACAGACTGGAAGTGGAATAGTGAAACATGTACCTCCAAATTCCAATACTTTCCCTACTGTTGACCTGTTTGGAGTGGGAGTTGTAAATGTAACCCCTCTGAAAGTCTATGCTTTCATTACAGTCGCATAAACCTGAGTTGGAATATTATTTCTATTATTCTGAGACTTTAATATTTTTCTTACTATTGTTTAAATGTATCTATTTTTGATATTAGTTTAGGTTTGAATTTTATATTATTTCTTAATGAATATATATATATATATATTTTTATAATATTTTTGTGAAAAACCTTTTGGGGATTTTATAGTTTTTTATATGTAATTAATTTGGTAAATTATTGAATGTTTTGCAATTGATTTGTTAGTAGTTATTATATGTGTATATTATATATATATATATATTCACTGAAAAAACCATAGGTTATAGACCATATATAGTTAGGAATTAGCATTTACAAAACCTTGAAAATTCACTGCAAAAACCATAGGTTAGAGACCATATATAGTTAGCTGGACATTTTATTGACATAAAACCAATGAAATTCCATATATAGTTAGTTGCACTAACTATATATCGCGCACCCGCAATCCACTGCTGATGATGTCACATATTACATCATTCATGACATGGTCAGTGACATCACTGATGACATCACTGATGACATCTCAAATGACATCACTGATGACATCATCCAGTGACTGTGTGTTTCTGAAAAGTTTAAATATGTTTTACATATTGAAGAATGAGTAGATGTAGAAGTGTCTGGATGAAGGATTTAGTAGGTGCGTGACTGACTGTATGAGTGAGTGATTAAATGTGTCTCACTGAGTGCATGGGTTAGTGACTAAACTGTCTTAATTTGTGCATCATTATGTCTGTTGTTCTGTAAACTGCTGCATGTGTTGATCAGTAGCTATATGAGTAACTATATGGGTTATTGATTGATTGCCCAAGTATTTGTATGGGAGACTGAGTGTGTGTGTGGCTAGCTGGGAGGTGTGTGACTCTGTGCAGATCAATCTGTACTTGTATCAATGATTGTATAAGAAGGTAAGTATGTGTTAGTATATGTTTGAAAATGTAAGGTGCTCTATGTTTAACTGTATAGACAAGAAAATGGAAATGTCTTTACAAGACTGACTAGGTGTGTGAGTAACTCCATGGATGAGTGGCGGACTGTGAGTGTCTGTATAGGTGTATGAGTGCATATGATAGTGTTGTAAAGATGAGTGATTGTATGTATGAATGATTGTATGGGTGAATGAGTGAAGGTGTGTGTAGACGTAGCAATCAGTGAGTGCGTATGTAGTAACTAGTATTGGTGTGTCAATGGTTTCAAAAATTATACTCTCTTTTTAACACTGGGTGAAACAGAGGTTATATTAAAATGTGAGGAGATGCATTGTATTGTCACATGAATGATATCATCAGTGATGTGGTCATTGATGTCAAATGAGATGTCATCAGTGATGTCATCAGTGATGTCATTTGAGATGTCATCAGTGATGTCATCAGTGATGTCACTGACCATGTCATGAATGATGTAATATGTGACATCATCAGCAGTGGATTGCGGGTGCGCGATATATAGTTAGTGCAACTAACTATATATGGAATTTCATTGGTTTTATGTCAATAAAATGTCCAGCTAACTATATATGGTCTCTAACCTATGGTTTTTGCAGTGAATTTTCAAGGTTTTGTAAATGCTAATTCCTAACTATATATGGTCTATAACCTATGGTTTTTTCAGTGAATTTTCAAGGTTTTGTAAATGCTAATTCCTAACTATATATGGTCTATAACCTATGGTTTTTTCAGTGAATTTCAATGGTTTTTTAATAGCAAATATCATAAGCTGTCGAATGTCAAGTACGTGGTAAGTAAAAACATTTTCGTGTTTATGCACACTGATCTGCTTTGAATGCTGCCCCCCACCCCTCATTTCTATTAGGAGTACTCTCTCTTTGCAGATAGTGAAGGGTAGTTAACGCAGCCCTTTGCCCCCTTTGTAATCCGTCGTGCCTGCTTCTCTCTCCATTTGATTGATTGTTCTCTTTGGTTCATTCTCTATTTACAAACAAGCACAGAGTCGCAATACTCTGTTTAGTCTTTGCAGATAGCGAAAAATCGTGTAAAAAAACAAAAGGAATCGAGCAAAATCAGTAGGCCACTAATGGGATCTCTTTTTGACCTCGCTAAAATAGAAACATTAGGAACAACCTGTTGAAAATAGCAATGCGTATGTACATAAGCGGCGTTCATTTGTGTTCACAGTACCCCTTGTTGATTGTTTGAATCGAGCATTGAATTGTTCGAAGTTGATTCTCTTAAGGATCTTCTCTGCCTGCAAACGAGGAAGAATAGGAATATTCTCTCTCCCTTTGCAGATAGTGAAGGGTAGGTAACGCAAGCCTTTAACACGTCGTACCTATTTCATTCCTCATTGATTGATTGATTGTCCGAACATTGACTGTTTGGGAATTAGTTCTTTTTGGAGGTATTCCCTGTTTGCAAATAAACGTAGGAAAATCTTTGCAAGTAGTGAAAGGGTACGTAATGCGGACCTTTCTCCCCCGTTGTAATCTGTCATGCCTATCTACTCCCCACTGATTGATGCACCTGTTTCACCCGGACCATTTACTAGAGATACGTCATCTGGCCCGACCAGAGAGCACCCCTAGTGAAAAGGACATATGCAATAATAACGAAGTGATCACTGTATCCTGTTAACAGAAACTTTAGCATGAAACAACCTGGAAAGAAAAGAATAGGAAAACGAAAATCAGTAGGCCACTGATGAACTTTTATTAAACAACGAACAAAGAAACGATAACATAACGTAATGATAAAACCTATTAATGTCCTAGAAACAAGAAAACGTTAAAATATGCCAGTGGTGAGAGACCAGAAAAACAGTAAGAGAAACCAAATCACCCCTCGCTGTCCCACCGCCTGCCACGCCAAAAAAATCGATAGACTAGGGAAAATGCAAGTCAGTAGAACATCCGCCCCCACTCTGGAAACTTCCAAGGTGGGGCAGGGTTGCGGCTATGCCCAGCCGGGAGCAGCCCATATAAGGCAGGTCCTGCTGCCACGCCTCGGCCAGGAGATCCTAACGTAGGGTGTAGCCGGAGGAGAGGCCGAGGCCAGCGGGACCCGGCCAGGGGATTGCCTTTACAACGCTGAACAGTTGCAGGGGGGGGAATGTCTCCTCGACCCTCCCCTCTCTCTCCCAGTCGGGCCGCTGTGGCCCTTGAGAGTTGCAGGTACTCCCGCCACATGCTCTTCCGGTCCGGCCACCAACGGTCAGGGGGCCGAGGCCGACGGGATCCGGCTGCAGCCGATAAACCAAGAAACCCGTTCATGGGGCCAGAGCCAGGGGCGTCCGGCCGACATCTACCGGAAGCCCGGCCCGAAGACGGACGGGACACTTCTTCTTTCTTGAATAATGGCTGCGACAACACTGGGGGGGGATGTCTTGCACATGCCTCTGACCCCCCCCCCCCTCGTCCTCATCGCCTGGTCCGGCCATAACGAATCTCAAGCGAGACGCCGTGGGGTGCACTGGGAGGGAGAGACGGTGCGAACAGGCCTCTCCCGCCTCCCCAGGTGGAGGCTTCCCAGCTGCACCCTCAGCGCTCCAGGCGCCCGGAAAAGGGTTCTTCCACTGTGGCCATGCTGCAACGTCTCGCCCGGCAGGGTGGAGCCCGTCCGCTCATTTGACCCCGCGATCGCCAGTAGCTACCGAACTCTCAAAATGGCGGTCGACCTGGCAAGAGCGGGCCCAGCATAAAGAAATGGCCCGGTCACTGGTTGACTCCACCACCGTACTCCTCCACGACCTTGAAGATTCTAGAGGAGCCGCGGGAGTCTCCGACCCCCGATGGGGAATGACTGCCATGATCGCCCGTGGAGTGACGAAACTGTATCCGCGGGACGTCGGCGCTCCCATGCTGGCGCCAGCCTCACTTTGAATTACTAGAATCCTGCAGACCTCAGTTCCGGTGAAAGCACAGTGTGACCCGGTAGGAAAAATTGTTGCACCCCCTCCCCTTTTTGACTGATAGTTCAAACCACCGATCCTTTTCTTTGCCCTTTTAACGGAACTTTGGACTGCCTCCCCCTCTTTTACATTTTCTAGAGAAAACAAAACATTAACCACTACATTAGCATAGCAGTTGACACCAGAACTGTTTTCAAATTTAAAACCAACAACATCTTCAACAGAATCCTTTTTGTTTCTGCTGTGACCCTGCTACAGCACAGGCATTGTCCCCAGCAGTAATTCTGCAATGCCGGTAAGAATAGCTGTGGTGCCTACTGGACTCACTCTCCCCCGCGGCGCCCCACGCCGTTATTTGCTGGGCGGCAACTTACTAGACATCACTTTCGTGCCATCTAGATTTCAGCGCATTCTGCTGCCTTGGAACTATTCGCACAACAGACCGCTACTGACAAGAATATTTCATTATTGGTGCTGTCAATTTCAATAAATCTATTGGATAATTCAAAAGAAATTGCCACGGTCTCTTCGTTGTTTAAATGTTTTTACTGTTTTTGTTTTGTTGTATATATTTATATGTTATTAAAGTTTTATATTCCTACTACTTTGTTGGAGTGCTATATATTTTTAATGTGACACATAATTGTAAAAACTTTGATGTACAAAGAGTCATTCCTGGAATCTTCCGCTTCAGGCTCGGTCCCCTCCCCAATCACAATACAGGATGGTTTTCAGATAGTAGGAACACGTGTGGTGTGACGGATCTCATCGGGTGTGGGCCTTGATCTACTATAACTCCTTTGAAGAGGGGTGATTCTTTACAGCTGGGGCCATAAACTACATCTGCAGGGCTAGGTGACAGCCTGGACAATCGGACACAGAGGAAGAGGAGTGTCAGAGGGTGCGGTAGTGAATAGGGCGAAAGGGAGGTGTCGGGCGGGCACAGAGTGTGATTCTCAGGGAAGAGCAGCGCAGATGGGGGGAGGTTTATTGCCCATGCATAAGACAGAGAGCGGGGGTGACCAGTGCCTGGGGAAGATGCTTGCGAGGGTGAGGAGCCATGCTACGAATCGACAGCGTGCAGAGAGTGGGTCTGGTCAAGGCATCTAAAATGGCTGCCGTGCACGACAAAAGTGTGGCATTTCAAAAAAGGCAAGATGGCGCAGACAATGTTTTTCAACACTTCCTCATTTCCTTCGAATCGAACGTTAACAGACGTTGGGGCATATTACCAAAGTTAAGCGATATTTATCGCTAACGATGCTTACCAACGAATTTTTTACCGCTAAGCATCGTCAGAAATTATCGAAGATAAACCTTGCTATTATCAAGGTTTATCGCAAATGCGATAATAAACGGCCGCAATGCATGAATATCGCTAAAAACTCAGCGATATTCATGCATTACCGAGCTAATGCTCTTAGCCATGTTATCCACCTCCCATTGGATAACATGGCTAAGAACTGCTCAGGGCAGGTGTTACTTTTTGGAGATATTCGCGCTTAGCGCGAATATCTCCAAAAGTTGGTAATAGGAGATAGATATCTTGCATGTTGTAATGCAAGTTATTGTGGTATATGGAACTCATACCATAATCTCTCAGGAAAGCAGAAACTGATCCTTTTGGGACCGCCTAAAAAGGCCTAGGGGGTGAGGAGTACTCTACTTTGCCCCCTTTTCACGTTCTGAACTATTTTATTTTACTCTCTTCTGTAATTACACAAAATGGCAGCGATAGGATGCATCAGAGACAGACAGTGAGAGAAAGGAGGCCGGAGATGAAGAAGAGATGTCAAATACACATTGGAGATAATATAGTGGCAGAAGGGAAGTAAATATGAGTAAACTTACCATGTAACATAAAACTGTTGCACTCTATACTATAAGTCTCATTTTATACTACAATCACTTCGCTACAACCTCATAAATTAAAAATAAAAATGAATAATGTCTCAAACAATTTTTGATTTCTAAATATAAATTTATTCTTCAGAATTTTCTAAATTTGAAAGAACTAGTAACATGTCCTCATCAGCAATTTCCTCATGAAAAGTCTGCAATGATGATTCTTCTAACTCTATGGTCTCCAAACATTCGATAAATTCGCCATCAACAGATTGATCAAAAAAATCATTCAAGTCATCTCCTCCTTGTGACAATATTTCATTATTGGTGCTGTCAATTTCAATCAATGTAGTGGAATCATTCAAGTCATCTCCTCGTGACAATATTTCATTATTGGTGCTCTCAATTTTAATCAATGTAGTGGAATCATTCAAGTCATCTCCTCCTTGTGACAATATTTCATTATTGGTGCTGTCCATTTCAATCAATCTAATGGAATCATACAAGTCATCTCCTCCTTGTGACAATATTTCATTATTGGTGCTCTCAATTTCAATCAATGTAGTGGAATCATTCAAGTCATCTCCTTGTGACAATATTTCATTATTGGTGCTGTCCATTTCAATCAATGTAGTGGACAATTCAAAAGAAATTGCCACGGTCTCTTCATTGTGAGCCATTTTATTTTGAAATTGCTTGCTGTAAATTGCAGAAAAAAATAATCACTTTCATTTATCGTTTTTAGTAATACATAATATAAAACTAACTTTATCAAGTATTTAGTATAACAGAAGGACTGCAAATAAATAACAGAAAACATTTTTCAAATTATCTTCAAGTGTACAACATAGTTCCCCGTACAAATTAACAACTCACCTTTTTAAAAGTAGGAGAAGTGTTAGTACTGTGTAAATCAAACACCAGAAATTCACCACCAAAAATTCCTCACAAATGTACCTCAGACAGTAGTATCACAAAATGGCTGTGGTTTCCTCTCATTTGACATATATACATAACCAATTAACTTTCATCACACACAAATACAAAACCAAACTAACATTTTAATTGGTTCTAAATTTCAACACTTTCAAATGTGTTTTCCCCATGCAATTTTCCATAGGACATTTACATACGTCTACAGCCTGAATGGCTGAACGGAATTACACCAAACTTGGCAAAATGGTACATCAAACCTAAGAGGTCAGGAAGGATCTACTATGCCCCCTTATGGTCATTTCCCCCTTCGCTTTGGCCTCCTCTTGTCTCTCAATCCTACCGAGAGACAAGATGGCGGCCGCTACGGACTGTTTGGAATGTTGACAGACGCCGGAGAACCAATCAGCTTCGCAAAGCTCCGTAACGCGAAAAGTACGCGAAGCGGAGCGCTGTTACAGATATATATCTTTTTTTGAACGTTAATTTCTCAAAATCCACTGGAGCACGTATATTGAGACCTAGCAAAGGCACATCGGGCTACCAGTCCCTAATATTTTGCCAAGTTTCGTGCAAATCCATTCAGCCGTTCGATTATTATTATTTTTTATTTTTTTTGCCCCGCGGGGCCCTTTTAAAACCTCCACATCAAACGTAGGGGGTCAGCGAGGATCTACTATTCCCCCTTATGGTCATTTGCCCCTTCGCTTTGGCCTCCTCTTGTCTCTCGATCCTACCGAGAGACAAGATGGCGGCCGCTACGGACTGTTTGGAATGTTTACAGACGCCGGAGAACTAATCAGCTTCGCTTCACAAAGCTCCGTTGCGCGAAAAGTACGCGTACTGGAGCGCTGCCCGGTCCGCTGTTACAGATATATATCTTTTTTGAAACGTTAATTTCTCAAAATCCACTGGAGCACATATATTGAGACCTACAAAAGGCACATCGGGCTACCAGTCCCTACAATTTTGCCAAGTTTCGTGCAAATCCATTCAGCCGTTCGGGCTAAAAGTGAGGCCAACCGCCCTATGGAAAACTCAATGTTAAAAACACGTTTTGGGACCCCCTTTTTTCTCAGCCCCCCCTTGACAAACCCCCCCCAAATTTTCAAGGGCTGCTCAGAAACAAAATGTGCCATTTTCCTGAAAATTTCAGCCAATTCCGTCCACAAACGCCAAAGTTATTAGACATAGAATTTTCAAAAATCCCATAGAGAAAAAATCCTAACTATATATACCTACTGGCGACCGCCAGTAGGTAATGTGTGTGTGTTTTTTATAGAAGTGAATAAAAAAACATAACCCCAAAAATGTAATATAATGTAATTATTTTAATAAAAGTGTTACATTATATATATATATATATATATATATGTGTATAAAAGCATACAGACATATATGTGTGTATGTGTTTATATAAGTATATTTTTATATATATGTTTAAATATGAATTAAATGTATTTGATTAATTTTATATAGTATAATATGTATGATTTACTATACTGTTTTAAGATATATATATATATATATTTTTTTTTTTCTCCCCAATGATGCGGCACTCAGCGTTTATGGGTTTATAAACAACAATTCCTTTATTTCTCCAGCTCGGACCAACGCGTTTCAGCCATCACAGGCTTTGTGACCGTGAACAAAGCCTGTGATGGCTGAAACGCGTTGGTCCGAGCTGGAGAAATAAAGGAATTGTTGTTTATAAACCCATAAACGCTGAGTGCCGCATCATTGGGGAGAAAATTGTTAAAGGGCCCTGATCCGGCCCCTTTGCAGAGCACCCACAGTTGTGCGCCCGGAGCCTTTGGATCGTCTTGGTGGAGAAATATATATATATATATATATATATATATATATATATATATATAAATATATATTACCTACTGGCGGTCGCCAGTAGGTATATATAGTTAGGATTTTTTCTCTATGGGTTTTTTGAAAATTCTATGTCTAATAACTTTGGCGTTTGTGGACGGAATTGGCTGAAATTTTCAAGAAAATGGCACATTTTGTTTCTGAGCAGCCCTTGAAAATTTGGGGGGGGTTCGTCCAGTGGGGGCCGAGAAAAAAGGGGGGTCCCAAAACGTGTTTTTAACATTGAGTTTTCCATAGGGCGGTTGGCCTCACTTTTAGCCCGAACGGCTGAATGGATTTGCACGAAACTTGGCAAAATTGTAGGGACTGGTAGCCCGATGTGCCTTTTGTAGGTCTCAATATATGTGCTCCAGTGGATTTTGAGAAATTAACGTTTAAAAAAAGATATATATCTGTAACAGCGGACCGGGCAGCGCTCTGGTTCGCGGACTTTTCACGCAACGGAGCTTTGTGAAGCGAAGCTGATTGGTTCTCCGGCGTCTGTCAACATTCCAAACAGTCCGTAGCGGCCGCCATCTTGTCTCTCGGTAGGATCGAGAGACAAGAGGAGGCCGAAGCGAAGGGGCAAATGACCATAAGGGGGCATAGCACATTGTCGCTCACCCCCTAGGTTTGATGTGGAGGTTTTAAAAGGGCCCCGCGGGGCAAAAAAAAATAAAAATAATAATAATCGAACAGCTGAATGGATTTGCACGAAACTTGGCAAAATTGTAGGGACTGGTAGCCCGATGTGCCTTTGCTAGATCTCAATATATGTGCTCCAGTGGATTTTGAGAAATTAACGTTCAAAAAAAGGTATATATCTGTAACAGCGCACCGCTTCGCGTACTTTTCGCGTTACGGAGCTTTGCGAAGCGAAGCTGATTGGCTCTCCGGTGTCTGTAAACATTCCAAACAGTCCGTAGCGGCCGCCATCTTGTCTCTCGGTAGGATCGAACAGCTGAATGGATTTGCACGAAACTTGGCAAAATTGTAGGGACTGGTAGCCCGATGTGCCTTTGCTAGGTCTCAATATATGTGCTTCAGTGCATTTTGAGAAATTAACGTTCAGAAACAAGATATATATCTGTAACAGCGCTCCGCTTCGCGGAGATAAAATTATATGTGTATTACCTAGCTGTTGCTAACACCAGTTAGCGACGGCTAGTAGAAGATAGCGACCATCTTGGGCCCCACTTTGCATGTGAGTGATATTTATCACTAATGACATGCAAAGTGGGCATGCCAAGATGTTAGCGACTGGAAACAGTCGCTAACATCGCTATCTCCTATTATCAACTTTTGGAAATATTCGAGATAAGGGCGAATATCTCTAAAAGCTACCACCTGCCCTGAGCAGTTCTTAGCCATGTTATCCAATGGGAGGTGGATAACATGGCTAAGAGCATTAGCTCGGTAATGCATGAATATCGCTGAGTTTTCAGCGATATTAATGCATTGCGGTCGTTTTTTATCGTATTTCCGATAAACCTTGATAATAGCAAGGTTTATCTGCGATAATTTCTGACGGTAAAAAAATCGTTGCTAAGCATCGTTAGGGATAAATATCGCTTAACTTTGGTAATATGTCCCAACGTCTGTTAACGTTCGATTCGAAGGAAATCAGGAAGTGTTGAAAAACATTGTCTGCGCCATCTTGTCTTTTTTCAAATGCCACACTTTTGTCGTGCACGGCAGCCATTTTAGATGCCTTGACCAGACCCACTCTGTGCACGCTGTCGATCCTTAGCATGGCTCCCCACCCTCGCAAACATCTCCCCCAGGCAGTGGTCACCCCCGCTCTCTGTCTTATGCATGGGTAATAAACCTCCCCCATCTGCGCTGCTGTTCCCTGAGAATCACACCCTGTGCCCGCCCGACACCTCCCTTTCGCCCTATTCACTACCGCACCCTCTGACACTCCTTTTCCTCTGTGTCCGATTGTCCAGGCTGGTCCTAGGGTATCAGCTAGCCCTGCAGATGTAGTTTATGGCCACAGCTGTAAAGAATCACCCCTCTTCAAAGGAGTTATAGTAGATCAAGGCCCACACTCGATGAGATTCGTCACAGCAGAAGCGTTGCTATTATCTGAAAAACATCCTGTATTGTGATTGGGGAGGGGACCGAGCCTGAAGCGGAAGATTCCAGGGATGACTGTTTGTACATCAAAGTTTTTACAATTATGTGTCACATTAAAAATATATAGCACTCCGACAAAGTAGTAAGATTATAAAACTTTAATAATTTATAAATATATACAAGAAAACAAAAATAGTAATAACATATAAACATTTTTAGGGAAAAACAACGAAGTAGCGGTCGGCTGTGCGAATAGTCCCAACGCAGCACAACGTCCAGATTTCCGGCGTGGGGCGTCGCGGGGGGTGGGTCATCAGTAGCAAACTGTTGTGCGAATAGTTCCAAGGCAGCAGAACGCGTTGAAATCTAGATGACACGAAAGTGATGTCTAGTAAGTTGCCACCCAGCAAATAACGGCATGGGGCGTCGCGGGGGGTGGGTCATCAGTAGCAAACTGTTGCGCGAATAGTTCCAAGGCAGCAGAACGATGGCACCAAGGTGATGTCCAGTAAGTTGCCGCACTGGTTTTGGTATCCTACAATGCTGCTCCGAATAACGGCGTGGAGCGCCCCGGGGGAGGCGGCGTGAACGGGCCTCTCCAGGTGGAGTGTCATCTGTTGTAGTGGGGCGCCCCTTTACCGTTTCAGTTGCCATTCCGTCCGTTTTTGGTCCACTGTGTCAAAAGCCGCAATTCAGCTGAGTTGCGCCCACTCTTGCGGTGCAGCGATAGGCGGCTGTCACAGGACTCTCAAAATGGCGGCAGGCTGTTTCCTTTTTGGGCCTGGTCCACTGAAATGGCCCTGGGACACCTTGGAAATCGGACGCTTGTCTGCTAGGTCTTGGACCTCATTCTCGAAAGCGTCCCCTCCGCCTTGAGAATTCATCAAAAGTTTTGGGGGCTCCGACTCCTGCAGGCTTCTGGTGGGGAGCGGCTGCCATGATTGCTCGCGGAATGACCACGACTGAGCTACGAGATGGTGGTGCTTTCATGCTGACGCCAGCTTCAGTCTGAAACATCCAGAAACAAGGTGGGGCTTTCATCGTTTGGGGAAAAAAAAAAGTTTTCATCCTATGAAAAGTGTTGTTTTTAGGTCACATGATCAAGCCTTCCATCATTAGGAAACCAAAAGTAAAATGAACCAATGAAAAGTTTTATAAACAAGTCACATGACCTGTTATGCGGCATAGGGTGTAAAATTAGGAGAAAATACGTTGGCACGTGAGGCGGCGTCAGTAGCGGACCGATGTGCGAATAGGCCGAAGGCAACACAACGCGCCAAGATCTGGATGGCACCGAGGTGGTGTCCAGCAAGTTGCAGCACTGGTGTGGCCATCCTACAATGCTGAAAGTCGGCGTGGGGCGCCCCGTTGGCCTGTGAGTTTGCGTCAGTAGCGGACCGATGTGCGAATAGGCCGAAGGCAGCACAACGCGCCAAGATCCGGATGGCACCGAGGTGGTGTCTAGTAAGTTGTCGCACTGGTGTGGCCATCCAACAATGCTGAAAGTCGGCGTGGGGCGCCCCGTTGGCCTGTGAGTTTGCGTCAGTAGCGGACCGATGTGCGAATAGGCCGAAGGCAGCACAACGCGCCAAGATCCGGATGGCACCGAGGTGGTGTCTAGTAAGTTGCCGCACTGGTGTGGCCATCCTACAATGCTGAAAGTCGGCGTGGGGCGCCCCGTTGGCCTGTGAGTTTGCGTCAGTAGCGGACCGATGTGCGAATAGGTCGAAGGCAGCACAACGCGCCAAGATCCGGATGGCACCGAGGTGGTGTCTAGTAAGTTGTCGCACTTCTGTGGCCATCCTACAATGTTGAAAGTCGGCGTGGGGCGCCCCGTTGGCCTGTGAGATGGCGTCAGTAGCGGACCGATGTGCGAATGGGGCCAAAGGCAGCGCAACAATATTTTCTGATTTGAAGACACCACAAGGCGCTGAGATGCCAAGATCCGGATGGCACCGAGGTGGTGTCTAGCAAGTTGTGGCACTGGTGTGGCCATCGTACAATGGTAAAAGTCGGCGTGGGGCGCCCTGTTGGCCTGTGAGATGGTGTCAGTAGCGGACTGATGTGTGAATGGGGCCAAAGGCAGCGCAACAATATTTTCTACTATATTTTCGGAGTAGAAGACACCACAAGGCGCTGAGATGCCAAGATCCGGATGGCACCGAGGTGATGTGTAAGTTGCGGACGGATGTGCGAATGGGGCCAAAGGCAGCTCAACAATATTTTCTGAAGAGAATACACCACAAGGCGCTGAGATGCCAAGATCCGGATGGCACCGAGGTGATGTCTAAGTTGCGGACCGATGTGCGAATGGGGCCAAAGGTAGCGTAACAAGATTTTCTGTATGGAAGATACCACTAGGCGTTGAGATGCCAAGATTCGGATGGCACCGAGGTGATGTCTAGGAAGTTGTGCCACTGGTGTGGCCATCGTACAATGGTAAAAGTCGGCGTGGGGCGCCCTATTGGCCTGTGAGATGGTGTCAGTAGCGGACTGATGTGCGAATGGGGCCAAAGGCAGCGCAACAATATTTTCTGACTGACACCACAAGGCGCTGAGATGCCAAGATCCGGATGGCATCGAGGTGATGTCTAAGTTGCGGACTGATGTGCGAATGGGGCCAAAGGCAGCGTAACAATATTTTCTGTATGGAAGATACCACTAGGCGTTGAGATGCCAAGATTCGGATGGCACCGAGGTGATGTCTAGCAAGTTGGTGTGGTCATCCTACAATGCTGAAACTCGGCGTGGGTCACCCCATTAGCCTGTGAGATGGCGTCAGTAGTGGACCGATGTGCGAATAGGCCGAAGGCAGCACAACGCGCCAAGATCCGGATGTCACCGTGGTGGTTTCATAGTTGAGAGGCACTTCATCTGCAGTGGGGCGCCGAGATCCGGATGGCACCGAGGTGATGTCTAGCAAGTTGCTGTACTTGTGTGGTCATCCTACAATGCTGAAACTCGGCGTGGGTCGCCCCATTAGCCTGTGAGATAGCTGTTCTTTGGATTTGGGCCTGGTCCACTAAAATGGCCCTGGGACACCTAAGAACTCGAACGCTCGATTTTTTTTTCCTTTCCTGTACATGCAAAAAAAGGTAAATGCCCGGTATGTTACACGCTTCATCTGCCACGATGAACTCTCCAGAGGAACCGAAAAAATATATAGTTGTGGTAACTATACCATGCATCGTCATATGGAGAGGTGGCACCAATTAATTATAGTGCTGCATAAAAGAGAGATTTGGAGGAGAACCCCTGACCTGCTAGTACATTCATCAAAGAAGTGGCACTGAGAGCTTCAGAGGCAAGGGAAACGGTCCCAAATATTTAGAAGAACTTTGGAAAGATTAAAATGACATGTTTAGATTGTGGTAAATTAATTTCATGTGGGCAGATGAGTGTTACTCTAATAAATACAGCATATGAACATCATCATAGTCGATGGTTGGTAGAGACATTTTGACTATATCCTGGACCTGCCCGTCCTCGCCCAAAATGGCGCCGGAATAAATGGGACTCGTAACTCCTTGTTGTGTACTGGTTGCAGAACCTTGAAATCACGAGATACGTATGCAGTTTTGAAGCACATGGCGGGCGGGGACGAGAATTGATTGAATATTTCGACATCCCTATTGATATTAAGTTCTGATGTGTTATTGATTACTGTACTGTTGAAAATTCGAATTAACGTCACCCATGGTACTTGCCCGCAAATGTATATCTAGATAATTTTATTGTAACTGGCCCTGTCGTATTTTAATTATAAAATGTACGTCCACCGATTCCGTAACTGTTAGACACCTTAGTTTTTGCAACCTAATGGCCCGCCCGTTACGTTCCTCTACAGTGTAAATGTCTATTCATCATATACGATTACAGTTTGCTCCGTGGCAGGCCCACGTGGTTATAGGCTCGTATTTGTATAATGAAATTTTCACAATAAAGGTTTTTAAAAGAAAACATGGTAGTAGTGTATACATTGGTAAAGTTTTTAATAATAGTCACTGTTTTAGAATCATTAAAAGGCAAGTGAAATAAAGCAGACCAATTACATGAAGGGTAAAAGGTATAATACGAAGGAACGCAGTAAAGATAAATGGTCAAGGGCTGTTGTGTTTTCTATTCCTGCAACATAAAGTGATCGATAAGAATCTCATATTCAGGCGTATCGGCGACTAAGACAGCAGGTCGACCCTCTTTTGCTCAACGGCTCCGTCATGGGACGAAGAAACGCTCTATTTCTCGAAAAAAGAATATATTTTACTTGCAGGACAGTTGTGAAATTTCCGGGAAAGTACATTAGCCTGGAACATTATAACATATATTTAAGAGAAAATAATGTTCGGAAGTAATTAAAAGCGTAATTTTTAGGTGATATGACCAAGGCTTTCATCATTAGAATAAGAAAAGTAAAATGAACCAATGAAAAGTTTTATTAACAAGTCACATGACTTGTTATGCTTACGTTACGCGCTGCGCGCCCCGGATGACTTCCGGATGCGCTAACGCGGCGCGTCATATGACGCATTACGCGACAACGCAGGTCCAGAATATAGTCAAAATGTCTCCACCAACCAGCGGTCGAAACACAACCCCTTTCAGCAGGCTAAATAGTTCTGTTAAATGACAACAGAAAGGACAGGCAACAAGAACCATCAGTCAAAGAGGGGAGGGCTAGTTCTTCTCTACCGGGTTACATTGGGGCGCTACCGGAACTGATCGAATTGGTAGTCTACAGTGTTTCTGGATGTTTCAGACCGAAGCTGGGGTTAGCATGAGAGCAGCACCATTTCGTAGCTCCGTTGTGGCCATTCCGCAACCAATCATGGCAGCCGCTCTTTATCGTTATTTTGGGCGGGGTGGGTGGCGGAGCCGAGCTGTTTTGCAGCCATCATTGTGTGGAGTTCAGTTCATCTCACTAGTTTTGTATTTGTCATGAGGGGTTGTTCCTAATGTTTCTATTTTAGCGAGGTCAAAAAGAGATCCCATTAGTGGCCTACTGATTTTGCTCGATTCCTTTTCTTTTTTTTTACACGATTTTTCGTTATCTGCAAAGACTAAACAGAGTATTGCGACTCTGTGTTTGTTTGTAAATAGAGAATGAACCAAAGAGAACTAATTCTAAAATAGTAAATACTTGGATAACAATCAATCAAATGGAGAGAGAAGCAGGCACGACGGATTACAACGGGGGCAAAGGCCTGCGTTAACTACCTTTCACTATCTGCAAAGAGAGAGTACTCCTAATAGAAATGAGGGGGGGGCACCATTCAAAGCAGATCAGTGTGCATAAACACGAAAATGTTTTCACTTACCACGTACTTGACATTCGACAGCTTATGATATTTGCTATTAAAAAACCATTGAAATTCACTGAAAAAACCATAGGTTATAGACCATATATAGTTAGGAATTAGCATTTACAAAACCTTGAAAATTCACTGAAAAAACCATAGGTTATAGACCATATATAGTTAGGAATTAGCATTTAAAAAACCTTATTTTACTCACACAAAACCATTGAAATTCCATATATAGTTAGTTGCACTAACTATATATCGCGCACCCGCAATCCACTGCTGATCATGTCACATATTACATCATTCATGACATGGTCAGTGACATCACTGATGACATCACTGATGACATCTCAAATGACATCACTGATGAGATCACTGATGACATCTCATTTGACATCAATGACCACATCACTGATGATATCATTCATGTGACAATACAATGCATCTCCTCACGTTTTAATATAACCTCTGTTTCACCCAGTGTTAAATACAGAGTATAATTTTTGAAACCATTGACACACCAATACTAGTTACTACATACGTACTCACTGATTCCTACGTCTACACACACATTCACTCATTCACCCATACAATCATTCATACATACAATCACTCATCTTTACAACACTATCATATGCACTCATACACCTATACAGACACTTACACTCTGCCACTCATCCATGGAGTTACTCACACACCTAGTCAGTCCTGTAAAGAATCAATCACACTTCCATTTTCTTGTCTATACAGTTAAACATAGAGCACCTTACATTTTCAAACATATACTAACACATACTTACTTTCTTATACAATCATTGATACAAGTACACATTGATCTGCACAGAGTCACACACCTCCCAGCCAGCCACACACACACTCAGTCTCCTATACAAATACTTGGACAATCAATCAATAACCCATATAGTTAATCATATAGCTACTGATCAACACATGCAGCAGTTTACAGAACAACAGACATAATGATGCACAAATTAAGACAGTTTACTCACTAACCCATGCACTCAGTGAGACACATTTAATCACTCACTCATACATTCAGTCATGCACCTACTAAATCCTTCGTCCAGACACTTATACATCTACTCATTCTTCAATATGTAAAACATATTTAAACTTTACAGAAACACACAGTCACTGGATGATGTCATCAGTGATCTCATCAGTGATGTCATTTGAGATGTCATCAGTGATGTCATCAGTGATGTCATTTGAGATGTCATCAGTGATGTCATCAGTGATGTCATTTGAGATGTCATCAGTGATGTCATTTGAGATGTCATCAGTGATGTCATCAGTGATGTCACTGACCATGTCATGAATGATGTAATATGTGACATGATCAGCAGTGGATTGCGGGTGCGCGATATATAGTTAGTGCAACTAACTATATATGGAATTTCAATGGTTTTGTGTGAGTAAAATAAGGTTTTTTAAATGCTAATTCCTAACTATATATGGTCTATAACCTATGGTTTTTTCAGTGAATTTTCAAGGTTTTGTAAATGCTAATTCCTAACTATATATGGTCTATAACCTATGGTTTTTTCAGTGAATATATATATATATATATTCTCCACGAATGCCTCTCATTCAAAGACGCTACTCCATTCAGAGGTGAGTTAACAAACCCTTTATTTCTCAAAGCGGCACATTATGGCTGTTTCTCAATTCCCCGACGCGTTTCAGAGTCAACAGACTCCTTCCTCATGGGGCAGCAATTAACAAGCACGGCGTGGCCACACCTATTTTTATCCAAATTGCATGCAATCTCCAGTGAAGCATGCTGGTAGTTGTGGTCTAGTGTTCCCCACCATTAGGGTCCGTGCAATTTTGTCAATAATGTTTTATTTGCCAGTAACGTTCATTTTTCAGCCCTCCGGTGGGCCCCAGACATGATGCGCCGTTTTCTCAGTGGAGCCTCTCAATGCTGTTTTCACGGCTGGTAGCTTTCAACCGTGCAGGCCTGCTTCCATCGTCCTGGCAGGTGGTGCATCTTTCGTGGCTGAGGCTGCCGCGCTTAATATTCTCCACGAATGCCTCTCATTCAAAGACGCTACTCCATTCAGAGGTGAGTTAACAAACCCTTTAATTTCTCAAAGCGGCACATTATGGCTGTTTCTCAATTCCCCGACGCGTTTCAGAGCCAACAGACTCCTTCCTCATGGGGCAGCAATTAACAAGCACGGCGTGGCCACACCTATTTTTATCCAAATTGCATGCAATCTCCAGTGAAGCATGCTGGTAGTTGTGGTCTAGTGTTCCCCACCATTAGGGTCCGTGCAATTTTGTCAATAATGTTTTATTTGCCAGTAACGTTCATTTTTCAGCCCTCCGGTGGGCCCCAGACATGATGCGCCGCTTTCTCAGTGGAGCCTCTCAATGCTGTTTTCACGGCTGGTAGCTTTCAACCGCGCAGGCCTGCTTCCATCGTCCTGGCAGGTGGTGCATCTTTCGCGGCTGAGGCTGCCGCGCTTAATATTCTCCACGAATGCCTCTCATTCAAAGACGCTACTCCATTCAGAGGTGAGTTAACAAACCCTTTATTTCTCAAAGCGGCACATTATGGCTGTTTCTCAATTCCCCGACGCGTTTCAGAGCCAACAGACTCCTTCCTCATGGGGCAGCAATTAACAAGCACGGCGTGGCCACACCTATTTTTATCCAAATTGCATGCAATCTCCAGTGAAGCATGCTGGTAGTTGTGGTCTAGTGTTCCCCACCATTAGGGTCCGTGCAATTTTGTCAATAATGTTTTATTTGCCAGTAACGTTCATTTTTCAGCCCTCTGGTGGGCCCCAGACATGATGCGCCGCTTTCTCAGTGGAGCCTCTCAATGCTGTTTTCACGGCTGGTAGCTTTGAACCGTGCAGGCCTGCTTCCATCGTCCTGGCAGGTGGTGCATCTTTCGCGGCTGAGGCTGCCGCGCTTAATATTCTCCACGAATGCCTCTCATTCAAAGACGCTACTCCATTCAGAGGTGAGTTAACAAACCCTTTAATTTCTCAAAGCGGCACATTATGGCTGTTTCTCAATTCCCCGACGCGTTTCAGAGCCAACAGACTCCTTCCTCATGGGGCAGCAATTAACAAGCACGGCGTGGCCACACCTATTTTTATCCAAATTGCATGCAATCTCCAGTGAAGCATGCTGGAAGTTGTGGTCTAGTGTTCCCCACCATTAGGGTCCGTGCAATTTTGTCAATAATGTTTTATTTGCCAGTAACGTTCATTTTTCAGCCCTCCGGTGGGCCCCAGACATGATGCGCCGCTTTCTCAGTGGAGCCTCTCAATGCTGTTTTCACGGCTGGTAGCTTTCAACCGCGCAGGCCTGCTTCCATCGTCCTGGCAGGTGGTGCATCTTTCGCGGCTGAGGCTGCCGCGCTTAATATTCTCCACGAATGCCTCTCATTCAAAGACGCTACTCCATTCAGAGGTGAGTTAACAAACCCTTTATTTCTCAAAGCGGCACATTATGGCTGTTTCTCAATTCCCCGACGCGTTTTAGAGCCAACAGACTCCTTCCTCATGGGGCAGCAATTAACAAGCACGGCGTGGCCACACATATTTTTATCCAAATTGCATGCAATCTCCAGTGAAGCATGCTGGTAGTTGTGGTCTAGTGTTCCCCACCATTAGGGTCCGTGCAATTTTGTCAATAATGTTTTATTTGCCAGTAACGTTCATTTTTCAGCCCTCCGGTGGGCCCCAGACATGATGCGCCGCTTTCTCAGTGGAGCCTCTCAATGCTGTTTTCACGGCTGGTAGCTTTCAACCGTGCAGGCCTGCTTCCATCGTCCTGGCAGGTGGTGCATCTTTCGCGGCTGAGGCTGCCGCGCTTAATATTCTCCACGAATGCCTCTCATTCAAAGACGCTACTCCATTCAGAGGTGAGTTAACAAACCCTTTATTTCTCATAGCGGCACATTATGGCTGTTTCTCAATTCCCCGACGCGTTTCAGAGCCAACAGACTCCTTCCTCATGGGGCAGCAATTAACAAGCACGGCGTGGCCACACCTATTTTTATCCAAATTGCATGCAATCTCCAGTGAAGCATGCTGGTAGTTGTGGTCTAGTGTTCCCCACCATTAGGGTCCGTGCAATTTTGTCAATAATGTTTTATTTGCCAGTAACGTTCATTTTTCAGCCCTACGGTGGGCCCCAGACATGATACGCCGCTTTCTCAGTGGAGCCTCTCAATGCTGTTTTCACGGCTGTTAGCTTTCAACCGTGCAGGCCTGCTTCCATCATCCTGGCAGGTGGTGCATCTTTCGCGGCTAAGGCTGCCGCGCTTAATATTCTCCACGAATGCCTCTCATTCAAAGACGCTGCTCCATTCAGAGGTGAGTTAACAAACCCTTTATTTCTCAAAGCGGCACATTATGGCTGTTTCTCAATTCCCCGACGCGTTTCAGAGCCAACAGACTCCTTCCTCATGGGGCAGCAATTAACAAGCACGGCGTGGCCACACCTATTTTTATCCAAATTGCATGCAATCTCCAGTGAAGCATGCTGGTAGTTGTGGTCTAGTGTTCCCCACCATTAGGGTCCGTGCAATTTTGTCAATAATGTTTTATTTGCCAGTAACGTTCATTTTTCAGCCCTCCGGTGGGCCCCAGACATGATGCGCCGCTTTCTCAGTGGAGCCTCTCAATGCTGTTTTCACGGCTGGTAGCTTTCAACCGCGCAGGCCTGCTTCCATCGTCCTGGCAGGTGGTGCATCTTTCGCGGCTGAGGCTGCCGCGCTTAATATTCTCCACGAATGCCTCTCATTCAAAGACGCTACTCCATTCAGAGGTGAGTTAACAAACCCTTTATTTCTCAAAGCGGCACATTATGGCTGTTTCTCAATTCCCCGACGCGTTTCAGAGCCAACAGACTCCTTCCTCATGGGGCAGCAATTAACAAGCACGGCGTGGCCACACCTATTTTTATCCAAATTGCATGCAATCTCCAGTGAAGCATGCTGGTAGTTGTGGTCTAGTGTTCCCCACCATTAGGGTCCGTGCAATTTTGTCAATAATGTTTTATTTGCCAGTAACGTTCATTTTTCAGCCCTCCGGTGGGCCCCAGACATGATGCGCCGCTTTCTCAGTGGAGCCTCTCAATGCTGTTTTCACGGCTGGTAGCTTTCAACCGTGCAGGCCTGCTTCCATCGTCCTGGCAGGTGGTGCATCTTTCGCGGCTGAGGCTGCCGCGCTTAATATTCTCCACGAATGCCTCTCATTCAAAGCCACTACTCCATTCAGAGGTGAGTTAACAAACCCTTTATTTCTCAAAGCGGCACATTATGGCTGTTTCTCAATTCCCCGACGCGTTTCAGAGCCAACAGACTCCTTCCTCATGGGGCAGCAATTAACAAGCACGGCGTGGCCACACCTATTTTTATCCAAATTGCATGCAATCTCCAGTGAAGCATGCTGCTAGTTGTGGTCTAGTGTTCCCCACCATTAGGGTCCGTGCAATTTTGTCAATAATGTTTTATTTGCCAGTAACGTTCATTTTTCAGCCCTCCGGTGGGCCCCAGACATGATGCGCCGCTTTCTCAGTGGAGCCTCTCAATGCTGTTTTCACGGCTGGTAGCTTTCAACCGTGCAGGCCTGCTTCCATCGTCCTGGCAGGTGGTGCATCTTTCGCGGCTAAGGCTGCCGCGCTTAATATTCTCCACGAATGCCTCTCATTCAAAGACGCTGCTCCATTCAGAGGTGAGTTAACAAACCCTTTATTTCTCAAAGCGGCACATTATGGCTGTTTCTCAATTCCCCGACGCGTTTCAGAGCCAACAGACTCCTTCCTCATGGGCAGCAATTAACAAGCACGGCGTGGCCACACCTATTTTTATCCAAATTGCATGCAATCTCCAGTGAAGCATGCTGGTAGTTGTGGTCTAGTGTTCCCCACCATTAGGGTCCGTGCAATTTTGTCAATAATGTTTTATTTGCCAGTAACGTTCATTTTTCAGCCCTCCGGTGGGCCCCAGACATGATGCGCCGCTTTCTCAGTGGAGCCTCTCAATGCTGTTTTCACGGCTGGTAGCTTTCAACCGTGCAGGCCTGCTTCCATCGTCCTGGCAGGTGGTGCATCTTTCGCGGCTGAGGCTGCCGCGCTTAATATTCTCCACGAATGCCTCTCATTCAAAGACGCTACTCCATTCAGAGGTGAGTTAACAAACCCTTTATTTCTCAAAGCGGCACATTATGGCTGTTTCTCAATTCCCCGACGCGTTTCAGAGCCAACAGACTCCTTCCTCATGGGGCAGCAATTAACAAGCACGGCGTGGCCACACCTATTTTTATCCAAATTGCATGCAATCTCCAGTGAAGCATGCTGGTAGTTGTGGTCTAGTGTTCCCCACCATTAGGGTCCGTGCAATTTTGTCAATAATGTTTTATTTGCCAGTAACGTTCATTTTTCAGCCCTCCGGTGGGCCCCAGACATGATGCGCCGCTTTCTCAGTGGAGCCTCTCAATGCTGTTTTCACGGCTGGTAGCTTTCAACCGTGCAGGCCTGCTTCCATCGTCCTGGCAGGTGGTGCATCTTTCGCGGCTGAGGCTGCCGCGCTTAATATTCTCCACGAATGCCTCTCATTCAAAGACGCTACTCCATTCAGAGGTGAGTTAACAAACCCTTTATTTCTCAAAGCGGCACATTATGGCTGTTTCTCAATTCCCCGACGCGTTTCAGAGCCAACAGACTCCTTCCTCATGGGGCAGCAATTAACAAGCACGGCGTGGCCACACCTATTTTTATCCAAATTGCATGCAATCTCCAGTGAAGCATGCTGGTAGTTGTGGTCTAGTGTTCCCCACTATTAGGGTCCGTGCAATTTTGTCAATAATGTTTTATTTGCCAGTAACGTTCATTTTTCAGCCCTCCGGTGGGCCCCAGACATGATGCGCCGCTTTCTCAGTGGAGCCTCTCAATGCTGTTTTCACGGCTGGTAGCTTTCAACCGTGCAGGCCTGCTTCCATCGTCCTGGCAGGTGGTGCATCTTTCGCGGCTGAGGCTGCCGCGCTTAATATTCTCCACGAATGCCTCTCATTCAAAGACGCTACTCCATTCAGAGGTGAGTTTACAAACCCTTTATTTCTCAAAGCGGCACATTATGGCTGTTTCTCAATTCCCCGACGCGTTTCAGAGCCAACAGACTCCTTCCTCATGGGGCAGCAATTAACAAGCACGGCGTGGCCACACCTATTTTTATCCAAATTGCATGCAATCTCCAGTGAAGCATGCTGGTAGTTGTGGTCTAGTGTTCCCCACCATTAGGGTCCGTGCAATTTTGTCAATAATGTTTTATTTGCCAGTAACGTTCATTTTTCAGCCCTCCGGTGGGCCCCAGACATGATGCGCCGCTTTCTCAGTGGAGCCTCTCAATGCTGTTTTCACGGCTGGTAGCTTTCAACCGTGCAGGCCTGCTTCCATTGTCCTGGCAGGTGGTGCATCTTTCGCGGCTGAGGCTGCCGCGCTTAATATTCTCCACGAATGCCTCTCATTCAAAGACGCTACTCCATTCAGAGGTGAGTTAACAAACCCTTTATTTCTCAAAGCGGCACATTATGGCTGTTTCTCAATTCCCCGATGCGTTTCAGAGCCCACAGACTCCTTCCTCATGGGGCAGCAATTAACAAGCACGGCGTGGCCACACCTATTTTAATCCAAATTGCATTCAATCTCCAGTGAAGCATGCTGGTAGTTGTGGTCTAGTGTTCCCCACCATTAGGGTCCGTGCAATTTTGTCAATAATGTTTTATTTGCCAGTAACGTTCATTTTTCAGCCCTCCGGTGGGCCCCAGACATGATGCGCCGCTTTCTCAGTGGAGCCTCTCAATGCTGTTTTCACGGCTGGTAGCTTTCAACCGCGCAGGCCTGCTTCCATCGTCCTGGCAGGTGGTGCATCTTTCGCGGCTGAGGCTGCCGCGCTTAATATTCTCCACGAATGCCTCTCATTCAAAGACGCTACTCCATTCAGAGGTGAGTTAACAAACCCTTTATTTCTCAAAGCGGCACATTATGGCTGTTTCTCAATTCCCCGACGCGTTTCAGAGCCAACAGACTCCTTCCTCATGAGGCAGCAATTAACAAGCACGGCGTGGCCACACCTATTTTTATCCAAATTGCATGCAATCTCCAGTGAAGCATGCTGGTAGTTGTGGTCTAGTGTTCCCCACCATTAGGGTCCGTGCAATTTTGTCAATAATGTTTTATTTGCCAGTAACGTTCATTTTTCAGCCCTCTGGTGGGCCCCAGACATGATGCGCCGCTTTCTCAGTGGAGCCTCTCAATGCTGTTTTCACGGCTGGTAGCTTTGAACCGTGCAGGCCTGCTTCCATCGTCCTGGCAGGTGGTGCATCTTTCGCGGCTGAGGCTGCCGCGCTTAATATTCTCCACGAATGCCTCTCATTCAAAGACGCTACTCCATTCAGAGGTGAGTTAACAAACCCTTTAATTTCTCAAAGCGGCACATTATGGCTGTTTCTCAATTCCCCGACGCGTTTCAGAGCCAACAGACTCCTTCCTCATGGGGCAGCAATTAACAAGCACGGCGTGGCCACACCTATTTTTATCCAAATTGCATGCAATCTCCAGTGAAGCATGCTGGAAGTTGTGGTCTAGTGTTCCCCACCATTAGGGTCCGTGCAATTTTGTCAATAATGTTTTATTTGCCAGTAACGTTCATTTTTCAGCCCTCCGGTGGGCCCCAGACATGATGCGCCGCTTTCTCAGTGGAGCCTCTCAATGCTGTTTTCACGGCTGGTAGCTTTCAACCGCGCAGGCCTGCTTCCATCGTCCTGGCAGGTGGTGCATCTTTCGCGGCTGAGGCTGCCGCGCTTAATATTCTCCACGAATGCCTCTCATTCAAAGACGCTACTCCATTCAGAGGTGAGTTAACAAACCCTTTATTTCTCAAAGCGGCACATTATGGCTGTTTCTCAATTCCCCGACGCGTTTTAGAGCCAACAGACTCCTTCCTCATGGGGCAGCAATTAACAAGCACGGCGTGGCCACACCTATTTTTATTCAAATTGCATGCAATCTCCAGTGAAGCATGCTGGTAGTTGTGGTCTAGTGTTCCCCACCATTAGGGTCCGTGCAATTTTGTCAATAATGTTTTATTTGCCAGTAACGTTCATTTTTCAGCCCTCCGGTGGGCCCCAGACATGATGCGCCGCTTTCTCAGTGGAGCCTCTCAATGCTGTTTTCACGGCTGGTAGCTTTCAACCGTGCAGGCCTGCTTCCATCGTCCTGGCAGGTGGTGCATCTTTCGCGGCTGAGGCTGCCGCGCTTAATATTCTCCACGAATGCCTCTCATTCAAAGACGCTACTCCATTCAGAGGTGAGTTAACAAACCCTTTATTTCTCAAAGCGGCACATTATGGCTGTTTCTCAATTCCCCGACGCGTTTCAGAGCCAACAGACTCCTTCCTCATGGGGCAGCAATTAACAAGCACGGCGTGGCCACACCTATTTTTATCCAAATTGCATGCAATCTCCAGTGAAGCATGCTGGTAGTTGTGGTCTAGTGTTCCCCACCATTAGGGTCCGTGCAATTTTGTCAATAATGTTTTATTTGCCAGTAACGTTCATTTTTCAGCCCTACGGTGGGCCCCAGACATGATGCGCCGCTTTCTCAGTGGAGCCTCTCAATGCTGTTTTCACGGCTGTTAGCTTTCAACCGTGCAGGCCTGCTTCCATCATCCTGGCAGGTGGTGCATCTTTCGCGGCTAAGGCTGCCGCGCTTAATATTCTCCACGAATGCCTCTCATTCAAAGACGCTGCTCCATTCAGAGGTGAGTTAACAAACCCTTTATTTCTCAAAGCGGCACATTATGGCTGTTTCTCAATTCCCCGACGCGTTTCAGAGCCAACAGACTCCTTCCTCATGGGGCAGCAATTAACAAGCACGGCGTGGCCACACCTATTTTTATCCAAATTGCATGCAATCTCCAGTGAAGCATGCTGGTAGTTGTGGTCTAGTGTTCCCCACCATTAGGGTCCGTGCAATTTTGTCAATAATGTTTTATTTGCCAGTAACGTTCATTTTTCAGCCCTCCGGTGGGCCCCAGACATGATGCGCCGCTTTCTCAGTGGAGCCTCTCAATGCTGTTTTCACGGCTGGTAGCTTTCAACCGTGCAGGCCTGCTTCCATCGTCCTGGCAGGTGGTGCATCTTTCGCGGCTGAGGCTGCCGCGCTTAATATTCTCCACGAATGCCTCTCATTCAAAGACGCTACTCCATTCAGAGGTGAGTTAACAAACCCTTTAATTTCTCAAAGCGGCACATTATGGCTGTTTCTCAATTCCCCGACGCGTTTCAGAGCCAACAGACTCCTTCCTCATGGGGCAGCAAATAACAAGCACGGCGTGGCCACACCTATTTTTATCCAAATTGCATGCAATCTCCAGTGAAGCATGCTGGTAGTTGTGGTCTAGTGTTCCCCACCATTAGGGTCCGTGCAATTTTGTCAATAATGTTTTATTTGCCAGTAACGTTCATTTTTCAGCCCTCCGGTGGGCCCCAGACATGATGCGCCGCTTTCTCAGTGGAGCCTCTCAATGCTGTTTTCACGGCTGATAGCTTTCAACCGCGCAGGCCTGCTTCCATCGTCCTGGCAGGTGGTGCATCTTTCGCGGCTGAGGCTGCCGCGCTTAATATTCTCCACGAATGCCTCTCATTCAAAGACGCTACTCCATTCAGAGTTGAGTTAACAAACCCTTTATTTCTCAAAGCGGCACATTATGGCTGTTTCTCAATTCCCCGACGCGTTTCAGAGCCAACAGACTCCTTCCTCATGGGGCAGCAATTAACAAGCACGGCGTGGCCACACCTATTTTTATCCAAATTGCATGCAATCTCCAGTGAAGCATGCTGGTAGTTGTGGTCTAGTGTTCCCCACCATTAGGGTCCGTGCAATTTTGTCAATAATGTTTTATTTGCCAGTAACGTTCATTTTTCAGCCCTACGGTGGGCCCCAGACATGATGCGCCGCTTTCTCAGTGGAGCCTCTCAATGCTGTTTTCACAGCTGTTAGCTTTCAACCGTGCAGGCCTGCTTCCATCGTCCTGGCAGGTGGTGCATCTTTCGCGGCTGAGGCTGCCGCGCTTAATATTCTCCACGAATGCCTCTCATTCAAAGACGCTACTCCATTCAGAGGTGAGTTAACAAACCCTTTATTTCTCAAAGCGGCACATTATGGCTGTTTCTCAATTCCCCGACGCGTTTCAGAGCCAACAGACTCCTTCCTCATGGGGCAGCAATTAACAAGCACGGCGTGGCCACACCTATTTTTATCCAAATTGCATGCAATCTCCAGTGAAGCATGCTGGTAGTTGTGGTCTAGTGTTCCCCACCATTAGGGTCCGTGCAATTTTGTCAATAATGTTTTATTTGCCAGTAACGTTCATTTTTCAGCCCTACGGTGGGCCCCAGACATGATGCGCCGCTTTCTCAGTGGAGCCTCTCAATGCTGTTTTCACGGCTGTTAGCTTTCAACCGTGCAGGCCTGCTTCCATCATCCTGGCAGGTGGTGCATCTTTCGCGGCTAAGGCTGCCGCGCTTAATATTCTCCACGAATGCCTCTCATTCAAAGACGCTGCTCCATTCAGAGGTGAGTTAACAAACCCTTTATTTCTCAAAGCGGCACATTATGGCTGTTTCTCAATTCCCCGACGCGTTTCAGAGCCAACAGACTCCTTCCTCATGGGGCAGCAATTAACAAGCACGGCGTGGCCACACCTATTTTTATCCAAATTGCATGCAATCTCCAGTGAAGCATGCTGGTAGTTGTGGTCTAGTGTTCCCCACCATTAGGGTCCGTGCAATTTTGTCAATAATGTTTTATTTGCCAGTAACGTTCATTTTTCAGCCCTCCGGTGGGCCCCAGACATGATGCGCCGCTTTCTCAGTGGAGCCTCTCAATGCTGTTTTCACGGCTGGTAGCTTTCAACCGTGCAGGCCTGCTTCCATCGTCCTGGCAGGTGGTGCATCTTTCGCGGCTGAGGCTGCCGCGCTTAATATTCTCCACGAATGCCTCTCATTCAAAGACGCTACTCCATTCAGAGGTGAGTTAACAAACCCTTTAATTTCTCAAAGCGGCACATTATGGCTGTTTCTCAATTCCCCGACGCGTTTCAGAGCCAACAGACTCCTTCCTCATGGGGCAGCAAATAACAAGCACGGCGTGGCCACACCTATTTTTATCCAAATTGCATGCAATCTCCAGTGAAGCATGCTGGTAGTTGTGGTCTAGTGTTCCCCACCATTAGGGTCCGTGCAATTTTGTCAATAATGTTTTATTTGCCAGTAACGTTCATTTTTCAGCCCTCCGGTGGGCCCCAGACATGATGCGCCGCTTTCTCAGTGGAGCCTCTCAATGCTGTTTTCACGGCTGATAGCTTTCAACCGCGCAGGCCTGCTTCCATCGTCCTGGCAGGTGGTGCATCTTTCGCGGCTGAGGCTGCCGCGCTTAATATTCTCCACGAATGCCTCTCATTCAAAGACGCTACTCCATTCAGAGTTGAGTTAACAAACCCTTTATTTCTCAAAGCGGCACATTATGGCTGTTTCTCAATTTCCCGACGCGTTTCAGAGCCAACAGACTCCTTCCTCATGGGGCAGCAATTAACAAGCACGGCGTGGCCACACCTATTTTTATCCAAATTGCATGCAATCTCCAGTGAAGCATGCTGGTAGTTGTGGTCTAGTGTTCCCCACCATTAGGGTCCGTGCAATTTTGTCAATAATGTTTTATTTGCCAGTAACGTTCATTTTTCAGCCCTCCGGTGGGCCCCAGACATGATGCGCCGCTTTCTCAGTGGAGCCTCTCAATGCTGTTTTCACGGCTGGTAGCTTTCAACCGTGCAGGCCTGCTTCCATCGTCCTGGCAGGTGGTGCATCTTTCGCGGCTGAGGCTGCCGCGCTTAATATTCTCCACGAATGCCTCTCATTCAAAGACGCTACTCCATTCAGAGGTGAGTTAACAAACCCTTTATTTCTCAAAGCGGCACATTATGGCTGTTTCTCAATTCCCCGACGCGTTTCAGAGCCAACAGACTCCTTCCTCATGGGGCAGCAATTAACAAGCACGGCGTGGCCACACCTATTTTTATCCAAATTGCATGCAATCTCCAGTGAAGCATGCTGGTAGTTGTGGTCTAGTGTTCCCCACCATTAGGGTCCGTGCAATTTTGTCAATAATGTTTTATTTGCCAGTAACGTTCATTTTTCAGCCCTCCGGTGGGCCCCAGATATGATGCGCCGCTTTCTCAGTGGAGCCTCTCAATGCTGTTTTCACGGCTGGTAGCTTTTAACCGTGCAGGCCTGCTTCCATCGTCCTGGCAGGTGGTGCATCTTTCGCGGCTGAGGCTGCCGCGCTTAATATTCTCCACGAATGCCTCTCATTCAAAGACGCTACTCCATTCAGAGGTGAGTTAACAAACCCTTTATTTCTCAAAGCGGCACATTATGGCTGTTTCTCAATTCCCCGACGCGTTTCAGAGCCAACAGACTCCTTCCTCATGGGGCAGCAATTAACAAGCACGGCGTGGCCACACCTATTTTTATCCAAATTGCATGCAATCTCCAGTGAAGCATGCTGGTAGTTGTGGTCTAGTGTTCCCCACCATTAGGGTCCGTGCAATTTTGTCAATAATGTTTTATTTGCCAGTAACGTTCATTTTTCAGCCCTCCGGTGGGCCCCAGACATGATGCGCCGCTTTCTCAGTGGAGCCTCTCAATGCTGTTTTCACGGCTGGTAGCTTTCAACCGTGCAGGCCTGCTTCCATCGTCCTGGCAGGTGGTGCATCTTTCGCGGCTGAGGCTGCCGCGCTTAATATTCTCCACGAATGCCTCTCATTCAAAGACGCTACTCCATTCAGAGGTGAGTTAACAAACCCTTTATTTCTCAAAGCGGCACATTATGGCTGTTTCTCAATTCCCCGACGCGTTTCAGAGCCAACAGACTCCTTCCTCATGGGGCAGCAATTAACAAGCACGGCGTGGCCACACCTATTTTTATCCAAATTGCATGCAATCTCCAGTGAAGCATGCTGGTAGTTGTGGTCTAGTGTTCCCCACTATTAGGGTCCGTGCAATTTTGTCAATAATGTTTTATTTGCCAGTAACGTTCATTTTTCAGCCCTCCGGTGGGCCCCAGACATGATGCGCCGCTTTCTCAGTGGAGCCTCTCAATGCTGTTTTCACGGCTGGTAGCTTTCAACCGTGCAGGCCTGCTTCCATCGTCCTGGCAGGTGGTGCATCTTTCGCGGCTGAGGCTGCCGCGCTTAATATTCTCCACGAATGCCTCTCATTCAAAGACGCTACTCCATTCAGAGGTGAGTTAACAAACCCTTTATTTCTCAAAGCGGCACATTATGGCTGTTTCTCAATTCCCCGACGCGTTTCAGAGCCAACAGACTCCTTCCTCATGGGGCAGCAATTAACAAGCACGGCGTGGCCACACCTATTTTTATCCAAATTGCATGCAATCTCCAGTGAAGCATGCTGGTAGTTGTGGTCTAGTGTTCCCCACCATTAGGGTCCGTGCAATTTTGTCAATAATGTTTTATTTGCCAGTAACGTTCATTTTTCAGCCCTCCGGTGGGCCCCAGACATGATGCGCCGCTTTCTCAGTGGAGCCTCTCAATGCTGTTTTCACGGCTGGTAGCTTTCAACCGTGCAGGCCTGCTTCCATCGTCCTGGCAGGTGGTGCATCTTTCGCGGCTGAGGCTGCCGCGCTTAATATTCTCCACGAATGCCTCTCATTCAAAGACGCTACTCCATTCAGAGGTGAGTTTACAAACCCTTTATTTCTCAAAGCGGCACATTATGGCTGTTTCTCAATTCCCCGACGCGTTTCAGAGCCAACAGACTCCTTCCTCATGGGGCAGCAATTAACAAGCACGGCGTGGCCACACCTATTTTTATCCAAATTGCATGCAATCTCCAGTGAAGCATGCTGGTAGTTGTGGTCTAGTGTTCCCCACCATTAGGGTCCGTGCAATTTTGTCAATAATGTTTTATTTGCCAGTAACGTTCATTTTTCAGCCCTCCGGTGGGCCCCAGACATGATGCGCCGCTTTCTCAGTGGAGCCTCTCAATGCTGTTTTCACGGCTGGTAGCTTTCAACCGTGCAGGCCTGCTTCCATTGTCCTGGCAGGTGGTGCATCTTTCGCGGCTGAGGCTGCCGCGCTTAATATTCTCCACGAATGCCTCTCATTCAAAGACGCTACTCCATTCAGAGGTGAGTTAACAAACCCTTTATTTCTCAAAGCGGCACATTATGGCTGTTTCTCAATTCCCCAATGCGTTTCAGAGCCCACAGACTCCTTCCTCATGGGGCAGCAATTAACAAGCACGGCGTGGCCACACCTATTTTAATCCAAATTGCATGCAATCTCCAGTGAAGCATGCTGGTAGTTGTGGTCTAGTGTTCCCCACCATTAGGGTCCGTGCAATTTTGTCAATAATGTTTTATTTGCCAGTAACGTTCATTTTTCAGCCCTCCGGTGGGCCCCAGACATGATGCGCCGCTTTCTCAGTGGAGCCTCTCAATGCTGTTTTCACGGCTGTTAACTCACCTCTGAATGGAGTAGCGTCTTTGAATGAGAGGCATTCGTGGAGAATATATATATATATATATATATATATATATATATATATATATATATATATATATATATATTACCTACTGGCGGTCGCCAGTAGGTATATATAGTTAGGATTTTTTCTCTATGGGATTTTTGAAAATTCTATGTCTAATAACTTTGGCGTTTGTGGACGGAATTGGCTGAAATTTTCAGGAAAATGGCACATTTTGTTTCTGAGCAGCCCCTAAAAATTTTGGGGGGGTTCGTCAAGGGGGGGCCGAGAAAAAAGGGGGGTCCCAAAACGCGTTTTTCCCATGTTAATTTCCATAGGGCGGTTGGCCTCACTTTTAGCCCGAACGGCTGAATGGATTTGCACGAAACTTGGCAAAATTGTAGGGACTGGTAGCCCGATGTGCCTTTTGTAGGTCTCAATATATGTGCTCCAGTGGATTTTGAGAAATTAACGTTTAAAAAAAGATATATATCTGTAAGCGCGCTCTGGGCAGCGCTCCAGGACGCGTACTTTTCGCGCAACGGAGCTTTGTGAAGCGAAGCTGATTGGTTCTCTGGCGTCTGTCAACATTCCAAAAAGTCCGTAGCGGCCGCCATCTTGTCTCTCGGTAGGATCGAGAGACAAGAGGAGGCCAAAACAAAGGGGCAAATAACCATAAGGGGGCATAGTAGATCCTCCCTGACCCCCTAGGTTTAATGTGGAGGCTTTAAAACGGCCCCGCGGGGCAAAAAAAAAAAACCGGGAAGCTTTCTGGGCAGCGTACTGCAATGAAAAATGAATGATAGACTTTTCAAATACTGTTGTTAATTGATTGTTGGTTTTGTTGATTATTTTTTATTTTTTAAGGATTGTTTATTGTGTTTAATAATTTATTAAACTTTCTAACGCGGCACGTCATATGACGCATTACGCGACAACGCAGGTCCAGAATATAGTCAAAATGTCTCCACCAACCAGCGGACGGCACACAACCCCTTTCAGCAGGCTAAATAGTTCTGTTAAATGACAACAGAAGGGACAGGCAACAAGAACCATCAGTCAAAGAGGGGAGGGCAAGTTCTTCTCTACCGGGTCACGTTGGAGCGCTACCGGAACTGATCGAATTGGTAGTCTACAGTGTTTCTGGATGTTTCAGACTGAAGCTGGCGTTAGCATGAGAGCACCACCATTTCGTAGCTCCGTCGTGGCCATTCCACGAGCAATCATGCTAGGCGCTCCCCACCAGAAGCCTGCGGGAGTCGGGGGCCCCCAAGACTTTTGTAGAATCTTCAAGGATGAGGGGACGCTTTCGAGAATGGAGCCCAAGCTCTAGCAGACAAGCGTCCGAGTTCCAAGGTGTCGCAGGCCCATTTTAGTGGACCACGCCCAAATCTGAAGAGATGGCCGCCATTTTGAGAGTCCTGTGGCAGCCGCCTATCGCTGCACCGCAAGAGCGGGAGCAACTCAAGTACATGGTGAGCGAGACGCTGTAGTCGAAAGAGCGGGCGGTAAACAGCTGAATAGCGGAAGAGGCACAGTGTAGCAAAAGCGGGCTGAATGGCAAATGAAACGGAAAAGGGGTGCCCCACTACAGCGTGTCTTTAGGTGAAACGGATTGTGGGACAAGGTGAAGAATGGAAGAGTCACCAAAAGGAAAAAAGTTCCGCTTGACCCCGGGAGCCGGCCACCTATGTCGGGGGCGATCTCAGGCCACACCAGGGCAACACGACTTGGGGAGGGGGCCGGAGCCAAGCGCCCCCTCCGAGTCCGCGACATGACACCGTCCCTCGGGGGCCTCCGTCAAGCGGTTCAGGGTGGCACCGCATCACAACAGCCCCCACTTACTTTAAGAATAGTGAAGATGAAGCAATTGCAAATAGGCTTCAGACAATGTTACAAGCACTCCTCAAAACTTTGAACTTTCAGAGTGCATGAGTTGGGACAGCGAGGGGTGATTTGGTTTCTCGGACTGTTTTTCTGGTCTCTCACCACTGGCATACTTTAACGTTTTCTTGTTTCTAGGACATTAATAGGTTTTATCATTACGTTATGTTATCGTTTCTTTGTTTGTTGTTTAATAAAAGTTCATGTTCATCAGTGGCCTACTGATTTTCGTTTTCCTATTTTTTTCTTTCCAGGTTGTTTCATGGTAAAGTTTCTGTTAACAGGATACAGTGATCACTTCGTTATTATTGCATATGTCCTTTTCACTAGGGGTGCTCTCTGGTCGGGCCAGATGACGTATCTCTAGTAAATGGTCCGGGTGAAAAAGGTGCATCAATCAGTGGGGAGTAGATAGGCATGACAGATTACAACGGGGGAGAAAGGTCCGCATTACGTACCCTTTCACTACTTGCAAAGATTTTCCTACGTTTATTTGCAAACAGGGAATACCTCCAAAAAGAACTAATTCCCAAACAGTCAATGTTCGGACAATCAATCAATCAATGAGGAATGAAATAGGTACGACGTGTTAAAGGCTTGCGTTACCTACCCTTCACTATCTGCAAAGGGAGAGAGAATATTCCTATTCTTCCTCGTTTGCAGGTAGAGAAGATCCTTAAGAGAATTAACTTCGAACAATTCAATGCTCGATTGAAACAATCAACAAGGGGTACTGTGAACACAAATGAACGCCGCTTATGTACATACGCATTGCTATTTTCAACAGGTTGTTCCTAATGTTTCTATTTTAGCGAGGTCAAAAAGAGATCCCATTAGTGGCCTACTGATTTTGCTCGATTCCTTTTGTTTTTTTACACGATTTTTCGCTATCTGCAAAGACTAAACAGAGTATTGCGACTCTGTGCTTGTTTGTAAATAGAGAATGAACCAAAGAGAACAATCAATCAAATGGAGAGAGAAGCAGGCACGACGTATTACAAAGGGGGCAAAGGGCTGCGTTAACTACCCTTCACTATCTGCAAAGAGAGAGTACTCCTAATAGAAATGAGGGGTGGGGGGCAGTATTCAAAGCAGATCAGTGTGCATAAACACGAAAATGTTTTTACTTACCACGTACTTGACATTCGACAGCTTATGATATTTGCTATTAAAAAACCATTGAAATTCACTGAAAAAACCATAGGTTATAGACCATATATAGTTAGGAATTAGCATTTACAAAACCTTGAAAATTCACTGAAAAAACCATAGGTTATAGACCATATATAGTTAGGAATTAGCATTTAAAAAACCTTATTTTACTCACACAAAACCATTGAAATTCCATATATAGTTAGTTGCACTAACTATATATCGCGCACCCGCAATCCACTGCTGATCATGTCACATATTACATCATTCATGACATGGTCAGTGACATCACTGATGACATCACTGATGACATCTCAAATGACATCAATGACCACATCACTGATGATATCATTCATGTGACAATACAATGCATCTCCTCACGTTTTAATATAACCTCTGTTTCACCCAGTGTTAAATACAGAGTATAATTTTTGAAACCATTGACACACCAATACTAGTTACTACATACGTACTCACTGATTCCTACGTCTACACACACATTCACTCATTCACCCATACAATCATTCATACATACAATCACTCATCTTTACAACACTATCATATGCACTCATACACCTATACAGACACTTACACTCTGCCACTCATCCATGGAGTTACTCACACACCTAGTCAGTCCTGTAAAGAATCAATCACACTTCCATTTTCTTGTCTATACAGTTAAACATAGAGCACCTTACATTTTCAAACATACACTAACACATACTTACTTTCTTATACAATCATTGATACAAGTACACATTGATCGGCACAGAGTCACACACCTCCCAGCCAGCCACACACACACTCAGTCTCCTATACAAATACTTGGACAATCAATCAATAACCCATATAGTTAATCATATAGCTACTGATCAACACATGCAGCAGTTTACAGAACAACAGACATAATGATGCACAAATTAAGACAGTTTAGTCACTAACCCATGCACTCAGTGAGACACATTTAATCACTCACTCATACATTCAGTCATGCACCTACTAAATCCTTCGTCCAGACACTTATACATCTACTCATTCTTCAATATGTAAAACATATTTAAACTTTACAGAAACACACAGTCACTGGATGATGTCATCAGTGATCTCATCAGTGATGTCATTTGAGATGTCATCAGTGATGTCATCAGTGATGTCATTTGAGATGTCATCAGTGATGTCATCAGTGATGTCACTGACCATGTCATGAATGATGTAATATGTGACATGATCAGCAGTGGATTGCGGGTGCGCGATATATAGTTAGTGCAACTAACTATATATGGAATTTCAATGGTTTTGTGTGAGTAAAATAAGGTTTTTTAAATGCTAATTCCTAACTATATATGGTCTATAACCTATGGTTTTTTCAGTGAATTTTCAAGGTTTTGTAAATGCTAATTCCTAACTATATATGGTCTATAACCTATGGTTTTTTCAGTGAATATATATATATATATATATCCACAGCTACCCTTCTCCATTGAAAAGGATGAGGGGACACGGCAGGGTTTCAAAGGAATTCTTTATTTTGTATTGGCATGACGCGTTTCGTCGGTTGCCTCATCAGATGCCTCCGTTGTTGCAATCTCAAAGTTTTTTCTTTTTTCTTCTTTCTTTTATTGATTATGCCCCTCCTTCTAAAGTAGCGTAGGGCTCACCTGCACCACATCTCGTTAAAGAGCACTCGGCCAATTCATGCTATGCGGACTGCAGATCCCATCATGCAGTTGGTTCTCAATGTGGACGAATGCTCCCACACAGTCGGATTTTTTCTTCTTACTCATGGTGAGTGACTGAGTTTGGAGAGTGGTAGGCTTGAGTTTGTAACACTGTGTTGGAAGATCGTGAATTCCTGCCCCTGCACTTCCAACCTCACAGATCCTCTGTTGGTGAGGCTTGGAGACGCCGTTGAAGTAACTCTGTCTCTCCGTGCGTGTCACGGACTGCCAGCTGACAGCAAGATCTCTACCTCCACCGGGTGCGGGGCGGTCTGGGTTATAGCCACTGAACCCTAAACACTCCCGGAAGACAATTCTGGAAGGGTCCCCTCTGCATGTCACTGGCCACACGCTAACATATCCACAGCTACCCTTCTCCGTTGAAAAGGATGAGGGGACACGGCAGGGTTTCAAAGGAATTCTTTATTTTGTAGTGGCATGATGCATTTCGGCAGTTGCCTCATCAGATGCCTCCGTTGTTGCAATCTCAACGTTTTTTCTTTTTTCTTCTTTCTTTTATTGATTATGCCCCTCCTTCTAAAGTAGCATAGGGCTCACCTGCACCACATCTCATTAAAGAGCACTCGGCCAATTCATGCTCAATGTGGATGAATGCTCCCACACAGTCGGATTTTTTCTTCTTACCCACGGTGAGTGACTGAGTTTGGAGAGTGGCGTGTCACGGACTGCCAGCTGACAGCAAGATCTCTACCTCCATCGAATGCGGGGCGGTCTGGGTTATAGCCACTGAACCCTAAACACTCCCGGAAGACACTTCTAGAAGGGTCCGCTCTGCATGTCACTGGCCACACGCTAACATATCCACAGCTACCCTTCTCCGTAGAAAAGGATGAGGGGACACGGCAGGGTTTCAAAGGAATTCTTTATTTTGTATTGGCATGACGCGTTTCTGCGGTTGCCTCATCAGATGCCTCCGTTGTTGCAATCTCAAAGTTTTTTCTTTTTTCTTCTTTCTTTTATTGATTATGCTCCTCCTTCTAAAGTAGCGTAGGGCTCACCTGCACCACATCTCGTTAAAGAGCACTCGGCCAATTCATGCTATGCGGACTGCAGATCCCATCATGCAGTTGGTTCTCAATGTGGACGAATGCTCCCACACAGTCGGATTTTTTCTTCTTACTCACGGTGAGTGACTGAGTTTGGAGAGTGGTGGGCTTCAGTTTGTAACACTGTGTTGGAAAATCGTGAATTCCTGCCCCTGCACTTCCAACCTCGCAGATCCTCTGTTGGTGAGGCTTGGAGACGCCGTTGAAGTAACTCTGTCTCTCCGTGCGTGTCACGGACTGCCAGCTGACAGCAAGATCTCTACCTCCATCGGGTGCGGGGCGGTCTGGGTTATAGCCACTGACCCCTAAACACTCCCGGAAGACACTTCTGGAAGGGTCCCCTCTGCATGTCACTGGCCACACGCTAACATATCCACAGCTACCCTTCTCCGTTGAAAAGGATGAGGGGACACGGCAGGGTTTCAAAGGAATTCTTTATTTTGTAGTGGCATGATGCATTTCGGCGGTTGCCTCATCAGATGCCTCCGTTGTTGCAATCTCAAAGTTTTTTCTTTTTTCTTCTTTCTTTTATTGATTATGCCCCTCCTTCTAAAGTAGCATAGGGCTCACCTGCACCACATCTCATTAAAGAGCACTCAGCCAATTCATGCTATGCGGACTGCAGATCCCATCATGCAGTTGGTTCTCAATGTGGACGAATGCTCCCACACAGTCGGATTTTTTATTCTTACTCACGGTGAGTGACTGAGTTTGGAGAGTGGCAGGCTTGAGTTTGTAACACTGTGTTGGAAGATCATGAATTCCTGCCCCTGCACTTCCAACATCGCAGATCCTCTGTTGGTGAGGCTTGAAGACGCCGTTGAAGTAACTCTGTCTCTCCGTGCGTGTCACGGACTGCCAGCTGACAGCAAGATCTCTACCTCCATCGGGTGCGGGGCGGTCTGGGTTATAGCCACTGAACCCTAAACGCTCCCGGAAGACACTTCTGAAAGGGTCCCCTCTGCATGTCACTGACCACACGCTAACATATCCACAGCTACCCTTCTCCGTTGAAAAGGATGAGGGACACGGCAGGGTTTCAAAGGAATTCTTTATTTTGTATTGGCATGACGCATTTCGGCGGTTGCCTCATCAGATGCCTCCGTTGTTGCAATCTCAAAGTTTTTTCTTTTTTCTTCTTTCTTTTATTGATTATGCCCCTCCTTCTAAAGTAGCATAGGGCTCACCTGCACCACATCTCGTTAAAGAGCACTCGGCCAATTCATGCTATGCGGACTGCAGATCCCATCATGCAGTTGGTTCTAAATGTGGACGAATGCTCCCACACAGCCGGATTTTTTCTTCTTACTCACGGTGAGTGACTGAGTTTGGAGAGTGGTAGACTTGAGTTTGTAACACTGTGTTGGAAGATCGTGAATTCCTGCCCCTGCACTTCCAACCTCGCAGAGCCTCTGTTGGTGAGGCTTGGAGACGCCGTTGAAGTAACTCTGTCTCTCCGTGCGTGTCACGGACTGCCAGCTGACAGCAAGATCTCTACCTCCATCGGGTGCGGGCGGTCTGGGTTATAGCCACTGAACCCTAAACACTCCCGGAAGACACTTCTGGAAGGGTCCCCTCTGCATGTCACTGGCCACACACTAACATATCCACAGCTACCCTTCTCCGTTGAAAAGGATGAGGGGACACGGCAGGGTTTCAAAGGAATTCTTTATTTTGGTTGCCTCATCAGATGCCTCCGTTGTTGCAATCTCAAAGTTTTTTCTTTTTTCTTCTTTCTTTTATTGATTATGCCCCTCCTTCTAAAGTAGCATTGGGCTCACCTGCACCACATCTCGTTAAAGAGCACTCGGCAATTCATGCTATGCGGACTGCAGATCCCATCATGCAGTTGGTTCTCAATGTGGACGAATGCTCCCACACAGTCGGATGTTTTCTTCTTACCCATGGTGAGTGACTGAGTTTGGAGAGTGGTAGGCTTGAGTTTGTAACACTGTGTTGGAACATCGTGAATTCCTGCCCCTGCACTTCCAACCTCGCAGATTCTCTGTTGGTGAGGCTTGGAGACGCCGTTGAAGTAACTCTGTCTCTCCGTGCGTGTCACGGACTACCAGCTGACAGCAAGATCTCTATCTCCATCAGGTGCGGGGCGGTCTGGGTTATAGCCACTGAACCCTAAACACTCCTGGAAGACACTTCTGGAAGGGTCCCCTCTGCATGTCACTGGCCACACGCTAACATATCCACAGCTACCCTTCTCCGTTGAAAAGGATGAGGGGACACGGCAGGGTTTCAAAGGAATTCTTTATTTTGTATTGGCATGACGTGTGTCGGCGGTTGCCTCATCAGATGCCTCCGTTGTTGCAATCTCAAAGTTTTTTCTTTTTTCTTCTTTCTTTTATTGATTATGCCTCTCCTTCTAAAGTAGCATAGGGCTCACCTGCACCACATCTCGTTAAAGAGCACTCGGCCAATTCATGCTATGCGGACTGCAGATCCCATCATGCAGTTGGTTCTCAATGTGGACGAATGCTCCCACATAGTCGGATTTTTTCTTCTTACTCACGGTGAGTGACTGAGTTTGGAGAGTGGTAGACTTGAGTTTGTAACACTGTGTTGGAAGATCGTGAATTCCTGCCCCTGCACTTCCAACCTCGCAGAGCCTCTGTTGGTGAGGCTTGGAGACGCCGTTGAAGTAACTCTGTCTCTCCGTGCGTGTCACGGACTGCCAGCTGACAGCAAGATCTCTACCTCCATCGGGTGCGGGCGGTCTGGGTTATAGCCACTGAACCCTAAACACTCCCGGAAGACACTTCTGGAAGGGTCCCCTCTGCATGTCACTGGCCCCACACTAACATATCCACAGCTACCCTTCTCCGTTGAAAAGGATGAGGGGACACGGCAGGGTTTCAAAGGAATTCTTTATTTTGGTTGCCTCATCAGATGCCTCCGTTGTTGCAATCTCAAAGTTTTTTCTTTTTTCTTCTTTCTTTTATTGATTATGCCCCTCCTTCTAAAGTAGCATTGGGCTCACCTGCACCACATCTCGTTAAAGAGCACTCGGCAATTCATGCTATGCGGACTGCAGATCCCATCATGCAGTTGGTTCTCAATGTGGACGAATGCTCCCACACAGTCGGATGTTTTCTTCTTACCCATGGTGAGTGACTGAGTTTGGAGAGTGGTAGGCTTGAGTTTGTAACACTGTGTTGGAACATCGTGAATTCCTGCCCCTGCACTTCCAACCTCGCAGATTCTCTGTTGGTGAGGCTTGGAGACGCCGTTGAAGTAACTCTGTCTCTCCGTGCGTGTCACGGACTACCAGCTGACAGCAAGATCTCTATCTCCATCAGGTGCGGGGCGGTCTGGGTTATAGCCACTGAACCCTAAACACTCCTGGAAGACACTTCTGGAAGGGTCCCCTCTGCATGTCACTGGCCACACGCTAACATATCCACAGCTACCCTTCTCCGTTGAAAAGGATGAGGGGACACGGCAGGGTTTCAAAGGAATTCTTTATTTTGTATTGGCATGACGTGTTTCGGCGGTTGCCTCATCAGATGCCTCCGTTGTTGCAATCTCAAAGTTTTTTCTTTTTTCTTCTTTCTTTTATTGATTATGCCTCTACTTCTAAAGTAGCATAGGGCTCACCTGCACCACATCTCGTTAAAGAGCACTCGGCCAATTCATGCTATGCGGACTGCAGATCCCATCATGCAGTTGGTTCTCAATGTGGACGAATGCTCCCACACAGTCGGATTTTTTCTTCTTACTCACGGTGAGTGACTGAGTTTGGAGAGTGATAGGCTTGAGTTGGTAACACTGTGTTGGAAGATCGTGAATTCCTGCCCCTGCACTTCCAACCTCGCAGATCCTCTGTTGGTGAGGTTTGGAGACGCTGTTGAAGTAACTCTGTCTCTCCGTGCGTGTCACGGACTGCCAGCTGACAGCAAGATCTCTACCTCCATCGGGTGCGGGGCGGTCTGGGTTATAGCCACTGAACCCTAAACACTCCCGGAAGACACTTCTGGAAGGGTCCCCTCTGCATGTCACTGGCCACACGCTAACATATCCACAGCTTCCCTTCTCCGTTGAAAAGGATGAGGGGACACAGCAGGGTTTCAAAGGAATTCTTTATTTTGTATTGGCATGACGCGTTTCGGTGGTTGCCTCATCAGATGCCTCCGTTGTTGCAATCTCAAAGTTTTTTCTTTTTTTTCTTTCTTTTATTGATTATGCCCCTCCTTCTAAAGTAGCGTAGGGCTCACCTGCACCACATCTCGTTAAAGAGCACTCGGCCAATTCATGCTATGCGGACTGCAGATCCCATCATGCAGTTGGTTCTCAATGTGGACGAATGCTCCCATACAGTCGGATTTTTTCTTCTTACTCACGGTGAGTGACTGAGTTTGGAGAGTGGTAGGCTTGAGTTTGTAACACTGTGTTGGAATATCGTGAATTCCTGCCCCTGCACTTCTAACCTCGCAGATCCTCTGTTGGTGAGGCTTGGAGACGCCATTGAAGTAACTCTGTCTCTCCGTGCGTGTCACGGACTGCCAGCTGACAGCAAGATCTCTACCTCCATCGGGTGCGGGGCGGTCTGGGTTATAGCCACTGAACCCTAAACACTCCCGGAAGACACTTCTGGAAGGGTCCCCTCTGCATGTCACTGGCCACACGCTAACATATCCACAGCTACCCTTCTCCGTTGAAAAGGATGAGGGGACACGGCAGGGTTTCAAAGGAATTCTTTATTTTGGTTGCCTCATCAGATGCCTCCGTTGTTGCAATCTCAATGTTTTTTCTTTTTTCTTCTTTCTTTTATTGATTATGCCCCTCCTTCTCAAGTAGCGTAGGGCTTACCTGCACCACATCTCGATAAAGAGCACTCGGCCAATATATATATATATATATATATATATATATATATATAGATAGATATAGATGTAAAGACACAGAGAGGAGTCTACTTCTCACAGATAAGATCAAGACTGAAGACAAAAAAGTGAGGCTGATAACTAACTTCACCGAAAAATTGGAAGGTTTTGAAGACTGATGCAGTGGTAGGCCAGATGCTGCCAGAATACCCATTGATTAAGTACAGGAAAGGCAATTCTCTAAGGGACCATTTGGTCAATAGCCACTACCAATCTAAAAGAAAAAAATCCACTTTGGTGACAGGATTTTTTCCGTGCATGAAGTGTAAAGCATGCAGATTTAGCCACAAAGTGAAAGACTACACAGTACCAGGGAGAAAGACTAAGGTACCTATTACCAAACTACTAAACTGTAATTCAGATTACACTGTGAACTGTCTGGTATGCCCATGTGATAAAAAATACGTGGGCAGCACGATACATCCTACCAAGAAAAGAGTTCTGGAACACTTAAGGGCTATAAACAACAAAGATCCTAGTTATCCTGTCGCACGCCACTTTGAGAAAGAACATGGCAGTAACATCAGTCTTCTTAGATTCTTCTGCCTGGAACAGATCGTGAGATCTGAGAGAGGTGGGGATACTGTAAGAAAATTACGCACATTAGAATCTAAGTTTATCATTAAACTGCAAACAAAGGTACCCAAAGGGCTCAACAATGAGGGAGAGATGTGGATACATGTTGGGTAACATGGGCACAGATCATATATTGTTGTCACCTAAACTGTCTAGGCTCCTGTAATAGAACAGCATCTATCTCTACTGAGAACCTTATGTTCTGTTCTAGCCATTGGGGTTAGTAGATGAATGGTGTATTATGTTTTTTATTTGTGGTTTTTATTTGTGATTTATGATTAGGATTAGCTGATGAATTTGCCCCAGCCCATTCAGGGCACTTTTGAGGCTTAGCGGCAATTTGTATAAAACTGCTATTCACTGCATTTTTTCTGATGAATTTAATATGGGACCTGAAACAGTAAGGTGATTGTTTTACGAATTCTATCGAATGATATCATTACTGTTTACTATTATTATTATTTTTATTTTATGTTTATTTTCTATGTTGAGGACATCAGATGGATTTAATCTTTGTCCCCCATATGGCGCGAATTGTATATATATATCCATTACAAGATGGCTGCTATGAAATAGTCCTTCTTTTAATTATGTTGTTTTGCACAAGCCCTTTCTATGTCCATGAACTAGATTCACTGTTGTTTTAAGCACTGTATAGTAAAGTTTTTGTTGACATTGACGAAGGCGGAAATGCTGAAAAGCGTTTGTCAACTTTTGCTGTATCGTTTGGATTAAATTTACCTTGCTTAGAACTGTAACATGGCTCTGGTGTGCACTCGTTGATCGGTTTAGAGTATTGGGAAACTGGTGTTGTGCTATTTGGAAAGCGCGTCTCACCGCTCGCAGAGGAGGCACCCGCAACAACTAGTAGCGGTGGTAGTTGAACGGTGTTTTTTTGAATATATATATATATATATATAATCACTGAAAAAACCATAGGTTTCACACCAGTTATAGTTAGGAATTAGCATTTAAAAAACCTATTAAATTCACTGAAAAAACCATAGGTTTTACACCAGTTATAGTTAGCTGGAAGTTTTACTCGCATAAAACCATTGAAATTCCCACGTTATAGTTAGTTGGACTCACTATAACTTGCGCGTGCAATGCACTGCTGATGACGTCACATATTACATCACTCATGACATGGTCAGTGACATCACTCATGACATCACTGATGACACCATCCAGGGAATGTGTGTCTTTTTAAAAAATAAATATGTGTTATATATGTATATGTAAAAGTTGATGGAAGAATAAATGTTTAAATAAGTGTTTACATGGATGTTTTAAAAAAAAAATTTGATTGGTTAACTGGTTTATTAAGTGTATCTTAGTGAATACATATATTAGAGAGTAATGTTTAAATATTTAAATATATGTATTAGTGTTTCACTTTGTGTATAAGTGGCTGCATGGGTTGGTGAGTAGCTACATGTGTATGTATATGGGTTATTAGATGTTTTTTTAGTATCAGTATGAGTGTCTGTATGGTTTGGTGGTAGATGCATGAATCACTGACTCTCTGTTTGTATCTGTTTCGAAGACAGCATATGTGCAGGACTATATGGGTGAATGAGTGTGTATATGTGTGTGTTAGTGAGTGAATGACTGTCTCACTAGTGTCTTTATCAGTAACTACATATGTTTTAATCTAGTATATGTGAATATTGATGTATATAAGTGAGTATATGTGAGAGTGAGGGATTGTAAGAGTTCCTGTTTAAATTAGTATGTATTTCTATAAGTGATTGTTTAAGAGAGTAAGTATGTGTAAGTTTCCTTAGAAGTAAAGTGGTAGTGTGTGTATAGCTGTATATGCAAATAAATGGATGTTTAAATAATTTTTTTGCATGTCTGATTATGTGTGAGAGTATCTTTTGGATGACTGTCGGTGTGTAACAGGATGTATAGGTGTATCACTACATATGATGAGTGAGTATATGTATGAGTGACTATATAGAACTGTTGGTGAATCAGTGGATGTGTATATAGATGGTGGAATTATTGAATTGGTTGTTGTAAGTGGTATGGGTATTTCCATTTTTTGGAAAATTTTAGTTTCTATTTTTGAATATGTGTTTCAAGGGTTACATCACAGTGAAAGGAGGTCTGTCACTCTGTCACAAGGATGGTGTCATCAGTGATGTCATGAGTGATGTCACTGACCATGTCATGAGTGATGTAATATGTGACGTCATCAGCAGTGCATTGCACGCGCAAGTTATAGTGAGTCCAACTAACTATAACATGGGAATTTCAATGGTTTTATGCGAGTAAAACTTCCAGCTAACTATAACTGGTGTAAAACCTATGGTTTTTTCAGTCAATTGAATAGGTTTTTTAAATGCTAATTCCTAACTATAACTGGTGTGAAACCTATGGTTTTTTCAGTGAATTTCAATGGTTTTTTAATAGCAAATCTTTATAGGTATAAAAAATAATAAATTTTAAAACGAATTTTATATTGTATAATTATGTCAATTTTTTTTTGTATTTTTTTGTATTTTTTAACTTGGGGCGCGCCCTGGGGCCGTACTGGGGAGCGTCCCGTTAGCGCAATTCTCGCGAACGAAAACAACATCGTGACATTTTGCGTAGACGCGTGATGCGTCATACGACGCACAGTGTAAGCGCACCCGGAAGCACGCATGCGCATACGATCGCGGCGCGCCCTGGGGCGCGTACCGGGGAGCCTCCCGCTAGCGCTATTTTTGCGAACGAAAACAACATCGTGACGTATCGCGTAGACGCGTGATGCGTCATATGACGCACAGCGTAAGCGCACCCGGAAGCACGCGTGCGCATACGATCGCGCAACGTCTCGACGCGCTTACGCCACGCGACCTGGAGCGCGACTACGGGCGGGGCGCGTAGCGTAAGCGCGTCGGGTCATGTGACCTGAAAATAACACTTTCTATTGGTGCAGAACAGTTTTGGTTTCCAAATGAGTAAAGCCCGGGTCCTGTGACCTGAAAATAACACTTCTCATTGGTTCAGGACAGTTTTGTTTTTCCAAATGATGAAAGACCCCACCTTTTTTCCTTATTCTGACTTTGTCCTTTGACTGAGGAAGACCTGTTTGGATATCTTTGTCTTATATTTTGTACTTTGAAATGGCTACTGTAGCTGCAACAGCTGGAGCATCTGCACCACCACCACCACCACCACCACCACCACCACCAAGAGGACCATCACAAGAGTACATTGGTGGTCAAGAAGAGGAGGAGGAGGAAGAGGAAGAGGAGGAGGGGAGAAGATGGCTGCCTGAACAAAATACCCCATACAAGCCCAAGTCACGCATTGTAGGGTAGTTTTTTTCAATCCCAGAGGGCAAGAAAATAGTGAATGCGGCCAAGGTAACTTGCCTAATCTGTGGTGAAGAACTCTCAAGGGGCAACCCAAACAAAAAATATTCATTTGGTAATAATACCATGATTCGTCATATGACCCGGAAGCATCCCAACAACTATTCTCGTGCAGAGCTCAGGGAACTGGCCAGTAACCTCCCCAAGTCTTCAAGGACCACCTCCAAAAGAACACAACCCACTCCATCGGGACCAGAAACAACAGAGATGATGCCTTGTATTCAGCCACGATTTGCTGATTTTAGAATCACATGTATACAATGTGGCAAGCTCATCGCCTATGGTGAAAAGAGCATGAAGCTCGTCGTCCTTGCTGGTGACAATCACAAATGCCCCAAAAAACAGTAATTTTTTCCGTTTTTTATTTTTTGCTCCAGTTGAGCCATTTTCAATTCCCTGTTTTTTGTTTCTCCCCATAAAAATACAACAAAAATATAAAACTGTTTTGAAAAGCCAAAAAAAGTACAAAATGTTCAAAAAAACATAAAAAAAATAAAACAACAAAAAGAAGAAAAAAAACAGTCCTTTTTAGAACTACCTTTCATTTATAAAAATAAACCTATATTTTTAATGAATCTCTGTCAAAAAAAATTTCTTAGGGTACGCGTACCGGGGCGCGCCCCCCCAAAAATTAGAATTTTTTTTTATGAAGGAGTTACCATGAGGGAAGAACACAAAGAGAGTAATGTTAAGAGAAAGAGAGCTACAGGATAAACACAGAGGGATTGTTTATTACATAGTAAAAAACAGAGAAGGTGTAATAGGGTGAAAGTGAGAAAAGTAAAAAGACTAAAGGGGCGAAAGAAGGGAAAAGAGAGAGGAAGATGACTAAAGTAGAGATAGTGGGAGAATGTGAGTGGGTGTTGAAAGAAAAAGAAAGGACAGTAAAAAATTGAGAATGAAGGGTAGTGGCGTAACCGGGATAAATGAAGAACGGTGAGTGAGGGTAAGAAAAGACCAGTTAGTGTAAGTAAAGAGGGGTGAAAGAGGGTGAAAAATTTAATTAGGATAAGACATGGCGAGTGACAAAGAGAAAGGACAAAGAGAGTAAAGAAAACAGTACCTGAATGGATTTGAGTGAAACAGCAAAGAAAGATAAGTAATGCAGGGTGTGTGACTTATAGGGAGTCAGTGGCTGTAGGTCGGGGTGTGGGTGTGTAAGGTGTGTCTGTGGGTGTGGCTGTGTGGGGTGTTTTGGTGTGGGTGGAGGTGAGGGTGTGTGAAGTATGTGTGAGGAGTGTATGGGTGTGGGGTGTATATGTGTGCGATGTATGTGTGTGTATGGAATGTGTGTGTGTATGTGAAGAGTGTGTGTGGGGGGATTTTTTGTGTGTATGAGGTGTGTGTGTGGTGTGTGTGTGGGGTGTATGTTAGAGGTGTGTGTATGTGTTGAGAGGGGGATGAGGTGTGTGTGTGGGAGTAAGATAAATAATTAAGAAAAACAAAATGAGTGAAGAAGCAAAGGAAGGGAACAGAGGGTAAGTGAAGTAAAGAATAGGGAATGAAAGAAGTTGAATATGAGAGGGGAAATAGGGAAATTGGAGTAAACATGGAGAATAAGAATAAGTGTGGTAAGCAGAATAAAGACACAGGAGTGAGGTTGGTTGAGAAAATATTAGTAAGCTTAAAGCAAAGGGTGATGGCAAAGTACATTTTTTAGTCATACTTACCATATAATAAATGTAACTTTAAATATTTTTTTACTGCACTTTGTATCTGTGAAAGAGAGAAGAAAAAATAAGTTATAATTAGTAAAATGTGTATTTTAAATTAAAATATACAAATGAAGAGGTTAAAAATCATAACAGTGTATCTAGAAATAAAGTAAGAGTGAAGGACACAGAAAGGGAAATAAAGTAAGGTAGAAGGATAAAAAGAGAAAAAAAGAAATAGAATGAGAGCAAATTACTAAAAGTAAGGCATATAGATTCACTGACAGAGAGGAAGAGAAGAACAAAGAAATGAACTGAAGGTAAGAAAGATACTAAAACAATGTGACTTAGCAAAACTAAATCAGGAAACAGTAGTAAGTAAAAAGATAATGAATGAGACGGAAAAGATAAGCACAAGTGAACATAACACAAGGAGAGTGAGGCACTGAGGACATAGAAGTAGTGAACGAAAAATAGAGAGAAAAGGTCAAAAGTAAGGAGCAAACAAAGATAAGCGAGGGAGAGTGGGTGATTTATAGTGATAGAGTGCGATAATACTGCTGAGTGAGTAAACAGGAATTACTAAAAGAGCAAAGGAGGAAAATACGGAAAAGGGAAGTGAAGCAGAGAGACTGAAAGCTGAAAACTTATGCAAGGGAGAGAGGGGATGCAGACAGTTGAAATGAGAATGAGGGCTTGTCAAAGAAGGGGAGTAAAGGAACGGGGGTTACAGAGAGTGAGAGAAAGACATTATAAGTGAGTAAAAAGAGCTGAAAGAGGATGGAAAAGGGAAAGTGAGTGACAGAGAATGGGAATACAATTTAATTTACACAATCCAAAGTATAGAATAACTTGTACAACATGTTACATAGTTTATTTTTGCTGTTCTCAGAATATATTGAATTTCACTTAAAAACAGTGAGTTCAAATTACTCATCATATGACAGCGGGGTAAAAAAAACACAATCTAAAAGATTGTGTTTTAAAAAAAACCTTAGATACTGACAAATGACAAATGTACACTAATCTTTGATTGACTTACTTTTCCTTGAGGCCAAATAGTATATCATAGAGGTCCTTTTCTCGTTGCAAAGTACTTTGCTGTTCAGTAAAAAATTCCATTTCATCGACTTTCTAGAAGAAAAGCTCCAAGAACATCTGAAATATTTTCATTATTTTCATATACCCCTTTTTTCAGTCTTGACTCTTTACTCATTCCTGTACCTTTCCTTTTGGCCAAATAGTGTCAGATGTATGAGTATATTTTCAAATTAATTCAAAGAAACTCTGAAATGACCTTTTTTCCGACGTTCTGAAAGAAAGGCTCTACAACATTTTCACAATATTGAAGTATTTGTAAAACCATCTTTGACTCACTCATGTTCATCATTTTGTATAATACTAATATCACTTACTATGAGATCCACTTACAGTACCTATATGACAAGTCAATTTTTTATATTACCTGGATCACTTTTACTCAGAATATATTTTTAAACAGCAAAATAACCTTTATTAACTGCTCCCGTCTTCATAGGCCAATTACCTTTACCTAAATTTTGGTTATTAAAACACTAGGTATGAATTTTTTAAGCCAAAAGGCAAACGTTGTTTGAAAGTCAAATGAGTGTCGTTACATTGAGTCCAACCTTTACAACTTTTTAAATAGCATGTATAATGCCCTGATGTTGTAGAAGAACCTTCATGAAAAATAATAGCTGCAGTTGCAAAGGTTCTTCCTGATATCGATAACTGTGAAGCCACAAAAATTTTAATAGAAGTTGTCAATTTAGTTCCATCAGGTCTACATCGTTGGAACATTAAAATTACATACTGACCATAATTTTGTAGAAATAATGTGGAGAGCATTGTAGACTTACATTGGGGACACGCCATATTGTGATCCGCTGCTTTAACTAGATTATTAAAAGGCACTGATTTGCAGTCTGGTAAAGTCAAATATATAAATCTTTCAGTGTCTTTTCTAGTAGTACTTGATAAAGTACAGTTGTCGCAGTCATGCTGCCATTGATAAGAAAGGCTAAAAAGATTTTTTATATCTACACCTTCATCTTCCAATACATCAAACATATACATAAAAAATTCCTGACAATCCTTCTGAATATTCTGTGAAAATTGATTTTGACCAGTACATATGTCTAGAAGATTTCGAATTTCTGAAACACTTTCTATTTTTGCTCTATCACTGGTACATTTCTCAAACACGGAATTCAACAAACAACAGAATCTTTGATCCCGATTTTCAACAATCTGTTCTTGTATATTTTGAAGAAAAAAAACAACATTAACCACTACATTAGCATAGCAGTTGACACCAGACCTGTTTTCAAACTGAAATCCAACAACATCTTCAACAGAATCCTTTTTCCTTCTGCTTACAATTACAGTTTCGTCTACTTTTTTGTCTTTTTGCTACTACCTCACTGCAATTACTCTCATTTCTTCTTTTTCGGCCTACCACACGTTTTTCAATCAGAGGATATTGAGGCAAATGTGGAGCATACTCTCTTCTTAACCTATTGTATTCTTTAACACAATGTAGATCTGCACAAATCTTTGTTTCATCACACTCAATCAAGTACAATCCTGATAAAGTTCTGACTCGTGATAATGCCACATATGCAATACCCTCTTTAAACACAGAACTTCCAATGTTCACCAAAGCGCTATCTACACTTAAACCTTGAGACTTATGAATTGTCACCGCATATGCCAAACAAATAGGAAACTATTTTCGGCGAACATATAAGTCTTTCACGAGCAAAAATCTAGCTGAACAACGACAAATTTGTTCTATTTCATCAATGCCATCAAATTAAATTTTTTAAATTTCAATTCCATCTCTATTTTTGTAATTCACAAAACCAACAACATGATCCATTGCTCCATTTACCAGACCTCTTTCAACATTTAAATTCCTTCTCAAAATGATATGACAATTTAAACACACATTCAGAGTCTTTTCAAAACCAGCAGTTTTAGATATAGTCTTCTCTAATGAATCCAATTTTGATTTCAAATTTTCAGACAAAATAATTGTTGCTCCCATATGCTCTATTTTATCTGTAGCTTCCAGTTTCACTATCTCTTCATTTTCTAACTTTAACATTTTGTTGTTGAACATGGAACATTCTTTCAGAGTTGGCATCAAACATATGCCAGATTTCTTCTCGTTAATTTTCTTAAAAATATTCTCTGGAAGAATGTTTTCATTTGGGTACAAATTTGAAATTAATCGTCCATGTAAAGCTTCTTTTCCTTGCTGACTTACTTTTCCGATTCTTACATCTTGTAAAATATTTTTATAATCTTCATCCTTTGCCTGCCGCATATTTTGAAGCAGTTCTGCATATTTGAAGTTTAACCATATATTAACGTTTCCAATGCTTCCTAGGCACTTCCTGGTATCTTCATGCGTGAGCATTTTGAACACAGGTTGGCCTTTCACTGGAGTCAACTGCAGTAGATCTCCAAAAACAATAATGTGTTTTCCTCCAAATAAGACATCATAGTCTGTTCTAAGAATTTCTTGCATTCTCAAACGCACAAAAGCAATCATTATATTTGACACCATGCTTACTTCATCAATGATAAGAAGTTTCATTTTCTTCAGGACTCTCGAAACTTCGGAACACGCATCTCCAGATAGCTTGTGATATTGCAATTTGTTATCATGCTCCACTGGCAGCATCAGTAAACGATGTAAAGTAATCCCTTTAATGTTATGTGCAGCCAGCCCAGTTGGAGCGGTAACAACACAAGACAGCGGTGATTCAGTCCTTTTCTGCAGATAAGTTGCAATTGCTTTAATCAGAAAACTTTTTCCAGTTCCCGCTTCTCCACTCACGTACAGTTGGACAGGCTTAAATGATGTACATGAGCACTCTTTTTTCTCAAGACTGAATCCATGTTCAATCTGTTCTGTGACTTTGTCATATATCTGTTTCTGCTCAAGGTTTAGTTGTTTCACCAAATCTTCTAAGTTAACTACATCATCTTGAGCTTGTTCCATAGCTCTTTCCACCTCATCCATGGCAGTGGCAGCTTCATTTTGTATAATTGGTCCTCCAAGTGGATCCTGACTCAATGAAGCAGAACTCTGACTGTCTTGAGAACTGTCTCTAGCAATCTCTGCAGCAATTGTGGCTTCTTGCTCTATTTCTTCGTTCAACATTTGCAGATAATTTGGAAAAAAGGGCATTCTATGGTATCCTTGATTGCATTAAAAGAATCTTCGTAACACAGAAAATCTCCAAGAAGTTCCTCTTCTGTACTCCATGGCTTAAAGAGTTGCAAAGAGCTAAATAGTAAAATTCCCTTTTCTCTGGATTTTTGCAACTCAATTTTCGATGATTAATCAAATGGCCTTTTTTCTGTCTCACTAGACATCCTTCACACCCAATGATAGCATATATTCCATTGTTAATATCTTCTCTGATGGTTCTCTTATAAATATAGTTTTGCAGAACTTCATACAAACAACTGTTCTCAAGATGACTACTTCTATTTGGATAGTATGTATCCAACATGTTTGTCTTCAAAATATCTGTACTTTCTGGTTCTTTCTCCGCCAAATACTCTATTTCTTGTACAGATTTCAAAACTCGGTTTTGTGTTGCAGCAAGACCTAGACTCACCCAAATGAGGGTTCTAGATTTGGCATAGAGACTTGCTGACGACAATCGATCAGAACATTCATATGCTCCAATTTCTCGATGCGACAACATCTTCAGATTGTAACTGTATAATTTCTTGCTTAGACTCTTTTCATGTGAAATGTCCTCCCACATTTCCTTCAGTTCTGTCTTTTCTTTTTTTGTGATGTAAGACGTCACATATCGAGCAAGAGCAATAGAGTTGCCAGCAACGAACTGAATATCCATGTTAGCATTCCACATGGACAAAATCACTGGGTTGTAGTCGTTGATGTACTTGGACTCTTCGTTTCTTTTTAAATTGTATGTATTTTTTGGTGATTTCCTCGTCACAGTATGTCGCAGAGAAGACATCAAAATATTTACTCGTCCTTTAGAAATCACTGGTCGTGGAAAGCCGAAACGACATTTTGTGTAGAACTTGTCCTTGTTTCTGAATTTTTGACGACAGTACTTTCCACAACGATGGGATTGAAAGCGTAAAACTTGTTGCCTTAAACTGTTTTCCTCTGTAGTTTTCGGAACAGCACATGTTGAATACTCTTCAATGAAACTCATCACTGTTTCATCCGAATCTGTTCCAAATTTGGGTGCATCTTTAATCCACAACAACATATGTATGTGAGGAGCACCTCTCGCTTGATACTCCTTTCTCCAAAAGAAATCCAAAACCTCTCCAAGGGGAGGATTTTTTTTGTTGGTAATAAAAGACATCATAGCTTCAAATCTATGATTGAAATATCTGCATACATTCACTGGATCCAAAGAACACAGTTCTCCAGGTGTTTTGAATTCTATATTTTGTATATTTGCATTTGCCTCTCGTAGAAATTGTAGTAAGTCGTCCCATGCATACTCGGCACAGCTAAGAGTGAGGAACCATGTAGGAGTTCCTAGGTTTCTTAGCATACATTTCAATTCCCCATGACGACAGTACCAATACTCATTTGTACCACGCTGACATGCCATGAGATTGATTAGATGAGATTCCAATATATTATCTTGCAGATTCACTTTCTCCATAAAGTCCCTCGCCCAAACATTTTGCAGATGTGCTCCACTTTTCAGTATATGGTTTACTGCATAAGAAAGCCCAGACAAGTCACTTTCATACAGTAGATGAAACAAATAGGGAATGCATTGACGAAACCTTGGATCTTCAGCATATAATCTTACAGTTCGATATTCAGATGCAGGAATTTGAAGTGGACGATCGTCATATCGTCCACCTCGATCTGTTGGAAATAGCTGTGGAAAACAACGAGCTTCCAAACTTTCTTCCCACACACTAATGGGACTTCCTTTTGCTGCTTTCATTTGAAATAATTCAATTGCATTCCCCATTACTTCTTTGGGATGCAAAGGATGAACAGTATAATGTTCATATATTTCTTCACTTCTAGACACATCAACTTTTTCAATTTGGCCGCCTGAACAATCACTGTCTTCATCTGCAGCTGTTTCCTCTGCTGCAACACATACATCTTTGTAATACTCATTGTTTTTGACTAAATACAACGTTGCCTTTTTGACTTTCCTAACATCCACTAAATCTTGCCAGATTTTCTTACTCTTTGTCGGAACCCCATTAACTAGAATAACTAAAGGTTCCTCTTCTACTTTTTCTATACCAATTGTATCAATATTTTTTTTTAAATCAAGAGGCAAATAAACAACTCTTCCCTTTAATCCTCTCTGCAAATCTGTAGGAGGCAATTTCCCTATCTTAGGCTCCATGCGAACAATTGCCTGAAAAGGGTGGACACATTGAATCAAAATAGACTCATATGTATTTAAATCCATCAATTCACGGGGAATGTCTACCAACTCCAGATTATTATGAACAGCTCTAGCAGGCATTCTGTTTTGATTTAATTTATCATAACAATATTTACAAATACGCTGATCAGAACTCAAATCAAAACAATTCTCCACCCACAAGTAAGTTGCAAAATCCTTCCACTCATAATTATTCATCTTTTCACTTTTTACGTATAAATCAACTAATCTAGTTTGATGCTTATAATGACTTCGTCAACAACACACACAAGTAAAATTCGGCCTTTCACTTGATTTCACCTTAAACCTGGTAATTTCCTGCTCAAACTTTTCTGTACTTGAAATCTGTACATTGTCTTCCACATTACCTTGGATTGCTGTGTCAATTTCTACACTATCCTCTTTTTCACCAAAATAACAAATCTCAATTTCTTCACAAATCTTCTTCACATCTAATTCAGTTCCATGCAAAAGAGCACTGTTTAATTGTTTAAGCTTAAGTGCTAGACTTTTTGCACAATACAACATTCTCACTAATTTCCTCATTTTGGTATGATGCACTGCTAACATCCTAAAATGACGAAAAACACTCTGACAGACTTTTCTAGAAAGACAAGCCAGTGAATGCCCTTGCAAACCTGTGTTTTCTCTCACTCTGCAAGGATCTAAGTCTTGCAACAACTTCACTTTCTGCTTTAGACTTTTCTTACTATATGTACGTAAGAAATTACAAAACAAATCAATTGATTCCTGTCGCACACTACAAATACGACTACACTTCCAAGTGTACACTGGACCCTTAGTACGTCTCCCTAAAACTTCATCAGTTAACATCTCTTCTGGTTCTCTAGGCACAAGTTTCTCTTTTTCAATCGGACAACCGTCTTTCACTTCATACGCTCGACCACTGGTGTCAACTGCATGCACTAAATCATTCTCCTGGAAGTAACTCTCCTCATTAAAAAATGGCTCACAACTTGAACTGTGCATCCATTCTCCTGAAAAAACTTTACAAAAATTAGTCCGATTAATTATTCTTTTCCATCTACTGTTTGATTTGAAAACATCAATTGTCTTATTAAGTGTCCTAATTCATTTGATTATTAAAATAATTTTTTTTTCCTAACTTCAAAAGCCTGATCAACAATCTTCTCTACACTTTTCTTTTTCTTATAAAAAGCAGCTCTCTGTTTACCTTTCCTAATATTTTTTAACAAATTTAAAACCACCCTATTGCGAAACATTCATTTACGAATGTCTCTAAACTGATTCTGCCTTCTATTCCTATACATAATATTCTCTCCTGCTCCAGTTGTAGGATTATTTGAGGTTCTCTCCTTCCTTTTCAAATTTACTCTCTCATTCTCTTTTTCTACATGCTGTCCAACAATTTTTTTTGAAGTGCATATGTTCCGTATGAAAGACTTAGTTGTCTTACCAGGAGCTTGGTTCCTGTTTTTTTAAGTATTTGTTGTGGAAGAGTGCTGTAATTCCGTTGCTGTTTTTGTTTTTTGGCGGTTATGTTGTTTTCTTCTCCTTTCCCTTGAGGGCATGTTTGCTTACTCTTGAAATCTTGATTTCAATCTGTGTTAAAGAAAAAAATAGCACATTATAGACCACTATTACCAAACAACAAAGCAATGACAAAAAGCAAACAATCTATTCAGGGTTACAGATCAGGTGAGGATTCTCCAGGGGTGCACAAAAGGTGAGGCCTGTATTGAAGAGTATAGTGGAAGACAGCTCTGTCCACAGGTACAAAGAAGATGAGACCTGTGTCTAAGAGTCCAGTAGGGGATAGACTTCATGAAGTCTAGTCCACTGCACTCTTATACACAGGCTTCACCACCTATGCTTCCCAGGAAAGGCCTCTCTCCCACTACAGTCTTGATCATAAACCTCACCTCCTCTGTCCCTCTGGACATGTCTCACCTCATCTGCACAATCTACTTCCTAATCTCAGGTAACACAGGTGACATAATTGTGAAAAGGTCAAATTTTTTTATGTAATCATGCACACACTATTTATTCTTTCTCAAAAATGTAGAACTCATTGATTAGTCCCAAAATCGATTTTTCAATAACATTTTAGAAACACAGTGCAGGTCCTACTATTTAAACTTTCTCAAAAATGTAAAACTCATTAATTTGCAGCAAAAATATTTTAGTAGTGTAATGAAAAGCTTATACATATGACCTTTTCATTGTTTTTCAAATGTTATTCTAAAAACAAATTATAAGGCCTAAGCAGGAATACTCATGTGATGAAGCCTGTCCAGGGGAGCACAAAACGTGAGGCTTGTGTCCAAGAGTGCAGTGGACATGACTAAACTGGAGTAGTGTGTAAGAAAAAGATGAGCCTCATTTATAAAACCCTGCGTCAGTTTTGCGCTACTGATGCGTCATTTTTTGTGACGCATTTGCGGCATAAAACATGTGCCTTGTTGCGCCATATTTAAAAAGTGACGCATGTAGGTAGATGCGTCATTTTTTAAACCTCTGCGCCACATTATACCTCTGTCAAGTGTAATGTACACAGAGGGGTCATTTCTCCGGCAAAAGCCTTGTAATAATGAAGCAGTGAAATCTATGAGATTTCACTGCGTCACTTTTAGGACACTGTTACGTCAAAATCTTGCACCTGCCTCACAGCAGGGATAAGACTGAGGCAAACGCTTCCACATGGGGCTTTCCCCATGTGATAGGATTCTGACACCTAAGCATGAGTGCAGATGAGATGAAGACTGTCCAGGGGAGCACAAAACGTGAGGCTTGTGTCCAAGAGTGCAGTGGACAGGACTAAACTGAAGGAGTGTGCAAGAAAAAGATGAGCCTCATTTATGAAGCCCTACGTCAGTTTTGCGCTACTGATGCGTCACTTTTTGTGACGCATTGGCGGCATAAAACATGTGCCTTGTTGCGCCATATTTAAAAAGTGACGCATGTAGGTAGATGCGTCATTTTTTAAACCTCTGCGCCACATTATACCTCTGTCAAGTGTAATGTACACAGAGGGGTCATTTCTCCGCAAAAAGCCTCGTAATAATGACGCAGTGAAATCTATGAGATTTCACTGCGTCACTTTTAGGACACTGTTACGTCAAAATCTTGCACCTGCCTCACAGCAGGGATAAGACTGAGGCAAACGCTTTCACATGGAGCTTTCCCCATGTGATAGGATTCTGACACCTAAGCAGGAGTGCAGATGAGATGAAGACTGTCCAGGGGAGCACAAAATGTGAGGCTTGTGTCCAAGAGTGCAGTGGACAGGACTAAACTGGAGTAGTGTGCAAAAAAAAGAACCTCATTTATGAGGCCCTGCGTCAGTTTTGCACTGCTGATGCGTCACTTTTTGTGACGCATCGGCGGCATAAAACCTGTACCTTTTTGCGCCATATTTAAAAAGTGACGCATGTAGGTAGATGCGTCATTTTTTAAACCTCTGCGCCACATTATACGTCTGTCAGGTGTAATGTACACAGAGGGGTCATTTCTCCGCAAAAAGCCTCGTAATAGTGACGCAGTGAAATCTATGAGATTTCACTGTGTCACTTTTAAGACACTGTTACATCAAAATCTTGCACCTGCCTCACAGCAGGCATAAGACTGAGGCAAACGCTTTCACATAGGGCTTTCCCCATGTGATAGGATTCTGACACCTAAGCAGGAGTACAGATGAGATGAAGCCTGTCCAGGGGAGCACAAAAGGTGAGGCTTGTGTCCAAGAGTGCAATGGACAGGACTAAACTGGAGTAGTGTGCAAAAAAAGATGAACCTCATTTATGAGGCCCTGCGTCAGTTTTGCACTGCTAATGCGTCACTTTTTGTGACGCATCAGCGGCATAAAACATGTACCTTTTTGCGCCATATTTAAAAAGTGACGCATGTAGGTAGATGCGTCACTTTTTAAACCTCTGCGCCACATTATACTTCTGTCAGGTGTAATGTACACAGAGGGGGCATTCCCCCGCAAAAAGCCTCATAATAGTCACACCGTAAAATCTATGAGATTTCACTGCATCACTTTTAGGACACTGTTACGTCAAAATCTTGCGCCTGCCTTACAGCAAGCGTAAGACTGAGGCAAACGCTTTCACATGCAGCTTTCCCCATGTGAATGGATGCATTGCTGGAGTACAAGCATTCCATTTCATTACTGAAAACTCACTATTTTACAAAATACATTTCCTCTCTCTTGCAAACAATGCTACCAAGCATTAACCCCCAAAAAATTTTGGAGGTAGATGCGTAATTTTTTAAACCTCTGCGCCACATTATACATCTGTCAGGTGTATTGTACACAGAGGGGTCATTTCTCCGCAAAAGCCTCGTAATAGTGACGCAGTGAAATCTATGAGATTTCACTGCGTCACTTTTAGGAGACTGTTACATCAAAATCTTGCACCTGCCTCACAGCAGGCATAAGACTGAGGCAAACGCTTTCACATAGGGCTTTCCCCATGTGATAGGATTCTGACACCTAAGCAGGAGTACAGATGAGATGAAGCCTGTCCAGGGGATCACAAAAGGTGAGGCTTGTGTCCAAGAGTGCAATGGACAGGCCTAAACTGGAGTAGTGTGCAAAAAAAGATGTACCTCATTTATGAGGCCCTGTGTCAGTTTTGCACTGCTAATGCATCACTTTTTGTGACGCATCGGCGGCATAAAACATATACATTTTTGCGCCATATTTAAAAAGTGACGCATGTAGGTAGATGCGTCACTTTTTAAATCTCTGCGCCACATTATACTTCTGTCAGGTGTAATGTATGTATTGTATATATGTAATGTACACAGAGGGGGCATTCCCCCGCAAAAAGCCTCATAATAGTGACACAGTAAAATCTATAAGATTTCACTGCATCACTTTTAGGACACTGTTACGTCAAAATCTTACGCCTGCCTTACAGCAAGCGTAAGACTGAGGCAAACGCTTTCACATGCAGCTTTCCCCATGTGAAAGGATGCATTGCTGGAGTACAAGCATTCCATTTCATTACTGAAAACTCACTATTTTACAAAATACATTTCCTCTCTCTTGCAAACAATGCTACCAAGCGTTACCAAAAAAATAACACAAACCAACAGCAAACAAGCTCAGTGTGCTTCCTAATCGTTTTCCAATTACCATTTTATGAACAGAACACCGGTCCTATGTACAAGCATTCATTTTCACTACTGAAAGCCATTAATTTACCCTAAAATCGTTTTTTATTTAATATTTTATGAACAGAGCACAGATCCTATTTACAAGCATTCATTTTCACTACTAAAACCCATTGTTTTGCACTAAAATCACTAAAATCGTTTTTCAATTAACATTTTAGAAACACTGCACAGATCCTATATACAAGCATTCATTTTCACTACTAAAACCCATTGATTTGCACTAAAATCTTATTTCAATTACCATTTTAGGATCACAATACAGGTCCTATGTGCTTCATATACAAGCATTCATTTTCACTACTAAAACGCATTGATTTGCACTAAAATCGTTATTCAATTACCATTTTAGGAACACAACACAGGTCCTATGTGCTTCTTAATCTGAACTCTCTATCTAAATGAATCATAACTCACCTTTACAAATGCTTTAGGAGATTCAGAACAGTGTCAGATACACACACCAATATTTCTTTAGCAGAGCAAAAGGTATATTCTCCAGGCACTGCAACCATTAATGGCACAGAAAACCTCTAATTCTACCCACATATTGCTCATGGTAACCAATCAAAACTCTTCCCTCTGTATTTTCAAACCAACACCCTTCCCCCCCTCAGCCCTTTCTACCTGTTACCATAGCAACTCCCTCCTCACTGAGCTCTCAGGTTTAAAAGTTTATTCTACAATGTTGCAAATCACCTCAGCAAGGATGTTTGACCTGTGAATACACCAGCTTATCTAGTGCAATGTTTCTTTAAATGACTTTTTTTAACCATTCAAATTACTTCTTACACAGAACACAACCATGCACCCTAACTTACAGTTTTCAACTATCTCAATCTACCAATCATTGCTTGTGATTCAAGAGCACTGAAACTCCACAGTTTTTTTTTTGCAAACTCCTACTGTTCCAACTGCCATTTTATTCCTACACTTCATCTGACTGCACCGGAACCTCCTCTACCATGTATTCTGTCTGGATTATTGGACATAGCTATATCCACTGGGCTCAAAGGTATGCAGCTACCAGACATTTTCACAACCTTGATTTACCAAATGTGAACATTAAATGGATTGGCCAGAGAGGATTGAGATGTCACCAATTGATACCATTGGTGAAAACCTTTTTGCGTTTGCCACACCCTAACTTCATAATTCTGCACTGTGGTGGAAATGACTTAGGCACTTTGACTGGGGTAGGTCTGGAAATGCTTTTAAAGGACACCTTTGAACAATTGATGGCACTTTTTCCTCAAACTGCCTTGGTATTTTCCAATATATGCCAAAGACAGAAATGGAACTGGTCCAACCAATTTTGTCCACAATTTGAGAAAGCACGGAAACATGTGAATAAATCTGTTTCTGCTTACATGAGAGACTATGGAATGGGTTCAATATACAACAACAACTTGCGTTACAACATGCAAGATATCTACAGAGGAGATGGTGTGCACTTCTCAGATGAGGGGAATAGAATATTCCTCCTGAATTTAGGACTGTGCATTGGTACCTACTTGTAGGTACCTAAATCAGCCACAGAACCCAAAAGCTCTTTTCAGAGCTACCCTACCTCTGATCACTCCAAATGATTATCTTTTTCTAACTTTTTTCACTATTTTTCACCAAAGTACGCTCCCCGGTACGCTTCCCGGTGCGCGTACCGGGCGCTCCCCCCGTGAAAAATTCATTATTATTATTTTTTCCGCCTATATGGGCCTCCTAAGACCCCCTCAGAAAACCTAGAGGGCCAGGGAGTGCCTACCATGCCCCCTTATAACCATTCCCAACGTTGTTTGTCCTCCATCTTGTGTCTCAATTCTTCCAAAACACAAGATGGAGGACTCCCGTAGCGCTGCCGGTACGCGTACCGGGGCGCGCACCGGGAAGCGTTCCCTAAATTTTTTTAAAGTTAATTTACATAAAAACCTCTGTAGAGATGATCACCAAATATAGAATAGGCCATACTACATACCAGTACCTACCATTTTCCCAAATTTGGTGGAATTCCATTGAGCCATTTGCCCTATAGCCCTGTCTAAATATCCTGAGGTAAATTATTTGACAAAAACACATATGAAGAGTTTGGATTTACAACCAATTAAAATGTTACTTTCATTTTCTACTTTTTTTTCCTGACATTTGATTGGTTATGTACATGAATATAAATGAAAAATGAGAGGGAAACACGGCCATTTTGACTAGTACTACCTGAGGTACATTTATAAAAGATTTCCTCTGAAAACATCAACTCCTTTCTGAAAGGTAAGTTGTTCATTTGTAAGGGGAACTATGTTCTGCACTTTAACTTAAATTGGAAAAACGTTTTCTGATAGTTTTTTACTGTCCCTCTGTTATAGTGTTAGATTGAGATAGGCTTCTCTGTTATACTTATGGATTGAGTTAGGCTTCTCTGGTATAATTATGAATTTACTTAGGGTTCATCACATGCACTTTTTTATATTTCTACTTCCTGCCTGATACCATACACTGCCCAAAAATAACTTCACTGTTAAAAACTCAGAAGTACCTGTCTGAACTTAAACCCAACAATGCCCTAACTCTACTGATATAGTTATTTGTTATGCAATTTACAGCAAAAATGGAAGGTAAAGAGGAAGCAATACAATTTCTTTTGAAATTATGGATAAAGATATTCTTAATGAAGACTGAGGATCAACAACTAATTGACTGTCTTGAATCATTTGAATCATGTAATGAAAATTTGGAGGACATTCCGGATGATGTAATGTTAGAAGTGTTATTAAATTATGAACAATCTCAACAATACATTTTTATTTAATAATTAAAAATTGTTCGAGACATTATTCATTTTTATATGTAATTCATTAAATACTACCAAAATGATTATAATATAAATTGAGACTTACAGTGCAACTTTTTTGTGTTACATAGTACATTTGCTCATAGTTACTTCCTTTCTCCCACTATATTATCTCCAATGTGTTTTTCACATCTCTTTTTCATCTCCTGCCTCCTTTCTCTCACTCTCTGTCTCTAATGCACCATATCACTGCCAATTTTGTATAGATTCAGAAGAGAGTAAAATGTAATACTTGAAAACATCACAAGGGAGCAGGGTACACTACCATGTGTGGTGGGGGAGGTGTGTGTGGGGGATGGTGGGGTGTGTCTGTGAGGTGTGTGTGTGTGTATGTGTCTGGGGGGTGAGGTGTATAGGTGTATGTAGGTGTATGGGGTATGTGGGTGTGGGTGGGGGTGTGGGTGTGTAAGCCGGTGTGTGTGGGTGTGGGTGTGTGGGGTGTTTGAGTGGAGGTGGAGGTGTGGGTGTGTGAGGTGTGTGTGGGGGGTGTGTGGGTGTGGGGGGTATGTGTGTAAGATATGTGAGTATGTGTGGGATGTGTGGGTGTGTCTGTGAGGTGTGGGTGTGTGTGTGTGTGTGGGGGGGAGGTGTGTCTGTGGGATGTGTGGGGTGTGTCTGTATATATATATATATATTCACTGAAAAAACCATAGGTTATAGACCATATATAGTTAGGAATTAGCATTTAAAAAACCTTATTTTACTCACACAAAACCATTGAAATTCCATATATAGTTAGTTGCACTAACTATATATCGCGCACCCGCAATCCACTGCTGATGATGTCACATATTACATCATTCATGACATGGTCAGTGACATCACTGATGACATCACTGATGACATCTCAAATGACATCACTGATGACATCACTGATGACATCTCATTTGACATCAATGACCACATCACTGATGATATCATTCATGTGACAATACAATGCATCTCCTCACATTTTAATATAACCTCTGTTTCACCCAGTGTTAAATACAGAGTATAATTTTTGAAACCATTGACACACCAATACTAGTTACTACATATGTACTCACTGATTCCTACGTCTACACACACATTCACTCATTCACCCATACAATCATTCATACATACAATCACTCATCTTTACAACACTATCATATGCACTCATACACCTATACAGACACTCACACTCTGCCACTCATCCATGGAGTTACTCACACACCTAGTCAGTCCTGTAAAGAATCAATCACACTTCCATTTTCTTGTCTATACAGTTAAACATAGAGCACCTTACATTTTCAAACATATACTAACACATACTTACCTTGTTATACAATCATTGATATAAGTACACATTGATCTGCACAGAGTCACACACCTCCCAGCCAGCCACACACACACTCAGTCTCCCATACAAATACTTGGACAATCAATCAGTAACCCATATAGTTAATCATATAGCTACTGATCAACACATGCAGCAGTTTACAGAACAACAGACATAATGATGCACAAATTAAGACACTTTAGTCACTAACCCATGCACTCAGTGAGACACATTTAATCACTCACTCATACATTCAGTCATGCACCTACTAAATCCTTTGTCCAGACACTTATACTTCCACTCATTCTTCAATATGTAAGACACATTTTAACTTTACAGAAACATACAGTCACTGGATGTTGTCATCAGTGATGTCATCAGTGATGTCATTTGAGATGTCATCAGTGATGTCATCAGTGATGTCACTGACCATGTCATGAATGATGTAATATGTGACATCATCAGCAGTGGATTGCGGGTGCGCGATATATAGTTAGTGCAACTAACTATATATGGAATTTCAATGGTTTTGTGTGAGTAAAATAAGGTTTTTTAAATGCTAATTCCTAACTATATATGGTCTATAACCTATGGTTTTTTCAGTGAATTTTCAAGGTTTTGTAAATGCTAATTCCTAACTATATATGGTCTATAACCTATGTTTTTTTCAGTGAATTTCAATGGTTTTTTAATAGCAAATATCAAAAGCTTTAAAATGTATTCTTCTTTAAATCGAAAAATATATTTTTTATGTATTTTTTTTATTATTTTTTTTTGTTTCGCTCCCGGTCCGCGAACCGGGTAGCTTCCCGTTAGCTCAATTTGGTGCCGCGACCCGGTCCGCGAACCGGTTAACGTTCCGTTTGTGCAACTGCCGTGTTAGAAAACAACATCGTGACGCGTCGTGTAAGCGCGACGTATGGCGTTCTCGTGTAATGCATCTTATGATGCGCCGCGTCAGCGCACCCGGAAGTGCTCCGGAGCGCGAACCGAGGCGCGAAGCGCAGCTCCCCGGAAGCGATCCGGGGTGCGGCGCGCAGCGCGTAACGTAAGCGTAACAGGTCATGTGACTTGTTAATAAAACTTTTCATTGGTTCATTTCACTTTTGGTTTCCTAATGATGTAAGGCTAGGTCATGTGACCTAAAAATAACACTTTTCATTGGTTTAGAACATTTCTTTTTCCCAAATGATGAAAGCCCCCACCTTTTTTCTCACTCTGACTTTCAACTTTGTGAGAGGAAGACCTATTTTCACTAATAAGCAATGGCTTCATTAGTAGCTGCAGCTGGTGCACCCCCACCACCACCACCACCTCCCAGGGCCAAAAAAAAGTTAATGCCCGCTATGTTACTTGTCTCATCTGTAAAAAAAATCTGTCCAGAGGGACTGATAAGAAGTATAGCTATCGCAATTACACTATGCATCGGCATATGGAGAGGTGGCACCCTATTAATTATAGTGCTGCGCAGGTACGTCACCTGCAGGAAAACCCCCCTCCTGTGGCCAGTACATCATCTGGAGAGGCAGTGACGGGACCAGAGGCGAGGGAGATGGTCCCCAACATCCAGTTGAAGTTCGGGGAAGTGAAGCATGTGTGCATTTATTGCGGCCAATTAATTTGCTACAGGGAGAGTAGCATAAATTTGATCAACGTAGCAATCGAAAATCATAAATGTCCAAAACCCCCCAGAAAATAAATTATCTTTTTTTTTGTTGCTCCTGTTGAGCCCGTTATAATCAATGATTTTCGTTCCCCCCAAAAAAAAAAAAATATATATAAAACCGTTCATAAAATACAAAAAAAGTAAAAAAATGTTCAGAAAAATATTGAATAAAAAATATAAAAAAACAAAAACAATAAAAAAAGTTCTTTTCAGAACTACCTCCGCTTTATAAAAACTTGCTAGAATGTTTAGCACTCTGGCAACTTCTATTTCTTTTGATTCGCTTCCCGGTTCGTGCGCCGGTACGCGAACCGGAAGCGAAACACATTTAAAAAAAAAAAAAAAAAAGGAAGAGTGAGTATAAGGGAAGGAAACAGAGAGTAATGTTAAAAGAAAGACAGCTAGAGGGAGTAACACAGAGATACTGTTTAATACATCTATTTACCAAAGAAAAGATGTAAGAGGGTATAATTGAGAAACACAAAATAGATAAGGAAGTGAAAGAAAAAAAGGAGAGTAGAAGAATAATAAACAAGAGTTTCTTGGAGAATATGAGTGAATGTTCAAATTAAAGAAGAAAAACAGTAAAGGATGTGGAATGAGAGGTAGGGATAGAACCGGACTAAAAGAACAACCCTGAGGGAAAGTGTTAAGAAAAGAGTGAGTGAAAGTAAATAGGAATAAAACAAGATGTATGACAGTGACTAAGGTTAAAACATGTGGAATAACAGAGAGAAAAAACAGAAAGCAGAAAAGAAGAAGTGAGAGAAAAGGAATAATTGAAACAGCAAAGAAATGTAAATAACATAATGTGCTTGAACTACAGGGAGAAAGCATAATGAACAAGTAGTGAAAGAGTGATCAGTCAGAGACAGTAAGAGTAATAGAGACGGAGTGAGTGAACAGGAGTGAGGAACTATGAGAACAGAGGGACTGAGAAAAGGAGTGGAAGGAGTAGAGTAAGTAAGTAATAGAGAAAGGAATGAGGTAAGTAGCAAAGGCAGGAAACTGAGGGTTAAAGAAATGAAGCAGTGGAACTAATAGAAGTTAAATGTGATAGAAATGTAACAAAAAGAGTACAAAACACTTACCTTATAATTGTCGTTAACTTAGTCACTTGTTATTTTTATACTTTCAATCTGTGAAAGAAAGAAAAAAAATTGAAAAATATTAAAACATGTATTTAAAAATTAGAAAAGACAAGGGAAAAGATTGAAAATCACCCATTTTACAAAGAAATAAAGTTAGAGATAAACATGCAGAAAAAAAAGAGAAAGAAACAGTGATAGACAGTCAGAGACAAAAAGAAATTGTAATAGAGTAAATTAGTAAGAGAAAAAAAAGGAAGATACTTTCAGTGACAGAAAAGAAGGATAAAAGAGAAAACTAAATTGAAGTTGTGTAAGCTACTAAAAGAAAGTGAGTAAGGTAAACTGTATAAGGAAAGGGTGAATAAGGAAAAGAGAGTGAGGGAGAGAGGAGACAGAGGAAGTGAAGGAAAGAGTGTCAGATACAGACTGAGTGAGGCAACAAAGAAAGATAAATGAGTGAGGGTGAGTTATACTAACTGATTGCACCAAAAAAGGAGAACCCAAAAATATTTAATTTAGAAAACAAAGGGAGGAAAGATGGAAAAGACAAGCGAAGCAGAAGGTCTAAAAGCTGAAAAATGGTGCAAGGGAGAAAAGAAAAAAGCAGAGTTGGATTAGGGAAACAAAGGTTGAAAGATAAGTGGAGTTAGATAGCAAGGGTGAAAGAGAATAAAACAAAAGGCAATGTGAGTATGTAAGGAGGATTGATAGAAGGCAGTAAAAGATGAGTGAGCATGAGATAAGACGAGTACAAATTAAAATTCACTATACAAAGTACAGTATTAATTATACATGTTAAATGGTTTATTTTTGCTGTTCTCAGAATATATCAAATTTCACTAAAAACAGTGAGTTGAAGGTATTCATCATATAACAGCGGGGGAAAAAAACACAATCAAAATGATTGTGTTTGAAAAACCCATATAACATAACCAATCAGAAATCAGAACTCCTTAAAAGTAACTTACTTTCCATGACGTCGAAGGATGTCCTATGAACAGCTTATACTCTGTTGTGCTGTTATTATTTTCAGCCCGCCACTTTCTGAAAGAAAAGCTCCATCGTTTTGACAAATATGTTACATACAATAAATGACTTCTCGCTCTCTACCACACTTCTCCTCAAGGCCAAATCGTGTAAGAGCCATTTATAACTCTTGGAATTCTTCTAAGCAAATTCCGTCATTTTCTTTTTCCGCAACTTTCAGAAAGAAACGTTGAAGATCACTTTCACAATCCTGTACTAGTAATATCTCACCCTTCTTGCTCACTCATGTTCCACTTTTCCTATGACACTGATACTGCTTACTATGAGGCACACTTACACTACCTCTATGACTACTACAATTATTTAATTCTCTACATCACTTTTAATCACAAAGCAATTTAAAACAGTACATAAAATTATATCAACTCCTAGAATCATTATAGGCCAGTTACCTACTCAAAATTCTCTCTTCTGAAAACAGAAAGTAAGAATATTTTTAAGTCAAAAGGCAACATTGTTTCATAGTCAAATGTGAATCATTTCCGAAACATCAGCTTTTTTTACATTTTAAATAAGCTGTGTAATAAGCGGATGTTGTCAAAGGACCATTATGTCATATAATAGCTGCAGTTACAAATGTTCTTCCTAAAATCAACGACTGTGTAGCCACAACATTTGTAATTAAAGTTGAAAACTTACTTTCATCAGGTTTATATAGTTGGAATTTTAAAATGACATTATAACCAAAAGTTTGTACAAATAATGTGTACAGCATTGCAGACTTACATTACCTCTACTCCATGTTTTGATTGGCTGCTTGAATTAGCTTATTAAAAGAAACAGTTTTTCTGAACTCATTCAAAGTGCAGTTATTTTTCCATGACGTCAAGTGTTATGGTAAGAACACCGTTTGCTTTGGGAAATACTCTGTTGTCCTTTAACTAATCCGTGCCCACCACTTTCTGTAAGAAAACCTTCTTTTTTTTCAGGAACTACTTAAAACTCAAAAATAACTTTTTACTCTGTACTACACTTATCCTCAAGGCAAAATAGTGTAGGAGCCATTAGAACCTCTTGAAATTCCTCAGAGCAAATCCCGAGATTCTTTACCTAAAATTTTGGTTGTAAAAACACCAGGTAAGAATTTTTAAGGTCAAAAGGCAATTTTTTTTTTTAAAGTTAAAACAGAATCATTGCAGAATGACCAGCCGTTTCTAGACTTCAAATAAGCTGTGTAATGTCCTGATGTTGTTGAAGGACCGTCATGATATATAATTGCTGTAGTTACAAAAGTCCTTCCTGATATTGACAACTGCGAAGCCACAAAATTTTTAATTAAAGTTGTCAATTTTTTTCCATCATGCCTACATCGTTGGAACATTAAAATGACATACTGGCCATATGTTCGTATAAATAATGTGGACAGCATTGCAGACTTACATTGGCTACACTCCATGTTGTGATCGGCTGCTTTTACTAGCATATTAAAGGACACTGATTTACTGTCTGGCAAAGTTAAATATATAAATCTTTCTGAGTCTACACTAGTAGTACTTGATACCCTACAGTTCTCACAGTCATGCTGCCATTGATAAGAAAGGCCAAACAGATGATCTACATCTACACCTTCATCTTGCAATACATCAAGAATATACATTAAAAACTCCTGACAATCTTGCTGAATATTTTGAGAGAATTGCGTTTGACCTGAACATTTGTCTAACAGATTTCGAATTTCAGACACACTTTCTATTTTTGTTCTATCAGTGCTACATTTCTCTAACACAGAGTTCAGTAAACAGCAAAAACTTTGATCCGAATTGATCACAATCTGTTCTTTTAAAGTTTCTAGAGAAAAGACAACATTAACCACTACATTAGCATAGCAGTTGACACCAGAACTATTTTCAAATTGAAAACCAACAACATCTTCAACAGAATCCATTTTCTTTCTGCTTATAATTTTGGGTTCATCGACTTTTCGTCTTTTTGCTACAACCTCCCTACTATTGGTCACATTTCTTCGTTTCCGGCCTACCACACGTTTCTCAAACAAAGGATATTGAGGCAAATGTGGCGCATACTCTCTTCTTAACCTCTTGTATTCCTTAACACAATCTAGATCCGCACAAATGTTTGTGACATCACAGTCAATCAAGTATAATCCCGATAAAGTTCTGACTCGTGACAATGCCACATATGCCATTCCCTCCTTGAACACAGAACTGCCAATATTCACCAATGCACTGTCTACACTTAAACCTCGCGATTTATGGATTGTCACCGCATATGCAAAGCAAACAGGAAACTGCTTACGGCGAACATATGAGTCTTTTACAAGCAAAAATCTAGCAGAGCAACGACCAATTAACTGTACTTCCTCAATGCCATCAAATTTAATTTTTAAAAATTCAATTCCATCTCTATTTCTGTATTTCTCAAAATCAACAACATTACCCATTGATCCATTTACCAGACCTCTTTCAACATATAAATTCCTTCTCAAAATGATACGGCAATTTAAGCACACATTCAGAGTCTTTTCAAAACTAGCAGTTTTAGATATAGTCTTCTCTAATGAATCCAATTTTGATTTCAAATTCTCAGCCAAAATAATTGTTGCTCCCATATGCTCTATTCTGTCAATAGCTTCCAGTTTCACAATCTCTTGGTTTTCTAAATTCAACATTTTGTTGTTGAAGATGGCACATTCTGCAAGAGTTGGCATCAAACATATTCCAGATTTCTTCTCAGTAATTTTCCGAAAAATATTCTCTGGCACAACGTCTTCTTCTGGATACAAATTTGACAGTAATCGTGCATGTAAAGCTTCTTTCCCATGCTCGGTCACTTTTCCGATTCTAACATCTTGTAGAATATTCTTATAATCTTCATCCTTCGCTTGATGCATATTTTCACGCAGTTCAGCATAATTGAAGTTTAACCATATATTAACGTTGCCAATGCTTCCTAGGCACTTCCTGGTATCTTCATGTGTAAGTAGTTTAAACACTGGTTGACCTTTCACTGGTGTCAGCTGCAGAAGATCACCGAAAACAATAATGTGTTTGCCACCAAATAACACATCATACTCTGTTTTAAGAACTTCTTGCATTCTCAAATGCACAAAGGCAAGCATGACATTGGAAACCATGCTTACTTCGTCAATGATAAGAAGTTTCATTTTCCTCAAGACTCTTGAAACTTCACAACAAGCATCTCCAGATAACTTGTGGTATTGTAATTTGTTATCATGCTCCACTGGCAGCATCAGTAGACGATGCAAAGTAATACCTTTAATGTTATGTGCTGCCAGTCCAGTTGGAGCGGTGACAACACAAGACAGCGATGACTCAGTCCTTTTCTGCAAATAACATGAAATTGCTTTAATGAGGAAACTTTTTCCAGTTACTGCTTCTCCACTCACGTACAGTCGGACAGGCTTCAACGACATACATGAGCACTCTTTCTTCTCATGACTTAATCCATGATCAATTTGGTTGATAACTTCGTCATATATTTTCCTCTGCTCAACGTTGAGTTGTCTTTCCAAATCTTCTAAGTTAACCGCATCCTCCTGAGCATGTGCCATGGCTCTTTCCACTTCAATCATGGCAGTGGCAGCTTCATTTTCGATAACTGGTCCTCCTAGTGGATCCTGACTCAATAAAACAGAACTCTGACTGTCCTGAGAACTGTCTCTAGCAATCTCGGCTGCAATTGTTGCTTCCTGCTCGATTTCTGCATTCAACATTTCTAGATATTTTGGAAAAACAGGACATTCTATGGTCTCCTTGGCTGCATTGAAAGAGTCTTCGTAACAGAGGAAATCTCCAAGCAGTTCCTCTTCTGCACGCCAAGGCTTGAAAAGTTGCAAAAGAGCTAAATAGAAAAACTCTTTTCTTTCAGGAGATTCGCCACTCAATTTTCGATGATTTATCAATTGGCATTTTCTTTGCTTGACTAGACATCCCTCAGTTCCAATTACAGCATACACTCCTTTATCAATATCTTCTTTGATGTTCCTCTTGAATATGTAATTTTGTAGAACCTCATACAGACAAACATTCTCGAGGTGACTGCTTCTATTTGGATAATATGTATCCAACATGTTGGTCTTCAAAATATCTGTACTGTTTGGCCCCTTTTCCGCCAAATACTCAATTTCCCGTACAGGTTTCAGAACTCGATTACGTGTTGCAGCAAGACCAAGACTCGCCCAAATGATACTCCTAGATTTGGCATAGAGACTTGCTGAAGATAACCGGTCAGAACATTCGTAAGCTCCGATTTCTCGATGCGACAACATCTTCAAACTGAAACTGTACAACTTCTTACTGAGGCTCTTTTCATGGGAAATGTCCTCCCACATATCCTTCAATTCTGTCTTTTCTTTTTTTGTGATGTAAGATGTCACATACCGAGCCACAGCCATACAGTTATCAGCCACAAACTGTATATCCATGTTAGCATTCCACATGGACAAAATCACTGGGTTGTAGTCGTTGATGTACTTGGACTCTTCGTTTCTTTTCAAATTGTATGTATTTTTGGGTGATTTCCTCGTCACATTATGTTGCAGCGAAGACATCAAACTGTTCACTCTTCCTTTAGAAATCACCGGTCGTGGAAAGCTGAAACGACATTTTGTGTAGAACTGGTCCTTGTTTCTGAATTTACGACGACAGTACTTTCCACAACGATGGCTGTGAAAGCGTAAAACTTGTTCTCTTAGGCTTTTGTCTTCCTTTGTCTTTGGAACAGCACATGTAGAATACTGTTCTATGAAACTCATCACTAAGTCATCCGGATCTGTTCCAAATTTGGGTGCATCTTTGATCCATAGCAGCATATGTATATGAGGAGCACCTCTTGCTTGATACTCCTTTCTCCAGAAGAAATCCAACACCTCTCCAAGAGGTGGATTTTTCTTGTTCATGATGAAAGACATCATAGCTTCAAATCTATGATTGAAGTACCTGCATACATTCACTGGATCCAAAGAGCACAGTTCTCCGGGTGTCTTGAATTCGATATTTTCAATGTTTCCATTTGCCTCTCGTAGAAATTCAAGTAAGTCTTCCCAGCCATACTCGGCACAGCTGAGAGTGAGGAACCATGTGGGAGTTCCTAAGTTCCTCAGCATACATTTTAAATCTCCATGTCGACGGTACCAGTACTCATTAGTACCACGCTGACATGCCATGAGATTAATCAGGTGACAATCCAAAATACTGTCTTGCACATTGACTTTATCCATAAAGTCCCTTGCTGAGATATTTTGCATCTGTATACCACTTTTCAAGATGTGGTTCACTGCATATGACAGTCCAGACAGATCGCTTTCAAACAGTAGATGAAACAAATAGGGAATGCATTGACGAAACCTAGGATCTTCTGCATACAATCGTAAAGTCCGGTATTCAGAAGCAGGAATTTGATCAGGTCGCTCCTCATATCTTCCTCCTTGACCTGTTGGAAATAGTTGTGGGAAACACCGAGCTTCCAAACTTTCCTCCCAAACACTAATGGGACTCCCTTTGGCTTGTTTCATTTGAAACAACTCAATAGCATTCCCCATGACCTCCTTGGAATGCAAAGGATGAACACTATAATGTTCATATATTTCTTCATTTTTAGAGGCTTCTACTTTCTCAATTTGTCCAGCACACAAATCGCTGTCCTCTTCTTCACTTACTTCCTCTTCTGCAACATATACATTCTTGTTGTACTTATTGTTTTTCATCAAATACAATGTTGCCTTTTTGACTTTCCTAACATCCACTAAATCTTGCCAGATTTTCTTACTCTTTGTTAGAACCCCATTAACTAAGTTAACCAAAGGTTCCTCTTCCACTTTCTCTACTCCAATTGTATTAATGTTTTTCTTCAAATCTAGAGGCAAATAAACAACTCTTCCCTTTAATCCTCTCTGTAAATCTGATGGAGGCAATTTCCCTGTCTTTGGCTCCATTCGTACAATAGCCTGAAAGGGATGGACACTTTGAATCAAAATAGATTCATAAGTATTTAAATCCTTCAATTCAGAAGGAATGTCAACCAATTCCAGATTATTATGAACCGCTCTAGCAGGCATCTGGTTTTGATTTAATTTGTTACAACAATAAGTACACACACGTTGATCCGATCCCAAATCAAAACAATTTTCTACCATCAAGTATGTTGCGAAATCGTTCCATTCACTATTATTTTCCCTTTCACTTTTTGCATATAAATCCACTAACTTAGCCTGATTCTTATAATAAGTGTGTCGACAACACACACAAGTGAAATTAGGCCTCTCACTTGATTTCACCTGAAACGTGGCAATTTCCTTCTGAAAATTATCTGTACTGGAAACCTGTACACTCTCTTCCACATTACCTTCTTCTTCTGGGTCAATTTCAACATTCTTCTCTTTACTTGCAAAGTAACAAAACTCAATTTCTTCACAAATATTCTTCACATCTACTTCAGAACCATGCAAAAGAGCAGTGCATAATTGTTTAAGCATAATTGCTGGACTCTTAGCATAATACAACATTCTAACTAATTTCCTCACTTTATTATGATGCACTGCTAGCATCCTGAAATGATGAAAAACACTCTGGCATACTCTCCTGGAAAGACAAGCCAGTGAATGACCATGCAAACCTGTCACTTCTCTCACTCTGCAAGGATCTAATTCTTGCAACAACTTCATTTTCTGTTTTAAAGTTTTCTTATTAAATGTCCGTACAAAATCACAAAGCAAATTGATGGAATCCTGTCGCACACTGCAAATACTACTACACTTCCAGGTGTACACTGGTCCCTTAGGACGTCTTCCTGAAACCTCATTACCTAACACCTCTTCTGCCTCTGTTGACACAAGTTTTTCTTTTTCAACCGGACAACCATCTTTCACCTCATATGCTCGACCACTGGTGTCAACTGCATGCACCAAATCATTATCCTGGAAATAACTCTCCTCATTAAAAAATGCCTCACAACTTGAACTATGCATCCATTCTCCTGAAAAAACTTCACAAAAATTACTACGATTAACTGTTCTCTTCCATCTACTATTTGTTTTGAAATCATAAATTACCTTGTTTAGTTTCCTAATTCTATTGATTATCAAAATAAATAACTTTCCCTTAATTTCGAATGCCTGATCAATAATTTTCTCAATGTTTCTCTTTCTCTTATAAAAAGCCACTTTCTGTTGACGTTTCTTAAAATTTTTTAACAAATTTCCAATTATCCTGTTGCGGAACATTCGTCTACGAATGTCCCTAAACTTATTTTTCCTTCTACTCCCATCCACAGAGTTATCTCCTGCTCTAGCAGTAACATTTTTGAGTGGCCTTTCCTTTCCGTTTAAATTGGCTCTCTTTTTCTGGACTAAAACATGTTCTGTAGTGATACTTTTTTTTTTGGAAATGTTTCTTAGGAAAGATTTCGTTCTCTTACCCGGACCTTTTTTGGTGACTTGACAAGTTTTTATTGTAGAGGACTGCTGCAAGCATGTAGTAAGCTGCTGTGTTTGACGTTTTGTAGCCTTTCTCTTTCTTTGCTTCGAAGGCATTGTGTAATTTTGAAATGTTCTGCAGTTGAATCTGTGGTAAAATATAATAAAAAAATTTATTAACCACTATTACCAAACAGTAAATCAATAACAGTCGTCAAAAAATTAACACACTACTTGTCAATTCTACATACAATAATTTTTAGTGCATTGGCAAATTTAAAACTCACAAATAGTAGCAAAGAAATGGAATGCTTCTACATTTGACCTGTGCTCTTTTATATGTGAATCTGAACTAATTTTATTAGCATATTTCACTATTTTATTAAAGACACTTCACACAAGCTGTTTTTGAAGTTGTGTTTAATTTTAAATGAAACGGTTAACATGGTTACTTTTCATTTCCAGTAACTTTTAAAAATAAGTCTTTATAGTTCCATAGGCTCGAGCAGGTCAGCTTCCCACCCTATGTCATACAATTGTGACAAATCGGCATCCTCATCATATTCTTCATCATCCACAGGATTTAAATCATCCAAGGGATCTACTTCCACTGATGTTTCAATGATAAGTTCAATGATAAGATTGAGATCAACAGTTTGCTCATTATCACTCATGCTTGATGTTGTCGTTATCTTTAAAGAAAGAGAACAACAATGAGATGTTGCAGAGTAAGAGACAAATCTCAGAGACTATAATAGTAAAATTGTTTAACAAGAGTAACATTTTGTAGATATTATTTAACCATGTCCAGCGATGCTGAGGAGGTGAGGCCTATGTCCAAGTTTTCAGTGAACAGGACTCATCTCTTCTTAACCTTGGATAAGCCTCACCAACTCTGTGTCCCCTGCTCATACTTAAATGTAAATGGGCAGATTTATGTTAACTGGCGCATCCCCAGGGATGCAACAGTTAACGTGCGCCGCTGCTCTGCCACCCATGATGTGCCGCATTTACAATGTGGAGCACCATTGAGCAAAAATAGCACAGATGCGTCACGCATCTGTGCCGCAAAAGCGGCGCATTGCAGGAATCACGTCATACGCGCGACATGTCTACTGCAATGCACAGGGGCAAGCCACACATTGCATGGTGCATCACTCTTTATGCCTGTTTCAAACAGGCGTAAGGATTTGATTCAGCACTGCCATAAAGCTGACTCAGTGAAATCTTCTAAATTTCACCGTGTTAGTTTTACAGGGCTTTCATGCAAATGAATGCCCACCCTGCAACAAAACGCCTACATGAAACCTGACGCAGGTTTCATGTGGCACAGGACTTTACACCGTGACACATCTGCCTAGATGCATCAAGTTGTAAATATGTCGCAACATAGCGCATCTTTTGCGCCGCCGCTGCGTCACAAAAGTGACGCAACAGTGGCGCAAAAGAGGCACACGGCCATCATAAATCTGCCCCTAACATTTTAAATGATTGGTTCAGGATGCCGATAAGGTGTGGCCTATCCTGCGGTTTGTTTGAGGTGAGGCCTACTCAGGGTTACAGATGAAATTTAGGCTTGTTGAAGAGTACAGAGGAGATAATACATGTGCATGCCACCCAATGAAGTGAGTCATGTCCACTGCACTCTTTAACAAAGGCCAGACCTCCTCTGTCTCCCTGGACAGGCCTAAACCTGATCTGCACAATGTGATTCGTAATGTTAGGAAACACAGGTGATGTAATTGAAAAACGTGCAATTTGTTTTGCTCATTTCACAATCACATCACTTGTGTTTCCTTTGCTTAGGTATCTCATTGTGCAGATGTAGTCTAGCATATCAAAGAGTACGCAGAAGGTGAGCACTGTATGCAACAATTTTGACACTTACAGAAGATTCAGCTTCTCCATGCCCCCTACACAGTCCTAAATGTATACAGTTTAAAGTGACGGTATCTTGTTGCAGATGAAGTGAGGCCTATCTTGCAACATGGTGCATCTTTTGCACCACTGCTGCGTCACAAAAGTAACGCAACAGCGCGCAAAAGAGGCGCACGGCCATCATAAATTTGCCCCTAACATTTTAAATGATTGATTCAGGATGACGATAAGGTGTGGCCTATCCAGAGGTTTGTTTGAGGTGAGGCCTACTTAGGGTTGCAGATGAAATTTAGGCTTGTTGAAGAGTACAGAGGAGATAATACATGTGCAGGCCTACCAATGAAGTGAGTCATGTCCACTGCACTCTTGAACAAAGGCCAGACTTCCTCTGTCTCCCTGGACAGACCTAAACCTCATCTGCACAATGTGATTCATAATGTTAGAAAACACAGGTGATGTAATTGAAAAACGTGCAAATATTTATGCTCAATTCACAATCACATCACCTGTGTTTCCTCAGCTTAGGTATCTCATTGTGCAGATGTGGTCTAGCATATCCAAGAGTACGCAGAAGATGAGGACTGTATGCAACAGAGCAATGTACATTACTCACAATAACGATTTTCTGGTCATAATTTGAAAACACAACACAGCTCCTATGTAGAAGCACAACCTGTCAGTACTTAAATTTGCCAAGCACACATGGGGGCGTATTTACAAGGACCTTGCACCACGGGGAAATGACTTAAATTAAAATGGGGAAAATAACGTCAAAGTGACTCAAAGGCCTTGTAAATATGCCCCAAGCAGCCTATGAAACTCTAGCAGTACATATCAAGAAACCTAATTGACTTCAAGAAACGTTTTTAAACACATCAAGTAAACCAATTATTCACCCACATTCATGGGGAAGTGACTTAAAATGCCCTAACACACATGAAAGCGTATTTTTAAGGGCCTTGCACCATTTTTGCGTCACTTTTAACATGGCCATGTAACTCAAAGAAACAAAATCTTAATTTGCCAAGCACACATGGGGGCGTATTTACAAGGACCTTGCACCACCGGGAAATGACTTAAATTAAAATGGGGAAAATAACGTCAAAGTGACTCAAAGGCCTTGTAAATATGCCCCAAGCAGCCTATGAAACTCTAGCAGTACATATCAAGAAACCTAATTTACTTCAAGAAACGTTTTTAAACACATCAAGTAAACCAATTATTCACCCACATTCATGGGGAAGTGACTTAAAATGCCCTAACACACATGAAAGCGTATTTTTAAGGGCCTTGCACCATTTTTGCGTCACTTTTAACATGGCCATGTAACTCAAAGAAACAAAATCTTAATTTGCCAAGCACACATGGGGGCGTATTTACAAGGACCTTGCACCATGGAGAAATGACTTAAATTAAAATGGGGAAAATAACGTCAAAGTGACTCAAAGGCCTTGTAAATATGCCCCAAGCAGCCTATGAAACTCTAGCAGTACATATCAAGAAACCTAATTTACTTCAAGAAATGTTTTTAAACACATCAAGTAAACCAATTATTCACCCACATTCATGGGGAAGTGACTTAAAATGCCCTAACACACATGAAAGCGTATTTTTAAGGCCCTTGCTCCATTTTTGCGTCACTTTTAACATGGCTATGTAACTCAAAGAAACAAAATCTAAATTTGCCAAGCACACATGGGGGCGTATTTACAAGGACCTTGCACCACGGGGAAATGACTTAAATTAAAATGGGGAAAATAACATCAAAGTGACTCAAAGGCATTGTAAATATGCCCCAAGCAGCCTATGAAACTCTAGCAGTACATATCAAGAAACCTAATTGACTTCAAGAAACGTTTTTAAACACATCAAGTAAACCAATTATTCACCCACATTCATGGGGAAGTGACTTAAAATGCCCTAACACACATGAAAGCGTATTTTTAAGGCCCTTGCACCACTTTTGCGTCACTTTTAACATGGCTATGAAACTCAAAGAAACTAAATCTATTTGTAAAACACTTGACACAAAGCAACATTTTAAATACACAACTTTCTCCATAATTTTCTCCCTAAAGCATACTATTCTCTATCTAAATTAAATGAATCTTTTCTCACCTTAGCAAATACTTTTTGAGTTTCAAAACAGTCTCAGACACACACCAATTTTTCTTTAGCAGAGCAAAGGGTATGCACTCCAGAGGCTGCAACCAACAAAGGCACAGAAATGCTGTAATTCATCACACATATCTCTCATGTCACCCAATCAAAACTCTTCCCTCACTTTTTTCAAAACAACACCCTTCCCCCCTCTGCCCTTTCTGCCTTTTTTCCATAGCAACCACCTCCCTAAAGACCTGTCATGTTTACAAGTTCACACAACAATGTTTCAATTGAACTCTGAACTCTCAGTACACCTGCGTATCCAGTGCAATCTTTCATAAAATGATTTTTTCTTGACCATTCAAATTACATCTTTCAAAGAACTCATCCATGCACCCTAACTTTCTGTTTTCAGCAATCAAAATCCACCAATCACTGCTACTGAATCATTAGCACAGAAACTCCACAGTTTTTTTCATTACAAACTCCTACTGTTTCAACTGCCATTTGATTCCCACACTTCATCTGACTGCAGCAGAACCTCCTCTCACCATGTTTTCTGTCTGGATTGTTGGACATAGTTACATCCACTGGGCTCAAAGGTATGCTGATAACAGAAATTTACACAACCTCAATTTACAAAATGTGGAAATCAACTGGATTGGTCACAGAGGATTAAGATGTCACCAATTGATACCATTGGTGAAAACCTTTTTGCATTTGCAAAACCATGACCTGTTAATTGTGTACTGTGGAGGAAATTACTTGGGTACTTTGACTGGGGTAGGTCTGGAAATGCTTTTAAAGGACACCTTTGAGCAATTGATGGCACTTTTTCCTCAAACTGCCTAGGTATATTCAAATAAATGCCAAAGACAGAAATGGAGGTGGTCCAACCAATTTTGTCCACAAATTGAGAAATCGAGGAAGCATGTAAATACGTCTGTTTCAGCTTACATGAGAGACCATGGAATGGGCTCCATCTACAACAATAACTTGCGTTACTACATGCAAGATATCTACAGAGGAGATGGAGTTCACTTCTCAGATGAGGGGAACAGAGTTTTCATCCTGAATTGAAGACTATGTATTGGTACTTACTTATAAGTACCTAAATCTCCCACATACCCAAAAGCTCTTCTCAGAGCTACCCTAACTATGATCACTCTAAACAAATTTTAAATGTAACTTTTTTTTTTACTAATTTTCACGATTTACGCTTTCCGGAACGCTACCCAGTTCGCGCATCGGACGCTAACCGCGCGAACATTTTAAAAAAAATGTGGTTTTTTTTTTGCACATATGGGCCTCCTCAGCCACCCTCAGAAAACCTAGGGGGTCAGGAAACGTCTCCCGTGCCCCCTTATACCCATTTTCCACATTGTTTTTCCTCCATCTTGTGATTAAATTTCACCGAAACACAAGATGGCGGACTCCCGTTACGCTACTGGTTCGCTACCCGGTTCGCGTACCGGGTAGCGCCTCTACCGCGAAAAAACGAAAAAAAAAATGTTTTTATTTTTTGCCCCGCGGGACCCTTTAATAACCCCCTCATCAATCCTAGGGGGTCAGGAAGGGTCTACCTTGCCCCCTTTCATTAATTTCCCCCTTCGTTTTTCTTCACCTCTTGTCTCTCGATCCTACCGAGATACAAGATGGCGGCCGCTCCGGACTGTTTAGAATGTTGACAGACACCGGAGAGCCAATCAGCTTCGCTTCGCGAAGTTCCGTTACACATCAAGTACGCGAACCGGGGCGCTAACCGGGGCGCGCCTACAGATATATATATTTTTTTGAACGTTAATTTATCAAAATCCACTGGAGCACATATATTGAGACCTAGCAAAGGCACATCGGGCAAACAATATCTACAATTTTGCCAAGTTTCGTGTAAATCCATTCAGCCTTTCGAGCTAAAAGTGAGTCCAACCGCCCTATGGAAAATTGCATGAGAAAAACGCGTTTTGGGACCCCCTTTTTTCTCGGCCCCCCCTTGACAAAACACCCCCAAATTTTCAGGGGCTGCTCAGAAACAAAATGTTCAATTTTCCTGAAAATTTCAGCCAATTCCGTCCTCGAACGCCAAAGTTATTCGACATAGAATTTTCAAAAATCCCATAGGAAAAAAATCCTAACTATATATACCTACTGGCGACCGCCAGTAGGTAATATATATATATATATATATATATATAAATATACCATTTTTTTGTATGTTTCGAAATGATCTTAGTGTGAAACAATAATTTGTTTCGATATTTTTGTACTTATCTTTATAAGTATTGGGAAACAATCTTTTTGTAATCAATATTTTGGACACTATTTTTGTATCATGATATTGTTGTTTTCAATATTGTGTCAGTGATCCAAACCAAGCTAGATAGTCCTTTCCAAGTACCTACCTTAAGACATTTATACAAAATTGGTACTGGGTTAAGGTTATTTATGAGCATGAGCGGATTCTATTTAACCTCCTCCTTAACAATGTGAGACCATCGAAACTAACACATCTGCCTGCCATGTACTGTTGTATAGCATTTTAGGACCCTAGTGTAATTTTCCCGATTCATGCCTTTATATAGGTATAAATCACCATATCCTTATATAGGCATAGAAATCATAACCATATTTAGATATCTCTCATGCAATCCAAATATGGCAGGGTTACTTCCACTAGTTCTGAAAATCCACAACAATTTCGTGGAAAACTCGGCTTCAGCAGTTCTGGACTTCCCCTTGCTTGAATACTGACTTGTCCAAGAACTCATGGAGTTTTTAAAGAACTGAGACTCTTTGATGACGTTCTTATGTTCACCTTTACATCAATCTCGGCACCTTCAAGGTATAAATATGCCCACACTTGCTATAGCAAAGACACGGTGGTTTGGAGAAGTTCGACTATCTACTTGCCCAACGCATCCTGCTACAGCAAGTGCCGAAGGAAGCCGACCCTCCAGGAGACGCACTGAGAGAGACGCTGTCTTTCCTCTTGGCAAGAAATCCAGCTCCAGTGTTTCCAAGCTACCCTTGCGGGTTGTTGGGAAATCGAGTCCGGAGACAGAGAGATACCAGACCTCCTTCATTCTAAACCAAGGTACGGAGCTGATTAGACCATAAGAGAAATCTTGGATAGATTCTTGGCAAAGAATACTACATTTATGCTACACCTCACTTACTTCTTCTCTTGTACTAGACTTAGGTTAGGTACATTGGGGTAGGCGCATTTCAGAAGCACCAGTTGAGTACTTTTTAGCCTTTGTTATTTATGTATGTATTTATCCATGGTCTAGGAACCATACAATGCTTTTACAGTATTATTTCAAAATACTCTTCTTACTGTACGCATTATACTTTGCAACCAGTATCACGATTGTAGCAGTTAATTTCTTCTGCATGAGAAAGAAGACTCTTCAATAAATACTCTTTTATTGAAAACGCCCGTCTATCTATTTCTCTGCACCTCTGGTGAAACGAAGCATGCACCAATGACTGAGTAAAATATCTATCTATTGTTTCCACGACTCTGAAGATCAGTTTTATCTTGGGGAAACAAAGTTGTCATGTTTATGCAGTTGTCAGAATCTAAGGGCCCGATGTAGGTAGGCCGTTACCGATCGGTAACGGCCGAAAATACCGATTCTGGGCCCTTACCGATCGGTATACTGGCATCGAGATGTAGGGCACAAAAAAAAGTACAAATCGGAGCGAAAACCGAATCGGAATGATTACCGAATGTAAAAGAATGCGATACGTACATACCGAAAATCGGATACAGTACGAATCGGTAACACACCGAATCGGATGCAAACACCGAATCGGTGCATGTACAGAATCGGTAGTGACACCGAATCGGACATAAGCCGAATCGGTGCATGTACCGATTCGGTAGTGACATCGAATCGGACATAAGCCGAATCGGTGCATGTACCGATTCGGTAGTGACACCGATTCGGACATAAGCCGATTCGGTGCATGTACCGATTCGGTAGAGACACCGAATCGGACAGAAGGCAAATCGGAGAACCTACCAATTCGGTAGATTCACCGATCGGGAAAATCCCCGCTTCGGACAGATGGGGAGATGTAGGGAGACACAGAAACACCGATTTTGGCTCAAAATCGGTAGAATCCACTCGGCAATTACCATGGATTACAATCAGGTGGTAACCAACTCCAACCCATAAAAACAGCCCCAAAATGCATTGCAACTTGCAGGATGGCAGCTTTTTATGTCATAGCGAGGCGGCTACGGCTACAGCAGCAAGGAGAGAGGGAATGGCAAAGAGAGGAGCAGGTATACAGACAACGTATCACCCTGGTCATGCTGACAGATGCAGAGATCCTACAGCGGTACAGGCTGGACTCAGAGACCATCACAGACCTCATTAGGGACCTCCAACCCCTGTTGCAGCACCCCACCCCAAGGGCACACGCAATCCCTGTGCAGGTGCAGGTGCTATGCTGCCTACACCTGCTGGCGTCTGGCAGCTACCAAAGTGTAGTCGCTGTGGCAGGAGGGGTGACCCAGAGCAGCCTGTCAAGGTTCTTCCACAAGTTCCTTGATGCCATGATCCAGAGGATGGCCCACTACATTTCCTTCCCTGCAACCCAGGCAGAACTTGTACAGACCAAAGCAGACTTCTACCAGATGGCAAGATTCCCCCACATCATTGGCTGCATAGACGGCACACACATTCCGATTTGCCCACCATCTGACACAGAATACATCTACCGCAATCGGAAGTCCACTCACACCATCAACGTACAGGTGATCTGCAATGCGAAATGCACCATCACAGACCTGGTAGCAAAATTTCCGGGTAGTACCCACGACTCCTACATTTTCCAACAGAGCGGCATCTATGCACGGCTGATGGCTGGGGAATTTGGAGAAGGATACCTCCTAGGTGAGACACATCATCAGCCCCCCATAACCAAAAACAGCAAAGTGAAATACATGTATGCATGTAAGTAATTTTACCCCTTTTCCTTCTAGGCGACAGTGCATATGCCCTCCGTTCATTCATTCTCACCCCCTACCTCAACCCCTCTACACCCAGCCAAAGGAGGTATAACCGTGCCCACAAAAGCACCAGGAATGTTGTGGAAAGGACATTCGGCATCTGGAAAAGCAGGTTTAGATGCCTGCACAAGAGTGGAGGTGCAAGGCAGTACACCCCCATCACCTGTTGCAAAATCATAGCTGTCTGTGCTATGTTACACAACCTTGCGGTGAAGAAGGGCACTGAGGTGGAGTTGAGTGACTACGAGGACCATGATGACGACGAAGCTGTGCCACTAACACAGCCAGCTGGGGTGTGTACGCCAAGTAATGGCAGATATAGACGTGAGGAGATAACAGCAAACTATTTCTGAGTGAGTACAAATGCACAGACAGGTGAATGGTTGTGTTGAATAAGCAATTTTTAATACTGTTGCTACACAGTTACTGCACTGATGTGCAACAAAAAAAAGGTGTAATGTCAATGAAAACAAAAGTCTAGGGTCCAGGTTGCCTCACCCGCCCTTGCTAGGCTATTTCTTTGAGCGCTTTGCAGCCCCACTGTGGTGTCCCTCACCCCCTTCAGAATGACCAGCGGCATCTGCGGAGCGCCTGGTGCTCCTGCGTGGCTCTGACGCAGCGCTGGCCGGGCTGCTGAGGCTGCTGCTGTCCCCAGCATCCCCCAGGTCCAGGGCAGGATTTGCGGCAGTGTTAGAGATGATCAAGGCCTCCATTGCTGTCGTGATGCGGGCCATTCCCCTTGTCAACTCTGCGGTATTTTGTGCTAGACTAGACTCCATGTTGGCACCACGCTGACAGAGTTGTGCCGTTGCTGCAGCAAGGCGGCTCAAGGAGCGGTTCTGCACCCGGGCATCCCGCCTGCGCACCACCTCTTGCTCCTCCATTCTGCCACATAACTGTGTGATGGCAGTGGTTAGCCTGGCTAAACCTGCTACTGCCTCCTTGTTGGAATCCACAAAGGCCTGAAATCCTTTCACCATTTCCCCCATCTGCAGGTTGTGCTGCAGGAGCTGGCGTTGGCATGCCATGATGGATTTCGCCTGCTGCCTTTGGATCTTCACCATATTGCCTTCGAGGCCCCGGAACACACTGGCCTCCCGTGCTGGGTCTGCAGTGGTGGGAATGGCACGGCGCCGGGTACTGCTGCTGCCCGCCTGCTGCGTGGGCTGGGGTGCCACTGGTGGGGGTGTGGTGCTGGCCGGGGCCTGAGCCCCTGCTCCCAGGACAGGGTGTACTGGAGCCACAGTGGCAGGAGCTGGTGTAGGTGGAAAGAGCTCCCTTGTCGGGGAGTTCTCTGGGGAGAATTGCAAGGAGGGTGTGCTTTGCATTTGTGGGGAGTGAAGTGCATCAAAGTCAATTTCCAGGTCTCCCTCAATATCCAGGCCTATGGTGTTTTCCTCCTCCTCCTCGGCAGCCTGACTCGTGCTCGGCCCTGCGAGTGCAGTGGTAGATGGTGCTGCTGCCTCCTTTGGCAGTGTTTGTCCGCCTGATGGTGCCCCTAGGTACAAAGAAGCATTTGTAAATAGAGTGCCGATGTATTACAGTCAGTACAATTAAAGCATTCCACATGTCCTAGCATCTCCGTAGAATGTGTTCCACTGTTTCATGTCTTGTGATTCTGCACTGCCATATTTTGATACCTACTGCTGACTGGATGTACCATGATGCTTGTCTCTTGTATGTTGGTTACAGTACTGTGCTGGGGTTTGGCTATGCATTGTGTCTAATGGGGAGGTGTCTGGTAGGGTGTGTCCTGATGCGCATGCCTCTTACCTGTAGCTGTAGCTCTGGCTGAGCTGTCCAGGGTCCCAATTCCGGTCACGCTCTCCCTCTCAATGGTGCTGGAGACCAGTTCCTCCAGCTCGGTGAGGGGTGGCGCCGGGTTCCTGCCACCACCAGTGACTCCAGCCTGCTTCTGGATCTCTGCCATCTTCCGTTTGGTCAGGCTGCGGATGTCGTAGAAGCGCTTCTTCAGCTCATCCAGGGACCTGGGGGTGACACCCACAGCGTTGACCTTCTGACCGATATCGCTCCAGAGCCTCCTCTTGGTGCTTTCTGGCACATTGAGGGACAGCTTTCCGAATAGCTGCCGGTGCACCCTCACCACCTCCTCAACCAACACCTGCAGCTCGGTGCTGCTGAACTTAGGCTTCCTCTTCTGGCTGGACTTCTGGCTCTCACTCTGGTTTGCCATCTTGCTCTGAACAGTTCACTACCTCCTACTCCCACTGCTGCTAACTGTGACTGCTCAGCTCAGGCTGGCTCTCCAGAAAGTTCTTAATTGGCTGCACCTGCCAGGGTTGCCACTCCCTGTTTGGGAGGGGGAGGGGGAGCCACCTCATTGGCTGAAGCGGCTTTTACCGAATCGGCTATCTCCGAATCGGATATTACCGATTCGGTAAAATCCGAATCGGTATCATCCGATTCGGAGATAGCCGATTCGGTTTCTTCAATGCATTCCTATGGGCTTTTTGGCCATGGGTGTGTTTTCATACCTCCGATTCGGTAATTGCCGATTCTGATTTTTCCGACTCGGCTAATTCCGATTCGGTGGTAGCCGATTCGGCTAGTTCCGAATCGGTGGTAGGCGATTCGGTACTTTCCGATTCGGTCCATGCAGATTCGGTACGTACCGATTCACATTACCGATGCCGACCGATTCCCTATTATTTCGCTGTTTGTTTCCTACATCTCGTTTTCCGATTTCAGAATACCGATTCGGCCCGCCTCGGTATTTTGGAATCGGAAATTCCCTTTTACCTACATCGGGCCTAAATCCCTTCTTGTGAACTCGAGAACGTTTCTACTGACCTCTGAGCTAGCTGGCACTCACAATTAAGTCTAATATATTCGATAGCAACCTAGTAGACATAAATTCTATGTCACATCTATAGGATATATTATTCAAATGCGCAGAGCCTTTTGGGAATATAGGAACTACACTACAGTACTGGCAACTGTAAACTGCACAGTTATCACACAGATAACTATAACACCTTTATTTAATCCCTGCACAATCCACCCTAAATCAACTGAAGATTACTTCCAGAGCAGCACTCCCAATACCTTCCCAATGGGTTCTAATTTCGATTCAAAACATATAGCATAGCCCAAGTAGCAGCCTTACAAATGTATTTCCTCAAAATATATTAGAATTTCACTTTGGGGCATTCTTTTCTCCAAGCTCATCAACCAGATTAAAGAATGTAGAAATGATCATTCTAATCCAGTGAGCTAGATTAGCCTTAGGCTGCCTCCAAGATTAGAGCCCTAACCAAAACCCATAAAAATAGACAGGCACGCCCAAAAGAAAGTTTCTGTGCACCAGGTGAAAAGAGACACACTCCATATTAGCCCTGTCTTCAGTGTAGTCTATCCTGTCAGGAAAAAATTTCCAAAATGATATATTATTAAAAAAAGTCCTAGACCTAAACTTTGTGCCCTGCCTACATTAACAGTAACAATAAAGAGTATCTTAACATACAGTAGAAAGAGACCTCCTCCATTGATTCCAAGTGAACCCTTTCTAGTGCTTGAAAGGTGAGCAATGGGTATAAAAATTGTTGGCTTTCTCTCCTGATCCCTGCAAACATCAGTTTCTCCTTATGAATTATTTCCTCCCCTAAAGTCCTGCTACTCAACATCCAACCACCTATTTGAAGGAATACATAAAAGAATGACGGATCACGAAATAGCTGCTAACAATTGACAAGAATGTTTCAGTAAACACAACTTACACTAGACCTTCCTCCAGTTTTGTTAAAGACTCAATGAAATAGCCAGGTTACAGGATGAAGCTCTTTATTTCATAAACAAGTGTGTATGTCTACGTTATAAGGCTGGAACTCTCAGAAGTTATTGATAATGGTAATCACAGTCTGACAGATGTCACTTCCATGCGACTGAGGAAAGGAGAAACGTTTAAATTGGTTCACTGGTGGGGCGGGGCAGGGCCAAGATGGCGACTATGTAGGATGCATGATCAGGCTCCTCCGGACACCCACCACATGGCTGCCACCGCTTGGTGATTGGGAGTTGGCTGGACTGGCATTAAGAGCCCCAGGAGTCCCCCTACATGACAGGATTCCCCAGAATGTACCTCCGCTTGGGGGAGCTGAGTGACATATTTGCTGTCAGCTGTGTTTTGTGGGGTCTCATTGGCACCCCTTGGCTTTGTGCCTGTGGGGGCTATGATTATGCTGCTATTTGACTGTAAGATCATCAGCTATCCTTGTACAATGAAGTGACAGATATTCCGTCCCATTATGAACTTCCTTAGAAAGAAGGGGGTCTCCTATTGCTGGGTCACCCTTTCAACCTTCTTATCAGATAGGAGGACTCACTGCAAAAGATGAGGATGTTGGCTGAGGCTGATTGCCTTCTGAATCTCTCTGATGACTCGGTTGGGGCTCACCATGTGGTTCCCCCGCTTGTGATGGTAGGTAACACCCACAGTGCAAAAGGTGAGGTGCTCGTCCTGGGAAATGAGCCCAGACCCTGCATCAATGGCTATGGAGAGGCCTTCAGTCATTGATAAACTGGTGGGGATCCAGAGAAACAGGATGCTACCCCGCACTTACTAAGTGACTGATTCTGCCATTAAAATGCTGGATTTGTAGTGGGTCCCTATCGCTCATGTGGTGGTGGGGCAGCAGGGGTACTGGAAACCTTGGGGTATGTTACCGGAAATGGAGTGTCCACCTCCGATCCTGGAACTAACCAGGTGACGTGGCTACTGGCAATCTATGTTGGACTATTCATTGGTTTGCTTTTTTATGTTTTATAGTTTATTTGGGGTTTCTGAGGTATCGGTACTCACCCTCTAGTTGACTTATTTTCCCAGGTTACAGTCAGTTTGTGCTTTCTTGCCCTGGTCTTGCACTTCCCCCAAGTTTGTTCTTGACCCCTGCAACCTCATCTCACTCCAGCCCTTACTGAGTTGAAGGTCATTAGCCTCAATGTTCGAGGATTAAATTATCCTACAAAATTGAGGGCAGAACAGTCCTCCCTTGAACACAAATGGGGAGACATCTGTCTCCTCAAGGAGACTTACTTTCTGTCGCAGGATTGGCATCAATTGAGGTCTCGTGCCTACCCCCACCAATACTTTACTCTAACCCTACCAATACAGGCATGGTGGTGATTCTTATTGCTTGCTCTTTCAGGGGTTGGTCAAGGATAAAATAGCTGATTTACAAGGCATATTGTTAGCATTCTGGGTGCATGTGGGTGGTTCACTCTTCAATGTTGTCCCAGTTTATGCCACTAACAAAAATCAGGATCAATGAATGTGCTGCAGGACTCCCTGGTATTACGGGACCAGGCCAAACTGATGGGGGGGGGAGACCTCAACTTAGTTATGGGCAATTCTCTTGATCACTTGGGGCAATGCTATGGCTAGGAAGGGGCTCTCTGTGATGGGAGAGTGGAGTAGCTGTGGGAGGTGGGGCTTACAGACCTGTGGAAGGTTGCCCATCCCACATCAGAGATTAGACATACTATTTCTCTGCCCATAAAACATTTGCACTGATAGACTACTTTTTAGGTACCCCTGCTCTGCATGCTGTGGTTAAAACTATAGACATTGAACTTGGGCCCTATCAGACCATGCTCCACTGACACTCACCCTACGGGTTGATCCCCCACACTTGACCTCCAGGGTATGGAGACATTGTGACTCTTCATCGAATCGCCCAGACATAGTTGACAAGGTGCGGTGCGTCATTTTAGACTTTTTGAGGATCAATGTCATGAGCAAGACTACTGTCTCTACTCTCTAGGAGACACTGAAAGCAGTCATGTGGGGGCAGTTTATCGCCATCTCTGGTGCCGACAATATTTTGTGAAGGGACAGTAGGGGGATATATTGGAGAAGCGAGTGCATGAGTTAGAGGCCTTTCATAGAGAACAATGTGCATTAAGAATTTGGAGACAGCTTGAGGCTGTCCAAACCCAACTGCTCGGATTAGATATGGATAGGGCAGAATTTGCCATTCTCCATCTGTGACACACAAACACTTTCTATGTCGGAAGCGACAAAAGCGGCAGTCTACTGGCTTATAAGTTTCGAGCCAAGATGAATGGGTTAGCAAATACCTCGAACACATCCGGGAGGACCGATGCAGGAAACATACCCATTGTGAATTCCTAATGGGATTTTATAGGGTTCTCTACAAGGGTCAAGACTAACAAGCCATTGACATGCTGGTGTATCTTCAGGGGACCCAAACTCTGTGGCTCACCCCAAACCAGGTGAAATCCCTTTACAAACCTGTAACAACAGAAGAGGTCATCTTTGTAATAGCCCACTTAGAAAATCTAGACTCTCTAGTCCCCGACGGCTTCTCAGCCCTTTTTTAAATGACGTTTTGCTAGGATATTGTCACTACTAACTGGGCTCTTTAACCCATTTGCTGACTCAGGCACATCATTCAACTCCATGCTGGAGGCCTCAATGTCTGTGGTCCTCAAGCCTGGTAAGGACTTGCATCATTGCCTCTCCTACCACTCTATTTTACTCATTAATGTGGATGCTAAACTATTCACAGGTATTCTGGTGGTGTGACTTAACCCTTTCATGCCAGGACTGATAGAGCTCGGCCAGTCCGGATTCATCCCTCACAGACAGTGTGGGAAGAATAATAACTAATTTTATACCTCAATGACAAAGTCAAATAGACACGTCAGGATATCATACTCCTGGCTCTCGACGTGAAGACGGTCTATGATAGGGTGCATTGGCCATACCTAGACGTGACCCTGAGCCACTTTGACTTTGGGAATAAGTTCCACTCCTGGCTCTTAAGCAGTTATAGCAACCCCAAAGCTGCTGTACTAGTCAATGAAATAGGCAGGGCTGTATGCAGACTGCCTTGTCATTCACATTTTACATGAAGCCCATGACTCAAAGAGTCCATGATGATCCGGGGATCACAAGGATGTGATTCGGGGGGGATGGATGATCATCTTATCAGTCTTGTATGCGAGTTGGTGATGCTTGCCGACTCACTACATTCTTTTTCACGTTTTCTGGCCGAACTAGAAATATTCAAGAAAGCATTCAGCTTCCATGTCAACCTCTTGAAGTTGCAGGTCCTTCACCTGTTGACTACACTGCACACTCAAAGTCTCCCGGTGTCTCAGCACTTCCTACTGTGGACCGACTCCCTCATATTTGATATGGGAATACATATCAGCTCTGATGATCGCGGACATCTTCACCATATATTACCGCTCCTTGCTAACCCAGATCAGGGCAGACTTGGCCCCACTGGTGGCATTACCACCTCTCGTGGCCTGTTCCAAGCCCTACCTTTGATTCCGCCGGTGGGGGTCCTTAAACCTCTTCAAACAGCGTTCAACTGTTTCATATGGGGAGGAATCGCCTGGGTATGCACCGAAACCAAATGTACCCCCAACGGACAAGGGGAAACTAGGTGTTCCCAACTTTATCCTTTATTACCAGGCGGTGCAACAATGCTTCTTGGTAGAGTGGAATTTTCCAGAATCTAAGAAGCCTTGGGGCTTCATGGACTGAGTGATAGCAGGCAATTACCTATGGAAGACTCTTTCGCTGTTGTGCAGACACAGAGCCTGGGGCTTCTACTCCGCGCCGTTCACAAGGGCCACCATGGCAGCGAGAATCTGTGGCTGCTCAGAAGAGGTGGACGTCATTCCCCTCACCGCTCATGCCTATATTTGGAACCTGGAGTTGACCATGAGTTTCCAGGCAGCAGCATTTGCTGCTCTGACTGCAAGTCGGTAGGCAAACTCTTTGACTTTGAGGGACTTCTCTCATTCACGCACCTAAGTGATGACTATGGCCTTACGGAACAAAAACTCCATAGTTGCATCCAGATTCAATATTGGGTGACTCATCTTGATATGAGAACAGGGGCACAGAGACAGCATCCCACATATGAAAAATGGCTCATCACCGAGCACAGTGATAGGTGCCTTTTCACTGAACTGTATGCCCTACTGACACATTCACCGGGAGGCAGGGGAGAAAACTTCGGTGCAGAGGCGATGGGAGTATGAGCTGGGGCGAACACTAACACACTGGGAAAGGGAGAGGATTTGCTACAGAGCATAACACACATAGAGCACAACATCACCAGCGTGGAAAAGTCTACTAAGATAGTGACACCTGGTACCTCACCCCTGTCCAGCTCTACAGGAGTAACCCCTCCCACGCTGAGTGTTGCTGGTGGTGTTGTGGGGCATCGGGAACATTGCCGCACCTGTTGTAGGCTTGTTCAAAACCACCCAATTATGGGGAGGCAGTCTTGACACACATTATCATGCTTCCCAGCATACACTATTTGAGGACTTCCCAACCCCCTGGTGTTACCCTTGAAATCCCACCAGGGACGTCTTATAGGGTTGATGCTGGGGGCTGCACTGCAGGCAATACTTATCCCACTGGGGAACAGAGAAGGTCTCTACCCATTCAACATGGTTACACAGGATTTGGCTTATCTTGGGCATGAAGAAACTGACCATGGCAATGACGGACCACACTGCTGAGTCTCCTCTCCTCTGAATTTAATCAGATGACCTGTCCTAGATGCTTATAGCTTTTCTGGTTGACAGACATGGAAAGTGATATATCCAGTGAGAGGGCGCCCATTAGGATGAGGAGGGGTTTGTGGGTACCAAGGTGGAGGGAGGGGAGGGGTGTGGGGTGGTTCAGTGGGGTTCTATGGTCTCCACTGTACCCTACAGAGTTGCTGAGCACACCTGTTCTTCCGGTTATGGCCACTACTGACAGTGGCTGTTTGCATTGTGCATTGTGTAGGAAGCTGGCTCTCTATATAGTGTACTAAAAGGAAGTACACTGAGCAGAGTCCAGCGAGACCCAGATTGGTATACACAGGCAAAAGTAAATAATACTAACGCTCTATTTGCGTTAGTGTGGGCAAGCAGTTAGGCTTTTCAGAGGGTAGTGCTAAGCATTTGTTGTACTCACAGAGGCAATATATGAGACACACACTAATGAATAAATCTGAGACTAAGTTCCAGAAATAACACAGATTTTAATGCAATTTTTAAGACCAAGAAAATCATTCACAGGTCAGTACTTCTTTTGTTATGAATTTTCACAGTTCAGAAAATAACTCACAGTTGTGCGCAATTATAAACAACTGAAGTAAAAATAGCAAATTGTATAAAAAATTACACAGTTGGTTCCCAGGGTTCACCTTTGGGTATTAGGAGGGTAGCAAGCCCAGGTCTAATGTACCACCAGCAAATCATCTGGAGCAGAGTGCTGAGGTCAGTGGTAGCAGGTGCACTACTTTGAAGGGGCCATCTCAAAACAGGCTGCACAAGGGGACGTGCAGGTAAGTCCGGAGGACCCCAAACAAGGGATCGGGTCGCAAGGGCCTAACGACCACAAGAGCACAGCTGGTTTGTCAGTACTCAGGCTGGGCGGACCGGATGCAGAGAAGGTAGGTCAGCCTGGCTCTGTGCATCAAGATGGTCTTCACGGTCAGGAGCAGGCCAGTTGCAGGGATGATTCCAGGACAGCTGGGTAAGTCATGGACTAAGTTTAAGGGGTCTTTATGTCCCTCAACGGGTGCTTGCTACGTGGGCAGTTGGAGTCCCGATTGGACTCTTCATCTTGGTGTTGGTTCCATGTGGTCCAGTACCTGGAGCATTGCTATGGCATGGCTTAGATAGGACCTGATGTCCTCTCATTTGGTGGAGGGACAGATCTGACCCTCCAGAGCTGGTGTACTTCTTCTGTTTTAGTTGCTGTGTCAGCATCGCCAGGGAGCAGCTAGTCAGCAAGCCGAACTCTCTGTGTTCTGTGCCTGCGGACAACAGGGGAGTAGTTCCTTTACTCCAAGGGAGTTCTTTGGCGACTGTCTAAGGGCTGAAGATGCTCCATGGATCTTTGAGGCCTCACAGGAGCAGGACGAGACAGCACACCACAATGGTTGAGTCTCTGAGGCAGCAGGCAGGGTGTGCTTCCAAAGTTGTGCAGCAGGAGCTCTGATCTCGGGTCAACAGCTCTTCAGTCCAGGGGTGCCACATTAATACTACATTTTAAGGGCATTTAAAGGGGCACCAGTTAGTAGCCAATGGGCTACCTACCTTTAGGGTGACTGCACCCTCCTATGACCACTTCCGTTGGATAGTGGGCCTAACCCTGACCCCGGTTGGCTCATTCTCTCCAACACAAGATGGAGGAATTGAAAAAGTGGGTTCCACATCACCTGCCCCACCTAAAGGGGGTGCTAGCTGAATGTGGGCCACCTCCCAATCTAACTAATTTTTCCGACTATCCTCCTTCAGAAAGTGGAACTGGACAGGGAGGGTTGGCATCCTCCACTAACTGAAGATTCCTGGGTTGCATTTCAAAGGCAGCATCGCCTTTGAAGCTTCCCGCAGTGGAATGCCCTTGAGGCCAGAGGAGCAGGCATTGTTCCTAGCCTCTGAAAGTGAAGGCTCTCACTCGATGAGGTCAGAAACATGTCTGGTTGTGGCAGACTGGCTAAGACTAGTCAGAGACCACACCAGTGTTTGGTAGGTTTTCAGGGTCTGTGTGGATTTATTAATAAATCCAATGCTGGCCTCAGGGTGAATTTATTATGACGAGCTACTTGATACCAAACATCCCTGGGCACAGTGAAGCCATCATGGTGCTGGGGAACCTATACTGATGGGTGTCCAGCCCATGCACTCTATATGACTTCCCTGCTCACTTACAATATCCAAGAATAGACTTAGATATTTTAGGGTCATATCTGCTCAGGCAGATATAACTACACATGTGGTATAGTGCACCCTGTCTTAAAGCAGTTAAGCTTGCAGTAGAGGTAACTTACTTATACTGCATGACGTGTCTGGGGGAATGGCACACAAGGATGTATGTCATGTTGACTCTTCACTTTTCTCTGCACCAATTCATGCAACTTGCAATGTCAGTGTTGGAAATGGCCCTTTTTGCAGGGTTATTCCCAAACTTTTTGCTTCTTCCTCCCTTGTTTTTCCTGACCTGTGGTTGTTGGCAATAGGACTCTGGGCACTTTACCACTGCTGATCAGTGCTAAAGTGCATATGCTCTCTGTGTAAATAGTTTTTGCCCATTGGTTATCCATGATTGGCATATTTGTTTGATCAGTAAGTCCCTAGTAAAGTGCTGTGAGTGTACCAGAGCTGGTGATTCAAATGCTACTAGTGGGCCTGCAGCACTGATTGTTCCACCCACATGAGTAGCCCTAAAATGGTGTCTCAGGCCTGCCATTGCAGTGCCTGTGTGCAGTTGTCATGCTGACCTGACCAGTGTCCCCACTGGCCATCCCTAACCCTTCCCTTTTTGTACACATTTGATACCCCTATGGAAGGCCCAGGGTACCCCCCGGGCAGGGTGCAGTGTATGTGAAAGGTAGAGCATGTACTGATGTAGGTGACATGCTCTGATAGTGAAATACTGCCAATTTTGTTTTTCACTATTGAAAGGCTATCTCGCACATAGGCTGTAATGGGGAATGCTGTGTGTAATGTTCACCTGCATATCTTCCCATAGGAGCAAGATGGAAAATTAAAGTCTGGCATCCCTGAACTCAGAATTTAATAACATAACTTTTAGGGAGGATGGTTTTTAAATCCTGTGTTTGAGAACAGCACTTTTAGAAAGTGGCTGTTCTCTTGTCTGGCCTTTCTGTATGCCCAGGCCTGTTTGTAAATTGACTGCCTGGTTTGTGAGTGACAGTGGCTGGGGAGCCCCTAGGAGGCTGGATGAGTCAGCCCTAGGCTGAATAGTTGCATCTGCATCTTGAATGGAGGGAGGGGATAGCACCTGGGCCTGAATAGGGCTGTGCCTGCCTTCCACAATGCTGGCTCCACCTCCTGCTGGGCGGCTGATGACCCTGCCCCTCTCTCTCAAAGGAAAGAAGAAGTCAAGTAAACAAAGTGTTCCAGGACTGACCAGAACTGGTTCTGACTAGGCCAAGGCCTCTCTGCCCTCAGAGAACAAAAGGAATATTGGTATAAAAAGGGCTATCCAGACTTCAGAAAATTAGATCATCCTGGAATCAAGGAGGAACCTCTGCCAAGGAGAAAGCTGAAAGACTGATGAGAAAGGACAGTCCTGCTGTGTGTTTGTGGGCTGACCTGCCTTTGTTTTGCTGCCAAGGAGAGGGGAAGGACTTTGCTGTTGCTGCGTCCCCTTGCTTGAAGAGATCTCCAAGGGCCTGAGGAGAGCTGGCCTCCTGTTAAGAAGTCCCAGGAACAAAAGGACTTCATCCCCTGCTTCCCCCTGAACTCTGCTGTATGAGTACTGCCCTTCCTAGAGTGCTTGATCCAACTGTGGGGCCTGTGGAAGTTGTGCCTGCAGTTTGGGGAGATGGACAAGAAGGAAAGAAGAAGATTTGCAATTTTCACGGATTTCTCGCTTGCGGAGAGCATCGTTGACAGTGCGAGAAAATTCCCATCGCCGTGAAGATTGTCGCAGCGCTGTTGCCGCTGCAAGAACTGACACATCGTTCGCTTGCGGAGCGGATTGCCCCGTTGCGGGAAGATTCCTGTTGCGGCGAGTATCGTCGCAGAGCCTGTCGTCGCTGGCTGAGATCTTCGCACCGCTTGCTTGCGGACCTCATCACGACGCTGCGAACATTGTCGCAGAGCCATTGCATCGAGGGGCCGCGAGAGGAGAAGATCGGCACTGTGCCACGCGTCGCCACCGCACCTGAGATCATCGCCGTCCCAAAGGTCGTCGCATAGTGCCTGTGCGAGACGCTTCCTACCGAACCTGCGCACCGGAACACATACAAGGTATCGCATCCCCCACATACAGACCAGATTCGTCAACACGCCCACTGCATCCTGCGGGGCTGTCGCATCACCTCCCTAGGGTCTCAGGAGTGACGCATCGCTTGTTTTTCAACGCTGCAGCTTCCATTTGGAACTTTTGTCGCATCTACAGGTACTTTGGGGTAAACGTGACGCAACTGTGGATTTTTTTGATCCAAACCCTTGAACTCTTTTTAAAGACTTATTCTTGAACTGTGTATGTTTGACTTTTGTCATTTTGGTCTTGTGTAGTTTAGATAGAGATTCTTTATTTTTCTAAACTGATGTGGAGTCCATTTGTCGTGTTTTCACTGTGTTACTGTGAGTGTCGGTACAAATACTTTAGACATTGCATTTGATAAGCCTGTCTGCTCGTGCAAAGCAACCAAGGGGGTGAGCAGGGGTTATCCAAAGAGTGTATCCCACTTACCCTGACTAGAAGCAAGGGTCCCTATTTGGACATTGGTACCTACCTCTGCCAACTAGAGACCCCCAGATCTAACAGTAAGTTTGCATGGTCTTGGTGCGTGGTCTCTAGGCTGGCACAATTTGTGCTGCAGCCCTAGTGGACCCTCTTCAGTCTCAATGACCTAGGTACCAGGGGTACTTTACTGGGGACTTACACGGGTTGTTGTTTTGTCAATCGTTGCACAGTTTTAGGAAAGAGCACTGGCACTGGAAATCTGGTTAGCAGGGACCCAGTGCACTTTCATTTGAAATCACAGCATGTTCCAGGCAAAAAAAGTGCGGGCTAAGCATGGTCAAAAGAGGCACTTCCTACACAGTGTTATTTACTTCTGAAAAAATAAAGCAGATTTAAACCATAAATTGGTCCACTGTTTATTAATAGGGAGAATGCAATTTGTAAAAAAAATAGGATGCTCCCAAGGCTTTCTGTTCCAGTGAGCAACTCAGTGATCAGTTCCTTTGCCCACCATTAGTATCCTCTACATGGAATTGCTGTTATTTCTGATGACTGGAAATAATACAATCACAAGTGTGGAGAAAACACACATACATGCTATAAATACCATCAATGTATCTATAAGTTTAAATTTAGACAGGTCAAACACAGAAATGTGGTGGCCTCCTTTGCATTACAGCAGACCCATGCAAAATGTAACTGTACTATGGTATGTAGGCTACTGATACACAATGCAAAAATGGCTGGAAATTCATTAAACTGTCAGAGATTACTTGAATATAATGCCTGTCGAAGCTCCACGTAGACACACACCTTTATCTGTATCATTGTATTGCAAAATTAACTGAGTGGTGCAGAACCAATTACACCTTTTTAAGAAAATCAGGGGCATATTTACGTGTCTCATTGCGTCGCTCTTGCACGACGCAACAGGGCTAGTAAATATATATATTTCAACGTAGTGCAAGAGCGACACACCTCAGAAGTGAGATTTATGAAGCCATGCAAGGCCATCTTGTGTAAATCTGAGTGTCTTCACAAATCTTGAGTAAAGCAATGCAGTGCACTTCATTGCATTGCCTTACTCTGCGCCAGAGTCATTCCATGGGTGTTGCTTGGGTGTTCCCATGCAACTTCCATGGATATTTGGCCCATACCAAGATTTGATAAAAAAGATCAATGATGGCCACTGGCACTTATTTTGATCGATAGTACTCTGCTTTAATGTTGCTTTAATTCGAATTGTCTCCTTAGGCGTGCTGTCCGGTAATATAGGGCTGCCTGTCCCTACGTAAATAGTAATTGGTTGATGATTATAGATACCTGACAGTGTACATTAATCAAATAATAAGAAGGAAATCAGTTAAATAAACATGAAAACCATGTGATAACAAATTATCAGTTTGCTGAAAAAATTCTTTAAAACAAGATTAGAGGTCAAAAAGACTATCTAGCTGTGCGCTCGGTAGGGTTGTGATATTTCATCACTAACCAGACGCGCTAACCACATTCCAAGATTTACCAGAAGTGGTAGACCTGGGAATGCAACAAAAACTTACGCCTGCCCACGGGAGGCATAACAAGGAGAAACATATTTATTTTTCCTCTTTCTAAAGAGGAAAATGCTTCAGGGGCTTGTTTTTGTAGAGGAAGGTGAACTTCCTGCACAAAAACTATCCACCTTACAATGCAGGTACCTTTTGTACCATGGTGTAAGTGTGCCTGCGTTATTTCTAAGCAGCCAAAATGGTGCCAGCACGGGGGAAAAGGCAGCAACGCACTGTATTCTTTTAAATACGGTGCATTTCTGCTCTTTCCTTGTAGTGCAGTGCAGCACAACAAGGTGACTTGCGGCACTGCACTGCATGACATTCTCATAAATATGCCCCTCACTCTCTTGGAAGTTTACGCACAAATGGTCTAAGCTGTGACTTTGCTCCATCCATTTAGACATGGGAAAGCCAATTCTCATATCTGCCTCCTTTGGTTGCAGGGAGATGAAAAAAGCATGATTAAAACATGTTGCAATGCATGTGAGGCACTCAGAGTAGCTCCAAAGCAAAGCGCCTATATCAAGAAGTATGTACAATTCAAGAAAAAATTCTGAAAGGGAAAGAAGCAAAAGAGGCAAGCCATCATATTTCCCCTTTTACCCCCAAATTTGGCAGAAACTATCTGACAGCCTCTCCTACTTTGGCATTCTTCAGTAGGGCCGGAATGCACATCTCTTTAGGCTCTACATGTATGTTTTCCATTCTCATTGTACCAGTTTAGTTTTCCTTTTGCTTGAAAGACTGTATTTATTTCTGGTTGCTATAATGTAAAACCCTTTAATGTTTCTGAATAAGATCTGAACAAACACACACAAGTAAATATGTAAATAAATAAATGATCAGACGTGTCTCTGATTACAACAGGCATCATTTAGGTACCAGTGCAGGATTAGCTTACTGATGAGGAATCAAATCTGGATGATGCATTATTTTCCACAGAGTTCTCAACTCACACCTCAGCAAGCATCCAAATTATGCTGACTTAATGAGTAAGTTAGTGAGTTATTCACAATGTAACTGCTTTGCTGTTAACACATTCATCCCTAAAATGCAGGGACCCTTTTGCCACTTGGAGTTGGTCTTGAAAAAGCCTCATAACTCTTTTGTCACAAAAGATATCCTGGCCAATTTTGAGATTTTTCCCCCAAATGTTAGGGATTTGAAAGGTACTGGATGAAACTGATAAATTGACAAAATGATTATTTTTTTTTTTTTTTTTAAACAAATGGGAAAAATTGTTGTGCAAGATAAAAGTATTTTTATATGCCGAAATCACCATCTTCCTAGCTTTCAAGAATAGAGAGAAGTATAATAAACACTTTTTTCACAACAGCTTTCGCAGTTTTCTAAGTGGTGGTCAACATTTCCTATTTTATGGTTTCTAACTAATTGTAGTGTATGGACTATAGAGGTGTGAAACCAATGGACGAACCTGGAAATCTGTACATTTCAAGAAGACAAAATTCTCAACTCAGGAAGCAGTCAAATGAGTAGATTGCTAGTGTTTTAATGAAAGATAGTAGAAAAAATTGAAATATTTGGCGATGTTTTCATCTGTAATTTTATGTCCAGAGGGCTGATCTGGAGAAATATTATACAGTTAAATCCATCAAGAAAATATAGTATGTGTTGAATATCCAAGAACATGTGATCAATTCCCACAGTCATCAACTTTGCTGCAGCTTATAATGACTTTTTCATTGTTAACAGAATTTATATCAATTTATAAGGTAAAATCTAATGAATGAAAAATGGGTATGAGGGGAAGCGATGCATTTTTAAAATGTGTCCATGACTCTGAGTTTAGGAGTAGTGTTTCATGCACTCTTCTGAATTTGGTGTTAGCCATAATATCATGTGATTCAAAGAGCGTATTGCAAACCTTTTTCTTTCTTGCACACTGATTTGCATTTGGAGGTTAAAAAAATGGGGAGAAATTGAATGAATAATGTAAGAAATATGGTTATTTGTTGTGGGGGGTAAATGCCAATCTCAGGTAATAGTCAAAAGGATTGTCAGGGCGAACCTTTAAAGTTATTACATTCACAGGAGCTTAACCCCCTGGTAGCTATGTCACAGAGAATACAGGCTTAAATTAGAGGCAATATGTAAAGAATGTATGCAGTATTAACACAGTAATAAAGTTGAAATACAAATCAATAAAAACCCTAAAATGAGTTGGAAACATAGAGTACATATTTATAAAGAAAAGGACACCAAATTGACATATATCTAACAAAGGTAACCATAGGTATGGATTTTTTACGTTTTAAGTAGAAATAGCGCCAAGAAGCAAAAAGTGCAAATGACAGTCAATGGTTGCAGTAGAACAGGACCTAGGTGCCATTTAACGCTGATCACAATGGACCATTGGTTGGACACACTAAACAGGTTCATAGCGGTCAAAGACTATACCTTTTGACTTTAGTCATTTAAGTTCCAATCCACCGGAAGAGTACACTCCTAGTACCTCCAGGACCTCAGGGTCACCTCCTCTGCTGCACAGCACAATCCAAAGCAGAACTGATACATTGCCTCTGCTGCAAGGTTTCTCCCTTTATTACAACACTACAATGAGTTTTCATGGGAAATGTTTAATTACAAGATATTGAGGTGCACTAACTCAAACACCTTCGTCCAAATCAATTTAAGATCAATATCAACCACGTAAATCAAGAACCCAGTACCAAAAAATATTTTACCAATGCACACAGAGGTGTGTGGTCATTTAATATATTCAAGTTCATTTATTCAAGTTATAAACAGAGTATGAGAGAAATACTCACATATAAGGCTGCTATACAATAGTGACATATTTAGTGACTTTTAAATGTGAAGTGAATGTAAATTTGTTTAATGTCCGTGATTAAAAAAAATGTAAATGTTACACTTTAACTGACATTTTCACTTAACATCACTTCAACCTTTGTGTTTTTTCAGTGAAATTCAGATTTTGATTTTATCTAAAGTCATAGTATAAAGGGGTGTCATGTTAAGTAAAGCAGACCTACTGGCTTTGCCAAAGGGCCAGGACACCAAAATATAAAAGGCAGACCTATTGACTTCATCGTGGATGAGCACATCAACATATATTGAGCAACCCTATCAGAAATTCAACACAATCATTTACCAATAACATAATCCAATGTACACACTTGGCAATGTAAAGTAATAATTATTGTCACAAAAATATTTCAATTAAAGCATTTTTATTCAATGCAACAATAAACATGTGCTTGAATACTCTTCAAGCTATAAAATGCAGGCATAAGACCAACCACAAGGGGTCCCTGCAGTCCAGCTGCAGAGCATACAGCTCCAGCTCAGACTAATTTAAAAAATGATGGTAAGCTCTCCCGGGGTCATAAATTTAAAGAACCAGGCGACATAAGGTGTTTTTAACAGTTCTGGGGGGCTGATGTGCTCACTGCAGCCCCCCACAACACTTTTATAAGTTGAAGGTGGTGCCCTGTCCCTCCTTGGGGCACCATAACAACTACAATGCTGTAAACCAAGCCCACTCAAGACATTATAGGGCGCTCCTGGGAGGTAGCAGTGAATATTTTACGAGTGGTCTTGCTTCAATTAGGACTGTGTGCTGCAGTGTGCGTCTCACTCACCCCAGTCATGTGGACAGGCCCGGACTGGCCTTTGCAGGCACCGGGCAATCCCCCGGTCGGCCGCGAGGGTGGGGGCCGGTTTTGGACCCCAGGGGGCCGGTTTTGTTACAGGGTCGTTTTTTGCAGCATAGCTGCAAAAACGGCACTGTAACAAAATCGGGCGAAAACCGGCCCTAGCAAAGAGCGCGGTCGCACCCCCCAACCCCCCGGGGGGGGCCGGCCGAGCACTTTGCCAGGGCCGGTTTCGGTTCCCAGTCCGGCCCTGCATTTGGAGTATGAGGGCATATTACATTGGGGATGATGTGTGACGGCGCCACCCAACTCTTTCCTTTGGGGTCCCAGGTATGGGTCCTAGGGCCTCTTACAACCTTCACAGCCCCGGGGATCATAATTGAAAAGGACTGGTCCTCCCTTATTTAATTTGTTTTTACTGCAGTACCACTATACCACAAAAAATGTGTTTTAAATTTGGCCTCGGAGGGGGTCCCATTGGAAACACATCGGATGACCTTGGCGCTAAGGCATCCCTACCCAGCCACCCTCTATGTTTTTTTTTCTTACAACACAAGGACTGAGTCCCCAACTCCTTAAATGGCTGCCAAACATCTTTGTTGATTTTGTTGGCAGTCTGTAAGATTGTTATATTTAGCTCCATCAGTCCCAAAGGAGTTCTGTAGCAACAGATATACTTACATTTTGAACCATAATTTCTCAAAAATTGCTGTAATGATTTACACCAAATCACAAAATTCACACTGGTGTAATTACGCTCAGCTGTTTGGGCTGTAGTGCGGTTCAAAAATCCCTATGAAATTGCATCAGGAAATTGCCTTTTAGGATCCCCCTTTTTCCTCAGCCCTTTGCCAGAAACTTTCAAGGAAGGAGCTGAGGGCGATGTACTTAAAAAAAATAAAGTTTTGTCAGCATTTGTCAGAAAGGGGGTGACAAAATGCAGTCTCAACATGCATTTTCTGTAGGGATGTTGGAACAGAGATGCAGAGAAAAAGGCTGTAAAGAATTATACCAAATTTGACAGAAAGCAAGATCTATACTCAGAAAGCAATTTGATGTAAATTTGTTCAGCCGTTTTAGAGAAATTAAGTTAAAAATATTAGAGCTATTTAGTTTCCGGGAGTCTGGCTGAAACCCCGGGACCAAGACCAGTCCTGCGGGACCAAGGGCCGTGACTGGCTGGTCACAACATGAAGAGAAATGTTGCATGAGTAGAGGTCTTGGGGACAAGATCTCCGAGTTGTGAGTATATAGTAAAAATAATGTATGTGGGAGCTGAGTAGGGAAAATCTTACTCCTAGTCCACGTTTGAGGGGTCCCAAAGGAACTCTCCTGAGGTACAACTTTTTAAAGAAGAATTTTGGCTGTTATGATGATCCTGTGGGAATCCCTCAGGACTACGTTAGGAGTCCCAAGGGTGCCCCCCTCGACCAGAAAACAAAATGAAAAAAGGCTAATGTGAGTTAGGAGCCTGTGGGTATTGTCCACCTGTGGGGAATTGGTCACCCACAGGTTTTGGGCATAGGGCTTAAGGCCATGTATGGAGGAGGATTAGCAGCCTGTGGGCGACTGGGTGCAGGGCCTGGGCTCTGTAGCCAACACCATGCCACACGCGGCCAAAGGCCAGATGCATCGGGGTTGGCTGCCTGCGGGAGGCAGGCATAGGACATGACCAAAAGCCAGGGCTTCTGACCAATACCATGCCACACATGGCCACAGGGCATGTGTCTGTGCGGTTTGCATAGTTATGTATAGTAATAAAAGTTTACAGTACATTAAAATAAAAAACTAGAAATTCATTGAAAAAATGAAAGGTTAAAGTGATATATAGGTAGTTATGTCAATAATATATTACTTTACATTAAAGAAAACCTCAGAAATTGATTGTAAAGAACAAAGCTTAATGTGATTTTATAGTTAGGTCCGACTGTCAATGACTCAATAAACACATAATACCCTGCAATTGGTTGATTTTTTTTTGCAAAACGTAGGTATTCAAGAAAATCAGAAACTTTATGAGAGTAACGTTAAATTCATGATTTACACATTTAGAAATTGAAGGCTTTTTTCATCACCAAAGTGATTTGCTGCTAGGGAAATTTAGATAGGTCAGTTTACTCATTAGTAAACCCTGCGAAGGTTTGTGGGCTTGGTTTACCAGCAAACTCGGGTGCACATAGGTACTTTCCCGCCCTGAAAATTCACACCAATATACTCCTGGCCAGAATAAGAATATGTGCATAGTCAAAGTTGATATGTGTGTAGAAGAAGGTAAAAAAAGTGCATACTGCTGGTATAGATTTCCTTCACGACTCGTGGAATTGTATGAAATACCAAATTAAGTCTGAATTTATTGCAAAGGTGGTTGGATAGCCAGGATCAGCAAACTTGGGATTTCCTTTCTTAATGTTGTTACTCAGACCCAAATTCCAATAGAATTTTATTTATTCTAATCTACTTAGTTCTTCTTTATTCATTATATCCAGTGGTAGGTAGCTAAGGAATTCTTAACGTTTTGGAATTCTCTTTGTCAATTTCTGTATCTCTTAACCATTTTCAATGCGTATGGAGTTGTCTGCAACTCTTGTAGCCAAAGGGTGAGTCAAGTATACTTATGAATGCTTGATTTGCCTCCTCCTTGAATATATTTTAAGTTTGAAGGAAGGGATATATAGTAAATGTAATGTCTCATTCCCAAACAAATGAAAATCCTGATTCAAGCAAAACCTATATATTTCTTTTCATAACATAATTTTATTGTTGACAGCCGGTATAGGTCTGATGCCCCGAGGCACACCAGTGATACATATATATGAACAGAGGTAGTGATCTTAACATTTCTGTTGTATCTTGAGTCTTCCTGCTGCTCAGCTAGTATACATGAGATGTGGAATGTTGATGAATGGAATGTGAATGTGTTGTGAATGTCAGTTGGGTGAGGGCTGAGCAGCAGGACAGCTGCTCCTGATGGGGTTTTATCATTTATAACTTAACAACTTATCATAATAAAGGAACCTAAATAATCTATTTGGAGTATCCATCCTCTTTTGATTACATCAATTGCCATTAATATTGTAGTATGTTTTGTAAAGTAAAACGTCTTGCCAAGCAACTTTTTATAAAAAGCAAAACTAGCGCCACATTATATCTGCAGAAGAAATGAATAAATCTTATACATTAGAGTTCAAGCCATTCACAGTAAGGGCAAACATCTATATTGTTTGAGTCCCTACTTATTACAGTAATTTCCGCTAATCTTCAAAAGCAGGGACAGGGAGCAGGTTCCAAGTACAACCCTCTATAATCCACCCATTGTTTCCAAATTTTAAAATGTTTCTGAGGGCATCCCTTGACTTAAAGACAGGGATTTCCAGGCCCATAGCAAAGTCCAATCCCTTCTTCCACACCACCACTAAAGGCGGGGGTTCATCCTTCCATGCCCTAATAATATCTCTCTTTGCCAAAGTAAGGCCTAGGAATAACAGGTGACGTTTATATCTATTACCACCAAGGCCCTCAGTGATAGGTAGTATAACGAGTCTTGGAGAAAGCAGGCTATCCTGCCCCAGAACCTCTGACAAACATGTATTCACTCCAAAACCTCAGCAGTGCCGTACACTCCCACACTGTGTGTAGCAAGGTACCTTCCTCTGTCCCACATCACAAGCAGTGTGGCAATGTGATCAGACCAGGCACGCCACAGTCTACGTCTAGTGTAGTAGGCCCGATGTAAATATTTGAATTGGATAAGTCGCAGATGGGTCGCAATCATCGCGCCGCCCGTGGACTCCAATGCCTCCACCCAATCATCCTCATCCAAGGGGCCCAGGTCCGGCTGCCATGCCTCTCTAGTTTTATGTAATGTTGTAGGTGTATTATTAATGAGTGTGTGGGAGATTTTAGTTATTTTATGACCTCCCAACTCACCCATAAAAACCTTTGCCTCTATGGGGTTAAAGTTGGGTATGTCTGTTTGTTGTACTAGACATGGGGAGAAGGCATGTCGAAATTGGAGATATCTGTAGAATTGTGTGTGGGGTATAGCATATTCCGTCTGGAGCTCTTGGAAGGACTTGAGGTTCCGACCATGCATTACTGTCCCCACCATGTCTATTCGGATAGATTCCCAACTCCGAAAGCCAGACAACTGTGCCAGCTGTGGCAGCTGCCCGTTTCTTTACAGAGGGGTTTCTCTCGTAAGCCTCCCCCACCATTCCACTGTTTGAAGTGTACTCTTCCGAATCACAAAGACCGTGCTGGTGCGGGCGGCAACTCCTTAAGTTTTGATGCTGAGTATAAGATTGTGTGTAGTATATCATCGCCCAGCAGCCAACACTCGACCGCATACGCTTGGTCCACGCTTGGTCCCGCCTATCCCCGTACCACCAATCTTTAAGCATTAAGGACAAGAAGGTGTACAGACGCGTAATATGCTTGAACATCTAGGGTGGCAACACCATCACAGTACGTGAACTAAAAGCAGGTCCTCAATGTCACTCGTGCCACACCAGCCCCCAGAGGAACCCGGGCCAAAAAAGCATTTAGCTGGCTAAACCATGTGGGTTGTATAAGGTATGGGTGGTTCTGAAGCTGATACAGGAGATGGGGCAAGGAAACCATTTTGAAAATGGCTGATATACCAAATAAAGACAGTGGCAGGTGGGACCACAGTCAGACTAGATCTCCCACCTGCGTCCATTGCGGGGCCAAGTTTCTGTCCCAAGCGATAGTCTGGCGTGCCAAGAGAAATACCCCCAAATATTTGAAGCCATCTGCGACCACCTCCACCTCACTTGACCATCCACCCATCTGATCTCCCCCCGCAACGGCCACAGGCAGGATTTGCCTCTATTCATGTAAAGGCCGGATGTTTCGCCAAACATTTGCATGATTCTGAGGAGGTGTGTACCAGTTCTATTGGGACACGTAAGAAACCCCCGGTGCCCACTCATAGCCACTGACTTGGCAATCTATTCTTATCCAGGCCGCCAGTGGCTCCATGGCCAATGCAAAAAGGTATAGGGAGAGGGAGCGTCCTTGGAGTGTTCTCCGCCCAATAGGAAAGTGTCTCAAGACTGAGCCAGCTACCCGGACCGAAGCCGTTATCTCTGTATATAACAGATGTATTAAGTTCAATAGACGAGGGCCGATATTTAAGAAGTTAAGCAGAGAAAAAAGGTAGATCCAACTGAGGGAGTCGAAGGCCCTCTCTATGTCCGCAAAGAGGAGCACGGCCGGTCCCTCAAGTCGAATGAGGGCAGCGATAGTGTTATGCGCACATCTGATATTGTGCCCTGTATCCTGGCTAGGCATGAAGCCGGCCTGATCTGGATGGACCAATTCCGTAATATGGAAAATCAGGCGACTAGTGATCACCTTGGCCAACAGTTGAGAAGCGATATCGGGCGGTAGGACGAATAGTGTTCCGGGGGTCAACACGGTTTTAAGAAGACTACTATCTCTGCATGCCTCCAATCCGGCAGAAGACAGCCGCCCTCCACGGCCTCATCTAAAGCCGCTAAATATGGGCCCAACAGCTGAGGGTGGTATTTTTGGAGGTATTCGTATTTGGTAGACTTTTGGACCAGGTGCCTTCCCCACAAGCATATCTATCTGCAGTTCCTCTACCGACAATGGGGCACGCACTGTATCAGATAGAGCCCGCGGTGGGAGATCTTCGAGAAACTTATAGATGAGTGCTGTGGGTAAGGTCTCATGGGGTGTACAATGCTGCAAAATACATTTTTGAAACAGTCTGCATTGTGGGATGGATCTGTAGGTATAACCCCATCTGGGACACGTATGCTCGGAAGGGTCTGTGGGTATGGCGTCTGTTGACACAGGCGATGCAACAGCGCACTGGATTTATCCGCCCACTGGTAAATCAGGCTATGGGTAGCAAGCCGGTAAAGTCGAGCTTCGTCCAGGAGCTCACTAGTATACATTTGTTGCGTATTCAGCAGCTGTCTGCACGCAGCGCTCCCATCCTCTCCCCTGCTTTGACGCTCCAAGGTGAGCAGCTGAGCCTCAGTCTGCAATAATTTCTCACTCTGTTGTTTATGCCTCGCGGCACAGAAAGCAACGTCCACCCCTCTAAGTGTGGGCTTCATCGCTTCCCATAATATGATAGGGGAATCCACTGTACCCATGTTATGTGAAAAATAATCTGTGAGGGACGTATAAATGTGTGATTTATACTGCTCGTCATGCAATAGCAATGGCTAAAGTTGCCGCCGGAACTGGGAGCGCTTAGGGTCTTAGGACAGTTGCAGGGAGATTGGCGAATGGTCCGACAAGCCCCTGAGGAGGAATTCTGTTGATAACAACCTGTGGGCATGGACTGCGGAAAGGAATATGTAATCAGTGCGAGGGAAGGGCTCATGAAACCCTGTGAAATATGTATATTCATGGTCTGTGGGGTTTAGGGTTCTCATGGAGTCAACCCAACCCATCCCCTGAACCATGGGCTGCAGTTTAGTGTCTCGGAGTGCTGTCACCCGCTCCGTGTCGTGCCATCTGTCCCTTATTGGGCATAGTACGTCGTTTCAGTCGCCCCCCACTATCATCAAGCCCGTTGGGATCTCAGTGCACAGTGATGTCAAGCGCTCTACCAGGTTCCACGTGAGAGGGGGGCATACACACTGCCCAGCACAAGGTATTCCTCATATAATGTGCCATAAACTACAATAAATCTACCCTGGGGGTTGGACGATATCTTGCAATGGATGAATGGGAGGCCTCGGTGTATGAGGATTGCCACCCCATGGGATCCTCTAGTAAACCCAGCATTAAAAGTTTGAGCATATCCAAATCTTGCCAAGCATGGCGTCTTGATGCCCTTCAGGTGGGTCCTTTGGAGAAATAGGATTTCTGATTTGTATCGCTTGACTTGTCTTAACACGGCACCCGGCTTGATCTTCTCTATAAGGCTCCGGGTGTTCCAACTAAGAATGCGTAGTTCTCGACCCCCGTCAACCCCGGCTTAGTGACCAACATTGAGACATAGCGACAAATGCAGATATCAGAATGACTAAGCCAGCCCGAAGAGTACGTATGCTTATGTGAACAGTGGTACTAATAGAAGACGAACATTCCCTAAACATTTGCCAACCAACCCCCTCACCCCAATACCTCATAAACGCTGAAATATCTGTTGCGGCATGATGGAACCGCAATCCTTATTGAGGCAAAGGCACCATGCTGCCAATGGATCCCCAATTTCAGTCCCCAGCTCATAGCATACACCAGTGACAGGGGGACCCCAGTTCAGTTCTAGCCTGGTTGTTTATGTTATCAAAAAATTACGTAGAAGTAACGTAGGTGCACTTCTCGGTGGTGCATCAGTTAGGAGGCCAAGGGTTCCAGCTGGTCATCTGACATCCACCTACGGGATTTGCTGTGATTTTTAAAATTATTTTTAGAGTGTGATTAGCAATGCTGTTTGTATGCTGCATCGGGCAATCCCCGTCTAGGTCCCCCTGATGAGGAGTCTGAGTCCAGTCGGGGTGGAGTATGAGGTTTGATCTTCATGGTTTCATCCATCCAGCAAAATACCTCCTCTGGGGTCTCGAAGAAATGTATACGTGACTGATAGGCCACCCAAAAACGCGCCGGATACAACAAGGAGTATTGGAGTTTGAGACCATGAAGACGAGCCTTAGCCTTAACAAATGACTGTCAGCGCTGTTGTTCCAGTCTAGTGCAGTCTGGAAATATCAAGATGCAATGTAAGGGTAGCTTTCACTCTGGCTTGCTGCAAGATAGCATCCTGATCCTTGTAATTGGTTATTTGCGCTATTATTGGCCGAGGGCGAGCGCCTGGTAGTGGCTTCTGCAACAGTGCCCTGATGGGCACACTCAATTATGAAGCACGGTGAAAGCACGCCAGGTGGGAGCCATTTTGTAAGACACCCAACAAGAAAGTCTGCCACCCCACCCCCTTCGCTTCCCTCCAGAAAGCCAATGAAGCAGAGATTATTTCTACGGGTGCGCCCTTCCGCATCTTCCACTTGCACTGCCAGGCCCTTCATGAGCGTCTCCAGTGTGGCTACTTTTTTCCGAAGCTTGTCCACCGTATCCTCCACCATCGAGATCCGTTATTCTGTTTCTGTAATGCACTGCACTGCATTCCTAAGATCTTGTCGGAGCAGTATTACGTTGGAGCCAACAGCACCTACCTTGGCCTCCAGTGTTTCCCTGGACTGTGTAATCGCCACCAACAGTGCCGCATTGTCCAGCATACCAACCTCCTGGGTGCTGTTGAGGGTGCTGTGGCCGCTGCCCCAATGTATTGGTCTATCATGCTTTGCTTGGATAATGTGCTAGGTAGCTTGTCTTTTGCCATTGTGAGCCTTGGCTTGACAGGGGGCGGCCCAGGCAGACCACTATCCCCAGGTATTTTCTACACTGAGCTCCAACATGGGGGCGGCTCGGCCGGGAGGCCACCGCATCCACAAGCCGCACCAACTTCATCTGACCGCTTCCGTGGGCTGGGCACTCCCTCCTCCCCTAGCCGGTGCCGATCCACTACCCCTAGTCTAGTTGTACCTGTTGGGCAAGCTGTCCAGGGTGAGCCTCAACACAGGAGGCATGGTGAGTGCCAGTAGCAGGCACTTCACCATGGGCTCATCAGCATCCTTTTTCGTCCCACATATATAACCAGGGGGAAGAGGGGTACAACTGCACCACGCCATGTCGCAGTCCGATCTGACCACCGAGGCTTCAGGCAATGTATGGTGCTATAGTGGGTGGATCCCTTCTGCCCGTAATCTATTTTAGGCACCTGGCCAGCCGACCGCCATCACCACCGTGGTCCTGTGGGCATAGACAGGGCCCAATGTAGCCCCCTCACATCAACGACCCCACTCCACGACAGTATCTTTGCCCGATCGGGCACCGCAAAGAGCAGCAGTCTCAGCTCCCCACCGTGGCATCACACTTCACAGCATTCTGCCAATCTGGGCCAGAGGAGTCCCGGGGAAGTTGATCCGGTGCCACCAGGTCCAGCACCGCGCTTGCCTCCACTCCGCGGCTCGATCCAGCTGCCGAAGCTCTGGCACCATCAGCTCAGGAGCCCCCAGCCACACACCGTCAATCAAGGCCGAGCCCCCATTATCCACACGGTGGACGCCGAGCCCACGCACTCAGGCCCCAAGCTCCGTGCAGGGTGCTGGTCATCTCACCGCGACCCAATCCGACTGCCGAAGCCCCGACAACTCAAGTCCAGCACCCCTGGCCTCCCACCATCAGCGTCACCTCATGGAGCACTGCGCTCCCACCGCTCACCGACAGGCAAATGTATGGGAAGGCCGGCACCACCAGGTTTCGGGACGAGAAGATGAATAATTAGGATACAGGATTAATGCAGGATTAATTACAGGCTACGGGAGCCCCGCTAAGGCACATCTGCCATGTTGGACTGTCAAGCCATGCCCCTTGCAAAACCTATATTTTACATCTGAAGCAGAATTGCACTTTGAGTAGTAGTAGCAGCACCAGTGGATATTTGCCTGCCTGTGACTGATTTTCGTAAGAGGAAATATGGCTTAAATCGTGTTGCGGATCTGTGCACATGCTCAGTCTGCACACTCCAGATTGTAATAAAATGTGGTATTACCATGTTAACCCCCACTCAGCAGTATGAAACTTGGTATTGTGCAGTAATTCTGTTTACTGGCGGTATCAGTATTTACCAGGTGTGAAAGTAGAAGGAATGTAGTCATCTGCATCTGAACTTCTCTTACAACTCCACTTGATTATTGACTTTCTCACTGGGACGAAAAGCACCTAAAAGATCTTCCCCAGAGTGGCAGACTTTTTTAACATTGGAAGACAGAATGTTTGTACTATGGTTTTCGTATTTTATGGGTTTGTTTCCATTTATTCACAGGTTATATTTCCAATGTGTCAAAATGATAGCATTGAAACACTAAAGAAAGTCAAATGTTACATTGTCATGTCACGTGCCACTACTGGGATTCAGTGGTGTAGCAAAGGTGCCCTGGGTCCTAAAGCAAGCAAGGGAATTGGAACATCACCCCCCCCCTAGTTTGGTACTAAAGGAACAGCCACTTATTGGGGTCTAATTGGCCCCTCACAGTCCTGAGTCCCAGTGCTACAGCTGGTGCTTGCAGATTGACAGCAAAACCCCATGATCCAAATCTGACTCAAAGCTTGAGTAATATAAAAAGTATAAAAAAATAATTTTAAAAAACCCAAGTAGTCAGAAGAAAATACTGATGTACATTTTTTGTATGAATAAAATGATGTCAAACGCTTTTCTTTTACCAGCCAGGCTTTTAACAACAGTTAAACATCTAAAGGACAACAATGGAAGTGTATAGCTTAGTAATGGTGAGACGTGTGGACGGAAGCTAAGGACTGCTAGAGGAGACTTCTGGTGGACTGTAACAACAGTAAGAGATTGTTTGCAAAGCTGCAATTTTTTAAGTCTTCCCTTGGTCTTGTCAGACCGTTGTGTTGTTTTAGAACAGATATGATTTCAGTCAAAAGATCAGACAGATCATTAATTTACACACTGATACAGTTGAAACGTACAAGGTGACATGATTGTTTTCAGCAGGAAAGTATTGCCGTGTATATCTGATATTGCTCCATGGACTTGGAGGTCTACCCGAGAGGCCTTTTGAGCAGAGGTGTGGGACAGTAGTGAATAGGTAATCTGACCAGTCATTGGTTGTGCTTCTTTGTTAAAAAAAAAAGCTAGCTTTGTGACTGGATTGATATATGAGGCCTGGATTATGGTATTTAGTTTAAGAACTATCTTAAGGAGAGGGGCGTTAACATCAGCACTATGGTTGGTAGGAGTATACCCATTTAGTCCAATGGTAAAAGGTAGAGGGAATTGCTTTGTTCATAAAGTAGGTCAGATAATAAAATGTATTTTATGGTGGTGGTTAGATGAGGGACAATGCATGTTAGCAAACACTGGTGTTGTTTCACTAGAGGGTGTTAATTTAAAAAAGGTATTTTCATTCTTTTTTTAGCCTGATGCTTTGGAGTTGGTGAAGTCACTCCTGCTTCCCCTTAAGTTGCGCTCTGGTTTATTGTGCCCTGAAGAAGGAGTACAGCATTTGTCAGGTTACACCAAAATACGCATCACCATGTGATTGAAGCCACCAAAGGACCATTAAAAGACACTAATGCATGCTACAACAGGCCCAATATTGGCATGTGATTGAAGCCATCATCATCAATGGACAACCAGGCCCAAAATTGTGCGTGGAAAGGAATAATGAAAGAGGAAGTACACTAAGATATGCTGTTGAGATTTCTAAGTTAGGAGAAAAAGTCAAAAATGTCATTTGTATATAATGATCTTGAGATTTTTGTTCTTCTTTTTCTGGATAAAAGGTTATATAGACAATTATTGACGCTGTTGATGTATAGAAATTGTAGGCAATGAGTATGTATCTGGGAATCTGCAATATGCCTGAGAATGTATATTTTATGAGAGGGTGACTGTGTGTGATGTAAAAAAAAATAAAAGAAGTGAAATTTAAACAGTAGTCTCCATATGAATTGTTTTTTTTAAAATGTATTTGGATAACGTGGAGTGACTTTATAGCGACTTTTTGTCCATAGGGGAGGTTTTGTGTTTCCTTGTTGGTCTTTTTTCCCTGTTCCTCTTCCTGTATTTGTTTCTAGGGCCCTTTTTCCTGATTCCTAGGTTATTTTGGTCAGTGTCCTCAAGGGCGTTTGATCTCACCACTGGCATACGGCTGTCGGGAGTTATCTAGCTATGTTTGATGCCTAGTGTTTTGAAACAATTAACTACATCTTGCCCCTGATTAGGAAGTCCATTCTCTCTTTGGATCTCTTGCACGAGACCATGGGTCACCATTATTTAAATTCGTTTTGGGAATCAACTTGTCTGCAGTGGAGTTGTTCTGTGTTTCAACCTTGTACTAAGTTGCTTCACATGAATGGAACTCTTTCATCATGTGTTCTGTCATTTCATCTAGTGTGAGAATCAGACTTTGTTTCCGAAGCAAGTTTTCATTTTATGATGCCCAGGTCTCTGGCATGCATGTACCACTGGCCTGGCAAGTTGGTTGGGATCACCAGCCAGTTTCCCCTGAGGAGGCATCCATCAGCCGATGCATCTAGTTTGAGTCGTATATGGGGTAGGAGTCGTATCTGTTGAAGGGATATCAGGGCTTTTCTGTGCCTCATTAGTCTATAGGGGTGAATTGTTCTCCAATTGCCACCTTGACTGCCTGGAGAGCTAGCTATAAGCAGTCATCTGCTTCAGTAGCACACCTGATTTCCTTCAGTGACAAGGCAAGGGGCCAGGACCATTCAACTCTAAACCTGAATTACTTCTCCTTGTCTAATGCTCTGTCTTCTTCTTTGGATGCCACCAACATGGGATGGCAGAACAGGAAGACTGGAGAGAAAGTCAACTGGTAATCAACAGACAGTTAGTATTCCTACAGGTTCAATCCATAGCAGAGGATCTGAGGAGGAACCCTTGGAGGACAAGGAGCAGGGATCTATGATCTGTATGTACCTTGAGTGGGTGTCCCCCAGTGAATCACTATAAGTTTGCTTTTGATCTGGGGGTACCTCTGATCATTGGGATTGTGTGCCCTAGCATCTATGGACAACTTTGAGTGTTTGGTAAGAACAAAGTAAACTAGAGTGGTCTCTAAGGACAGTATGTTCTATGGGGCATATTCTCAAGGACTTATAGCCAAGTTATCGTCACTTTATTGCAGCCAAAGTGGTGATAAATGTATCGCCCCATTCACAAGATGGTGCTGACAGCCGATATCACCAATTTACCTGCGATAGCATCCGCTAAAAACATCGCCACAGGACTAATGAGATGCAGAGTAGGCATTCCTGTCCAAAAAGCAGCAAAAACACCACTTAGCAACATTCTCAATGACCAGCCAGATTGGCAATAAGATCCCAAAACAGGCGATAAGGCGCGTTAGCAGCAGGGATTTAACACCTTCTCTTACGTGGTGTAAATTCGGATGACAACCTGCACCATAAAAGGGAGCCCAGCCCAGAGCCACACCAGAAGAACAACAGATGCCATGGAGCTACTGATCATGCAGCTCGGATCCCCAAGAGGGCCACAACACCCATCGACAACACCCCCAGGCCCTCAAACCCCCCGGACCTCCCCCGCACCTCCCGGACCACCACAGAGGCAGTGCAGACAAATAAAACGGACATTCAAAAAACACACCAGCCTCACAGACCTAACACCAGAGGGTGTCATTACCCACTACAGGCTCAAAAGGACAACCATCCTCCGCATCCTGAACATCATTGCCCAAAGGCTGACAGTACCAACACAGCGGACAACCAACATCCCTACGCGGACAAAGCTGCTGGCTGTGCTGCATCTGTTGGCCTCTGGGACCTTCCAACCAACAACTGCCAGAGTCGGCGGAGTCTCACAGCCAGCCCTATCAAAGTTCCTCACAACTGGGGGTGTGGCTTCCGCACTGTGGAGCGAGGACGGAATCCCTGTGAGCTCCGTGGAGGACCGGACCCGCGGATGCCTTGAAAACCCTTTTTTGCCGTATTTCTGTGCGGCTTTCTACCCGGCAAAGTCTTCGGAAGGTGGGAGGAGTATGCTGATCTCGTCGGAGACTGTCTACATGCCGTATTTTAGACTTTATTTACTGCGGTAATTTCTTTGTCTCTGGAGACGCGGGGGCCACAATTTTGAGCCGCCGCACCCGCGTCTCTCATTCAGCCTACCTCATGCGATACTACTTAGTTTTTTTTTCAGTCTCTCCTGCCTCATAGACTGCTTGCAATAACTGTACTACCTCTTGTGCCATAACCAGTGTTGTGACCTGCTACTTTCATGTTGCTATCAAGTTTGCAGCAGCGCTTTCTTTGACTCACTGTGAAGGATTACGGCCGCCATTTTAGCTATGCTCTTCCTAACCAAACTGTTTGCTTTAAGCCTGTCAATCCTTACAATGAAGACACATGGTGATTTTAATTCAAAATTGTGCATTTAAATCGTATTGCCTTATGGAGGAAACTCTCTTGAAGGTTCTTCAGTCCATCCTCGATTGATGTGTGACGAATACTACAACTGTCTTGGCCTCGTGCTCCCATATTTACTCAAGTGTTTTTCTTTTGAGTGCAGCATATCATTTCTCATTACTTCTTGTGCTGAGGTCTTCTGCTTCTATCGCTGGTTCAGTGTCTCCGTGGCTGTGACGGTTACTCCAGCAGTATAGGTTCCGGTGGTATCTGTGCAGTATACATTACTGTGTATTCCTTTATTGTTTTGCCTGGCACATCACCTTAATAGCAGAATGGCGAATGTTTCACCGACTCCAAAACTGTCTCAGACTGGCACCAAACCGAAGAGACCCAAGAATGACCCACCCTCCCCCATTCAATCTTCTTCTAATCCTGTCCTGGACTCCATTTTGGAAGAGGTTCGTGGTCTCCAACCGTTCATGTCTGCCACAAACGAAAAGCTTAAGCAGATTGAGGAGCGCTGGGCTGTTGTGGAGGGCAAGGTGTTGAATTTGGAGCAGCGGGTGAGCAATATACAGGATGCTGCTGTTAAAATTCCTCTGTTGGAACAAGAGATCCACAAATTGAAGTTGCACACTGAGGACCTTGAAAATCGTAATCGCAGGAACAACCTACGCGTTTATGGTATTCCGGAGAATTTGGAGGGTCCTGACATGGTGTCTTTCATCCGGAAATTTCTTCAGGAACTTTTGGATCTCCAGCCTTCCTCTCATCCCCTCAATATACAGAGAGCTCACCGTCTAGGTCGTTTGAATTCCAGCCCTTCCAAACCTCGGGGTATTATTATGCTTTTCCTTGAGTTTACAGAATTAATGTCTGTTTTGAAGGCAGCTAGACTTAAACGGCGTCTCCAATGGTCTGGTCACAACATTTTTATCTCGCAGGATCTTTCATCTGTCACTAATGCCCGCCGTAAGGAATTTTTGAATCTTCGTCCTCTGATGAGACAGTTGAACATTCAATATGGAATTCTGCATCCGTGCTTCTGCAAAATAACTCACAATGGCCGTACCAGCTCTTTTGATGATCCACAAAAACTGAACGCGTTTCTACAAAGTGTCTCTTCTTCCAACATGGACACTGCTACTTAGTGTTTCCTTTCTTTGGTCTTCATTGTAGTATTTCCTGTCTCCACTTTGGTCTTTATTGTATTTTTCTCCTAGTTATTACCTCCTTTTCTATAACTTCAGCTTTTTCATCTTTATATGGTTTTCTTTGTGTTTATTTCCTTTCACTGGTAGCCCGTGGGGTTGTGTCCCCTCTTTGGTGTTCCTACGCCCCAGTTGTCTTGGTTGATGTTCTCTTCTCAGATCAGGCCTCTATGCCTTGATCTGCTTACTCTTTTCTTTTTCTTCTTCGTCTATATCTCCTTTTTCTTTCTTATCTTCTGCTCTCTTTCTATATGGCTTTTCTTCCTTGTCATTTGTGCCCACTACTCATGTATTTCTGAACGGTCTCCCTTTCCTTATCTGTATTGGTTGAAGTTATCCTTTTTTACTTCAGTTGCGTTGTACTTTTGTGATGTGGTTGTGTTGGGAATTCTCTCCTCTCTGTCAATGATTATTTGTTGTTTCCCTTTTTATAGTTACCTCTTTGAAGTGTGTCTACTCCATTTGTCGCCGATCCTCCCCTCATATCACCATGTGTAACTTTGTATCGTGGAATGTACGAGGTCTCGGTCATCCTGTCAAGCGTCAGAAGGTATTGTCTCACTTGTCTAAACTTAATTCGCAGGTTGTTTTACTCCAGGAAACACATTGTTCTGATGTTGAATCTCTTAAGTTGAAGCGACAATGGGTGGGGCAAGTAGTTTCTCTCCTGCTGTTAGTAAAAAAGGGGGGGTGGCTATTTTATTTCATAAAGCATTAAATGTTCAAATTATGATGAAGGACGTTGGGCATTGGCTAAGGTTGTTATCCAAAATAAAACATTGGTTTTACTAAACATTTATGGCACCGTTCGTCCAGATCCCAAATTTTGGAAAGATATTAAAGTTATGATGTCATCCATTGATTGTCCTGACTTTGTTATAGCGGGTGATTTTAACCAATGGTTAGACCCTTTTTCAGATAGATTATCCTCCAGTAAGTTTCAACCTGATAAATCTCATAAGAGCTTTCAATCTGCCATTGCCTCCCGTCCTTTATTTCATTCATGGAAATTGTGTAATCCTGACTTGCTTGAATATACTTTTTTTCTAATGTACACCATACCCGCCCAAGAATAGATTATATTATGGTCAGTAAATCCCTACTTCCCTCGATTCAGAATTCTACAATTGGTTCTATATTCATATCTGACCACGCTCCTGTTTCTACCTCCCTTGACCTCTCCCTTATTTCCTCTAAATTTAGTCGTTGGAAATTTAATTCATTTCTCTTATCTGATACTGTTTTTATGAAAGAAGTTGAGGGTTTTTTTACTGAATTTTTTACCTTTTATGACCCTTTGGACACATCTGTCCTCAATAATTGGGATGCGTTTAAGGCTGCACTCAGGGCCTTTACTATTTCTTATATCTCTAGGAAAAAGAAACTAAACAAGAGGAAATATGAGGACCAACTTCAGAAAATTAAAAGGCGTGAACATTGTTACTTCTCCTCCAAATCCCCCTCTGCACTTCAGGACTTAATCCAAGCTAAAATGGACCTAAATAAAATCATCACCAATGAAGCTTGTAACACCCTTATTAAAATCAAATCCAAATTTCATGGTGGCCAAAATAAAGCGGGAAGAATGTTGGCAAAATATTTAAAAATTAAATCCGAACGTAAAACTTTAGGCCCCATCTTCAATGAATCTATTAACAAACTTGTCTCGTCTGATGAAGACATTGCTGAGGTGTATCATAATTTTTACCAATCTTTGTATACTGATGATACTCACCCCTCTGAGATAAACCTGTCCTCCTTTTTTGATACCCTCCACCCTCCTCCCTCCCTTACTGATGAATTTGCGTTATTAGAGAAAGATATTTCCCTACAAGAACTTACACGGGCCATTAATTCCCTTAAAAAATCAAAAGCTCCTGGCCCTGACGGTTTGCCTGTTGAGTTTTATTCTGCTTTTCATGCCTTTTTTGCTCCAAAACTCCTACAATTGTTTAATTATTTTATTGCTAATGCTAAGGCTTCTGGGTCCTTTCTAGATGCGCTAATTATAATAATCCCTAAACCTAATAAAGATCACTCTCAATGTAAAAATTTCCGGCCGATCTCCCTAATTAATTATGACTGCAAAATTTTTGCTAAAATTCTGGCTTCACGTCTTGACTCAGTTATTCCCCGTCTAGTCAAAACTGACCAAGTGGGATTTGTGAAGGGTAGGCTTGCTGCTGACAATGCTCGCATTTTTTCCAATGTTATTGCTCATAGTAAAAACCTTAAGGTTCCAATGGCAACCTTGTCCTTAGATGCGGAAAAAGCGTTTGACCGCATTAATTGGCAGTTCATGTTCCACACCCTCCAATGGTTTGGTTTTGGTCCCTCTTTCATTTCTCTGGTCAAACTCCTTTATTCCTCTCCCTGGGCCAGCATTTTTGTTAATAATCAATTTTCCAAACCCTTCTCTCTATCTAGGGGTACACGGCAAGGTTGCCCTCTTTCTCCTCTATTATTTATTTTATGTCTTGAACCGTTTTTAGAACGCATTCGATCTAATCCCAAGATTGTTGGCTTCAAGCTCCTCTCTAATGAGATTAAATTGTCTGCGTATGCGGATGATGTACTGGTCTATATGGCTGACCCTTCCACACTTTTTGGATGAGGTGAGACTGTACTCTTCTATGTCAGGATATAAGCTTAATTTATCCAAAACAGAAGTTCTGCCCCTAAATTCGGTCTGTTATCAGTATATGTTTAGTGATACAGAATTTTCATGGTGTCCCTCCAAAATTAAATACCTTGGTATTTGGATTTCCACATCCTTAGTTAATACACTTAAACTTACTTTTGATTCCCTCTTAAAGAAACTCCAATCCCTACTTCAGATTGGGTCCCCCTTATTCCTTTCCTGGTGGGGTAGATTGGATACGATTAAAATGATGATCACTCCCCATGTCCTATATACTGTCGCTATGCTCCCTTTCAAAATCCCCAATTCATATTTTTCCTGTATTGACTCTATTTGCACAAAATTTTTGTGGAATGACAAACACCCTCGTATAGCTCTACACAAATTGACCCGTCCTAAAAATGAGGGGGGTGTTCGTTTTCCCCACTTTAAATCGTATCACGACTAAACAGTCCTTTTCGATAGCCTATGATTTTCCAGATAATCCTGTGCCTAATTGGGTCCTCCTAGAACGCTCTCTCTTGAAAGGTTTTTCATTCCAACAAATTGTATTCATGACAAACTGTTCTTTTTTGACTAAATTCCCTGTTTTAAAACACACACACACACTGCTTAACAATGCATTTTCTTCTAACCTCACTCCTCTCCAATGTTTCTTATCCTCAATTGTGTGGTATAACAAATTCCTTAAATATAAAGGCAAGTCATTTTACTTCAAATACTGGAAAGAGAAGGATATTTTGTTTATTCATCAGTTTTTTGAAGGTAACTCCATCATCCCTTTCCATGCGCTGCAAACTGTATATCACTTGCCTTCATCGTCACTTAATGATTATACTATTATAAAGTCTGCCATTCAATTATACTCCTCCTCTCTTTCCTTGCCTGTCACCTTTCCAGTTTGCACTCCTACCACTCCCTTGTACCCATTATTCTCAACTCAACAGCCTAAGGCTGCTCTTGTTTATACAATTTTGTTATCTAATGTTACTGACCGCCTCAAATCAAATACGGAGACTGCTTGGGAAAATGATCTTGCTTTCTCCCTTCCTGTCGCGTTGTGGGATTGTTTATGGTCCAAACTGTTCAAAGTTTCAAATTCTGCTCGTATTACTCAATCTTTGTTTTTCATCTATCATAGAGTTGTTATCACTCCTGTTTGTATTCACAAGTTTTTCCCAACTTCTTCTCCGCTGTGTTGGTCATGCTCTAAGGAACTAGAGGCCAGATGTCGGAGCCAAAATACCGGTCGGTAACGGCCGATTTCGGCCGTTACAGACCGGTATTGAAGAATTGGCATGTAGGGGCATAATTTTACAGAATCGGTAAATTTACCGAATCGGTAAATTTACCGATTCTGTAAAATACCGAATCGGTATTTTTACCGATTCGGTAAATCCCAGATGTAGGTGGGACTCTTCTGAGTCCCAAAGGCCCTACAAATTCGGTATTTTACCACCCAATCCAATTGGGTGTTAAAATACCGAATCCAGGTGTGCATGCACATGTGTGCATGCACACCTAGCCATGTGACAGACGGACATGCCCTTAGGGCATGTCTGTGTGCCACATGGCGCACATGCCTATTTTTGGGGTGCCAGAGGGTGTCAAAGTGACACCCCCTGCACCCTTGCTGGAATCGGTATTTACTGATTCGGTAATTACCGAATCGGTATTTCCCATTGATTCCTATGGGCTTCACAGCCCATAGGAATCAATAGGAAATACCGAATCGGTAAATACCGAATATTAACGATTCGGTATTTCAACATCTGGAAATACCTACATCTCCCCCCTTCATATTTACCGATTCATAAATACCGAATCGGTAAAATTCGGTATTTATGAATCGGTAAATAACATTTACCTACATCTAGCCCTAGGTACTCTAAAACATATGTTATATGAGTGCCCTTCTGTTATGTCTTTTTGGAATGATGTTTGGAATATTTGCATGCCAATGTTTCACTGTTCTAATGTATTATCGCTATTGAACATTTTTCTAGGCTCATTATCAGCTGATATTGACATTGTACCTCCTTCTGCTAGACTGTTGGACCTATTTATTGCTCTTGCTTTTAAAGTTATTTTATCATGTTGGAAGGATAACTCTAAACTTTCTGTTCATACCTGGTGGAAATTTATTTGTGATGAACATAGGATCGCTATTGCTTCCTCCTCTTCTATTCCCCTGAAAATTAAATCTGATCTACTTTGGCTCCCTTTCACTACATACCTTTCTTCCAACTCCCCTACTTGATTTCTTTCATTCTTTTCCCACTTGCTTACCCGTACTCCTTTCCACTTTTCCTTTTGTTTCTTCTTTCTTTCTTTCCTCTGATCTTCTTTCTTTCTTTTTCTTCTGTTTCTTTTCCCTTCTCTCTTTTTTCTTTTCTATATTTTGTTCTCCATCATTACATACGTTCTCGGCTCCATGTTCTTACCTGATGTTTATTCATAGTTATAACGTATGTATGGTTTTCTCTGTAAATAATCTTTAATAAAAATTTCTTTAAATTTTTTTTAAAAAAAAGTTCCTCACACCTCACTTGGATGCCATCATCAGCTTGGTACCCCAGAACCTTGACTCCCCCCACACTGCACAGGAACAGCTGGAGACCAAGCAAGGCTTCTACACCATAGCTGGCTTCCCGCATATGTTGGGGGCAATTGACTGCACACATGTCCTACTTGTGCCCCCTGTAGATACTGCACACAATTACCGCAACAGAAAGCACACACATTCCATCAATGTGCAGGCAATAGTGGATCACCGGGGACTCTTCACCAATGTCGTCGCCAACTACCCAGGCAGTGTGCATGATTCCTACATCTTCTGACAGTCCACCATTAACCGGCACTTACAGGATGACACCTACGGAAATGCACTGCTCATTGGTAAGTACCAAATGAACACACCACACAGCCCAACTCCACAATCATGCAACACATAACTCTGGGAATGCACAGATTACAAACTCACATACAACATGCCAAACAACATGCCCACCCACCAGACAATAGCACAACTTCCTGTGGTAACCTGGGCTAGCCATGTACATGAGCCATCTATGGCATGGCACCTCAGCCACACAATTGCAGATTGTGGGGAGAGGTGGGAACCAGGCATGTGCGAAGGAGGCAAGTGACCCATGAAGGAGAATGTACAAGATGCCAAGTGGGGTGGATGTGCTGGCCAGACTACAGTATGCAGACCACAGATATGTCCATGTCGACATATACTGCTTGTGTTTGGAGTGTAGTGGACAGTGGATGCAACTATGTTACCCCAGGCAGTGGGGAAGATCGCGGAAATGTAGCTTGTTACGTCCCCCCTGTAAGCGTGAGCGGAGTGGGTTGGCCCGGCATAAGCCAGGCCAGCGTAGGGGTGTGAATAAAAAGCACGTAGCTCTCGGTGTGGTTCTCTTCCAGAATGGCCAAAGTGTCTGCCAGGGTGGTGCCTCTCAACCTGCCATGAGGCCAAAGCCGTGAGTGGTGTTGTCTGTGATCCTGTGCGCCTGCTGCACCCCGGTCAGCTGGTCCCTGAACCTGTCTTGGCCGCCCCTGCGCACCCAGGCCGGTCAAAGAGGGCCCACCATGTGCTGGTGCAAGCTCATAGCCCAAGGCCCGCGACCTTGGCAGCCTCCTCAGACCATCGCTGGCCTCCGCGACACAGCCCCCAGCACTCCTTACTCATTGACATACTCCACCGCTGCCTCTGGCCTACTCTAAGGTCAAGTAGGTCACACATTTGGAACTGAGTCTTGATATCCTGATGGCCAAGTTCATGTGTTAATGGGACATTTGATATCACTGTACTCCCTTCGACGTGGTGCCACCAACTCTATGCATAGCATTCCAACCACACGTGTCTGTGGTCCCTTGCTGACTACTGCCTTCGACCCACACTGTGGTCCAGTAGGTCACACATTTGGAACTGAGTCTTGATTTCTCAAGGGCTGAGTTCATATCATTCTATGCAAGGAGAGGAGTAAGAGGAAGACGCGTTTCAGTCCGGAGGAAAAAGGATCATCGTTACGGAGGTGATCGAACACTACCAACAACTGCTCTGGTGTCACTAACTCTGTGCAACTGGGGGTTGTCTTCATCATCATGTAGGTGATACTGACTTGGTGGTATAAATGAGGCTGTAGCATTCCACTCCTCCATTTGCCTGTTTCTGCCGGCTTCTGCCCTCTCCATCATGCCCTGGAATGACACTTTCCACTGTCCCCCGCAACCCTCCGCGACATTCACCTTCGACATCGACGAGGACCAGCTCGCCTCGCGTGGCCCTACCTCAGTGCAGCGCAAGTCACCGTCCTGTGGCGGTGTGCCTGTACTGGCTGCAGTGCATCAGGGGCCACTAACTCTGTGCAGCTCAAGTCATGGACCATTGCTGTTTGAACTTTGAAGTTCTGAATGTCTGATCACCGTTGTAGTTGTTGCCAGCACCAACTAGCCCCTGCGGGGTGGCTTATACTCACCCCACACCCATCCAGCACAGGTGTCACTGGACTTGTGAGCCTTGCAATAAAAGGGCCCAGGTGCATGTGCCCATAGTCAGTCCCACAAACTATCTAAGTGTGTCTGTGTGTTCATTATGTATGCATGAGGGCTCCGGGCCCTACCACATTACATTGTGCTTTGTACAGCGGACGCAACCATGTCACCTCAGGCAATGGGGTAGACCTGAGCCATGTAGCTGTGTCGTACCCCCCTGTGAGCGTAAGCGGAGTGGATTTGCATACGACTGTCCAGCGTAGGGGTGTGGTTAATCAACAAGGGGCTTTGGGCGTGGTTAAGTTTAGGCCTTACCAAGGAAGTAACAAATGTGTGTGTCTCTGTTGTAGTGTCAGCGCTACCCGTCCCTCAATGGACAATGTTGCTATGTTGCATTCCCCCTGAGTGCGGGCTCGGCCAAAGGGTTAAATGAGGGAGCGCAAGCCCGCTCGAGGTCAGGGATCAAACATGCCAACTGTTGTGTGTGTCGCTATTACCGCGGCATAAGCCAAAGATCTACCCTCAACCGCATGGCGAGTTCAGCCAGCCATAAACTACATCTGTGTCCGCCCTATCCTTACCATAGGCCTACACACACACGTGGCCACCCACCTTCATCGCACAACATCACAGTGTCCTTGTGAGGCTTGTGGACATGCGCAGACAGGCATGACAAGGGTGTGCAGTGGGAGTGCATGTGATGCACTCCGCTACACACAAATGTAAATAGGCCAGGGGGGATGGAGGAGCAACAATGAGGCTACACATTGATGCTGCACATTTGCTACAAGCAGTACATGTCAAACAGGAATCACAAAGTCACACTTATCATACACCAATGTACCAGTGAGCCTGCCAACACCACTATTGACTCGTGTCTCTCTGTACTGTCACAGGTGGTCAAGGATATGCACTCTGCGCTTGGATGATGACACCCCTCTGAGCCTCGAACACACCGGCCCAGAGGCATTACAATGCAGCCCACAAACGCACCAGGGGCATCGTGAAATGCACATTTGGCATGTTGAAGTCATGTTCCAGGTGCCTGGACATCCCAGGTGGAAGGCTCCTATGCAGCCCAGACATCGTGTGCAAGATGCATGTTGTGTGTTGCACAACATATGTGTATGCACCAAAACCCCATGGATACAAGTGCCAGATGCACCGGACGATGATGAGGAAGATGAGACAGGTGGACCACACCCCACTGCAGCCGCAGCAGGAATAGCCCATTGGAACACCATCATTGAAAATTTCTTCACATGAGCACATCACATTGTGACAGTCCTTAGCAATCATGGGACAGTACACAATGACCACAGGCACAGCATGTACAAATAAAAGCATTCCAAGACTCATTCCCTGAGTGCATGTCACTCATCTGTACAAGCACATCACTCAGACAAGTGTAAGTGCGACATGTAGTGCTAACAACTGCATTATTTGATGATAGATGGTGGATGTGTCACCTCTGTACAGAGAGACTTTTTAGGGTGTCACGTATTCGAAATGCCAGTTCTGTGTGTCACGGATAGTACGAAATCCCACTCTTTGGCGTTTCACATGTGTCCGAAATCATTACATATAGGCTGTCATTTGAGACCTAAAAGTGACAAAAGAGCTTCTTTTGGGGCAAAATACGTATCACCATGAAGCAGAGATGCACCCTGTGACTCAAGTCCCACAACATGAGCAACATGTACGTATGGGGGAGTCACTGCCCCTACATTTGTCCATGCTTTCATACATAACCCTGCAAATATTCAATCCTTTGAAAATATCATGCCACTTTTTGCTTTTTATTAGACTTTTTAAGCTTACTCAACCGTGCTAGACATAACAGATCCCCTGAATATCTTCCCCTACAAACCTTGAGAGGTAGATATTGGCTTACTGTTTGACTGGGGTGAGAGCCCTGGTCAAGCAGCAGCCACAATCCTAGTAAGACATAGGCAAACCCCAAATTAACCTGTGTTCAACCCCCTGGTAGCTTGACACAGAGCTGTCCAGCTTAACTTAAAGGCAATGTGTAAAGTATTTGTGCAACACTTCAAACACAGTAAAAACACACAAAAAAATCCCAAACCATGTTAGAGTAATAGAGCTTAATTTAAAATATAAAACAAGACGAACATGACAATAATACAATTAAAAGAAATGAGGATATTCCATTTTCAATGTTTAGACCAAAACAACAGCAAGAAGCATAAAGCACCAACTGTGAATATCTGGTTGCACCGGCTTGGGACAAAGGTACAAGTTCAAGCCGACCCTGATGGAGTGCGGGCCTACTAGAGGGACCCAGTTAGGCAGTGACAAAGTACCCGAACATCCTGGTTGCTGAGCAGTACGTGGATCCGTGGTAAAGAAGTTGTGCATCTGAGGAAATGCATCTGATCCGAGATGTGGCGAGGCTACAGTGCAAGGTCCTGTTGCATTGACATTGAGAATCTCATATTATAGTGTGAAGTCTGAAGTCGAGGATGCATCGTGCAGTCGACAGGATGTGTCCGTTCCGAAGAGCTGCGAGGCTGTAATGTGGAGTCCATTGTCATTGTCGAGGCTGCCGTCGTCAAGGGTTGTGACGGCCTGCACCAAGGAGACATCTCGCAGTGGCAGTTCTGAAGGCGATGCGGGCTGTGGTGGCGATGAGTCTTTGCGATGAGTCCAATGCACGCAGTGGTGGACATGTGTCAGTTCTGCTCAGGATTGTGCTGCATAGCAGAAGAGATGCATCGGTTCCAATGGATCCACAGAGGCTGGCAAAGCACCTTAAGCCTACTTTCAAAGGAGCAGGACTGGGGTGGAATCACTTGGCAGGGTAGACTCATAGATAACAGAGTCCATGTGCAGATACAAGATTGTTGAAAGCCTCTTATATCCCTGAGTCTTCAGATCCATAGGCCAGCCAACGAGCCCTTGGAGTCACTCTGGGTTCTGGGTTCAAGAGATGCAGATCCAGTCCTTCCCACCCATGGAAGAGGGCACTTGCAGCTGGTCATCACACCAGGCCAGCAGTACCTTCAGAGCAGTAGTCTAGCAAAGTGGCAGTCCTTTCAGTAGCATAGCAGTCCTTCTTCCTGGCTGAGTATGTACTGGTCCAGAAGTGTACTGAAGTGGTGGTTTCTGAGGTCCTTCTTTTATACACATTTGTGCCTTTGAATTGGAGAGTAGCTTTTAGAAGCCTTTGTAGGGGAACAGATGACCTGCCTTCCCAGGCTCCAGACTAACTACAGGGGAGATGCAGCTCTTTGTTCGGAGACAGGACACCGCATATTCAGCTGTACATCAGGCTGAGCGCACCTCCTATCCTGCCAGTGATGGCCCCTCCAGTCACACCTAAGCCTCAATTGTGTGTGGCTGTCTAGGAGGAATACACAAAGCCCAACTGCCAACTACACCCAGTCATGTGACCAGAGACATGACTGGGCATGAATGACTAAGGCATGAAAATGCTAACGTTCTAAAAGTGGCATTTTCAGAATTGTAATTTAAACTCCAACTTTACCATAAGTTAGGATGTTAAATTAAGATTCCAGAGACATCATTCTATATTCAATCGTAAATAACATAACATTTAATAAGGAAACTCCAGTGTTCTCCTATTGGAGAGATAGGCCTTGCAGTGGGAAACATCCTTTACGACGCAACTTTTACCACGCAGTGCCTTTACAACGCAGGTTTTTCAACGTAAGTCATTACAACGAATTGCACTGGGGGGCGCTCTAGGATAGGTAATAGTTTAATTTACTATCCAACACCTTCCCTACTATCCACGGGGACTGGAGTTGGAATAGTAAATTAAACTATTCACTATCCAGCACCCCCAACGCAAGTCGTTGTAACGACTTGCGTTGAAAAACCTGCGTTGTAAAAGCATGCGTGGTAAAAGCATGCGTTGTAACAACGTACATCCCTTGCAGTAGTGAAAAACTCTTAAATATGTTTTTAACTACCAAGCCATGTAAAACGTAAAATATATGTCCTACTTTTTAAATACATTGCATCTTGCCCTCTGCGCTGCCGAGTGCCTGCCGTAGTCGTGACTTATATGCATTAAAAAGGAATGCTTGGGCCGGGCAGATGATTTATTTTACCAGGTCAACATGGCAGGTTAAAACTGCACACACAGTGCAATGGCAGGCTTGAAACATGTTAAAAGTCTACGATAGTGGGTGGTACATTCAGTGCTGCAGGCCCACTGGTAGTATTTAATTTACAGGTCCCGGACACATGTAGTACTCTTTACTAGGGACATATGAGTTAATTTAATATGCCATTTGGGTATAAGCCAATTCTACAATGTTTTAAAGAGCGAGTACAAGCACATTAGCACTGGTTAGCAGTGGTAAAGTGTGCAGAGTCCTAATGCCAGCAAAATCGAAGTCAGCAAAAACAGGGGGCCTCAAGTTAGGGGAAAACTACTCCATGGATGCCAGGTCTAATAGAACCTGAGATGATGATGTTCATTAAAGACACATTATGATTGTCTGTGACTTTCATGGGTCCAATATGTATGGGAGTGTTGTGGTCAAAGTGGATTTTTCAAAGCAACATGGTAGCAAATATAAATATTTATGTATGTGACTTCATTGTGATGTACTGACAATTAAAGTTCACTCTTTGACTTAATATGTGAATTGCATGATTTATAAATTCTTTGTGATTATACATTTCATCATTTCAAATAAAAAAATTAAAACCACAAACATTCCCATTTGTACATCTGGAACGCTGTGAGAGTTGCAGCTTTAAAACCGCACTACTGGGAATTTCTTGTAAAATATGCTTATTCCCTAAGGTGGAGTTCTACCAGAACAAAACTCTTCATTGTAGGAGTTCAGACCGATGTGCAAATAAAAGCTTCTTTTTCTTGTTTTAATTCACATTGGAAAGCATATTTTACTGTGAAGAACCCTCTTAACTAATACCCTATGACGTTTGGGGATACAATAGTCCCTTTCTACTCTCGAATTTGCGTTACTATTTCCTTTTGGTGGAGTAAATCTCTGACTGCTTCCAGTGTGGGTTGTGATCAGAGAGATGTTTGTGAATAAAATACTTGTGAGTTGGTGCAGATTCAGTGTTGCATAAGATACGACTTTGGAGTAGCTCTGCAAGGTGTGCTTTCCCATCCACAGATGGCACAGGTGAACTTGGTTCAATGCCTCAATGATGTATTTGAAAGACAGGTTATTGTGGCCTTGTAGAACACTACTCCGTGTGTTATTGAAATTGAGGTATTGCTTTTGGATTAGTAACAATTCCTATGAAGGGATCAGGGGCACTGTGGTAACAATAACAAACCTATTTTGTTATTCACAGTATCACACACACACACACTGCAATAAGAAGGATGAACACTTTTAAGTAAAAGTATGTATCACTACAGGAACAATCTCTTTCCTAGTACATCTAAAACAACTACACAAATAATATAAAAAATAGCAATGACATGTTATATACAACGAAACAAGAACAAAATGAACATTTCTTACATGATTGAAGTGTCATTCAAAACCCTAATATCTATGTGGTGCACTAAGAGAGCACTGAAGGCAGAGCAACTCTCAGTCTAGAGTTTCCTAGGAAGTAGAGACGCACTGAATACCTTGTTGACAGCAAAGGCTACCTTTATCAGCGGAGGCATGAAGACAGTTTTGCCTGCGAAGGGCAAACACACACTGTGGTCTTCTTCCAGGACTCGGCTTTATCGACTTCATGCGAGTTGTAGCATCTGCAAAGTGTGAAGTGTGCGGGCAGTAGGTTACACCTTCTCTGGAAGGACCTCTCCTGAGAAGTGGTCAAGTGGCAGTCCATATATACTAAGTCCATACATACTAAAGCTTTTCAGAAATTGGAATTCCTGACATAAGTCTAGGAATGTCTGACATGGAGTACGTGCATCAAGGTGTGCAAAGCAAACACAAGGAGATGATGGACAGAGCGCCAAAACTTTTCAGTCACTCACCCCAGTCACAGATCTGGGTTGAATCCATCATTGTTCTTTATCTCACTTCGCCACCCTGTTTAGACACAGCCATATCCAAATCAGTCTTGACCCTGTGCCTCATGGCATCAGTCCAGCCCAAACTACCACGTCAGGTCTTACCTGAACCAGAAACAAGAATCCTGGGACCGGGTTCAGGGTAACACCATTTATCAGCCAGGCTAGCTTGAATCCAGTGGCAAAGTGAGCAAGACACCCACATCTGGGCATACCATGCCAACCTAGGGCACACAAAGCAAACACCAGGAGATGATGAACGGAGCACCAAAACTTTTCAGTCACAGTTCTTGGTAGAATCCATCATCTTTCTTTAGCTCACTACTCCACCCCAGTTCAGACCCAGCCATATGCAAATCAGTCTTGACCCTGTGCCTCATAGGAACAGTCTAGCCTAATTGCCAAGCCAGGTCTCCCCTGGACCAGAAACAAGTATCCTGGGACCTGTTTGGCTTTAACACCCCTCATCAGCCAGGCTAGCTTGAATCCAGTGGCAAGGGACAAACGTCTGGGCATACCCTGCCAAACTAGGGCAAAGAAAGCAAACACAAGGAGATGATGGACGGAGTGCCGAAACTCTTCAGTCACTCACCCTCAGTCACAGATCTGGGTTGAATCCATCATTGTTCTTTAGCTCACTTCGCCACCCCTGTTCAGACACAGCCATTTGCAAATCAGTCTTAACCCTGTGCCTCAAGGGAACAGTCCAGCCCGAACTGCCAAGCCAGGTCTTCCCTGGACTGGAAACAAGCATCCTGGGACCGGTTTCGGGGTAACATCCCTCATCAGCCAGGTGTGCATCCAAGACGTTTCCTTATGAACATATAAGGTCAAAGGACGTCATTTCAGACTATATTATTTACTCTAAATGTCTTCATTTGTTCTTATTTAACCTTGCCCTGATGAACATTAGACAACTGACCCAGCCAAATGTTTCACCAGTTGTTATATCTATGTAATTATTCAAATGGCTTGATGCTTTCATAGTTTTAAGAAAGATAAGGTCATGCGACATCTGCTTTTAATGGCAGACATAACATTGATTCTCCATAAATCTGCACTGTCTAAGACTGAAAAAAAAATCGCGACCTCCATTATCCTAGATGGAGTTGGGCCTACATAAAATGGAGCCGGACCTTAGGGACTTTATGTCATCCCTGGCTTCTAAGTCTGAATGTGACATCATAAGGGTGTATCTAACAAGTAGATATTTATCTAATTAATATGGATATCCATGCTCTCATGCTACAGAGGTCAGAAATAGAAACAGTAGAATATACACATTATCCAACTATATATGTAAAATAAAACAAGAGTAATGTAAATAATGCATAAAACTAAGACAATTAACAAATCAAAACATTTAAGAAAATTATAGGCATAGTATATAAGTATAGCGAAGCATGAACACTTCTCAGTCTTGCATAGTTTCAGATAGTTAAGAATTATATATATATATTCTGTAATCTTTCTAGAGTGTTTTATATGTGTTGGTGAATAAAGATATCAGTAACAATAGGAAATAGGCCAAATTAAAAATGTGCACTATAAAAACAAAAACTACATTTAAAGAGTTTATTAACAAGAAAAAAGATTTCTTTAGTCCGAAGTTCATACAGGCTTTTGTGTCATATTTATTGGATACTTGTCATTGGTCGACTTACTTGTTGGGTTAATTCCTCATCAAATGACATGTCGACATCGTCAGGTGCACGCACAGCATATGTGTGATCTTTGCGAAATCCCTACAGGGCTTGTTCGTAGTTGGCAATCTGTCTTCTTGATGGACCAGCAATTGGTTGCTCATTTGAGGCACTCAATGGTAATTGTGGCTCCTCTCCAGGGGGCTCAATGGATAGCAATGAGTCAAGCAACTCATCAAGAGCTGCGTCGAAAAGTGCCACCAGTGATATTACTCTGTCATGAGTAGCATCTCGTAGAAGAGACATGTACATTGCACCACATTGTTTCTAGTGCTCATGTAGAGGTTGACTAAGTTTTTCCATAGCAAGATAAGCCACTGGATGCTGTTCCAGCTGTAAGTCCAAGAAGATTTCATGTCGGGCAGAACACAGGTGTCACTTGTGTAGCATCAATTTTACATGTAGATGGGGACCACCGTAGATCCAATGAGTGAAATCAGTCGCACATCATCCGAACGACAACGTGTCATGTGCGATTCATTCACTCACTGAACATACCATGGTTCCCCCCACCCCCCAGATGGTTTGAACTAATTTCCTGAACTGCATTTGATGCTGAACACAGAATGTTTTGGATCCAATTGGAGAGTCTTAAACTTAACTTGCTGCTTCTGCTGCAATGGCTATGGTAAAATTTATGAAGAAGTTAATATGGAAACGTGATGAATACAGAAACAATCCTTTTAAGGAAAAAAGATTCTGGAAGTCTGTGCATTGTATTTGACTTGAGTTTAAAGTGCATATTGACTAGTTTGCTATTAAGAAGGTTGATTCTGAATGTGTGCTAAGTCATATGTTTGCAGATATTATTGGAGTTTCTCCAGTGTGGAAGACTAAGACGACTAGTCTTCTAGGCTTGTGCACCACTGTGTTTAGAATATAATTGCCTCCCTCTAAAGTGATAGGAAGAAAGTTTTTCTTGCGCCTCAGCCGCCTTAACCCTGGCATGAAAGAGCTAAACATTATGTGCAATGATAAGGTGTCACACAGAAGGAAGTGTCTAAGAGGATTTTTGCAATTTGGACTACTAATGTAGACAGGGTCATCTTCATTTTCATTCAAACTGATGTGAGAAAAGGAACAATTGTGAATTGTGCATGGTTTCATACCAGCCAATATAGTTATATGTTTGATAGCAGTGACAATGAAAGGTTGTAATGGGCAGGTTAATATTTCTGTGTATTAACCAGGTAACAGAAGGAGTGCCAATAAATGTAACTGGTACATCTTCAACCTGTTCTGTACTTAATAGGGTATATGTAAACTCTTTCTTGGCCATTGGTTTTTGAGTGAGTGACAAATTATATTTCAGACAAGGTTGTTTCATTGTGAGGTTTCCCATTACAATCAGGAATTGTCCATTCTTTTCACGTTCCTGCAAGAAAAAGAGATTATCACCACCATCCATTCAGTTTCCAAGTTAAGAGGAAAATGACTTTCAGGTTTAGTCGAGAGAAAATGGTGCACTTATTATCAGTGTCAACTAGAGATATCTCCAATATGGGGCAAAAACAATGCTAGAGTATAAATATAGGAAAAGCAGGAGACTTTTTAAGCCATGAGTATGTTATGTGCCCGGGTTAGGCCTATGTAGCGAAGCAGCTCATTTCTTACATTGTCCTATTTTTCACAATTACATTTCTGCCGTGACCTTTTGCACATATTTGCATGCACGACAATGTTGTAGTAGTTTCTCTGAAACATTTTAGGTTACACATCTAGCTTCACACAACATTATTACTATGCCTCAAACATCATGTACTAGGCCCTTCTTTGCACTATCTACAAATGTTGCTCTATCTTCATCCACGGGGCGACAGGGCTATCTACATATGCATAACATCACTTATCTATATGCACATCGCAAGGCTGCTTTCTATTATAAACAAAGAGCATCACAATAGATTAGTAGAGGAGGCACTTCAGCTGACACCGAGGGTCCCTGCACGCTGAGACTTCACCACACAGGGGTCTGACATCTCGTGAGGGGTGTCCAGTTCTTGACCAAGATGCGGTCCTTCATTCTCTCCCGCCAGGTAATGGGGTTGCATCGTATCTTGGGGGGATTTTTGGCTTCACACCTACACACACTTTAGGTACACTTAGAGGAGGCTTTGCATAGTAGGAGCACACCTTATCACTGCCTTATTTACATGCCTGCATATATACACTGTTTTAGCACCATGGTAGAACTGTATATGCTATTCACTCTACTGGTGCTTGTAATCAATTTCATCTGCTTCTAGCTACTTATTATCGCAGCACATGAATTCTATACCAGAATAACGTTGGTTCAAAAAATATATTGAAAACGTCCCACTGTGTATTCTGTATACTTCTCTGAGCAGAAGTAAGCACGAGTGACTCAACGAAAGGTTCTGATCTGTTTCCATGATTCCTGAGAGGTCAGGGTTTTGCATGTTTAGTGTTTGCCGGAAACAATTTGCTCCTTGTTTGGTTAGGGGGGCTTATGGTGGCACTGTGAGAATGGCTGGTCTCTAGGCCAAGTTATCATTTGGGGTGCTCAGGATAAGTCTAGGCACTTCGCCCAAAGTTTATGTTGTCCAACAAATGCGCAGGTTCTACGGATTAGTGGGAACTACACAATTGGTAGGCCAATTATTAGGATTTACATGCTTCATTCACCTAACAAGAACGTTACACACCTCTAATCCCTAATCTATATACACTGACTACTTATTTGCCTTCTTTTCATCAATCTTCCTCTATATTGTCTGCCCTGGGCTTTTCAGGTATTTAAGAAATGAAATGTGGATTAAAGCCTAAAACCTGTTCCTCAATTAGACAGCCAATCTGCAGCAAAATTTCATTTCCACCAACTGAGGTGAGTTCATAATAAGCCACTTCTAAATCAGAGTACTCTCTCACTGTTCCAGTCTCAGAAGCCCCCAGTAGTGTCATGTTAAGGACCTTGTAATATGTGCACGCGGAACCGACTCCATTTTATGCATGCATCCCCAGAGCAAAGAGTAACCTTCATCTATCCCTCGTCTTACTGGAGCCGTTAATGCATAATCCTTTTTTCACTGTGTCAAGAGCTTCTCTCTAGTTGATGGATTCATACAGGGATGTAGGTTACATTCATTTGTCTTCTTCTTCACTTCATTCAAAACCGAGCGCGCGATATTGTGGAGAATATTGGGCGAGAGGTTGCTCGGGCTTGTTGAGAAGCATCATTTCAATGCTTAGATTGTTTATTACCTTGCTAAAATAGCTTGTTTACGCACAGGAGCCTGTACGGCTCCCCCTGTCAAATTTCCATTGTGAAAGAATGATATTATGCGTTTCCTTCTCTCCTTTATCATGTGAATAGATTTGTCGGTGTGTGTCTGCCATTTGACTTTGTTCATCTTGTATGTCATCAATCATGGTGTGGTTGCCAACTCATTTTTCATGTGTCCTAGTTAAAGTTGGTTGTTTTATTCTGCTATAAATATGAGGAACAGAGATTATTCCAATTGAATGCCTCAACAATACAAAAAAGACCCTCATCCGCAACCTGAAGTTATCACTTTTCTTGCAAATGCACCATCAATGTTAGCCACTGTTTCAAGGACTTCAAAGGTTTCAACACTGACCCTTTACATTGCGCCATGAGGTACCCTTGGATTCACACCACCCTCTTTCTGCAAATTTGCCAGAGTTGGTACCACCCAAAACCTTGTGGTTATACACCAACTTAGATTTTACGCTGTGCTTGCATCACCAAAGTGATGCAAATCGGCGCAAAATCTTTTTTCCCGATTTATTTTCCAGAGCTAAACTTGTTTAGCGCTGGAAATAACGTGAAAGTAGTGCAAAGCAGCGCATAGGGCTGCTTCGCATTACTTAGCGCCATGGGTTTAGCATGGGCATTCCGTTTCAACCACCCAAGGTTTCTGACGCTATGCCCAATTTAATTAACAAAGTGGACAGGGTTTAGCATCAGAAAACTTTGCCCTTTTAAAGTAGGCGCAAGGAAGGAGAAATGCGTTAATTTTTCTTCCTTTTCTGACCTAGAATGTGTGCTGCACTGTACAAAGAGGGAAAAGGGTTGAAGTCAGTCTATGCATGGTATTTTGTACTGGAAGATGAACATTCCAGTACAAAAGCTATGCTAGACTCACGTAGGCACTCTTGCACCCTGGCACAAAGGTGTCTCCGTGGCGCATGGCAGCTGATTTCACCACTGGCGCTAGGGAGAGGGGAGGAGAGTGCCTTATTTTATTTAGTAAATTTGGCGCTCTCCTTCTCTCTCCTTTTCACAGAGTGCAGCATTTGTGGCTGCTGCACTGCACTGCATTAAAAAGTAGTAAATCTCGCCCTAAATCTTTTAATTGTGGATGGACACCAACTTACTCTTTTGGGTTGAGTTTATATTTTTTACTATGAAATGTAATCAATCTTGTTCAAATTAATGAAGGTAATGATAGATAATCAATTATTCTAACCAGTGGCGGATCCTCGAGGGAGTGCTGCCGGACGGTGGGGTGGGGTGGGGGAGGGACAGGGCAGGGGTAGTAAACTCCGGCATACGGCCAAACGGAGTTAAGTAAATAAAGAAAAAATAAAACGAATTACATTGCGTGCGCTGCATCACCATTTGGCATTGCAGCACGCGCGATTAACCTGTGCTCACTCCTTTGGTAGCTGGGCACAGAGCAGTCTGGCTTCACTTAGAAGCAGTATTTAAAGTATTTGTCAAACACTTCAAGCAGTAATAAAATGAATGCACTATCTAAAAAGAGTCCCTCAAAAATAGAGTATTTTTTACTAAATAAAACAATACCAAAATGACATAACTCCAATCAGTAGAATTGCTGATATGAAAGATGTAACCGAAAATAGCATCAAAATGCAAAAAGTGACAACTGTGGTTATCTGGTCGTGTGAGACCCGCACAAAGTCACAAGTTCAGGCTGACCACGATGGAGCATGGGTCCGCTACAGGGACCCACAAGAGTGCATTAAATCCTAGTTGCAGAGCTATGCGTTGTCCCGTGTTGAAGATGTGTTGCGCAGCCAAGGTGATGCAAAGTCTGGGTCGGAGATGTATTGAGCAGTGTCGATTCCGGGGAGCTGCGAGGCTGCAATACGAGGGCCTGCATCATTGTCAAGGAGGCTGATGATGAGAGGGGCTTGTGATGTAAAGTCCTGCATCGAGGATGCATAGCGCACCGGCTGGTTTTATAGACGTTTCAGGCCTGCGATGTGAAACCCTGCATCGTCCTCGAGGCTGACTTAGACAAGGGGCTTGCAATGTGAGGATCAGTGCTGAGCATGTGTTGTGCAGTGGTAGTTCCCAGGAGAATGCAATGTGAAGTTCTGGTACGGGGAAAATCCACGCAGCAGAGGTGATGCATTGATTCTGCGAGGGGTTGCCTCATGCAGCAGAGGAGTTGCCTAAGTTCTGTTGGATCCACAGATGGGCTGGAAGGGTACCTTCAGACCGAATTCCAAGGGTTCAGTACCGAGGAGGCACCACTTGGCAGGGTAGGACTCACAGTTGCATATCCTAGGTGCTGGTTGCAGGAGACTTGCCCTTGTAGTCACTCCGGTGGTCCAAGGTACAGGGTGAAGGTTCCAGTCCTTTTCAACCAGGCAAGAGGTAGCAGGGCAGCCCAGCAGAGTGGCAGTCCTTTGAGCAGCACAGCAGTCCTTCTTCCTGGCAGTGTCTTCCAGAGGTCTAAATGTGCACTGAATAATTGGGATCTGAGGTCCAATATTAATACCTTGTGCCCACTTTGAATAAGGAGAAGCTTCTAGAAGTGCCCACCCCCCAAAGTATCAATCAATGAATCAATCAATCATGTTGGACTTGAAGATTGCAGCTTGTCACCTGAGTGGATATCCAGGAACTTGCAGCATGTCTCAGTTGAAGAGCCAGATCTTGAGCCCATTTCTGAAGTGGGTCAGTGAGGAAGTGGTGCCGAGGTGGAGGGGGGGGGAGAATTCCAGGCTTTGACGGCTAGATGGGCGAAGGTGCATACTCCGGGATGGCAGTGTCATGTTGGTGAAAATGCAGGTGGGTCTTTGGTCATGGAGGGCTTTGTAAGCGGGGTCAGGAGCTTGAAATGTCATCTCTTCCGGGCCGGGAGCCAGTGGAAGTCTGTGAGGTGCTGGGTGATGTGGGTTCTCAGGCATCTCCTTATTCACTGCCCTGACCCCACCTTGACTGGAGTCACTAATAACTAGTGATAAACCCTTTACGAGAGTGCTCAGGCAGAGTTTTTGTGTTATGCAAGTGTGGTAGGTGACAGCTCCCCCCTCGATAACTCAGAGTGGCCAATCCTGTCAACATCTATCTGCTCTTTGTCTTACTATCGGGAAACACTACACAAAGACCAACTGCCAACTACACCTAATCATATGACCCAGAACGCAGGTATCAGACAGCAAATGGTGGAGACAGCTTTTTGCGAGTGGCATTTTCACAATTGTAACTAAAAATCTGACTTTACCATTGAAGAGCACTTTTAATTACAATTCTTCAGACACCAAACTCAACATGCATACCTTCTCCCAACTGAAAGCTGTCACCAATTAAATGTAATAAGGTAACCCAATGTTATCCTATAGGAGAATTAGACATTAAAGTGGTTAAAAATTAATTTAAACGTTTTTCACTACCAGGACAGGTAATTACCACCTGCATTTAATGTGAGAGGCTCTCATTGTCTTCTCTGCATGCAATGGCGCAACATTTGTACCAAAAGCAGAGTATTTTGTCGAGTGGCTATCATGTTGTCCCAGTCACAGTCAGAAAACATAATGTTTTTCAGGAGGAAAACCCCAAAACAAGTGTTTTCTTCTGAAATACAAATGACATTGATGCCCTGGGAGGTTTTCATGTTTTTTACCTCTGCTTGGGTGCAGTAGGCTTTTCCAAAAATCAATACAAACATCCTAGATAGGGCAGATCTTCTGATGTACATTAACCAGCAGCCCTGTCGCAGGGCTCTTGGTCAAAGGTTTCTTATGGCAAAACCAGCTGAGGCACACTAAGACTATCTTCATCCATAATATAGATTGCGGTGAGAGCACTGCCAACTTATTGCTAGGTTCTTTCTTTGCCAAACTTTAAATGGAGCCCTTAGTTCAGAGAGGGAGTGATAGAAGTCTATACATTTCTTCATTCACTAGCTCAAAATAATTCATAATCACTGTCTGCACTTTACCTAAATGTGTAATTTTAAAGGGCCAACAGGCAAAGAGAAAACAACATTTAACACAAAAAAGGGGAGAGGGCCAACCGATTACACTCTACCACCCGAGACCCACAGGATCTCAAGTACATACTCAAGGGGGGGTGGAGAGCACTAAACAAAAAACAAAACTTGTGCCAGAGCAGACAAACTCATTAATTTGAGAAAACTGCCCTCACTCACATACCGAAGTATGTGACATACTTCATCATAGGGCCTGCTTACACTATGCCCTGGTGTAGCCACACACAGGGCGGAGCATAAGGGAGGGGAAAAAAATAATAAATTCCACGCAACACAACGTACAACAGTGGAACTCAACAAATAAAACACGTAACATATAATGTGTAAAGACAGTGCCAATCACCAAGTGGCTTCAAACAATAGTGCGACAGCAGGGTGCAGTTTGTTAAGAGTGGTTTAAAACTGGTTTGAGGGTGCCAAACATACCATTTTTATTATTCTCAGGTTCCCCTCACCAGGATTAAAAGGAAAAAGGATGGGTAATGTCTTTGAGAGAAAACGAGGATTCTCAAGACTTCCCTCCTGTTACTACTGTGGTCAACATGTTTCGACCGACTTACTGTGCCTCAAAAGGTCACCCCGGTCTTCCTCAGGACTGTTGTCACTTCCTGTACCACCTATGGCCCCACCGTATTTCGGTTGTTATGCCATGAAGTATGAGCCGGTCTGCCTAGATCCTAGCTCTTCTTGTCATGTGTAGAGAATGGTCCCAATAGTCAGGGAGAACATTCACGAGTTTATGTTGTAGATAAACCCGAAATGGTGTCCGGCAGGAGGATATCCCAGGAACACAACTGTTCCGTAGGTCTGCCCTGCCAAATCGGCCTGCTTTCCGAACCACCGTGAGAAAACAACAACTCTCTTTACTCAGTCCCACATCACTAAGAATCACCATCAATAGGCATTTTAGAGTGTTCTTTTGTTTATGATGACAGGCTGTGTTTTGTGGTATAATGTGACATCATACAACTTTGGCAAGACCTATAAAGCTGCTACTGTGTCTCTTAGCTCTTGGGCAAAACAATCAGGCAGCATTAGGTGCTCAAAGTTCAGTGTTAAATGGAAAATATATTTAACGCTTTACACGAGGATAAGTGATTAGTAATTGGGTTGCATTTTGTAAATATTTATTCTTTTAATGTAGAACTACAAGTGAAACTGCAAAAATAAATCAAAGAGGGACTTATGCTGAGTCTGGTTCTATACATTTTAATGGAAGTGGTATATTATTTTCAAACTCTGTTTCAAGGCGGAAATAGATAGGCTGGGAGTCTTGAGTTTTGATAGGGAAATTACCCTCATACTGGTTGTATTTTAAAGGGGGCTGTGAGAGGAGGATTTGGAAATATTAGGCATATGGTTACATAATTTTGGCACACCAGTTGAGGCAGGGGTCAGATCTGGTGACATACAAATGTTTATAAAATAAGAAAGAGTTCTCAAATTCGACCTTCTTATGGAATTGCAGCCAATGAAGAGAAATCTATACAGGAGAAATGTAGTTTACTTCCTCCAAAATAAAATTGATGGAAATGGCAAAAATATGCACTCCTTAGCGCTTACACATCGTTTTACTAAGGGGTGCACCAAAGGATCTATTACAGTTGCATATGTAGCAACGCACCAGTCAAAGTCTAAAGTAAATTGAACAAACACAGTAAGGTTCAAAAGGGAAACTTTATCCACAGCTACATGGAGCAGATGCCGATTTGTTCTGAGCTCCCTGAACAAGCTTTTACATGAGCTTTTATATACTTCAATACACCTTGCATAAAATAAATAACCTATCAGGGCATAACATATTTCATAATATTTCTCTAATCATTGAGCAGGGCTAATGTTTGACTATACGTGGATAAACGGTTATGAAATCTAAATGCTAAGTAAAGCTGCAGTATCACATCACCTCTCCACACCTGTTTCAGCCCTCCTGCACAGCATGCTGGGATAGTTCAAGATGGCGTCATCAAAGAGTCACTGGTCACATCTGGTCTTGGGGCCTCAGCACTATCCCTCACTTACATCACTGCCAGAGCCTTCCCCACCACAACTTCAAAGGGGATCTCCTCCTGTGTTGGGTCCAGTTGTCTGGGCTTCCTCCTCTGTGTAGTGGGTCTGGGCTGTCCCAAGTACTGGTGCAGTGTGACAGGTAATTAACGGGTTCAGCTTTTCGAACCCACCCCTTCCTCCTCAAGAGCTGAGGGCAGCACTGTTATTTACACCTTTTGTGTGTGAGGGTTTTTTGTTCCCTTTGCTGGGAAGAAATGTAATTAACTAAGCCCAGCAGGGTGACTGAACTTATTAAATAGGTGGAACTCATTTTCTAACAGTCTCCCTATGTACCCATTCCCCTTTGTCAGTGGCCCATTGCCAGTTCCATTCAAAGACTATGCTCAGTGAGCCTCTGTCCTAGTTTCTCCTTCTCACTTTGCTTTAGTTTATTGGTTCCGTATGTCTATCTCCCCTGGTCCCTGTTTCACTGTTAGTCTCCCAGGGTCAGTGTCCCACATTACTGTACCAGGTAGGGTGAGCATTATTATCAGAAAATAATGCTGCAGCTTTATACCCAATAACAGTAAGACCATGTGTGGAGCACTAGACCAGATACAGAAAACAGCACAAAAGCCATGTGAAACATGAATCTGCAGAACGTCTAAAGGTATGCTTTCCTGTGCTGAACTTGTAATGACATCATGGCTTTGAGAAATGTGGAGATCATGAGTGCATTTAGATGTCATAACTGTTTATTCATATATATTGTGAAATACAGTGTAAATGTGAACATAGTGTGTGAGAGAGGGAAGGGGAGGGACAGATTTTGAGAGCAGCACAAAACAAAAACAAAGCTTTTGGACCAGAGCTGTACTGATTTGCACTACTGGTCAAAATCTGCCATTGTTATTTCCTATTTCTAAAGAGGTGTTTAACTGGGGCCATAACCTTCGTAGTGCTGATACCCATGACCTCGTGCCCATCATCTCTTGGGGTCCGCAGTTCAATCTTGTGAGTGGCCCTGCCTTTATGGCCCAGTTTCCTTGACCCTGAGTCCACCTCTTCTTGTCAATGTATTACAGCAGAGTTCTCAAGTCAGTGTCTGTAGGATATTGGGTTATTACCTGTGGAAGATGTAAGACCTGTGCAAGTAAAAGGTTGACAGTGTCCATTTACTGGGGACCAATCACCCCAGTGTAGCACTTGACTCTCTCTGAGTAGCAAAGCAGAGCAGTCCAAAGCCTACTCGGAGGAGGTGGTGTAGGCTAGTAAGCACCATTCGTTCACACACAATAATAACACTCAAAAAATAATTGTCCAGTCAGTGCTTTTTCTTTAGAAAATAAAAAGTACATTCATTGTGCACACACACTGCTAAATACTAGGCATTAATTTACAAGTATATACATAAGGCAGATTGTAAATACCTTAGATGGCTTTGTGAAATCACATTTGACTCCAAAAGGGTCATGAGCTCTAGAATTACCGTGCCCCCTACCGATATCTGATAACACATCACACTAACTGGGGTATAATGTTAAGTAGGGCTAGCCTACAGGCTTTGTCGAGGGGTCATCACATTACACAGAAAGCAAGCCTCTTGGGGGCATATTATCAAGTAAGGGCATTACATTATCGCCGCTTTTATCGGCAGGAAACTGCCGATAAAGCGGCAATAATGGGCTTGATAATATGCTCTATGAATTCCAATCGAAGCCCATGTTAGATGAGAAGACATCTAACATGGGCTTCGATTGGAATTCATAGAGCATATTATCAAGCCCATTATCGCTGTTTTATCAGCAGTTTCCTGCCGATAAAAGCGGCGATAATGTAACGCCCTTACTTGATAATATGCCCCTTGGTTTTATCAAAGGTACATCATATTGCAGACCAACAAAACGCCATCCTTTTTGTAAACATAATGTTCGCTGTCAATAGAACACTTCAACATTGTTCATCAATCAAGTCAAAAAGAAAATGGCAAATAAAGCATTTAAAACATACATAACACATGTATGTTTTTTTTATCCACATTCAGGCCACATGAAATGCAGCCATGAGCCAGTCCCTATACTGTGCTGCATTCCCAGCTGAAGCTGCAGCGTGGATGGGCAGGGAGAGGAACAGGAAGGATCAGGAGAGGAAGGACCGGGATGCAGCTTGGTGAGTTGGGCTGGGGCTGGGTTTGGGGGGGGCGCTTTTAGGGTCCAGGGCCGGGGGTCAGGGTAGTTTTTAGGGCAGGGGAACGGGTTTTAGGACTTATAGAGGGTGGGAGGCGGAAGGGACAGTTTTCAGGGCTGGGGCAGTTTTAGGGCTCAGGGCAGGCAGGATGGCTGGCGTGAGGGTAGTTTTTAGGGTACTGGGTCAGATTTTAGGGCTTAGGGTGGTGAGTTGGGATAGTTTTTAGGGCTGTGTCAGGTTTGATTGCAGGGCTGGGGTATCGGTTTCAGGCCTCAGGGCGGAAGAGCTGTGGTGTGATCTTTACCACGCATATGCCGTTTACCAATCATGGCTTTACAATGAAATACATTGTAAAGGTATGCATGGTTAAGGCATTTGTGGCAAAGGCGCGGTCGCGTACAGACTGCGTGGTTTAGGCATGCGCATATCGGCATGTGTTGTTGTATCATACAACCCTTTTCTGGGGACCATGTTCCCCAAAAATTAATACGTGGATAAACTTACAGTTTTTTATATATTTGGTAAAGTGCAAAAATCTTAACTTTTTTTCAGCATAAAGTTTTAATGGTTCTATCGGGGATACCCTTTCTTAGCATGCATAAACCACATTATGGTGCATGTTATATGAAATTAAGACACCGTTTATGACTTTGAAATATAGTTTACATCATTTAAATTTTCAGGAATATGCAAGAGCAGCTGTTTTGATTTATTTTACCCAAGATAAAAGCTTCCCAACATTTTTCAAACATTCTTAAAAGGTTAAGGATTATTTTAGGAATTGCAAATAAATGTGTGTGTTCAATTTTTCAATAAAATAAGTGAAACATTCTTTATGACTAATGAATGTATGTACATATTAATGCACGTATGCGAACCTAGCCAAAGGGTATTGGAACACTATACAGGGTCAAGGACAAGCATAAACTCAATGAGTGATAGGTATGTTAGCTGGTGTGTGGATGGTTAATGCTTTGGGAGATAGTGTTGCTAAATAGTGTTTTTAATTCTTTCCTAAATTCGAGCATCCTGGTGGATATGGGGATGGTGTTCTTGGAAGATAAGTGGGAGTGATGGTTGTGATGACTTTCCAAATGATGCAGCTTATTTTGAAAATGGTGCGGGCCGGAAAGGACTAATTTTTGACTTTCTGGTTAAATCAGTTAGGGAAAGAAAAATCCTATCTTCTAAAGAAAAAAAAACGTACAATACCAAGCTGCCTATTTTAGCACCGTCTCTTATTTTTCTGGGAAAAGACGTTTTATCAAAAGGCTTGTTTTCTCCTTGTTATCAGTAATTTCATCAAACTGTAGAACGCAACTTTGCCCAAAAATTCTTCATGCAGCACAAGCATGGTCAGACATAGCAACACATACAACTTCAAGAAGATATATTCTATTAGGTAATGTTGACAGTGTGGGCTTGTGTGTTTTTAACTGCAATGACTGTGGAGAATAAAATAAACTACGCTTAAAATGTCATAGGCTTCATATGTGTGTTTGCAGAATAACTACATCATAATCTTCAAAAAAGAAATATACTTTTTCAAGGTAATTAGTAGTATTTGTTCCCGGAATTGACTTTCATGTTCGAAATTGCAAAACAAAACACATTTTGCCAAAAAATAACAGTAAAGTTATTCCTTGCATCTGTGGAAGACAATACAGTACAGCTTGCACCTTAAAACATGTAGGATTGTATTGGGGATTCTCCTTTTAGGCATAAATGCTCCTAACTTTCACCCTCATTCTACATTTCTGTTCCAACACGTTTCCAATGTAGGGATTTGTAACAAAAATAGTCATTTATGAACAATATATTTAAACATAAACAATAAATAATGAATAAAATACTATATAAAAATATATATATTAACTTATGTATACACTTATCTATAAACATTGATACGAAAATAATGCACATGATACAAGAATATAACGTAATATAGATATGATAAAATATACAAATATAATCTTATTATTTAATAATAAGATATGCATGGGTAAATGTATATAAATAAAATAAAAAATAAATCCACATTACTTACATGCAAAAAAAAGCAATGCATAATTATTTCATATATTAGCACAACTATCAGCAACAAAATCTTAAAATGAATATACTTCCTAGCTAAAAGATTTATAAGTCATTATTAAAAATGCAGTTAACAAAACAATGTTTTTAAAGGTGAGAATGGTTGCTATTGTTTTACAAATTATATTAGTTACTTTTTTCTCGTCTATTTTATCAAGGAGTTCTGAATTTAAAAATGTTTCATTGCATCTCTATGTACATTAAATTGAATGTTTTTCACTCAGTCATAATAACTGATTCATCTTTGCCCTTACGTCACTGCAATAAATGGAGAAGAGCGGTAGTGGAAATCAGCATCTCTCCATTGCTGGAAAGGTAAAAGAAATTGCAATGCACCAGATTTAGAAAAAGATGTATGCAGATTATGTCATAGGCTATGCTCACATTAAAAACATCTATTTTAGCATGTTTTTAAGTGTGGCCGCATTACAAAGATGGCCCAGTATTGCTTTGGATAGGCTTGTGTACTTGAAGAAAACTCTCCATTATCTTGTTTGCGCCATACTTCCCTTGGCATTAGAATTTCACAGAAAGCCAAATGGCACCATTGGGACTGGCTTTGCATGAAAACCTTTGGGTGTTTCCGCTGTATAAATTAAAGGGGTGATGGAACTCCACAGAAAGTGGATTTTGTCACAATCCTTGCATCAACTTTTGAGGCAAACTTCATTTTTTCATGAAAGTTTTTTACTTGCACCGCTGCGCTCCGGGAAGCGCTGACATGCATTGTGTGAACGCTGGTGCAAGCTGATAGTAAGCAGTTAGCAAATCTGGGTATGAATATCCATTTTTCCAGATAGCTACAAGAGCCCAGGAGCCCTATCACACATATGGGGCACTTTCGCTGTTTGCACCTCGGCGCACTCTAAAACAGGTGCGCTGGGCGCAATCAGGGAAAGTACGGTCCGTTACATTGAATGTGTGCCCCCAGGACAGTTGCAAACTCATGCTATCCTGGGGGCAGAGCATGCAAATGAAAAACGGAGCAGCGAGTGACTGCACCTGCCTGCAAGGGGATGACTGGCGATCCATAGGACGTTTCTTCCTCCCCCCCCCCCCCCCCCCCCCTCCAGAGGGCTGCCATCAGGGGACACACTGACAGCTTCTTTGCCTCTGCGCCTACATCTTTGATACGGCGTGGGTGCAGATGCAAATGAGGGAACACCCTCTGGTGATAGCTCTGGTTCTCTATGTGCCCAGTGCTTGCTGCACAATCGTCTGCGGCACTTTCTGTAACACCAAAGTGCCTGGGGGCACACAAAGCAGATGCACATGCCCGTTTCGCCCCAGGGGCGCTTAACAGAATATGGCCCTGGGTCTGTAAACTGTGTTATTGATGCCTATCCTAATCAGGATGTATTGATGGGTAACATCAATAGAAAATCAAGCACCTAATGCAGGAAATTGTGAATTTCCTCCAGCACACCCACCCTCGCACATAAAACTCTACAAAGATTTCCCAAGATCGAAAGTCATTTACTTTCAAACTAATTTACTTTAATCACTTCTAAATTGAAGATCAAACTTACTCTTTACGAGATCTCTATGAAAAAGTGCCACGTGAGAAAATACCATGGTGTAATGAAAATTTTATTAGCGCTATACAAATGTGAAAGACATATCAACATACCATAACATTAATAGATGCTAGGACTTGTGGTAATGAACCCGCATTACTACAATGGAGTAAGACTAACAGCTCTTTCTGCTGACTCTGTGGTATATTATTGCTTACATGTCTGCTATCCCCTGATTAGATGCATGCACACTCACATCTGGGGCCTTACGCAGACACATCCTGGCATTTGGCTTGTCGCATCATGTGACAGAGCGATGAGATTTAATGGAACGCGTCAAGCGATCCATCATCTTTGATGATGTCACGGCGGTAATAGAGCGCTCTTCGTGATGAATGCTACCGCAGTGGCTGCAAAGGGGATGCATAATCTCCTTCCTTACCTATTAGGGCTGCCACCCAGGCAAGGAAATCCCATTTCCCGTGCTAGCTATTCATGATAGCATGATAGTGTAGGATTTTGGGGAACAAACAGTTTGTAAAATAAAATCAAAAGTCATAAAATATTTTAAAAAATCTCCAGAGGTGTATAATGTCTATTCCAACTACCAGGCCTTTCTTTGTCGATGTACGTATAATATAACTATTGATACGTTTGTATACATGGTATAGTTCATTTCCAGCTTCATATTATGATAGTGTTTATATTTCACGCTTCTTCACAATGCTCTTGGTGGTAAGGCTGGGCGGAAGTGACGTAATTAGCCGCAAAGAATGATCATAGATGGGTTTATTGTAAAGAGCATTCCCTCTTGTTTCTCTAGTCTAATACAAGCACAACAAAAAGACTCCATGCTAATGCAATCGAGTTCATGTGCAAATGCTCTGTCATTGGCTGTCTTTTAGGTCTGGCTCAAGAAAGCTTTGTAGAGGTGTACTAAGGGAAAGTTATTTGTTGATGTTTTATAAGGCATGGAAACCCTTCTCTCCCTTTGCTCATGTTAACTTTTCAATACTCTTCTCTGCCACAGTCTACGAGCAGTAAGGAAAAATAGTACCACAGACAGCTCAGAATGGGTGGCAGCATGCTCTCTAGACAGCACAAAGAAACTATGGCAAGGCCGGTGTACCGGCTCCAGACAGCAAAGACATGTGAAGCAGTGCACATTCCACAGGTTATTCCTATGCCTCAGTGAGCATCTAAACACTTAAAATTCCAAACGTGGCGCAGCACTTGCAACTTACATGACACACCACAAACACACAAACACAATAGTAGCTCTTCGTTTATGCTCGGGCTGCATTTGCTGTTTGGGTGGTTTTATGATACATTCCTATTCCTTACGTGAAAACATCAAAACGTCATAGTTAACCTAGTGAGCAGTCTCTAGAACAACTGAGCTCTGCTGAGGTCACCACCTACCTTCCAATCTTGTTCTTGTTCTGCCTCCCTAATACCTCCCTGTCAAATCACCAACAATTGCGGGTGTCATCTGGAGTTGTGAGAGTGCACACTCGCACAATCAGCACTACAGCAGCAACATTACACATATATCCACAATATTAAACAAGGGAACATGGAGACCCTTTTTGCACATTTGCCAAAGATGGCCTTCTTTCAAAGCTGTAATTCTTAAGTTTTCAATGTAAGTGTGGGCTTGAGCCAGTACTGGTTGACCAAAGGCTGGTCTGCATTGCTTTTTATTTTTTTTATTTTATTAAACTTTATTTTTCCATATTTGCAAATAAGGTACCATAGATACTCAGCAATCAATAATTACTTAATAATCTCTACATTCTATCCCTTTGTACATGCAGTCGTACATTGAGGGCTGGCCTGCGGTGTTGACTTGGTGTTGTGTGATTTTAGGCTATTAATGTGCAATTGCACACCACCACTGAGTGATACTGGGCTAACATTATGTGGTCTTCTGGTAAGATTGTGCCATCTTGGGCTGATATTTGATTGTGCGAGCTTGGCTGCTAGCTGAGTGAACGTGAGCTAGTGCTGTGAGGTATTGAGGTGTTGCTCTGTAATCCTAGACCATTGCTGTGAGATTGTTCCATTGCTGTCTGATCTTGGTCCAGTGCCATGTATTATTGAATGAGCAACATGTGTTATTGAGTTAATGTTCTGTGATTTTGCCCTAGCTCCCTGTATTTTTGTACAATCATGGTGCTATCTTAGCCAAGACCTGGATGATCTTTGCTCAGCGTAGTGTGATCTTCATTTAACATTGTGTGATCTTGTTGAATAGCTATGGGGAGAACCCAATCCTAAGGCAAGCCACTTTCTCTTTGGGCACAGTTTGTGAGTGTTGGTCCTTCAAAGGCTATTCATTTCCTAATCTGTTGAGGACATCCCAAGGCTCTTTGATATCTACTGTTTTATATAATCTGTATATTGAACTCTTTTGAAATCCAGTTAGTGCATTCCATGTTGCTGTTTACCAATGTGCAGATGACTAGGAATTATACAGTAACGTGACATCAATTCAAGACATATGCTTGCAAGGGCAACTTTTTCTAGAGTGATGTACTGGATGATGAGCAACAGAATAATGAACAAGGTTGGGAGGCCAAAGATACGGCTTAAAATTGTGTACATGAAGGAGGATATTTGTGGGTGATGCCCCCTCACAGGTGAAGATGTAGTGGCCTCGCTGATCCTTTCTGTAGTGAAAAAGGGCTGTGACATTTTTGGTGTTGATATATTTGCTGTTCCAGACCCCGGGAGCATCAGGGATAAAGGCCAGTCGTCTGTTTTTTTCTGTTTTTCAATTGTTAGTTTTCATTCTTTCAGTGGGCTTGTGTCTGCAGTGGTTTGGCACTGTTGCCTAAGGTCAGATTTATCCTATGAGCCTGCATATTAACCACTTTCTAAATATTTAATACATGGTCATAACATACTGCATAACATACTGCACATTTATTAATTTCCACTAAGACGTCCGATAACTGTCTGGATATCACAGACCTATATAAAAATGATGTATCTTGATTTTCCAGGTTCACTGCTTGTCTCCTTCTAGATGGACCCCATATGCAATTAGATGAATAGTGCTGTTTGATTTTCCTGGGTCATACCAGTTCTGCTCCTGGTTGTAACATGTAGACCCTTAAAAGAATGATGTCTCTTGATTCGACTGTGATGGAGCACCGGCTTGCAACAGGACACATTCAGGCCCCAGTGAACAAAGTGACTTTCCTGGTTGCGAACAATGAGATGTGTCAAACTTCTCCACATAGTGAAGGCGATATGTCGGTTCCGAAGACAAGTGCAGGAGTCGAGAAGCATTGAGCGATGCGCTGGATTCTGCAATGCAGTTGAGGAGATGGTTCGATCTCACCAACTTGCAATGGTGGCGATACACTGTCTGATGCATCGATCTCTAAAGGAAAGTGCTGGTTCCGTTGCAATGCTCTGATTTTACTCTTGGCAACTGGGTTGATGCACCCGTTCTGCTACATGCAGACAGGAGATGCATTAAAATCCATGTTGCAAGTATCTGGGCTACTTTCAGTGAGCCAGGAGCAGGGGTAGAGAGTTGAGATCACTGAGTCTCAAGCAACAGGAGGAAAGCTAACGAGCCCTTGGAGATCACTTGGAGTGAAGGTACAATCCAGATCAACTTCAGCAGAGTCGGAGAGTAGCAGACAGCAGGGCAACAAACAGAAAAGCAGGCCTTACAGATAAGAAGTCCAGTTGACTGCTTTAAGTTGTACAGCAGTTCTTCTGGCAGAGCTTCAGTTATAAATCCAGTTGTATCGGATTTTTGGGTCAGGGACCCAGTACTTATAACCAAAAGTGCCTTTGTTGGTGGAGGTGACTTCAAAGCAGCTCTCTGTAGGGCCCAAGTGTCCCTTTCAACCAAGTCCTGTCTGCCATGCTACCTGTGGAGGGTAATCAGTCCTTTGTGTGGGGACAGGACACTCCCTATTCAAATGAAGTGTTAGACCCTCCCTTCCATCCTGCCCAGGAAAGGCCATCAGAATGCCAATGTATGTAGATGAGTACTCAGACACACACACCTATCCTTCCTGGGCAGTGGCTGTCTAGAGGGAATCCAAAAATGTAGCTGTCACCCAGCCAGACATGGATTGGAGACAGGCTGCAAAGCACACAGAGGTATAAGTACAGAGAAATGTCCACTTTATAAATGTGGCATTTCGAAAATGGCAATGCCAAATCAAACTTGACCAGTACGGAGGATGTGTCATTACCATTCCAAACATATTAAACATGAAAAGGCTGTTCTTTTCTAATCAGGAATTAAAGCTTTAAAGTGTATTAAGGAATTACCAATGCTAACCTATGATAGGAGTTGGTCTCAAAGTAATGAAAAATGAAATAGGCTGTTTGTCACTACCAGGACATGCAACGCACACCAGTACATTTCCTACCTTTGTTTTACACATCACCCTGCCCTTAGGGATACCTAGGGTCTACCTAAGGGGTGACATATGTGTCATAATAGAGGAGTTTCAAGCTGAGCAAGTAGTTTTGAGTGCCAAGCAAGTGGCAGTAAACTGCACACACAGGCCCTGCAGTGGTAAGCCTGAGACTGGTTTGAAAGGCTACTTCTGTGGGTGGACAATCAGTGCTCAGGCCCACCGGTAGCTTTTGATTTACAGGCCTGTGGTAAATGGAATATCACTTTACAAGGGACTTACAAGTAAACCAAACAGGTGTAAAGCAATTAGAACATGTTTAGAGGAGAGAGCACATACACATGAGCACTGGTCAGCAGTAGTAAAGTGCCCGAGTCGTAAAGCCAACAAAAAGAACGTCAGAAAAAGAGGAGGAGGACGGCCAAAATATCTAGGGTGAATTTTCAGAGAGGCCCATTTTCCAAAATAAAGCCTCTTCTTTAGTAAACGCTAGCTAAAATATACCTATTGGTCTGCTTTTATGGGCAAGCATGGAGAAAGCAGGGGCCGACATATGAGGGCAAAGCACCACATGGGGACGAGAGATAAAAAGTGTGGTCTCTATCAGGAATTCTCAAAGAAAAAGACACATGCACTTCTCTGATGTGAGCTACACATGGAAACAACCAATTAAAAGCATGGTGAAAAAGCTATGGAAGGTAAGCCATCAAATAAGAGGCAAGAATTTGAGATGCCAAGAGAGCCAACAAATGATAAGCTGACAGAAAACCCATTCTAAGTGTTTGTATTGGACGCAATATATGTTTGACAATAGACAGTTCAAACCTGTCTGTAGGTGAGCCTTAAATAATATGTCATGTGTGATACGATAAATATTGTAAATATATGCAAAAGTGACTTTATATCATTGACGCCTTTCTACTTCATTCCATATTTTTGTGCATGTTACCACAGCATGTTTCAAACATACCTCTTGAAACACAATATTAAACTACTTCCAACATATGAACACTAGCTCCTTATACGACCACCTGGAAAGGTCTGTGTGGCCTTTTTTGGGACAGTAGAACAGTATACACATGCTATAACACAATGCAGTCAATACTGTAGTGTGTTACATCTGATTTGGTTTATTTCTGTAACGGTTCTTCCTTTCTCATCTTCTGTTGTGCTTCCCCATCTTGATTCCCCTTCTATGACAGTATATACGGTTCCTGTGTGTTGCAGAGGTCTGTTTAGTGATTTTTCTCATATTCTTGAGATGAGGGAAGGTGAATCATGATTACCAGAAGGGGGTGCTATTCTATTTTTAATTTTAATGCTAGGGTTGTTTGAAGGAAAAGGTCCAACTTCCTAAAGTTCTGGAATTTGTATACCTTGCAAAGCTTTGCCAGTGAAATTTGCTCTGGAATGATCCGTTTGAAAAGGGGCTGTGGTAGGCGATATGTAGATGTTTTTTAGTTTTATTCAGGCATTTGCAGCCAATATTCATAAGGTTTAAAATCTAAAGTTATCCTGACGTGTATATTCATTACATTTATGAGTTGAATTTTAAAGATGGCTCTTAATTCAGGCAATTGTTTTTTGAAATTTATTACTTTATTACTTACTAAATTGAAGAATTCGGGCACTTTGCTAAGCTTCTCCACAAGGTGAAATGTGCTCCAAAACAGGGGTGTGCTTTTCATAGGCCTTTTCCCCTGCAAAAACTAATATTCTCGGTAGTTACAAAAAATCTTTTTAAAGAGTGGTAACTAAATGTTGTTAAGTTTCCCACTAACTGGCCGTGCCCAAAGCATTTTCTATAATCTAAGAGCTGCAAGTTTTAATCCTGACACCATCTGTATCAGAAAGGCTGGGACCTAAAAACTCAGATTGTCTTCTTTAATGCTTAATCTTATTAAGGAGTGAATATTTGGTTGGTGGATTGATGCATTGATATGTGTGGATAATGCCACCTACCCATGCATCAAATTGTGATTCTAAAAGGTTTGGCATTTCTTCACCCACATAACACTATTTAATGACACATAATCATTTTTCACAAATATATTATCCATATCCAAACAATAAATAAATTGCCATTAGTACAATGTAGGAGTAACGTCTTTTATTCTTGATGGTTAGATGGCTAGATTCAGTCATCATCTGCAGTGAAACAGCCAACTGGTGTTTCACCCCTTTGTGGCGTGCAGGTCCAAGGCTTCTCAAGGCCAGACTGGATGGTCGTTCACGTGATGATCTAATATGGGCTTGCTAGATATACCTTGTAGTCTGAAAGTGACAATATCATGGTTGATCTTTAAGCGACTGTCTCTGTTGCAGGAGTGAGGAGTCTCAATGTGGTCTGAAGTCGAGGCAGAAGCAATCATTTGCAATGTGGTCCTTAGAGAAAGTCTATATATAAAAAAAAGGAGGGAGGGTCAAGTATTTGCTTGGTAGGAACTTTGTCTTCCCCTAGGAACATATGTTTTGGTGTTGGTTTCCTGAGAGAGGAGTCAAAAATGCCTATGAATGATATCCCACATTTTCTTTATTCAAGGGCAGCTTTTGCAGGTTAAACATAGAGGAAATGCAACAAGAACATAAATTGTACCTCTGCAACAAAGTGGTCTATATCAGTGTTTCCCAAAATGTGGGTCGCATCCCACTGGTGAGTCGCAAGCTGATTTTTGGTAGGTCGTGAAAGTTCAAGAAATAAATAAGCAATAAATAAAGTTACCTTTAAATTCTGTATTTATCTTGCCACTTTTGCTGCTTTAAAGACAGAGGTCAAATGTCAGGCTTAGTCTTCTGACAAATTGCTGCAATTTTTTTAACATGGGTATTAGTGTTTACAAGTTTTCCCACTTTGCAGACAGAGTATAAAAAGTACAGCAAATTATGTGACAATCTTGTGGGGTACAGGCAGAGTGAAAGTAAAGTCCGTAAGATTTCCTTATTTTGTTACACACAACAAAATGTAAATACTTGTAAATGAACTGTACACATTCAGCACTGAGGAAATCAAAAATGAAGCACATTTTTTCGTTATTCTGAAGTGTGATGGAAACAAAGATTGTGATAGGATCAAAAAGAATCAATACATTTTACTTGGTGATTAACAAATGATAAATATTCACAGAAAGTCAATTTTTATGCATTATCATTTGTGTACAATATAGTGTTATCAGTAAGACTGCATGTCTATGCACATTTATTGGCTATGTCAATGGAAAATACACTGTCTGTAAATTACAGCACGCTACTACACAATGCTGTGGTTACATTAAAAAATCGCCTGTCTTATGTCCAAGCTACAAGAGTCAAAAAGGTTTGTTATGGTAAACATTAGGTCCTGGTTCTAAAATGTTTGGGAAGCATTGTGTTACATAGGTATGGAAGGATCAAATCATTGTGTGACACTGTGTTAAAAGACAACTGTAAGGTTGCATATTAAGTAAGAGCAGTAGCAATGTAAACTATGATTCAAAAAAGGGTTGCCAGAGAGTCTCTACTTATTACTCCAAAGTACCCGACTGCCCTGCACCTACTCTTCGGCTCCCATAACTCCTGCATGTTGGAGATGCACCAACGTGGTAAGTCATTACATGGTTGCTCATAATTGCTGGTTGCTTTGACTTGCTGCTCAGCCGATTGAGGCGCTGAAGCAGGCAGCAGGCAACCGCCGCGACCTCCCGGGCTCCGCCCACCGAATTAGGCCACGCCCCCTTGGTATATCTAGGCGCGCCCTGGCGACAGCGCTGCTTAGATAGAGCTCTTGAGGCGGAAAGCCGAGAGCTAGGTACTACCATTTTAAAAGTTGATTTTAAGAACTGTATTGCGTGTTTTTCATCTGTGTTTTTAAGAAAACTTGCACTTTGCTCACCTGGTTGCTTTGACTTGCTGCTCAGCCGAGTGAGGCGCTGAAGCAGGCAGCAGGCAACCGCCGCGACCTCCCGGGCTCCGCCCACCGAATTAGGCCACGCCCCCTTGGTATATCTAGGCGCGCCCTGGCGACAGCGCTGCTTAGATAGAGCTCTTGAGGCGGAAAGCCGAGAGCTAGGTACTACCATTTTAAAAGTTTGATTTTAAGAACTGTATTGCGTGTTTTTCATCTGTGTTTTTAAGAAAACTTGCACTTTGCTCACCTGGTTGCTTTGACTTGCTGCTCAGCCGAGTGAGGCGCTGAAGCAGGCAGCAGGCAACCGCCGCGACCTCCCGGGCTCCGCCCACCGAATTAGGCCACGCCCCCTTGGTATATCTAGGCGCGCCCTGGCGACAGCGCTGCTTAGATAGAGCTCTTGAGGCGGAAAGCCGAGAGCCAGGTACTACCATTTTAAAAGTTGATTTTAAGAACTGTATTGCGTGTTTTTCATCTGTGTTTTTAAGAAAACTTGCACTTTGCTCACCTGGTTGCTTTGACTTGCTGCTCAGCCAAGTGAGGCGCTGAAGCAGGCAGCAGGCAACCGCCGCGACCTCCCGGGCTCCGCCCACCGAATTAGGCCACGCCCCCTTGGTATATCTAGGCGCGCCCTGGCGACAGCGCTGCTTAGATAGAGCTCTTGAGGCGGAAAGCCGAGAGCTAGGTACTACCATTTTAAAAGTTGATTTTAAGAACTGTATTGCGTGTTTTTCATCTGTGTTTTTAAGAAAACTTGCACTTTGCTCACCTGGTTGCTTTGACTTGCTACTCAGCCGAGTGAGGCGCTGAAGCAGGCAGCAGGCAACCGCCGCGACCTCCCGGGCTCCGCCCACCGAATTAGGCCACGCCCCCTTGGTATATCTAGGCGCGCCCTGGCGACAGCGCTGCTTAGATAGAGGTCTTGAGGCGGAAAGCCGAGAGCTAGGTACTACCATTTTAAAAGTTGATTTTAAGAACTGTATTGCGTGTTTTTCATCTGTGTTTTTAAGAAAACTTGCACTTTGCTCACCTGGTTGCTTTGACTTGCTGCTCAGCCGAGTGAGGCGCTGAAGCAGGCAGCAGGCAACCGCCGCGACCTCCCGGGCTCCGCCCACCGAATTAGGCCACGCCCCCTTGGTATATCTAGGCGCGCCCTGGCGACAGCGCTGCTTAGATAGAGCTCTTGAGGCGGAAAGCCGAGAGCTAGGTACTACCATTTTAAAAGTTGATTTTAAGAACTGTATTGCGTGTTTTTCATCTGTGTTTTTAAGAAAACTTGCACTTTGCTCACCTGGTTGCTTTGACTTGCTGCTCAGCCGAGTGAGGCGCTGAAGCAGGCAGCAGGCAACCGCCGCGACCTGCCAGGCTCCGCCCACCAAATTAGGCCACGCCCCCCTTTTCTGATATTTAAGAATGTGCTGTTTCCGGAGGCGCAGCGGACGGGCGCAGCGAGCGCGCCAGCGGTGCGCCGAAGGCACGCCAAAGGCAAGCCCGTCTGCGCCCGTCCGCGACCAGACGGGACCAGGGGCCATAAACCCTGGTTCCCCGACTCTCCAGGACAGGACATATAGCTCGGCAGCCTTACACAGCTTAGGAAGAACCGTCGCTGGCCGGTGTACGCATATATATGCCACTACAGAGCTCCCCCTCCGCTGCCCAGACTGTAATCATTCCTTCCGGAACACTCCGCTGGCCTCAGCTCAGAAATACAGCATGTATGCATTAAACTGCCGATCACTACCTAAGCACTGCACACAAATTGCCATGCTGCTTGAGGATTACAAACCAGACGTGCTCTTTTTAACAGAAACGTGGCTCACGGCTCACTCGGAGCCTGATATAGTTGCAGCCCTACCAACTGGCTATCACATTCTCAGACTCGACAGACCGGAAGGGAGAGGGGGTGGTTTGGCCATTATCACTAAGGACCAGTACCACTGCCGCATTATAACAGATACCATCCCGGGCTGTGAGAGTCTGGAATTCTGCATAGAGTTCAATGCAAATAATTCTTTCTCAGGCACCTTGATTTATCGCCCCCCCGAGTCTGCAAAATCATTCCTTAGAGCTCTCCCAGAGATTATAGCAAAAAGAATTTTATCGACGGCCAATCACACGGTGCTGGGAGACCTCAACCTGCATTTTAATTCGCCATCAGACCATACCGCCACGGAGCTAATAGATGACCTTGGAGCCCTCCAACTGGCCCAGCTGGTTACTGCCCCGACTCACGAAAAAGGCAACCTCCTGGACCCCATTTTTAGTAATTGTTTGGATCTAATTACGGATCAACCCATCCCCCTTCCATGGTCAGACCATTTTCTGGTCCCGTTTACCTGGGCTACCTATAAAGCCCCCCAGCCAACCCCTCAAATTACAATGAGGAGAAACTGGTCAAAACTCCCTGTGGAACCGTGGAAATGTGAGTTAGACTCCACCCGCCCATCACCCTGCCCAGACCCCAATGTGGCGTACGAAAACTATGTAAGCTGGATCACAAAATCCTTGGACCCACTCCTGCCTCTCCGTAGGTCGTCCTCAAAGCGAGTGCAGAAATCAGCCCCCTGGTTCTCCGACTCGCTAAGAGAGTTAAAACGCCTCTGCAGACAACGAGAGAGAGCTTGGCGCTTAGACTTCCTCCCGGAAAAAAAGGCAACCTATAGAGAGGCGATTAGAATTTATAAAGAAGGGGTCAGGACAGCCCAGGCACTCTACTATTCCGACAAAATCCTGGAATCTAAATCTAAGCCCAAGGAAATTTTTAATATAATAAAACAATGTACCAATGTCGTCACTGCTCCACCACTGATCAAGACCCAGGAGCAATGCAATGAACTGGCGGAATTCTTTTACAATAAGGTATTAAACATATACTCTACCTTTCCAGCCACAGCCGCAAATCATGATGCGACTGATACATTCCACCCGGAAAACTTCCCTCCCCCAAGCCAGCCGACTCCTGAGCCTACGCTTGATCATGTCCCCCTCCTGGACCTGGACACTTTAAACAAAGTGGCATGCCAAGTAAAGTCGGGCTCCCCCCGCGACCCAGCTCCTCCAGAAATTTTGATGCAGGCAGGTGAAGTCACCCTCCCTGTAATCCTGGAACTGCTAAACCTGTCCTTAGCCACATGTACAGTCCCCATTGCTTGGAAGCAAGCCATGGTTCGGGCGCTTTTAAAAAAACCTAGCCTAGACCCTGATGACCACTCCAACTACCGCCCCATCTCACTCCTCCCGTGGGCTGGCAAGGTGTTGGAGAAATACATAAATGCCCTGCTGGGCCAGTTCCTGGAGAATCATTCCCTACTTCACACGTCCCAAACAGGTTTCAGACCAAAACATGGGACTGAAACTGCCCTGTTAGCGGTCGCCGAAGAATCTCGAAGGATACTGGATCAGGGAGGATCAGTGGCAGTGATCCTCCTTGATCTAAGTGCTGCCTTCGATACGGTCAGCCATGCTACTCTGCTGAACCGGCTCCATAACATCGGAGTCTCGGGAGATGCACTAAGGTGGTTCAGTTCCTTTTTAGCTGACAGATCTTTTCAGATCTTTGATGGCGACACAACATCTACCAGCAGGCCACTCAGCTGTGGAGTACCGCAGGGCTCGTCTTTGAGCCCTGTATTATTTAACGTATATATGAAACCTCTGGCTGCGGTAGTCGAACCGTACGGCATTAAGATCGTGTCGTACGCCGACGATACCCAGCTAGTGGTTTCATTGGCCCAAGAGAACAACAGGCAACCCTCGGCTGGCCTGCTGAACTGTTTGGAGAACGTGAGGGAATGGATGACCAACTCCTCCCTCAAACTGAATGGAGGAAAGACAGAGCTCATGCTCCTAGGTCCAGCTTCACCAGTACCCTTTACTTCCTTGTGGCCCGATGGTTTAGATGTACCCCCTACTCCCAAGGATTGTGTGAAGAGCCTGGGAGTATGGCTTGACAACAAGCTCTCTTTCTCCACTCAGGCCACCAAGCTGTCTGCCACCTGTTTTGGCCTACTTAGATTATTGAGGAAGGTCCTTCCACTTCTGCCCTTAGACGCCAAGAAGGTGGCGGTACAAGGCCTCATCCAGTCCAGGCTGGACTCAAACAATGCTCTTTACCTAGGGGCACCTGAGATGACCCTCCGGAAGCTTCAGGTGGTACAAAACTGTGCGGCCCGTACCATACTCCAGATTCCACGATCCCAGTCTGCCAGACATGGCCTTAAAAGCCTTCACTGGTTGCCAGTGAAGCAGAGAGTGGCTTTCAAGGCACTGTGCATTACGCATCGGGCCTTTTGGAAGACCGGATCAGCAATCAACAACAGCCTGGTCATCCCTTACCACCCCAACAGGAACCTCCGGTCCACGGGTGCCTTCCTGGCAGTCGTCCCTAGAGTGAAGAGAGCTAGGTCTGGGGGTAGGCTGTTCTCGTTGAACGCCGCCAAGCTTTGGAATGCCCTCCCCCTCACTTTTCGGTCCACACCCGACTTGCTTTCATTCCGTAAGAAGCTGAAAACAGTCTTATTCGCCAACTCCCCCTAGTTCTTGCTCCCCCGGCCCCGTCACGTCTCTGTCTAATCTCAGCGCTTGGACGCCTATGGGCAGCAACCGCGCTCAACAAATCGATAAATAAATAAATAAAAAAATAATTCCTTCCACAATAGGAAACTATTACCTGGTAAACACCAACAGGAAACTATTTCTGGGTTAACCCTAAAGTGCTCTCTGCAAAAGGGAAGTTGAGCCCACCCAATGGTTGTGATTGCACCAGTTGAGGACCTGATGATGAAGCATGCCACATGGGATCATGTGAATGAAGGCCCTTTTGAACAAGGAATGAGTGCCTCCACCCCATGGGCTGCAAATACGAATATATGCAACTGTCTTGGCTTGAAAGTCATCCCCTCTAGTATAGGCATATGTCCTCATAGAAAGTTTGTGAGAATCTGAAAACATTTGTATGGACTTCATCCTTGGAAATGAATTGACCTGATCAAGCGTTATCTGGGCCCACTTAGTTACCACTGGTCCTCCGATAGACCTTTTTCTCTGACTCAGAGGTAATGGGATTTAGCATACAAATCAATCAAATTCAATTAACACTGAAACTCATGTGGCTGCACAATGAGGGCCAGGAATTGGTAGCTTGGGTTACAAATTAATATCAAGTTTAAATACACCACTCGTAGAACAATGCTATAGAGATATAGAATAGCAACTGTAACGCCAGAGGAAATCCAACAAGCAATTCTGTAATTAAAATGCAGAACAACAGCATTACAATCTGATGCTCAGAGAATAATCTAAAGCTCTCTCTCTTATACATTAGTAATCTAGAATTTCCAAGTCCAGAGGATGTGTTGGGAAATGAACACTAACTGATCAGGGAAGTTCCATAAAGGAAGTCAGGTCAAAATAAAGGGAAAGGAAGTAGGCAAGCGTTAGCATTTCAAAAGTGCGGTCACGAGTCTTCTATGGCTTGGGAAAAGGTTTGAGCATAAGCCACAATTAAGCAAGAATCAGGGCAGCATTTAGGTATAAAACCTCTCAAAGTCAATTCAGAATATAGTAGAGACTCAAGGAAGGTGTTTGCAAGGACTCTGCAAGGGGTTGGTCAGGGATCTGTCTAGGATCTGAATACATTCCAGAGGGAACAGTATATTATAACTTGCAAATTCCAGTTAGACAATACGCCCTTAATCACATCATCAGGGCCCAGGGTCCATTGTCCATTATACTTATTAAGTTCCAAAGCTGCAGACTGCAACATTGCTAATTTGTCCCACACTGGACATGGAAACATCATTTCTTTCCCAGGCACACGGAGGTGGTAACATTTGTAAAATGAGTCCATTCAGTTTGAGCTGTGTTTCTCCGTGTATCTTCGTCAAGGTCTTTTTCTCAGGCTCTTTCCCCCTATCTCTAGTGCAGTAATGTATCTGTTCTAAAATACCAATGCATGTGTGTTGGACCTGGCCCTTTTGGCAGGTTCACCCCGAAACTTTTTGCTTTTTCCTAGCCTGTTTCTGGAACCTGGTGTCGGTGATTTTTGGCCTTTGCGCACTTTTTCACTGTGGTACAGTGTAAAGTGCGTGTGCTCTCTGTGTATGTGTGGTGAGTGACCTGCCCTCCCATAGGAATGAATGGGGAATATGTATGCCCATGGTAGTTCCTGATGTGTGGGGAGTGCAGGGTCGAGTTTGATATGTGCGGACTCGTGAGATTGAATGCTGCGTAATGGTGTATGCGGCATGTGTCTAGTCTAGAAGTGCCACTTTTAGAAGTTGGCATATTTGTGTTATTTGTGGCTGGCGTGTGATTGGCTGGTGAGCCTGGCCCAGGAGTGCCTGGGCCTGCTTGTGGATTGACTGTCTGGTTTGAGGATGACAGAGGCTGGGGAGCCCCAGGAGGTTGTCTGAGTCAGCCCATGGATGAAAGGCAGCATCTGCTGCCAGGGAAGTGGGAGGAGATAGCACCTGGGAGTGAATGAGGCTGTGCCTGCCTGCCACAATGCTGGCTCCACCTCCCCGCTGGGCGACTGTCACCTCAGTCCCTGCTACTGAAAGGACTTCCCTATAACCAGTTCTAGCTGGTTCTCACACTGTCTGCACAAAGACTTCAAAGGCTTTTCTCTGTATAAGAAGGGGCTGTGTCCCCTTCCAAAATGTTCTTGTTTCTGACTTGAATCTACCAGGGGCGGGCGCTGCCCAGCCCCTGGATGCCTGGAGGACTTCTGGGGGACCCCTCTGCCTTGCCTGCGCTGATGGGGGGACTTGGCTTTGCCCTGGATTCCTGCTGTTTTCCTGGACTCTGGAGACCCTTTTACTGGGTCCCCTTTGCTTCACCTTCCTGATGGACTTGTCCTGGACCCTGAAGGACTTTTTGCTGGACTTTGCTGCCCAGGACTTTTGGGGACCCCTTTGCCTGGCTCTCCTGCCCCCTTCACTCATGGGGGCTGCTTTAGTGCTTATAGCGCTGGGAGAGCGCTTTATTTTTGACCCATAGCGAGCGTGTCACTATCACGCATTTTGCGCGAGGTTTGGCAGGTGCCTACCCTGCTTGGCGCCCGATTCGTGTTATTTTTTTTTTACGGGTGCCACCCCGTTTATTTAATTAATTAACGGGTGCTCACCCCGTTTCTACTTTTATTTGTGATACCGAGGGTGCCCACCCCTCATTTTGGCCCTTGTTTATCACCGCCGCTGCCCTCTCGTGCCTCCATTAGGAAGTCAGGCATCGCAGGGCCTGACGCGGGGCGGGACTTCCGGTTTTCGGAGGAAGTCCCCGCCACCGCGCACTGATTGGCCGGTAACCCGGCCAGAGAGAGAAGAAGATGGCGGCGGCCACTGTGGGGCTCCCGTGACCGAGAGGGAGCCCCGAGAGAGGGAATCCAGGATGTTTCCTTCCGGTCTCCCGTGAGGAGAGGGAGACCGGAGATGCCCGCCACCGAGAGAAGGAGAGCGGCAGAGAGCAGCGGAGCGTGCAGGCGGGGCTCCGTGGTGGAAGAGGAGCCCCGCGCTGCCCAAAGGAAGAGACCGGCAGTGAGTGCTTCCCTGCCCCCGCAGCAGCCGCAGACAGCCGGTGAGTGACGTGAGGGAGAGGGGGCGTCGGGGCACATTGCCGGTGCCCGGCCCTCTCCTCCAGCACCAGTGCTTGGGTGTTAAGAGGCCAGGGGGGCCCCACTTGATACCGAGTTCCCCGGGAGGGACTCCAACGACAGGGGCAGTCTTTCTTTGAGCCCCGAGGCTCTTGGGGGCATTTGTGGCTTCAGAGTCCCCCGAGTGGGACTCCAACGATGGCCCAGTTGTGTGGTTAGAGCCACTAGGGCTCCAAGCGGCATTCCTTGTTTTAGAGCCCTGAGAGGGCTCTGGGGCCCATAGTGAGTTCAGAGTCCCCAATGGGGGACTCCAACGACACCGCATTTCTTTGCTTGGAGCCCAGAGAGACTCTTGAGGGCACAGTTGGTTTCTGAGCCTGAGGGCTCCTTGGGGCATATTTGTTTCAGAGCCTGTGTGGCTCCAACATTTGCGACATGTGCAGTGTCCAGAGCCTGTGTGGCTCCCAGTTGGCGCAGCTTTGGTTCTAGGGCCAGTGAGGGCCCTGGCGCAGTTTTGATGATTCCCAGCTGCCCAGCAATTAGTGGGCAGCTGCACCGTTTAGGTCTTGGGATGTTCCCAGGTGCCCAGCAAGTAGTGGGTACCTGCACCGTTTAGGCCCCTGACATTGAGACACAGGGCGTCCTAGCCCCAACAAGACCAGTTGGCCTAGGGACTGCCACAGGTGGTGGCTTATGTGAGTTTTTGCGCAATTGTGTGGTTTTTCCTTGCACCTCTAAATGTTTAGGCATCATGTGTCTTTGCGCTATTGAGTTGTGTTTTCTTTCCTGGCACCTCTGAATGTTTTTAGGCATCATGTGTCTTCCTTGATTTTACACCTCTGAATGTGTTGGTTGACGCATCATGTGTTTTCTTTCCTTACACCTCTGAATGTTTTACGCATCATGTGTTTACCTTTTTCCCTACACCGCTGAATGTGTTTTTCATGCATCATGTGTAATGTGTTGTGCATATACCCCTAAATGCTGTGTGATACTTAGGTGGTTGTTCTTTTTAGTACAGGTGGTCCTAGTGAGGTCCTGGTCCCCTGCGTGACATTCTCCTAAGGTGTTTAGGGTTGCGTAGGTGGGACTTACCTGTTCCCAGTAGTTACTGGATGTGATTTATAACTGTTATTTTGTGCTATACTGATTCTAAATTCTGACAGTATTTCTATTTCTAAAAGTGTTGATTCTGACAGTGGCCCATGTGGTCCTGTCCTGTAAATAATCCCTTATGAATATTGCCCATGCCAGTTGGCACAATGTACATGTGTGATTTTTATCTGATGTTTTTTGACAATACAAAAGTTATTTTATTATAACCTTGTGTGAAGTCCCTTTTGTGGTGTGCCTAGGATGTTGTTGCTGTTGTGTGCTGGCGCAAATGCTTTGCACATTGCCTTCGAGTTTAGCCTCACTGCTCGTGCCAAGCTACCAAGCGGGTGAGCAGGGGTTATCTTGGCGTGTGACACCCTCGCCCTGACTAGAATGGTGGTTCCTGCCTGGCTTTGGCGTCAGCCTTAGCCTACCAGAAATAGCCAGTTCTAACAATGTGAATACCTATAAGAAATGCTGTGTTAGCAGAAAAATGAAATCATCTGTATGCTGCATAGGGTAAAATACATGCCTCCTCATGACAAGCTAAATGTTAATTTCAATGGTATACATTTAATATGTGAAGGCGTATTTAAACACAGATGAGTATACATTTCTAATGCCTTAGGTTTCATATTAGCCCCCTCGCGCCCATCGCACGCCAACACAACCTGAACATCATCTCCTACGCCGATGACACCCAGCTGATCCTCTCCCTGACCAACGACCCCGCCGCTGCCAGAGCCAACCTTCACGAAGGGATGAAAGATGTAGCCGAGTGGATGACGACCAGCCGCCTGAAACTGAACTCAGACAAGACGGAAGTCCTCATCCTGGGCTCCTCGCCCTCCGCCTGGGACGACTCCTGGTGGCCCCCCGCCCTGGGCACCGCACCCACACCGACAGACCACGCACGCAACCTGGGCTTCATCCTGGACTCCTCCCTCTCCATGACCAGACAAGTCAACGCCGTCTCCTCGTCATGCTTCAACATCCTGCGCATGCTACGGAAGATCTTCCGGTGGATCCCCATCGAGACCAGGAAGACGGTCACCCAGGCCCTCGTCACCAGCCGACTGGACTACGGCAACGCCCTCTACACCGGAACCACCGCCAAGCTCCAGAAGAGACTCCAGCGGATCCAGAACGCCTCAGCCAGACTCATCCTCGACATCCCCCGACGCAGCCACATCTCCGGACATCTGAGAGACCCGCACTGGCTCCCCGTCAACAAAAGGATCACCGTCCGTCTCCTCACCCACGCACACAAAGCCCTACACGATCAAGGCCCGAGCTACCTCAACAACCGCATCAACTTCTACGCTCTCAAACGCCACCTCCGATCAGCCAGCCATGCCCTCGCCGCCGTCCCCCGCATCCGAAGAACGACAACAGGAGGAAGGTCCTTCTCCCACCTGGCCGCCAAGACCTGGAACTCCCTCCCTCCCGACCTACGCCTGACCCAAGACCACCTCTCCTTCAGGAAGAAGCTCAAGACCTGGCTGTTCGAGCAGTAGCGGCACCCCCCCCCCAAGCGCCTTGAGACCCTCCGGGTAGGTAGTGCGCTCTATAAATGTCCTTGATTGATTGATTGATTGATTGATATTACATGTAATATTCAATAAATTATTCAAATAAGCAGCTGTAAGTATGGCTAAGAACGACATTTAAATCAAATATAGGGAATATCATTGCACACATTACATAAATCTTTTATCGTTTGTAGTAGAATTCACATTCTACATATAGGAAGATGGTTTTAATCACAGTTTCAATTTCATAAATGTTGTCCGTGTGAAGTAGCACACACACTAGAAAAGGCAAATTTTATCTCAATAGTGAGTACGCTATCTACTAAACAAGGATGGTTCTTTATTAATCGCACCTAATCATGGTAAAACATGTACGTGAGTATGTTCTCTAATTCTACAGTTAAGGGCCTTTTTAATAATATTAAGTGCAACACTTACATTAGTTCATTAAACCATACATGAATCATGTGCTAAGTTCACTTTCATACTGTGTGTTTCTTAAGTGTCTGTGACATTTAAAGGGTGGGTGACTTTTACACTGCACCAATCCCCCCTATGGTGACGAATTAAGCCATCACACCAATTTCTTATCAGATGGACAAATCAAAATCTAGGGGCATATTCACAACAGAATGGCGGGGTTTGGTGCTATGCCACAATTGGCAATGCCGAGCTATGAAATTGTAAAAAAACACAGATACGCCGTATTTAAAATAATATGGCACACTCCTGTTTTTCCCCTAGCACTTGTGATCACTAATGGCTGTTTGTAACTTCTATGTGTGTTGCAGAAGGCAGCACACATAAAAACTGCAAAAATAAGGAGAAATGAATACATTCTCCACACTGCACCGGTTAAAGACCAGTTTTTCCCCGGTTTTCTTTTTGGCGCTGCCCAATATTTATTCCAGTCCTGTAAATAGGGGGCAGCATAAAAAAGCAATGGGTGTTACGGCAGAACGACAAACTGCAACACTCATTGCACGCCCCTTTCATTCTAAGTCTTGCATGAATAGGGGCATTATTTACAAGGTAAAGAAGATTAAGGGGTTATCACCATCAGAACATCAAAAAAGTGATGTTTTGGTGGTGATAACCCAATGTAAATATGCCCCCTAGTTGTTTTCATCATTCTTTGTCTATTTTCCAGTTCTATATCTGCTCTCGTTCTCTTCATTCCCTTTTTCACTTGTACACATTTGTATTCCTTATGGATCACAATCATGAATAATCCACAAATAGCAATTATCACTAAGTGTTGGAGAATGTTTCCAACAATTTCACTACTCAGGGTTCCAAACCATCTTCCTATAGCCGAAAATCAATTCCCTATTGCTTCCCAAGCACCTGTTGCTGTGAACCCTTTCAAATCTTTCTTTAGGTTTAGCCTCTTTCTGCTCATTTCTGACCTTTATCCTGCCTCTTTCTGTTCGTTTCTGACCTTTATTCTTCTCCTTCTGCTCATTTCTCACCTCATTGATGCTAATAAATTTCTTCAGGTCTCTACTCTTGTCAGGAACATTGTTGAACTTTTAACATTCGGCAGACTCTGCCCTCTTTTGTGAGAAGGACATCTAAAGCAAGTTGATTCTGCAAGATTATTGGTTTGATGGTAACCATTTCTGTATCTATAACTAAAACTCCTCCAGCAGTACTAGTAGACAACTTGTAAAATACAGTAGAAAGCTATCAAATCTTGTGTAAGTTGAGTATCACTCCTACAGATGGTATCAAACCACCATAAATATCTCCTACAATTTCTCTAGCATTAGCGACTCTTTTGGTTCTCACATGTTGTTTCATTGTTAAATCATCAATATGTCAACCATTATATATCTTTGGAAAAACTGCTCCCATGTAACATGTTCTATTCCATCTCTTGGATAACGTGTAAAATGTGTGTTTTCCACAATTGCAAGAAATTCCAGGAAAAACAAGATCTGTTCCATCTAAATAGAACCCCAAATTTCCTCTAACTTCAAATGTATGATCACATTCACTCGTCCCTATGAAATGTGTACCAGTTGAAGATTTTCGAATAAAAATGCAAAATCTCCCTCTATGTTGCAATCTAAAGCTAATGCTGCCATATTTCCCACTAATCTGTGTTCACTTTGTTCTTTAACCTAAGATGGCACTTTTGAATGATTCGCTTTAGCCAAGATGTCTCTTCTTCTGTCTTCTACTGAATCTGTGAGCTTCTTTTCTACATCTGTTAGTAAACAAGTTAAGTTGTGTCTATGTGCATAAGCTATATCCAGTGTCATGGTGGGTCTAAAGAAAAGCCCCATTATCTCAGCGGTTTTAGCATCAGGCTGTCTGGTCAAGTGCTTCAGAAAGGAACTACTGAAATAACCAAATCATGATTCAAGTAATAGTATTGAAAATGGCCTTTCCCATAGAATAAATTCATCATGAACCTACAAGTAACTCCATATGGCATGTGGAGGTGTTGGTATGTTATCCATTCAGCATCCGACACAGGCAGTTGCATGCACACATAACAATGCCTAGCATCTATAGTGTCAACATATTCATAAATCAATTTTGAATAAACATTCAATGAATAATCTCCTCTAGAAGCATCTTCATGTAACTCTTTCTCATCAACAGCAGGTGAGCTATTTTCAGTAGGATGTGGTGTTTGAGGGGCATGTGTAGACTAAGGTTCTTCTACCTTTAATTAATGGGGTAAATTCAGGATTATAAGTAAAGCAACTAATACTATTGTTGCAACAGAAAATACTCCTGCACATATGCGTTTGCATTTAAGGGTGTTTGCATTAGCCTCCAAGAGTTCTTTAGTAACAGACCATTAGTTAGAAGATTGCAGCACAGATCTTCAGGTGGTTTCCACGTGCGCAAAGAGCAGAGCAAAGTTCAAGTGTCACTTCAATCTATAAAATGTTGTCTCTAATAAATGCGCCGTTCAACATCACTAATGATCACTTCCAGGATAAACTGACTCAATCTGTTAAGTGGCAATTCAATTTCAAACCTCAGTTCAGCCAGAAAGTCCAGTTCAAGGAGGCTGAATTTGATGCAATTTGTTATACCAAAAGGTGTAAAATGCTCTCTCCCAATCATTGACAGCTAGGTAAGTCCATTCAGGTGAAGAGTACCTTTGACAGGGTACCCTTGCACTCTTTGATCTCCTTACTGTTGTCCTTCTTCATCAATGTCACTTTAGCCAATTCCCTCAGTATTGTCAGGGACAGTGTGTGGTACGTGCACTTCAGGCAGACAGCATCTCCCTCTCGCTTGACTCCGTGGCCACCGATCTCCCGACACAACTCGCATTAGAACTGTACTAGGCCCTTTATTAGGATCTGAATCTGGTGCAGTCAACACAACTGGAAGAGCCTCTTCTGTAGCAATTTCAACTGCTCACTCTCTCAGACCCCCCTCAGGACAAATGAGTGCTGTCCCTGCAGCTTGCTGATACCCAACAGCTTGACTAACCTGCTCCCTCTGTCTACCTGTAACCATGGGCACATCAGGAACAGGAGCTGTTATATCATCAAAGCGACATGGTACTGAAATTATGGGCTGCGCGCACCCAGTTAGTGAGACATCTGCACTTCACAGCTGTTGTGGTGACCAAAATCACCTGGTAGGGGCCACGTCACCTAGGCTCCAAGCACGACTTGCGAACATGCTTCTTCACCATAACCCAGTTTCCAGGACTGAGGTCTAGGCACTGCTCCTGTTGAGGTGAGCTGTAATCTCTCCAACCTGGTGAGACACAGAATGCACCACCTCAGCCATTCCTTCGCAGAAATGAAGAATCACGTCACCTGTAATATTCACTAGTGCATTCATAGCCACAGCTGGCAGGCTCTTGGCCCTCTCCATGATTGGGTGACAATCCTGTCCTTTTATCTGGATTATTGTGTAGACTCATCAGTACTAAGGGTAAAGCACAAGGCCATTTTAGAGATGCTGAAGCACACACTTTAGCCAACCTGGATTTTAAAGTGCTGTTTACTTGCTCCACAATTCCAGAAGCCTCTGGTCAGTAACTGCAGTGGAGTATCTGTTCGACTTGTAGTGCTGCACATAACATCTTCAGGACTTTATTATTAAAATGAGTTCCTCGGTCTGACTCCAAAGAAGTCGGGAAGCCAAAACATTGTATTAACTCCCTCAACAACAACTTGGCCACTGTGAGACTATAATTGTTTCTTGTTGGGTAAGCTTCAACTCACTGTGAAAAGATACACACAATCACTAGGACATATCTCAATCCATTGCATACAGCCATCTCAATAAAGTCTAGTTGCATTCTATTAATGAGACCTTCGGTCCTCACTATATGACTTGGTGTTACTGCTGTTCTTTTGCCTACATTTGTGTTGGAATATAACACATCTGTGACACAAACGACCAGCCATCAGTCTGAATCTGGGGTTAAACCATGTCTTCCTAAAGAAGTACACCAAAGCATCTCTCCCTACATGAGCAGGGCCATGATAATGTCTTGCCATTGGAGGTAACAAGCTATCTGGAAAAACAGGTCTTCCATCTCCTGAAACTCAATGTCATCTTCAGCTCTTTTGACAAAACCTGCACTGACCCAACCTCGCTGTTCTGTTTCTGGGACTACTTCCTGTAACCTCTTAACTTCTTCCCAGGTATCAACTGTAGACAAAAACAGATTGAAATTTGTGGCATCCAAATTTTCATTGACATATTTCCCATTAAAGGTGCATGAACTCAGTGCGCAATACCTTGCTGAATCATCAGCGTGTCTATTACCTACTGCCACATAGTCAGTGCCTTGTCTGTGCGAGCCACATTTTACCCGCAATTTGGGCAGACAGTTTCAAAGCCTGTAGTAAGTTTTTCACGCTTTCATCATTACAGATTGGTGACCCCGAAGAGGTCATACATCCGCATTGGGACCATAACTGCTCTCATGAATAACACCAAAGCTGTACTGACCCTCAGTGAAAATTGTCACTTTCAGCTGGTCTTAAACACAGCTTGCCCTGGTGATAGCAATCAATTCTGCAAGTTGTGCTTAACACACTTTTTGAGACCAGGAGGCTTCGACCACACCCAAGTCAGGAAAAACTGCATAAGAAGCTCTTAAGTATCCTTTAAAGTCTCGTAGGCAGCAGCCATCCATAAACATCACATAATCTGATTCAGGTAGTGCCCCATCTTGTAAGTCAAGTCTCAGTTTAGTGCATAGTTCAGTAACATCAAGACAGTCATGTTCCACTTCTCCCTCAACAACCTCAATTCCCAGAAGGGGAAATAAGGTAGCGGGGTTCAATACACCTTCGCAGGGTCAGATATTTTATGCACAAAGAAGGTTGCTCATGCTTGATAAACCAACTATTGGTAAGGTGCTTTGCTCGAGTATGAGTTAACAGCACTTCAACTGAGTGGAGTATAAAAAATGTCACAGGGTCACCCATACCAATGCTATTGCACTGCTCGACGGTAACGCTAGTGGAGGCAACAGCTTTAAGACATCCAGGCAAATCAGCAGGTACAGGATCAAATGTGGCAGAAAAATATGCAACAAGTATGCAAGCATTCTTATGCATCTAAGTTAGCACTGAAAGAGTGCAGCTCTCTCTCTAAAGGCAAAACAAAGCAAAACATTTAATATAATAAGGCATTACCAGTGTGGGGGCACAGCAGAGACATTCTCTTTCATCCCCTAGTAGCGGATATGACACGTCTTTGTGTGTCAGCAGCTGTAAAGGTTTGGCCATCAGGGAAAGTTGGGAATCCACTGTCGAAAGTAGCCCACAATTCCCATGAACTTTCTGATTTCTCTATGTGTTATTGGCAGATTAGATTTCAGAATCGCCAAGATTCTTTCTTGTAACATCTTCCTTGCTCCTTTCTCAATGCGATGTCCTAAATACAGAACTTATTTCTTACAGAACTGTAATTTGGTCCAGACACTTTATGTCCAGTCTCAGCTAAGTGGTTCAAGAGCGGACTCTCTTTCGCAAGCCTCCTACGTATTTAACACCTCCAATAGGTCGTCAATGTATTGTACTAGAACTGAGTACTAGGGCATCACTAGACCCTAGATTCTTTTTGAATATCTGGTTAAAGATGGATGGACTCGCCGTATATCACTATGGGACTCGGCATCATGCTACAACACAGCTTCTGAAACAAAAAGCGAAGAGGAACTGACTATTCTCATGCAATGGTATAGAAAAGGAGTCTTGACATAATTCAATGACAGAGAGCCACTTCGCCTCACATGGAATCTGGAAACAAAATCACAGCTGGATTCAGTACCACAGGCCAGATCTGAGAGGTGATGTGAGTTAGCATTAACATCAATCAAATTCAATTAACAGTGCAACCCATTTGACTACACAACGAGGAACAGGAATCGGTAGCTTGGCATAAGAAAATGTATTACAAATGAATAATCAAATTCAAATACACCACTCGCAGCACCCTGCTACAGACAAACCTCCAGATTATTGCGGCATAAATTAGTAAATTTTGTGGCACAAAAACAGGAATTCAGCAGCACAAAAATAGAAATTTTGCATCATTTTAGCAGCAAATTGTTGGAGTTTTTTTAAAAAAAAAGACAAAAATTGCCCCCAGCGATTCCCTCCGCAAGCCTATGGGCAGCGGGCCCGAATTCTTTCATATGTTTTTTTAAATATTGCCCCTAGCGGGACACGCCGCATGCCTCCACGGACCGGGCCCGAATTCTTCATTTTTTTTTTTTAAATAGTGCCCCAGTGCGTCCGGCTTCATGTCTAATGCCCGCTGGCGGAGGGCCCAAATTCTTTTTTCTTTTAAATAGTGCCTTAGCGGGTCCCTCTGCATGCCCATGGGTGGCAGCGCCAAATTCTTTATTTTAAAAATAAATATTGCTCCATGAGGGTGTTAGACCTCTCTACTTTTGGATGGTCTCCCCCTATGTTTTTTCCCTTTCTGCCTCACATTTATTTTTCCACCAATCCTTTTTGTGTGGCCTTAGGTTTCCGAGTGCCCCACCACTACTAATTAGTGCCGAGGTACAGGTGTGCCTTCCTAAAATGGTGGGTAGAGAGAAAGTTCCAAAGATGCACGCCTGCTAGGAATTACCTCAGAGCTCTTGCCCATTAGAGGGTTCCAGAACCTTCCAGTCCACTCTAGTGACCTGGGCCTAGGCTATATAAGGGAGGTCACTGGGTGGCCATTTTGTCATTACTGGGCTGGCTGGAGTGCAGAATACAGAGTAGGGGGATTGTGACTCAGGCTGATCTGACTGCAAGCTGGCTGTGGGTGCTGCCCTCCTTCCTGCTGATCTGGCCCTGCCTGTGAGAAGTTTGCCAGAACTAAGCTTTGGTGTGGCCACCCTTAAAAAGAATGAGACTACTTCAGCATCTGGTGAGAGTAACCTGGCCCTGACCATAGAAACCTGGAAGGGTGGTGCCGTGGGTTATTGAGGCAACATGGAATGAAAGGTCTTCTATCACAATCTCTGAAGTAAGGTGGAATCTGGAGTAGTGACTTGGGTTGCTGATTGGCCTGTCTAGAGAGCGTTGACCTTGCTTGACGTGTTTAAGGCCCAACTCACTCAGAGCTGCTTTTGACTGTGCCCGTGATACTTTCCCCCCTTTTTCAACCTGTGTGACCTTGCTGAGGGGCTGGGTGCCAAGGCTGCCGGCGACTCTGCGCCGCTGAATCAGATGTGGAGATTGCCTAATTAACTTCCGCGCCAGGCGTGGGGTGGAAAAATGGCGTCGCTGGATTGAGGAGAGAGACCCGGGCGGGGTCGCTTGGCAACCGGACTCCCGCCTGGCGCGTCCCCGCTCTCCCCTGTCAAGCCGGAATTTCCTGTGGCATTGGAGTCTGCCACTGCCCTGCCCCTCCGGAGGGACAGGGGTGGAAGAGCACGGAAGCCCTTGTGCTACGGAGTCTCCGGGAAAGCACATCTTGCGGATCTGCAGTGGTCTCTTCCTGCCTCAGGCGAAGTGCCAGTCCAGAGCGGGCGGGGGAAATATCGGCCCGCGGACGCAGCTCCAGAACCACTTAACGCAAGTGCTGGTTGGGCGCTGAGGTATTCGGTTACCAGGGAAGGGAGGGCTGAGAAGGGATTGTACCGGAACAGCGATACAAGAACTAGACCTCCGAGGTAGACCCCTCCTCAAGCACAACTTGACACGCTAAAGATTAAGAAAGTGGGTGTCAACTCTACGTCCCCCTCTGGAAATAAGACCTCCCGAGTAATTATTCAGGCCCAGGAGAGAAGAAGAGACAGCACCCTTTGTCTCAGTAGCCAGCGTGATGTTTTTCACTTATATCTTTCTGAGCCTAATGTAAAGTGATGAAGAAACTGGTTAAAATAGAGTCGCATTTAACTATGAATGTTCTAAGTGAACAATCGTATATAATACAGTAACATTTGATGTATTTACCGGTTTAATTGTACTGGAATTCTGCCTAATTGTTCTAGAAATGTTATTCCTGCCTGTTGTCTGCCAAGGTAAATGTAATTGGAAACCAGGTGCCTAAACTACTGTGGAGAACTGTAATGAGCTACTTAGCTAATGCACGTATATCCTAAAAGGAAATGTAAAAAGATCCAATTTCTTAAGCAAGATGTTTATCTTTTTCATCTTCCCTTTATTCCTTTACCCCAATGAGATAAAGCATCTCCATTTTCTATTTTAATCAAGACGGTGTGGTGTCATTTTTTTGGTGGGTTTGCACTGTGGTGTTGTAGTGAGTGTTACGCAAGTCTGACACAATTGCCTTCTGGATTGAATGTCTCCACCCTGTGCCATGCTACCCTAAATGGGTCGGCAGCCCCGGTTCCAACATATTGGTGCTCAGCGGTTGTATAGGATTTGTGCTTGCGTACACCCTACAGAAACTTGGAGTGCACCACGCACCTTATACCTAATTGCTGTTTTTTCTCTATTTGGCAATTTTGATTTCTAAGGTTTAGTCTCTTCAATTGGCATTTTTGGTTTTTCCAAAATCCTTCTTGAAGTGGTGGTTGTCGGTAGCTCCTATTTAACGCCTTTCTATCAAGTGTCCCATCAATCCCATGCAAAGGTCTGAGGGCCCATCTGGTAAGATGGAGTTTGAGCTGGCTGAGATGGAAACTTACTCAGTGACGCAGCTTAGAGAGTTTTGCCAGGAAAAAGGGGTGTTCTTTAAGCGTGGTGCAAAGAAGGCAGAACTTCAAACCAGCTTGAGAGCATGGGTAGCAGCTCACCTCGATGGGGGGTGGGACGAGGAAGGAATGGAGCCTAACACCACTGAAGAATTAGAACAACTGTTCCAAACTGAAGGCGGCAACCTGTTAGCAGGACCTGGGACACCTTCTAGGGAGGGCAGTAGTGTTTCTGGAAGGAGCCTGTCCTCAGTAGAATTAGCGGACAGGAGGGAGAAGAGACAACTAAAATTGGAGCTAGCACAATTGGAGAAAGAGCGGGAGGAGAGGAGGAGAGGAGGTTCGTCCATGAGTTTACTTTAAGGAAACTGTATCTTAAAGCCCTGCAGATAGGGACCCCCAGTAATCCCATTGGTGGCAGCGTGCCTAAGGAAGTTACCAGGGAACTCAGCCTCTACCTGCCCAAAGATGTAGTTGCCGGTTTTAGCGTAGGGGATGACATTGGCAAGTGGTTGACTGTCTATGAGGTCTCATTGAGAGCCCATGGGGTTCCTGAAAGTCATTGGGGGGGTGGCCTGTATAAGTACATGCCCCCGGTGGGGAGGGATGCCCTTCTAGCTTTAGAACAGGAGGAACAGACCAATTACCCCACAATGAAGATTGCCTTAGACAGGAAGTTTGGGCTGACCCTTGAAAAATACCGGCAGAAATTCCGGAACAGCCACAAGCTCCCCACGCAAAACTGGATGGATTTCTTGGACTACGCTGGTAAGGCGTTACAGAGCTGGGTACAGGGCAGTTAGGTTACTGATGAGGTTTTTGTACAATCTGTTCCTAAGGGAGCACCTCCTTGAGAAATGTTTTCCGGAGCTGCGCCAACACCTGGTGGACAGCAAGCTGACTAGCCCTAGGAAGCTTGCAGAGGAGGCGGACACTTGGGCTAGTACCAGGGTGTCTTCTAAGGGATCTGGGGGAGACTCCCAGAAGACTGGATAGGGTTCTTCCCAGAACAAAGAGGGGGGAGACAAAAAGAAGGAGTTCTACAAGGGCCCCCAAAATAGCTCGCATGGGAAGGAATCAAGTTCCCCATCCAAATCTGGCCACCAAAAACCCACTTATCCTGACCGCGGTCAGAAGCCCCGAATTGTCCGGTGCTATGAGTGCGGCGAAGTTGGACACTATAAAGGAGACCCCAAGTGTCCAAAGAGAGCTCACCCTCCCACTGGAGGAAAAAATTAAAAACCCAGGGGTGGCGAGTGTAGTGCTCGGGGAGGAGCTGCCCTTAGACAAGGGGGGTGAGTGGGCAGGACTGACCCTAGTGTCCTTGGGAGACAGCGAGATGGTTCCTAAGATCCATGTGCCCCCAAATACCACCAAGTATAGGCAATGGGTCACCATCAACAACCAAAAGGGGGAGGCTCTGAGGGACACAGGTGCCAGTATGACCATGGTAAGAAGACAGCTGGTGTCCCCAGAGCAGGTGATTCCCAACGTACTCCACCCAGTAGTGATGGCTGATGGCATAATGGGTCACTATCCCATGGCTGAAGTTCCCTTTGAGTGGGGAGGGGTCAAGGCCAGCAAGTGCCAGTTTGGGCAGGGATCGGTGGTGTACCTAGGCCACTTGGTGGGTCGGGGAAGGTGCAGCCCCTCCAGGCCAAGATTGAAACCATCATGGCCTGGGAACCCCCCAAGACACAGACTGAGGTCCGAGATTTTCTGGGCCTCACCGGCTACTTCCACCGCTTTGTCAAGGGATATGGTATCATCGTGGCTCCCTTGACTGAGCTTACATCTACATCTAAGAAACACCCTCGACAGGTAGTCTGGACCGAGGCGTGCCAACGAGCCTTTGACACCTTAAAGCAAGCCATGTGCATGGCTCCTGTGCTTAGGGCCCCAGACTTTTCCAAAGAATTCATCGTCCAAACAGACACGTCTGAACATGGCATTGGGGCAGTGCTATCGCAGCTCAACGAAGAAGGTCTGGACCAACCTGTGGTTTTCCTTTCCAGAAACCTACTCCCCCGGGAACAGAGGTGGAGTGCGATAGAGCGGGAAGCCTTTGCGGTGGTTTGGGCCCTGAAGAAGTTGCGGCCATACTTGTTTGGTTCGCACTTCCTTGTTCAGACCGACCACCGGCCCCTCCGGTGGCTTATACAAATGAGGGGCCAGAATCCCAAGCTGCTAAGGTGGTCCATTTCCCTACAGGGAATGGACGTTAAGGTGGAACACCGGCCTGGAGTGGACCATGCCAATGCTGACGGTCTCTCGAGGTTTTTCCGCCTTAGTGATAAGAACTCCCAAGGGATTGGGTAGCTCTCCCCACTTTCAGCTGGGGGGGGGGACGCGTATTAGACCTGTCAGCATTTGGATGGTCTCCCCTATGTTTTTTCCCTTTCTGCCTCACATTTCTTTTTCCACCAATCCTTTTTGTGTGGCCTTAGGTCTCCGAGTGCCCCACCACTACTAATTAGTGCTGAGGCACAGGTGCGCCTTCCTAAAATAGTGGGTAGAGAGAGAATTCCTAAGATGGACGCCTGCTAGGAATTACCTCAGAGCTCTGGCCCATAGGATTACATTAGAGGGTTCCAGAACCTTCCAGTCCACTCTAGTGACCTGGCCCTAGGCTATATAAGGGAGGTCACTGGGCGGCCATTTTGTCATTACTGGGATGGCTGGAGTGCAGATTACAGAGTAGGGGGATTGTGACTCAGGCTGACTGCTCCAAGGGTCTGCAAGTTGGTTGTGGGTGCTGCCCTCCTTCCTGCTGATCTGGCCCTGCGTGTGAGAAGTTTGCCAGAACTAAGCTTTGGTGTGGCCACTCTTAAAAATAATGAAACTACTTCAGCATCTGGTGAGAGTAACATCGCCCTGACCCTAGAAACCTGGAAGGGTGGTGCCGTGGGTCATTAAGGCAACGTGGAAGGGAAGGACTTCTATCACAATCTCTGAAGTAAGGTGGAATCGGGAGTAGTGACTTGGGTTGCTGATTGGCCTATCTAGAGAGCGTTGACCTTGCTTGAGATGTTTAAGGCCCAACTCACTCAGAGCTGCTTTTGACTGTGCCCGTGATACTTTCCCCCCTTTTTCAACCTGCGCGACCTTGCTGAGGGGTTGGGTGCCAAGGCTGCCGGCGACTCTGCGCCGCTGAATCAGATGTGGAGATTGCCTAATTAAATTCCGCGCCAGGCGTGAGGTGGAAAATGGGCGTCGCCGGCTTGAGGAGAGAGATGTGGGCGGGGTCGCTTAGCAACCATTCTCCCCTCTCAAGCCGGAATTTCCTGTGGAATTGGAGTCTGCCGCGGCCCTGTTAAAGGCCGGGCGGCCCCTCCGGAGGGACAGGGGTAGAAGAGCACAGAGGCCCTTGTGCTACGGAGCCACCGGGGAAGTACATCTTGCAGATCGGCAGTGGTCTCTTCCCGCCTCATGCGAAGTGCCAGTCCTGAGTGAGAGGGGGAAAGATCGGCCCGCGGACGCAGCTCCCGAACCACTTAACGCAAATGCTGGTTGGGCGCTGAGGTATTCGGGAACCAGGGAGAAGGGGGCTGAGAAGGGATTGTACCGGAACAGGGATACAAGAACTAGACCTCTGAGGTAGACCCCTCCTCAAGCACAACTTGACACTCTTAAGATTAAGAAAGTGGGTGTCAACCCTACGTCCCCTCTGGAAATAAGACCTCCCGAGTAATTATTCAGGCACAGGAGTGAAGACGAGACAGCACCCTTTGTCTCAGTAGCCAGCATGATGTTTTTCACTTATGTCTTTCTGAGCCTAATGTAAAGTGATGAAGAAACTGGTTAAAATAGAGTCGCATTTAACTATGAATGTTCTAAGTGAACAATCGTATATAATACAGTAACATTTGATGTATTTACCGGTTTAAATGAACTGGAATTCTGCCTAATTGTTCTAAAAATGTTATTCCTGCCTGTTGTCTGCCAAGGTAAATGTAATTGGAAACCAGGTGCCTAAACTACTGTGGAGAAATGTAATGAGCTACTTAGCTAATGCACGTATATCCTAAAAGGAAATGTCTAAAGATCCAATTTCTTAAGCAAGATGTTTATCTTTTTCATCTTCCCTTTATTCCTTTACCCGAATGAGATAAAGCATCTCCATTTTCTATTTTAACCAAGACGGTGTGGTGTCATTTTTTTTGTGGGTTTGCACTGGGGTGTTGTAGTGAGTGTTGCGCAAGTCTGACACAATTGCCTTCTGGATTGAGTGTCTCCACCCTGTGCCATGCTACCCTAAATGGGCCGGCAGCCCCGGATCCAACAGAGGGTACTTGCCCCATACCCAGTGATGGTGGGCCCAAATTCCTTATTTTTAAAATGCCCTCAGCAGAGCCCGTCACATGTCTATTGCCGGCGGGCACAAATTATTTATTTTTCAAATAGTTCCCCAGCTGGCTCCACCGCATGCCCATGAGTAGCGGAGTTGAATTTTTTCTTTTTTTTAAAGATATTTCCCCCAAGGGGCCATGCCGCATACCTACAGGTGGAGGGCCTGAATTTTTTCTTTAAAAAAAAATTGCCCCCTCGTGCGACTCACCACATGCCTACGGGTTGAGTGTCCAAAGTCTTTCTCTTTTTGAAAACAAAATGGTGCCCCAGTGGGTCCTGCTGCATGCCCACGGGCAGCGGGTCTGAAATTCTTTTTTTGTTTTTAAATAGTGCCCCATTGGGTCCAGCCACATGTTCATGGGCAGCGGGCCCAAATTCTTCCTTATTTTTTTTTATATTACACCAAGCTGGTCTTGCTGCGTGGCCACGGGCAGCGGGCCCAAATTCTTTCTTTCTTTTTTTAATATATATATTGCCCCAGGTGGGATGTGCAGCATGCCTATAGGTGGCAGACGCAAATTCTTTCCTTTTTCTTTTAAAATAAATTGACCCAGCAATCACACCATCCACTTTCAGCCTGTGGGTGGTAGGAGTTGCTGAGGGCAGGAGAAGAGGAGCAGAGAAACTACATAACTTGCCAGGCTGGAACAGACCGTACCTGCTATTTGGTGTCCCTGTCCAAGCAGCAGCAGTGTTCTCCAGGCACCTTCAGGAAGGGAGATGTGACGCAGCAGGTAAGTAAACAAACACCTCATCTGCTGGTTGACCCACTCCTTTTATTTGGCTTAGTGGGCAACGCTGGGCCCAAAAAATTAATTTTGCAGGCACTTTGTAAAAAGAGCAGCTTTTTCCAAAACTGCTCATTTTGCAAATATTTAGCAAATTGTGAAATCCTGGAGGATCTGTACCGAGATGCAGAATAACTACTGGGATTCCCAGATGCTGGAAGAAATTAAAGCAAATTATTATTAAACAACAAGCAATTCTGTAGTTGCAATGCAGAACAACAGCATCAACATCTAGTGCTCTGAGAATAATCAAAGGCTCTCTCTCTTATACATTAGTAATCTAGAATTTCAAAGCCCAGAGGTTTGCTTGGGAAATGAACCCTAGCCAATCAGGGAAGTTCCATAAAGGAATTCAGGGCAAGATAAAAGGAAATAAAGTAGACAAGTGCTAGCATCTCAGAAGCTCAGTCAAGAGTCTTCAATCTGTCAGGAATAAGTGTGAGCCTAAGATACACATAAGCAGGAATCAGGGAAGCATTGAGGTATGCTAGAAATGGGGATCTCTGGTTGGCTAAGGCTTGCGCCAAAGCCAGGCAGACACCACCACTCTAGTCAGGGAAAGGGAGTTACACGCCAAAGATAACCCCTGCTCACCCCCTTGGTAGCTTGGCATGAGCAGTTATGCTTATCCCGGAGGCGATGTGTAAAGCATTTGCACAACACGCACAGTAACAACATACTAGGCACACCACAAAAGGAACTCCATACAAGGTTATATATAAAAATAGCCTTTGTATTATCATAAAACACATTAGATGGTAATTACACAATATACACTGTGCCAACTGGCACGGCAATATTTACAGGGGATTATTTACACATGACAGGGCCATGTGGGCCACTGTCAGAATCATCACTTGGTAAAGACTAGTAAAAATAAGAATATATCAGGAAGTTAGAACATAGCCAGCACATCTATAAGCATAAATCAAGGTGAATAAAACATACTATAAACATTACATTTCCTAGCACCTATAAACATCACACTAGGGCTTGGCGCCCCATAAATCTAATAGACCCCTTGGCCATCTGGCCATCTCTAAGAGCTCAAATGCCCTCTGTACAAAGTCAGGGCGTGCTGCCGATGCAGCGACAGTCCAGGGTGCTCACTTGGTGCAAACCTAAACGTTGCAGCTGCCCACTACTTGCTGGGCAGCTGTGAATCTCAAATGCAGGACCTAAACGTAGCAGGTGGCACTAAGTGCTGCGCATCTGTGCAGGCAAAGATGGGGGCTAAGGAGTGCGTCTCACTTCTGGCTTCAACACCTGTCCCCTAAAGAAGGAAAAACCTAAACGGTGCAGCTGTCCACTACGTGCTGGGCAGCTGTGAGAGTAAAAATGTGGCACAGGCTCTCAATGGCCCTTCAAACAAATATGCCCACTGTTGGAGCCATCTGGCTCTAAAAATAAACATGTCCCCTGGAGCACACTGGCTCCTGAACTAATAGGGCCACAATAAGGAAGGAAGAACTTTGCCCCAAAACGTGGAGCGCACTGGCGCTTTAAATAAATGTGCACATGGTGGAGCCACTAGGCTCTAGGAATAATGATGCCCCCTGGAGAATAAGACCCTCTGGGCCCGGGTAAACAATTATGGACATGTTGGAGCGGCCCGCAACAGCGGGTCCGCTCATGGGAACAGCAAAAAGATACTGGACATGTGTCCCGCCCAGCCCTCACTCAACGGGGCTGACGGAGAACACCTTCAGTCACCGGCGATCTTCCGTGGCCTTGCCTCCCCTTCGGGCAGGTGGGGGGGAGGCTGAACAGCAGCGGTGGTGCCCATGAGGCTCAGAAGCCTCTCGCTCCTCTGGGGCTCAGGTTGTTTCTCAGCTCACTTCACCATGGAGCCTGCGAGGCTCCGGGCAGACCCCTGGTGGTGGGGCGGGACTTCCTCTCCCCGCTCCGCCCAACACCAGGCAGAGCTGCTGGGCTTCCGGGTCGCCGCACTCAATTGCGGCGGCCCCGTCAGAGATTTCCACAGGCGGGGTGGGCACCCGCGGAGTCAATAAGCAGGGTGGCACCCGCGAGAAACATAGAACGGCACCAGTATAATGGGTCGGCACCCGTGGCTTTCAAAGTAAAAGGAACACAGCGGCAATGCGGGTGGGCACCCGTGATTTCAATAAAAATAAGCTGGGTTGGCACCCGCCGGCAAAAAACAATAAAATGCAGAGTAGGCTCCTGCTAAGTGAAATAATAAATTAAATCAAAAGTGGCCATGATGCGGGGTGGGCACCCGCTAGGTATCACCTACAGCGGGGAAATCCCTACATTGGGATTCCCTCGAAAATGAGCGCTGCTCCGGGCTGCAGGCTGAAAAGGGAGGCTCTCGGTGAAATAAGGGGAGCGCTCTGCAGGGGAATCTAAGCAAATCACTCCCAGGGTGCAGTAATGCTGAAGGTCAGGTCCTTTATAAAATAAAGCAAAGCGCTCACAGGGCGCTAGAGAGCATAAGTAGTACAGGGGCCAGGAAATAAAGCAGACAGCTCCCTGCAAAGCAAAGTCCTGCAGGCATCCAGGGGCAGGGCAGAGCCCAGGGAGGCAAGCCTTCCCCTGAGCCCCAGCAGCAGCATACCCCTGGTAGTTTCAAGTCCAAGAACAAGAACAAGAACATTTTACATGGGGTCACAGACCCTTCTTATACCACAACATCCTTTGTCTCAAAGGTACAGGCAAGGGGAGAACCAGATACAACTTGTTAAGGAGCACTTTGTTTTGCCCAGCTCCTCTCTTCCTTTCACAAGACAGGCCAGGGACATCAGACAAACCACAGGGGGTGGTGCCAGCATTGTGGAGGAAAGGCACAGCCCTATTCAGGTCCCAGGTGCAACTGCTCCCTCCCATCTACACGCAGATCTCACTATTCACCACCGGGCAGACTCATCCTGGCTCCTGGAGCCAACCACACCAGCCAGCCCCTGTCACTCACAAGCCAGACAGGCAATTCAGATCTCACAGCACACAGAAATGGCAACTTCTAAAAGTGGGATTTCTAAACTAACCACATTAAATCTGTGCACACCATCGGGCAGCATATATTCTCACGAGTTCGCACATACCAAACTTGACCCTGCACTCCCCTCATATCAGGAATTACCATGGGCACACATATCCCACATGCATTCCTACGGGAGGGCAGGCCATCTCAGCACACACACTCAGAGTGCGCACGCACTTTACACTGGGCCACAGTACTAAAGTGCGCAGAGGCCTAAAATCACTACCACCATGCCAGAGGCTAAAGGCAAAAGGTTTAGGGGTGAACATGCCAAAAAGGCCCAACTCCAACAAAGTTCATTCGGAATATAGTAAATAGTCGAGGAAGGTGTCTGCAAGGAATCTGCAAGAGGTCGGTCAGGGATCTGCCTAGAAGCTGAGAAAAGTCCAGAAGGAATGGTATATTATATTCTGCAAAGTCCACCTAGGCACCACCCCCAGATCACACCATCAGGGGTCCATTGTAATTGTCAAATCCCAAAGTTGCATTCTGCAACATTGCTGGTTTGTCCCACACTGGACATGGGAATGACATCTCTTTCTCAGGCACACGTAGGTTGTAACATTTGTAAAATGAGTCCATTTAGTTAGGGCTGTGTTTCTCCACGTAGCTTTGTCAAGGTATTTTTCTCAGGCTCTTTTCCTCTCTATCTTGCATAGTAATGTATCTGTTGTAAACTAACAATGCAGGTGAATAAAGACCAGCAAGAAATGTTGTATTAGCAGAAAACTGAAATCAGATTTATGCAGCATAGGGTGAAATACAGGCCTACTCGTGACAAGTTAAACATGAATTTCAATGGTGCACATTTAATATGAATGTTCATATTTAAACACACGAGTATACATTTATAATGCCTTAGGTTTCATACTACATGTAATATTCAATAAATCATTCAAATAAGCAGCTGTAATTATGGCTTAGAATTACATTTGAATCAAATATATGGAATATTAATGCACACATTGCATTAATTGTTTATTGTTTCTAGTAGAATTGCATTCTGCATATATGAAGATGCTTTTAATCACAGCTTCAATTCCATAAATGTTATTCACATGAAGTAGCACACACATTAGAAAAGTCAAATTTGATCTCTATGGTGAGTACCTTATCTACTAAACAAGGATGGTTCTTTATAAATCACACCTATTTATGAGAAAACATATATGTAAGTTCTCTACAGCGAAGCCAAACTTTAATAATGTCAAGTGTAACACTTACATTAGTTCGTTAAACCATACATGAATTATGCGCTAAATGCACTTTCACACCATGTTTTTCTTGTCACGTATAAGGGGTGGGCGCCTTTTGCGCCTTTTGCGCTGCACCAGACGTCATGTTTGAAGCCAGGTTGGCCCTCATTACAGGACTCACAATAATACTAGAAAATATTAACACCCAGAGAGGTGCAGTTTCTCTCTGCTGAAGTATTATCTCCCCATCACAAGTTCTGCATTTCGAAATGAACAGTGCTTGAAATGGAAAAATAGAAGTGCGGGTATTCTGTAGCAGAGTACCTGCTTGTTTCTGAGAAGTGTCGTACTCTCCAATTAAAAGTATAGAATTTTTCTTGAGAAGTGTCGGTACTCTCCCTCCCAAAATAAAAAAGTGCCAGTACTCCGTACAGTACTGGCCCACTTAAAGCACTTGAAATGAGGAATGAGGCAGTAATACAGCATGTTTTCCACCATTGAGAGCTGCACAAGGAGTTGCAAATTTGGGAATCCAGTTACAACCAGATAAAACTTGGGTTGGGAAAATTGCTGAGTCACGCATCTTGTAATGCCATTTCAGGCGCAAGCACCTGCTTGCTCCAATTTGGGGTTATCATGACTTTGGTAATGAGGGCCTTTATTTATTTGTTTAATTTATTTAGTGTATCTTATATAGCGCACGGCTACCCCAACATTACAGCCTCTTGATGATTTTTAACAGAATAAGAAAGATTTTACAGCTTTTCGAAATGGTAGTTCTTCTTGGATCAGTGAAATGGGTAGGGGAAGGTTGTTCCAGAGTGTGGTGGCACCTACTTGAAACGTTCTTCCACCTGAACGTACCTTTTTAAATTTAGGGATGACAAGGAAATTTTTTGAGCTGGAGCGGAGAAGTCTGGTGTTGCTGTAGGGGCGAAGGGAGGAGGAGAAATATGCAGAGCCCTTCCCCTTACAGCTCGGTGGGTCAGAGTCAGGGCCTTGAATTGTGCTCTTTGTTTGATCGGAAGCCAATGGAGGCGCCGTCTGTGGGGGGAGATGTGGTCACGCAAGGAAATGCCACAGACCAAACGGACTGCGGCATTTTGAACCATCTGAAGGCGATGGTAAAGGCCAGAGGAAAGTCCGATATAAAGGCCATTGGCATAATCCAATGGGATGTGATCAATGCCTGAATGATTGTTCTTCTGGTGTTATTGGGTAAAAAATGAATACATTTTTTGATCATTCTAATTTTCGAAAAACATGCAGCCGATACCATTTGAATTTGTTTATCAAATGAGAGACTGGTATCCCATCTGACTCCAAGATTCTTAACAGATTCTTTGGGTAAGGGGGGGTGTGTTTAATTCATGGGGCCACCAAAGATTGGAGTCCAGGGGGGAGGATTGGTGGAAGAAGAGGACCTCAGTTTTACCGGCATTAAGCCGAAGGAAATTGTCGTCCATCCAACTGGCTATGTTGTTAAGGCAGTTCTTTAACGGATCGAAGTTGGACTGGTTAGGGTTATTGTAAGCAAACAGTAGCTGAATGTCATCAGCATAGGAGGTAGATTTTATACCTGATTGGGCGATGATCTCTGCTAATGGGGAAAAGTAAACATTAAATAGGAGAGGACTGAGTGAGGAGCCCAGTGGGACTCCCCACTTCAAGGGACGATTAGCCGAGGTGAAAGGAGGGGTGAAAACCGCTTGAGTTCGGTTTTTTAAAAAGGAGATAAGCCATTCCAGTGCCTTGCCTTGAATGCCCTTAGATTGAAGTCGGTCAAGGAGGACTGGGTGAGAGACGGTGTCGAATGCTGCCGACAAGTCGAGCAGCACCAACACCGCTCTAGATCCTTCATCCAGTCTCCATCTTACAGAGTCAGCCATTTCTATTAATGCCGACTCGGTACTATGACCGGTTCTGAACCCATGTTGGGAATTATGAAAGGAGCCGTTGGATTCAAGGAAGTCCGCTAGTTGTTGATGGGCTAGTTTTTCAAGTACCTTTGCAGGTGCAGTTAACAGGCGAAATTGGTCTATAATTAGATGGTTCGTTGGGATCGGCGTTGGGTTTTTTAAGAATAGGAACCAGACGGGCATGCTTCCAGGAATCAGGGAAGATACCTGTCCGGAATGAATCATTCCAAATCTCATTAAGAAATGGATTAAGAAGCGGGGCCAAGGATTTGTAATGTTTGGCCGGCCAGGGGTCTGTGGGAGACCCTGACTTGCATTTTGATAGTTCTGTCAAAGAAAACTAAGTTGACTGAGCTGTTATCAGTAGGCAGTGGAGATTTTTTGTCTGGGAAGGAGGCATAAATGGTGGCAATCTTGTCCTCGAAGTAGTCCGAAAGGCAGTCACAGAGAGATTGGGACACTGGGGATTGACGTTTAAGGGCCATAGGATCGGTTAAGGCTCTAACAGTGTTAAAGATTTCTCTGGATGAGCCCTGGGCTCGGTTAATTTTCTCCATCTGGATCTGATCCTGGAGGGTCGCTCCCCCCACGCTCCCTGACCAAAGATATCTGCTGCACTCTGTGGTATCGTAGCCATCTGAGCATCACGCTTGATTGCAATTGCATTTTTTCATCGCGCGTATCTGAAAAGCAGCATTTAACTCCGCGCTCGACTGAATTAGCTTATTGAAGTTCGCGCGTGATTGAAAGTAGCTTTCAACATCGGGCTCGATTTAAATTGCATTCTCAACATCGCGCTCGACATATATACACAGCGCCTGAGTGTATTTGACTTGGTAACATCGCGCACGATAGAAATTGTAATTTGAACATAGCGCATTGACTATTAGCGCCGTACCTCGCATTATTGTCTGCATTTTGGTGCAACTTCATGTGATTGTAGCTACTGCCGCCATCTATAATCTGTATTTTTGTGCCGCCTCGACTGTGTGCATTACATTGTGGAATTAGCTTTTAACTAACCAAAGTCTGTCCAAGTTTCACTTTCCAAACTCCATTTTGTAACCTGGTTTGTTGTTTACTCCCTTGTCCCGCCTACCCTCCCCGCTAACGCCTCCCAGCTGACCCTCCCATGCTCCGCCCCTCCACTATCCATTTATGTCGAATGCCCCAACGCGCAGCGTCCGCGCGCTGCGGCCGCGCCGAAGGTGCGCCAAAGGTAAGCCCGTCTACGCCCGTCCACGCCAAGACCGCGCCCAGCGCAACAACCCCTGGTCCCCGCTATGCCCAGCCAACCCGCATTACATACGACAAATCCACCCTCCTAGCACTTAACCCTGGCAGACTCCCTACCTGTGCCCAAGCAACACCGGGACATACCCATGGACCCTTCACATGCCTCTCCTGCAAACACACATGCACCACGACCAACATCACACCCCAAAACACCAACCAGAGACCCGACAATAACCACCTTAAGTGCATCCTTCTCAACACCCGCTCGGTTCACCAACACGCCATCGACCTGTGGAATCTACTTGACACCATCTCTCCAGATGTCGCATTCCTAACAGAAACTTGGATGAACGCCTCTTCAGCCCCAGACATCACCATAGCCATCGCCGAAGGCTACAAAATCATCAGAAAAGACCGCCCCATCCAAACAGGAGGGGGCATCGCCATCGTCCATAAGAATTCCATCCGTGTCTCAACCACCTCAGACGACAGCCTCGCTATCGCCGAACACCTTCACTTCCAGATCCACACCAACCCCAAGACCACGCTCAGAGGCACACTCCTCTACAGGCCACCAGGTTCCCGTGCACATTTCAACGAAGACATCATCGACTTTATCACCCCACACGTCCTCCCCTCAGAAGACTACATCCTACTGGGAGACCTCAACTTCCACCTGGAAAAGAGCAACGACAGCAACACCACCACCCTACTGGACAATCTCGCCAACCTCGGACTCAAACAACTAGTAAACATCCCCACCCACTACGCAGGACACACACTCGACCCCATCTTCACCTCCAGCAATCACATCTCCTTCAGTCACACCACAACTCTCCATTGGACAGACCACAGCTGCGTTCACTTTGAATACAAAAAAACCACAACCCACTGCCTCCCTCAACCCACTCTAAGAAGAAATTGGAACAAAATCACCATCAACCAGATCTCCACATCGCTTCTTCAAAACCCCCCTGCCTTTTCATCAAACCCTAACCAAGCAGCCATTAACCTCACACAATGGCTCACCAACAGCGCCGACAACCTAGCACCCTTGAAAACACGTCAAATCAAACTAGGCAGAAAAAACGCCCCCTGGTTCAACGATGACCTTAAGAAATCAAAGAAACTCTGTCGCTCCCTTGAGAAGACCTGGAAAAAAGACCCAAACACTAGCACCAAGGAGGCCTTCAAAAACGCCACCCGTATACACCACCAACTGATCCGGACAGCCAAGAAATCCGCATTCAAAGACAGACTCGACAACAACGCCCATAACAGCAAGGAATTATTTAACATCGTCAAAGAGTTCACCAACCCCACTGCTAACTCCAATGACATCACTCCCTCCCAAACCCTTTGCGACTCCTTAGCCTCGTTCTTCCACGACAAAATCGCTAACATCCACAACAGCTTCGACAACCAACCCGGAGACCGACCCACCCAACCTTCTGCCGCGCCTTCTCCCCCCTTGAACATCCTTCATGACTGGAACTCAATCTCCACTGAGGACGCCATTCGCCTGATGAACTCCATCCACTCAGGATCCCCCACAGACCCTTGTCCTCATCACATCTTCAACAAAGCAGACTCCATCATAGCACCACACCTCCGTGATGTCATCAACTCCTCCCTCAACTCCGCCACATTCCCGGAAAGCTGGAAACATGCCGAACTCAGCGCACTCCTGAAAAAACCCACAGCAGACCCCACCGAACTCAAAAACTACCGACCCATCTCGCTCCTACCATTCCCGGCCAAAGTCATCGAGAAAGCTGTCAACAACCAGCTCGCCTCCTTCCTCGAAGACAACAAATCCCTCGACCCATCACAGTCCGGCTTCCGAGCCAAACATAGCACTGAGACCGCCCTTATCGCAGCAACAGATGACATCCGAACTTTACTGGACAATGGAGACACAGTCGCCCTTATCCTTCTTGACCTCTCCGCAGCCTTCGACACTGTCTGCCACAGCACACTTATACAACGCCTCAACAACATCGGAATCCAAGGAAAAGCTTTGGACTGGATCACCTCGTTTCTTTCCGGAAGAACTCAGAGAGTCCGCCTCCCTCCGTTCAAGTCAGAAGCCACCGAAGTCATCTACGGCGTACCACAAGGATCCTCTCTTAGCCCCACCCTATTCAACGTATACATGAGTCCCCTCGCGACCATCACACGCCAACACAACCTCAACATCATCTCATACGCTGATGACACCCAACTGATCCTTTCACTCACCAAAGACCCTAACACCGCCAAAACAAACCTACATGAAGGAATGAAAGAAGTAGCAGAGTGGATGAAGCACAGCCGTCTGAAACTGAATTCAGACAAAACAGAAGTCCTCATCTTAGGTACCTCCCCCTCCGCCTGGGACGATTCTTGGTGGCCAGCCGCCCTAGGAAAAGCACCCATCCCAACGGACCACGCACGAAACCTGGGCGTCATCCTCAACTCCTCACTCTCGATGAACAAACAAGTCAACGCTGTCTCATCATCTTGCTTCAACATTCTTCGCATGCTCAAAAAAACTTTTCGATGGATCCCCACCGAAACCAGAAAAACGGTCACCCACGCACTGATTACAAGTCGACTAGACTATGGTAACACCCTATACGCCGGCACCACCGCAAAACTACAGAAAAAACTCCAACGCATCCAAAACGCTTCAGCCAGACTTATACTAGACATCCCACGCAAAGACCACATTTCTGATCACCTGAGAGACCTCCACTGGCTCCCCATCAACAAGAGAATAACATTCCGCCTCCTCACCCACGCACACAAAGCACTTTACAAACTTGGACCCGATTGCCTCAAAACACGACTCTCCTTCTACATCCCCACACGCCAGCTACGCTCTTCCAACCAAGCCCTTGCTGCTGTCCCTCGCATCAATAAAACCACCATGGGAGGAAGATCCTTCTCCTATCTTGCCGCAAAAACCTGGAACTCCCTTCCCATTCACCTCCGCCTCACGCAAAACCACCTTGCCTTCAGAAAACAACTCAAAACCTGGATATTTGACAAATAACTCCCCACCCTTCCTCAAGCGCCTTGAGACCCTCTGGGTATGTAGCGCGCTATATAAATTTTCTGACTTGACTTGACTCCAGATATACTCTCTTGTGCTCAATTATCTTTTTTCTGTAATCTTTGAGAGCTGATTTGTAAAGTTGTTTACTGTCCAAGGAATATGTTTGTCTCCAACATCTCTCCAAGATTTTACAAGCTGATTAGCATTTACGCAGATCGTCAGAGTACCAGGGTGCAGAAGGAACAGCTCAAAAAGTTTTAATACGTTTGATAGGAGCAATAATGTTTATAGCAGAGGAAATTCTATTGTTGAGATCGGTTAGCCTAGCGTCAAGGTCCATGGTTTCAGTTGGGGCAGTCGGGGAAAGATGAGCCGTTACACTATCAAGGGTAATCTTGCTCCAGATACAGCCTTCTGTTTTGGCCGGGAGTCTAGGTGTATCCTGGTGTTGTAAACAAAAGGAAAAAGGAACGAAGAAATGGTCTGACCAGATCACCGGGTATGGTTCGCTGATACAGATATCTGTCAGATTTGTACAAATTAGGTCAAGGATGTGTCCAGCCTTATGGGTAGGATTGGATACCAGTTGATTCATGCCCCCATCAGAGAGAGTGGACAAAAAGTTTGTAGTAGTTTGATCGTGGACATTATCTACATGAAGATTGAAGTCACCAATCAAGGTGAAATTCGAATAGCGGGAACAAGCCTGGAGAGCATAATCCAAAAGTAATGGGAGATGCATAAGTTTACATTTGGGAGGACGGTAGACCAAAAGCCCAGAACAGGTGATGTTGGCAGCCAGTTGGATACAGAATGGTAATGCCTCAATAGAACCAATTTGGGCAAAGGGGAACGAAAAATAGTCCATTGTGATCTATAGATTATTGCAACCCCTCCTCCTGGATTAGGGGTCTGTCTATTAGCACACAGTATGCTGTAATCTGAGGGGACAGCTAGATTCAGGGCAGGATTGGATTCGACCCCCAACCAAGTCTCGGTTAAAAAAAGGAGATCCCATTTATCGTCCTCAAGGGTTTGCGCAATGTCTAAGGAATGTTTGACTAGGGAACGGCAGCTAATTAAGCCCGCCTTAATGTTAATGGTTTTACTAGATGGAGGGGGTAAGTTAGGTGCCTGATAGAGGGGGGATTGTTTCAGGAGATTATAAGCACACTTTCCATCACTACAGTGGGTAAGAGGGGGGGCATGGGGATTGTTATTGGAGGAAATTACGTGCAGAAGGTTGCAGCGAATAGGGTTAAGACCCAATAATTGTTCCCTACTGTAGGAGATGGGATTAAGAATAGAGCCAAAAGGGTAGTCGACCATCGAAACCGCGAGATGATTGCGGACGGGCGCAGACGGGCAGGACTCTGGCACGACTCCGGCACAGGTCCGGCGCGTCCGCTGACCGCATCTGCTGCGCGGAGACATGGACGTCCCCTTTTATGCGCAACTAGAGCGCGGGGATTCCCAGTTACACCCAATATGGCCGCAGCAATTCTGTGCCCGGGACCAACTCCACAGCGTCGATACTCGGCTGGGAGTGGCCTAGGGCCCAGGGCCTTGACACTGAGTAATAGTTAATTGCTTTGGCTACTAATATGGAACCTGTCCGAAGAACAATATTGCAAGGCGGGCAAAGACTCGGGCACACTGCCAGTATGCCGGTCACGCTGGGCCCCCGCACCCGGGGGAGGAGGCGCACCTCCCCTGACCCCCGCATGTGATTGGCTGTCCATGCGTGGACCTTAAGCACTTACAAGTGCGTCCGGTTCATGCATCCGGCCAACGTCGGGCAAGCCAGTCAGAACCGGCTTGCCATACACTGCATGATAAAAGGCTGGGGAGCAGAGCGGATGGTCTCTCTTTTCGCCACTCCCCAGCCTGCAGATCACTAGATGGGTCAGGGCCTCAAACGGAGGCCCCAACAATTCTTTTTCTTTTTCCCTAATTTGCATGTGCAATTTTCGGCTGGAGCAGAAGGCGGAGGATGCAGAGTTTGTTGATTCTGCACGGCAGGAGCAGCTGGGGGGCAGCGAGGCCACCAAGAAGCCTTCATGTATTTCCCTCCCCATTTCTTTCCTTGTTCCCACCTGCAGGTTGGACACATCGCGATGCAGTTTGGAGCAGCAGGGACCAGGCAGCAGAGGCAGCTGAGAGCCTTGGACAAGCCTACGGAGGACAGGGATTCTTGTTGGGCTGCGTGCACCCCTGGGAGATTGGCACTTTGCACTGCAGTCAGGAGTCACAGGGGTTGATGTCTTACTCAACTGACCCTCAGGATTAGCCTGAGGGAGTGGCTCTGGCTGTGCAGGGTGTTTGTGGTTGCCCGGGGATTGCCTACAAGGCAAGGGTTTGGGCATTGTCCCAGACCAGGCGGCGAAGTGAGAGACTAGCTATATTAATTGTGTAGCTGTGTGCACATTTAAGTAGAAGGCAGGGTTTGGCCATAGGCGATTTTTTAAGGTGTTGTCTGGTTTGTGCTGGTTTGCTTTGTATTAGTTAGTGGTCGTTTGAGGCAAAAATCAGGCCAGTGGAGCAACTGACTGCAATTTGAGGGTTGAGGGTCAATATTAAAATTGCCACTGTAAGAAGTGGGTCTTGTGGGCCCTAAACAACCGATTTTATGATCTACAGTTTGGCAAGCAGCGCATTGTGGGGCTCTGCTACAAGGTATTAGCTTCAATTTTAGGTACCTGCATGGTTATGGAGCCGTGCATTGGGGTGTGTAGAGAAATGGCCCCAAAGGTGAAGCGGAACGAGCACCGTTCACGCATGGATACTTATATGGAGACGATGATACAAAAGATGGGGCGATGGACTTCATGATGAAGAAAGTTGATGACATGGGCCAGGCTTTAGCTGCTTTGAAGGATAAGATGGATTGGCAAGAGTGGGCAGAAGTTAGGCCCAGGCAAGCTGGGGTAGCCCCTGAGGCAGCTTTTCCCCCAGTGTCTAAAAGGAGTAGACCTAAGAAAGGTGGGCCACCTCCACCTAGCGAGGGGGATGGGATGGATGGGGCCACAGCGCCAGCCCCTGAGGGGGTGGTGCACGGTCGGTGGGGCTCATACCGGTTCCACACGCCACCAGATACATGTAGGGAGGAGACCAGTCTACTAATGAGGGGGTAGGGAGTCCAGCGGGGGTCAGCCAGGTACACCGGGGGCTCCTCTTCACACTGACGGGCAGCCAGGGAGCAACCGGGGGCACCCCACAGGCTCCTCTGGTCCCTCCAATGAGGGCCCATCCACAAGCACGCCGGGTCAGACTGACTTGGTATCTAATCTGGCAGCCGCACTCCCTTGGCTGGAAAAAGTGAGTAACTGGTCCCCAGCAACGGGGGTGTTGGGTAGCAGGGAGAACGCATTGGAGAAGGCCAGACAGATAATGGCAAAGTTGGATTGGTGTAAGCCTAGAGACAGGCTAGCTGTACTGGCGGGGTGAGATGGGGCGAGTGCAGGGCCAGTGGGGAGTGGAAGAGTCCCGCCCGAAGCAACCACGCCATCAGATGCAGGAGCAATGAAGCCAGCAGAGACAGCACCAACAGGTATACCACAGACATTACAACCTTTGTGTTTAGGTGAAGTGTGCTCCACTAGAGAGCAAGTTAGAGAGACATGTGTCCCCACAAATTAAAGAAAAAATTTGAAGGGCACTTACGTGAATATGTTTTCCTTGCTACTAGATGAGGCAGAAAGCGAGGAGGCCAAGAAGAACAAAGAATAGACAGACCCAAGAGAGCGGGCTATTATGTTGTTGAAGTATACGGTCGATGAGACTTTGGTGAATTGGATCAAAGGTTTCACTGTTTTCACATCCATAATGTGTGAATGTTTTCTAGGTCTTGGCTCAGAGATGGGTTGCTACCAGAATAGAATAACTTGTGTGCATGACACTTATGGTGGTAATGGATGGAAAGATTATGACAAGGATTTTAGAAGAGCTAAGGCATCTGACCCTGCACTGGGCTGGAATCAGATTGACATGATCATATACTTAACACATTTCATAGGTGGTTACCTGGACACCACCTGAGGTCAGTCTCAAGACACTTCTCGGGGTCAGTCCTTTTGATGCAGGCTCCTCAGGCAACTCGGGGGGCTGGGAAAAAGTAAGGGGGTGTGTTGTGATTTCAATAGGTGCTTGTGTACCAGAGCAACTGGCAAATGTAAATTCAAACATGCATGTTCTTTCTGTGGCAACTCCTCGCACCCAGAGCCAAATGCTTTAAGAAAGCAATGGACAAGTGAGGCAAGAAGCAGGATTGAGAGTGTGTCCCTAGGTAAGGCCAGATCTCCCTTTATAACAAGTGCTTTGATGCCATGGTTAAACAGTTACAGTTGCCCCAAGTCTGCTAAAATTTTACTTGAAGATTTCAGGGACGGCTTCAGGATCCCCGCGTCTGGTTACTTGGGGGTGTTGCATTGCCAAAATCAGCTATCGGTCAGAGTTAATGAAGGGGTGGCGGCAGCAAAAATTGAGAAGGAAGTTCGGTTGGGCAGAGTAGCTGGCCCATTTGATGACCTCTCAATGCATGATTTTGTCTGCTCCCCAATGGCAGTGGTTCCCAAAAAAGAGCAAGGGGAATTCCGACTGATTCATAATCTCTCAGCCCCAGAGGTGTGTCACATGATGCCATTGATGACAACATATGCAGTGTCAAGTACGCTTCTTTTGATCAAGCAGTTGAGATGCTCAGGGGGTTGGGGAAGGGGGCGCATTGTTGGCACAATCAGATATTGAGTCAGCTTTCCGCCTGCTGCCAGTGCACCCACTTGGTTTTCACCTGTTTTGTTTCCAATTCAAGGGGAAGTATTATGTGGAAAAATGTATGCCTATGGGATGTTCGGTATCTTGCGCCTATTTCGAGAAATTCATCTCTTTTTTGGAATGGTTTTTCAGGCGAGCGACGGGGCACCAGTGGGTATTACACTACCTTGATGACTTCCTGCGCATGGGGGTACCAGAATCTCAGGATTGCGGGTGGGCATTGCAGAGATTCTGTACACTCATGCGAGACTTTGGTGTGCCTTTGGCACAGGGCAAGACTGTGGGGCCAAGCACTGAGATTACATTTCTGGGGATAGTGTGGGATTCAGTGCAGGGAGTGTCACGGCTGCCCCTGGAAAAAATCATGGCTTTTGGGGCTGCCTTTTCGCATTGCTTGGCAAAGGAGAAGGTTTCACTACATCATTTACAGCAGGTCATGGGGCAATTGAATTTTGCATTCAGAATAATTTCAATGGCATGACCATTCTTGCGCATCATCACACAGGCTATGTCAGGACTCAGGGAGAAGCACCATCTCACCAGACTGTCCAGTAAGGTCAGGCAGGACATACAAATCTGGAAGGCATTCCTGTGTGACTTCAATAGTAGGGTTCTGTGGCCCAGTCCCCCCAGGTCCAGCCCAGAGATAGGGTTGATGACTGACGCAGCAGGTAGCGAGGGTTTTGGTGCCATTCTAGGTCCGGCATGGGTTGCCCAACACTGGCCAGGGTGGTGAGAGGACACAGGGCTTACAAGTAACATAAGCTTCCTTGAACTGTTCCCCATCTTGGTGGCATTGTCCGTCTGGCCAGAACAACTAAGGAACCAATCTATGGTATTCTGGTCCGATAACATGGCTGTTGTGGAATGTATCAATATTTAAAATGCAGAGTGTAAGATGATATTACATTTACTAAAGGAGATAATACTGCTGTGCATGAGAATAAATCTGCTGTTTAGAGCCAAACATGTGCCAGGAGTATTAAACCATGCCGCTGATGCACTCTCTTGCTTTAAGATGCAGGTATTCAGATCTCATCACCCAGAGGCAGCAGAGAACCCAATGCCTTTCCCAGAACAGCTTTGGCAGCTTGGTGCCCCCAGTATAGGACCTCGTGGTAGCTAGCCTAGCACCCAGGAGGGCATACAAAGGGGCATTTGGGGCTTACTGCTATTTCTTGGGGACAGTTGGGAGGACAAATGGCACAACACTGAGTCTGTCATTTCCTATTTAGGAACTATGAGAGATGAGGGGCGCTCAGTAGCATCAGCAAGGTGACCTATTGCAGCCATTTCCTTCTTCCCGAAGGCTAGGGAAAAGACTGGCACTTTTATGGTGCGGAAAGCCTTGAGAGGGTGGCAATGCCTACAGGGGGGGGAGCAGTTGGAAGTAAGAAGATCCATAGGAATACAGACATTGGCCACACTGATGAATGTTTCACACCAAGTGTGTACTTCAGCTGGGGAAGCACTTTTGTTCCAATTGGCTTTCTGTTTAGCGTTCTATGGTGCTTTCAGGATAGGGGAGCTGTAGTTGGCGCACATGCAGATTCAGGGGGACTCTGTATTTCTATTAATACCAGGTCCAAAACTGATCAGGAAGGCAGGGGAAAGGGGTGGTCTTGCGTAGGGCTGCCCCATCCCCAGGTTGGAGACATTCGTGGTGCAACGTCCAAGGGGCGCGGAGGCCATTACTTGTACACGCAGACGGGACCCCGCTCACTATTTTCCAGTTTAAGAGGGTCATGGGCATAGCCATGCAGAAAGCTGGTCTAGATCCAGGCAGTTTTGGGACCCACTCCTTTAGGATAGGGACCGCCACTGAAGAGGTGGCCAGGGGATTTTCTGGGAGCGAGGTACAAGGGATTGGTAGGTGTTTCTCGAATTGTTATAAACGCTATGTGCGCCTACACATGCTCTAGCGGTGTCAAAGATAATGAGCTGACGGTTGGTTTTCTTTCATGGTTTGATTTGCAGTTTCTACATCCTGTCATGCAGGGGGAAGCCTGCATGGGTCCACCATCCATCAAAGGCTTCGACATCCTGTCAGGCAGGAAGACAACAGTCAACATTTCAGCAACTCACAGTGCACGTTAGAGACCAGGTTCACACGAAACAGGATGTGTGGATAAGCGGCGACTCTTATGTAAGGAGGTTGCAAAAGCTCTTTTTTACAGGTACCTATGAGGTCAGGCAGGCAGGCAGGTGCAAAAATCTATTTTTATGGTCAGGGTGGTCTGCACCATAGTCAATTCAGGGACCTGGTGATATGCGCGCTGAGCAAAAATCAGGGACCCTCTGTCGTTTGTATTTTGCATTTAGGGGGTAAAGACCTGGTGCACCTGGGGCAGAGGGGCATAATAGAGACCCTGCTTACTGAAGTAGGGTGGTTGGCAAAGAGATGCCCTGAGGCAATGATAGTGTGGTCACAAATGATTCCTAGACTCAAGTGGAGCGGGGGTGAGTCTGTGTGGGCCTTAAATAATTTGGTTAAGAGGATTACCAACAAAATGGAGAAGTTATTCAGGACCCCGAAGCTCAGATAAATAAGTCATGGGTGCATCTGATGGGAGCCGTTTTTTCTGCAGGATGGTGTACATCTCTCAAGTTGTGGTAAACAGATATTCATGGAGAATATACTGGAATGGTTAGAATTATTATAGTATTATTGTTGAATGTTTCTATGAAGCATTTAGTGATAGAGGGTTACTTTCTTTTTGTTGTAGAGCATTCCCTGAGGAAGGGCTTGTTCACAGCCCGAAATGCATTGGGACTGTTAAATACTGGATGTTATGATTATTGGATTATGTACATGGAACCTATTACAGAAAACATGTTTTAAGTACTCATGAAGACAATGAGTTGGAAGTAAAAACTATATGAAACGGCATAATTGTGTGGATTACACTATTTGATGAACTTTATTTGAGCATTTAGACTTTGTGTCATTTAAGCGCTGTGCATCGGGGAGTCTTCCTCTAACCAGGGGAAGCTGGGTATTAGTCTTTCGTCTTCACGCTGACTGGCTCAGGCAGCATTATCCCTGGTGGCACGCCACAGACCATCACAAGAGTTTACATTTGGATTAACCTAGTTGCTGTGCAGGTCCTCTCAATTTCGTTGTTATTTCACTATTTTCTGGCCACAGGACCGAGCACGCGCCATTGTGCAAGATGAATTATGAATCAATATCCAACATGACTGAACTTTAGGCGGACACGTTCGCCTTCACGGCGGGGGACGCCGATAAGATCTATGGAATGATCCAGGAGGAAGTAATAGTCTCAGCCAATAGTCGCAGTGCTGAGAGTAACCTTAAACAATTGCTCTACTTATTAAAGAAGGAATCCAATCAGAAACTGCATGTATGTACACTTGTGCGGTATCACCGAGCCCAACGGATCCCCAGGGGCCTTCGGGTGCCCCTTAAACCATTACTATGCAAAAACAATGTGAGGTTTGTTGAGCGGTGGTACGCCATCCTCAACAAGTGCTCACTCGACTTGATTCTTCTTATCATTGAAGAACTGTCTAAAACGCTTGAAGATTTGGCACAGGATATCAAAAGCGTACGTAGTGAGCTGGACAATTCCATGGAGGCCAATGAACTCGCAAAAATGCTGGAAGACATCAATGTTCAACTTGATAAACATACTCGTGAGACACAGGAACGCAAGTTCCGGAAGTATAAAAGGGACACTATTGATTACAAGCTCGGCGAGGTATACACTTGGGCAGAAGTGTATGCCCGCCGACGCCCTAATCGCCCATACAATCCGTATTCGGAGAATGAAACGTCCTCATCTGAAGGAGACAACAGAGCACAACAACCCAGCAAACCAGTGGCTCGTGGTGAACAACAACAACCAAGTACCTCCAACACTGCGGTGCATTTTTTAGAGGAGGGCCAAGAACAATCAACCGACCCAGGCGGAGCAAAACCCGCCGAGGTAGAAAAAGAGTTACCCAAAGCCAAAAAGGGCAACCGCCGGAGATAATGAATCAGGATAACCTGGTGATCAACATTTCGTCCGTAGCACTGAATGAAGAAGAAACACGAGTGTTACAGAAAGGTCAGTCTTTCGTACCAACTACTAGAACTAATACTCTGGAACTTGAGGTTAGTGCGTTTAAATTGGTGCGTAATATCCGCTTACGCCATTATTTTCAGAATATAGTGACTACGCCTATGCCTGAGGAAGACATGTTATGAGGACTACGTCCCCACAGTAGATTCATGGCTCCCCTCAGCCATAAGATCATCGACACATTCGAAAACTTGGTCAAAAGGGATATTGCCTCATTACCTTTTCAAGCTCGGGTTAAGCATGAAAACCTGACCAAAAAAGAGAAAAACATTTTGCAAAAAATTGCTAACAACACGTCGATTGTTTGTCAAACAGCAGACAAAGGGGGCGCCTTGGTCATCATGGATGTCTCCTATTATGAAGAACAAGTCCATATACACACATCGGACACCAACACTTATGCTCCTCTGCAAACTGACCCCACCAATGAGTTTGTCCTTATCTTGAGTAAAATTATTGACCAGGCATTTGATAATGGAACTATCACCGATCGAGTCAGACGGTATCTTATGCCCAACCATCCGAAACCTCCAGTTTTATATATGACACCTAAGGTGCACAAGCATCCCACAAGACCACCATTAGGACCTATCGTATCCACCAAGGGCAGCATACATGAAACAACTGGAAAATTTTTGGACAGATACTTGCAGCCATTTGTTGTAAATACTCGATCACATGTCCGCGACACCACGGACTTCTTGAACAAACTTAAACAAGCTACGGATCCATTGGAGAACCAAGTTCTGATATTGTGTACTGTGGACGTGTGTTCTCTATACACGTCTATACCTCACGACCTTGGTATAGCAGCCATCGAACAAGAACTTTCTAATTCCAATTTGGATCCTGATTTACAAGTACTTCTCATGGAACTGATGATATTTACCTTATATCATAGCTATTTCAGGGTAGATGATAAATGGTTCCATCAACTTTGCGGGACGGCCATGGGCAATTGTGCGGCGCCGTCGTACGCGAATCTTTTCATGAAAGCTTTCGAAGAAACACATGCGACAATCCAACCAGCTTGGCAAACTTTTGGTAGACTCTATTTAAGATTCATTGATGATATCTTTATTCTATGGGCAGGAACTGAGAATACTCTTATTGATTTTTTGCAGTCTTTGAATGGTATCAATGACCGAATACAATTTACATGGACCTTTGACAGACATTGGATACATTTCCTTGATGTGAAAATTGAACGACAAGCTGGGAAATTGTCTACTACGATATTTCGCAAACCAACAGATCGTAACTCTACGTTGCACTATTAGAGTTTTCACAGATTAGGTTTGAAACGTAACCTACCATTTTCTCAACTGTTGCGTGTCAAACGCATAGTCTCCTCAGACAGTGTTTGCAAACAAGAAATAACCAACATGGTGGAGAGGTTCAGAGCACGCGGTTATCCGCAACAGACATTAGATCAGGCCGTGGCCCGGTGTGAGAAAACCAACAGGTATGATTTGTTGCAAATCTAGAGCAAAAGTGAAAACACTCGGATGGTGGTAGTGTCCAAATACACGGTCATCAGAAACGAATTTCGCAACATTATCACTAAACACTGGCCTTTATTAAGTCTGGAACAGGATTTTCAAGGAGCATTTGCACAGCCTCCCTTGTTTGCTTATACAAGGGGACGCAACCTGAAGGAGATGTTGACAAAACCTAAAGATCAGACGCAAGCAGAGACATACAAAGGTTTGAGACCGTGCTACAATTGTAGCAATTGTAACAATTGTATACCAGGGAATGTCACGAATCACCCCATGAGGGGTTACCCAATCAAACTGAGAGTCAATGCCACATGCAATTCTTCGAACGTTATCTATATGCTGAAATGTCCATGTGGGAAATGTTACGTGGGCCACACAGAGAGGAAAATACGTGTACGTCTACTAGAACACAAAAGTAACATTAGAACTGGTAACATTAAGTCAACAGTAGCTGCACATTTTCTGGCACATAACCACACAGTCGCCCAGTTGAAATACTTGATATAGGAACAAGTCGCAGTCACTCACAATAACAAGAACACACTATTGAAGAGAGAGAATTTCTGGATCCGTCTCTTGGCGACGATGCAGCCGCATGGATTAAATGACAGGATGGAATTCCTGTGTTACTTATAAACTGGGCACAATCTGCATCTTTTCTGATAGTATTGCCATATGCTTTTTTGCTTTGGTTTATGTCATGCATTTATTTGTGTATTTAATATTTTTCATTTTATGTTTTAGGTATGTTTAATTTGTCTGACACTGCCTGCGCTAGCTTGGTATAGCATTACACCTAGTGTACATTGTTGTTTAATGTGATGCTCCCTACTCGAGTAGAGGTTGACCATTCCAACATGGCGCTAGCGTTTTGTTCTCGTTAGTCCTATCTTTATGTTTACGGCTTTAGTTGCCGGTGTATTAATCACACGGAGACACTCGCGCTATTTTCGTATTGAGCAGCTTATGGAGAATAACAAACCAGTCTAGCAACGTGAGTACTCCTACGGGGGACTGTGTTTTTTGTTGAACACCCACGCTTGAGTTTTGCGCGTATTAGGTACCGCATGGCTTTAGGCGATATACATCAATGTGCACGGTAGCGCTTTAAACGGAGCTCAGGTATCATTAATGCACATGTGGCAGGGAGAGGGTGCCTTCACTGAGGATTGATAACGCACATATTGGGGCAATGTATACAACATTTTTCTTTGTATGTTGTTTAGTTTGAGGTTTTAATTTAATACATGCACCTTTTTGCAGTATAACTTAGTTGGTTAACGCCTTACACTTGCTGGTCACATTGTGTTTTATTAATGCATGTTCACCCCTAGGACTGGAACCAGCTTGATTTTTAGCATGTTGGTATGTTATGCATCAGCTTATATTGACGTTATGTATTATTGTTGAATGTTTCTATGAAGCATTTAGTGATAGAGGGTTACTTTCTTTTTGTTGTAGAGCATTCCCCTGAGGAAGGGCTTGTTCACAGCCCGAAATGCATTGGGACTGTTAAATACTGGATGTTATGATTATTGGATTATGTACATGGAACCTATTACAGAAAACATGTTTTAAGTACTCATGAAGACAATGAGTTGGAAGTAAAAACTATATGAAACGGCATAATTGTGTGGATTACACTATTTGATGAACTTTATTTGAACATTTAGACTTTGTGTCATTTAAGCGCTGTGCATCGGGGAGTCTTCCTCTAACCAGGGGAAGCTGGGTATTAATGGTTAGAAAGGCGCAAGGCGCAGGGCATGACCTTCTAGTGGGCAGAGGGGAAAGGCCAGATAGTCGGGCAACTATGCTGGCCACTGGCGGTAAGGTCATGATGGTGAGCATCATTTTCGGTCCTTAGCGGGCATCGCCATTGTCAAATAGGGACACCCGAGGGGGAGACAGAGGGTCTCTCATGGAACTCGAGGGGCAGTTACAGCTGGTAGGCTGGAGAGGTGATGGGGGAAAGGAAGTCTTGCTTCCAGTAGGCTGGTTGACCAATCCCTGCACTCAAGGGCGCAAGGATACATAACTGCAGCGCCCCTTTATGGGGTTAACATTGAGGGCATAGGAGGTCCAGGGGGAGGTATCCATCCGGTAAGCTGGGCCCCCTGTGCAAGCTCCCTCTGGTAGGAGGTTGAGACCTAGCTTGATCGGGATCTGGGGCCCCCAATCATTGACCTTGCTGTAGGCTCTAACAGGTTTAACCAGAAAGAGAATATCTACATTGCTTAACTTACAATAGGAATGGCTATGTAATAGAAGCATGTTAAGGTTACCCATTTGACATCTTCTACCTTTCAAGGTATTGAACTTTCTGCGTATTATACATAATGTAAATAATAATAATAATTTCAATGTTTGATTATTTTATTAAATAAATACGTCCGGGGTTGCTACGACCCCTAGTCCAAACAGTTGTGGTGTTTGCATTGCTTGCCTTCGGGGGAAGGGGGGTGGTGAGCCCCACCGGAGCTGGGAGAGTCCTGTACCCCAAGGGTCTTTGGTTTGATAAGGGGAGGGGGATCAGGCAGTACCAGACCATATTTCAAGGCGGGCACAGACTTGGGGCACGCCACCAGTATGGTGGGCGAACTGGGCTCCAGCACCTGGGGGATGCGGGGCATGCCATGCACAAGAGTGACGTGGCACCGGCCTCTCCTGACCCCCGCATGTGATTGGCTGTCAATGCGTGGACCAGAAGCACTTACAAGTGCTTCTATAAGTGCTTCCGGTTCACACGCCCGGCCAACGTCGGGCAAACCGGTCAGAACCGGCTTGCCCGACACTGCATGATAAAAGGCTGGGGAGTAAAGCGGACGGTCTCTCTTTTTGCCGCTCCCAGCCTGCAGATTACGAGATGGGTCAGGGCCTCAGTCGGAGGCCCCAAAGATTCTTTTTCCCCACCCACCCTCCCCTAAGGCAGATATATATTGTGATCAGTGTTTTCTATTTTAGGAGGAGTAATGTAAAAGAGTCTACTTGATTGATGCGTTGTCTTAAACTTGAAATAAAAACTATTTTCTTTTTCTTTACTAAATTGTTTCAATTTTCAGGAAAGTTATTTTGTCGTATTTTGTATGTGTTTTCCATGGTCAGGCGGTAAGGTCATGATTGGTGAGCATAGTTTTTGGTCCTTAGCGGGCATCACCATTGTCCAATGGGGACGCCCGAGGGGGAGAAAGAGGGTTTCTCATGGAACTCCAAGGGTAGTTACAGCTGGTAGGCTGGAGGGGTGTGGGGGTAAGGGAAGTCTTGCTTCCAGTTGGCTGGTTGGCCAATCCCTGCACGCGCATGCGCTCAAGGCCCACAAGGATGCATAACTGCAGCGCCCCTTTATGGAGTTAACATTGAGGGCGTAGGGGGTACCCAGGGGGGTATCCATCAGGAAAGTTGGGTCCCCGCACAAGGTCACTCCGGTAGGAGGTTGGGACCTAGCATGATCAGGATCTGGGGCCGCCAGTCAATGACCTTGCCGTAGGCTCTAACAGGGATACGCAGAAAGAGAATATCTACATCGCTTAGCTTTTGATAAGAATGCCTATGTACTAGAAGCATGTTAAGGTTAGCCAATTGACATCTTGTACCTATCAATGTATTGGACTTTCGGCGTATTGTACATAATGTAACTAATAATAATAATTTCAATGTTTGATTATTTTATGTAATAAAATACGGCCGGGATTGGTACAACCCTAATCCAAACAGTTGTGGTGTTTGCATTGTTTGCCTTGGGGGAAAGGGGGTCGGTGAGCCCCACAGGAGCCGGGAGGGTCCCCTACCCCTAGGGTCTTTGGTTTGGTAAGGGGAGGGGTATTAGGCAGTACCAGACCAAATGAGTGTAAGCTTTGTAAGTTAGCTAGGGGTCGTAGGTAAGAATTTCAATAGGGTAATTTTGGGTAATTCCAGAAGGGTATGCTTATATCTGATATGAGTGTGAACCTGAGGTTGAGCAGGGTTCCTTTAACAGGATACACACCACCAATGAAAGTGCTATATATGAATCGGACAAAACCATGCAGTTTCTTAAACCCTATTAGAAATGCAACAAAGAAAGCACTTTGCCACCATGGCACACACTGTGATTGCACTACTGTCACCACTCTGCAATGTATAGCTAGCATTGTTTGCAATAAATGTGTGGCACTAATATAATTACATTTTAAATGTAGATATTGTACGTAGACTGGAGGTGGAAAGAATACCGCTGCAAATACATTTCTCAAAAATGAAATGTCCACACATCACAAAACAGTAATTACACATAAATAGAGTATAATGTTACAACCCCATGCTGATATAAAATGATGAAAAAAACTGCAGGCAGTATTTAAACTAATTCACAGCATGATGTTCACTGTTCAATTTGATTTAATGTTTTATGTGTTATTCCCTGTATGCACTTTATTCAAATTCATCTACTCATCTAATCATCTCCCATTAAAATCAATGACCCATTTAGATTGTTAAAATGGAGCATACAGTCAATTGTTTCAACCACAGCACTGCTTCTGTGCCTTTGCAGGCTGGGCTGATGTACAGACCAATGTGCAATCACAGAACAGAAGGTAGCGTTCTTCTAATCTATCTATCTATCTTTCTATCTATCTATCAATCTATCTATCTATCTTTCTGACTATCTTTCTATCTATCTGTTGCTTTTTTGATAGCACTATTGCAAACACAGCAATAAAGATGACACATGATGGATTCATTTTCAATAATGTACCGTCATTTGAAAAATGTCCATGTATTGCGCATTTAATGCCATAGGATACTCATTTGATTTTGTCAGTCATCCAGATTGGATTGTTCTACGGACATGAACAAAAACCTAAGCAATCAAAACAAACTACACTGTCCCTTTGCTCAAGTATGTTTGTACCCATGAAATATACCGGTCTGGAGGCTCAGTAGACTAAAGCAGCCACTGCAGGGACCTGTGTTCGACCTCATGGTCAAAGGTTCAAATCCTGGTGGGTCCCACTCAGCCTTTTATCCACCTAAGGTCGATAAAGTTAGTACCATTGAGTTGGGTAACAATAAACAGCTGTTATTCGGTGCAGAACACCTACGGGTAATCGTGTGCTTTAGAAATACACCTGTTATGTTATATACACAAAGTATAAATGTAGAGAAATTTTATTAGAACATTGCAAAATAAACATCAGTGGCACTCTGCCTCCAAAAGACAAAGGCATAAAAACAACTCTTAATATTTTCACTAACATCACACTTATTAGCATAAATAAGCAATATGTCATTTTCTTTCAGTAGACGTGATAGTTAACTCATTTATCTTACTTACAAATTCATATTACTGCTTCCCAAAAATATCTTCTAATTTCAAAATAAATATTTATTTCACGCTAAGTGAACTAAACATAGCAACAATAGCAAAGAAGCAGAAAGGTTCATATGTGATAAATCATTAATGCCCTCTTGGGGCTTTCGTGACATTTACATAAAACTTTGGCCTCATAATTTATTAGATCACCAAAATGCCTTGATATAATAATCTGTATCTTTTACATAGTACACGGGAAAACATTGCAATAGCCCCACTAATCTAAACCAATCTAGATATTGGAAATTGGCATTTCTGGACGAATTAGGATTACCAGATCTGTGGTCCCTGTGTTTTTTTCCTGCAGAGTTTTATATAGCGCGAACTCCACCCGAAGACATCACGTATCAGAGTGCTTTACATGAGAACCAGCGGGCATATTATCAAGAACTGCGATAAAATTATTGCCGCTTTAGCGGCTTCCTGCCGCTTAAACGGCGATAATGGGCTTGATAATATGTCCTTGTGAATTCCCATAGCAGCTCAGGTTCTGGTGTTAACCCATAGCAGCCCAGGTTCTGGTGTTAACCTGGGCTGCTATTGAAATTCACAAGGACATATTATCAAGCCCATTATTGCCATTTTAGCGGCAGGAAGCTGCTAAAGCGGCAATAATTTTATTGCAGTTCTTGATAATATGCCCCCAGTTTTGTTACAGATGGGCAAATTAATTTTTGTTAGTCGCAGGCAGATTAAGTGATTTGCCCAGAATCACAGGAAGTTTAGCGTCCTTGCCGAGACTCCAACCCTGTTGAGACTCAAACCCTGTTCCGCAGCTTCGAGGTCAACCGCTCTCCCCCGTTGTTTTTTACCGGAAATTAAAATACGGGGGAAAATAGGGACTTGATAGGGGAATCAGCACCAAAAATACGGGACCGGTTAGCAATTTCTCGTTGTTAAGGGCACCCCAAGGTCCAAATTGCCATATCATAAACTCTCACATTCCCCTTCCCGAGTTAGTGACCCTCCCTTAATCCCCTCCACTGGGTAAACATTAATGACAACAGGGACCCCTTAATGATGCTCCTAATTCACGGTTTAAAATGCAATGTCTTGTTAGTGCGTGCATCTTGTACATATTTTCATTATTGTTGTGCTGCTTCCGGTTCTATTTTGTTTTTTTTAATCTATGATTTGTACTGGAACTTCTGGAAGTCATGTTTGTCAGTGATGAATCCGTGAGAGTGCACGTACATTTTTATTGCTCGCTCAGAAATCCTTGCTCCTAATCAGGCTCTGGGGTGCCGGTGGTCTTCCTAATGGCCTTTTCATTCACTTAACAACTGGTAAACAAATATTTCCTCTTGTAATTAATGGCGTCCCCCCACATTTCCTTTGGCAGCCCCTTGCATCCGTCGGGGGAGGGCGCTCCGACAAGGGCCGCCGGCCGATCTGCGAGGGGGCTTCGCCGCCCCTGGGCTAGGAGCCCCCCGCTGCGAGCCCTGCCCAGATCTTTACATGCCCAGTTGGCCCCAGCAAGACTCCATTAACTTACAGAGGCCTCCGACGAGAGCCCCATCTGGGGCTTAAAGCACACAAATCTGCCGTCCTGTCTCCGAAGGCTGGCGACATCTGCACAGACCGAGGAGCGGGTCCATCTTAAACAGGGCAGGGGCGGGAGCATTGTCTGTCTGGGGGCTTCTGACAGGCGGCCTCCGAGGGGTCCGTGCGGAGATCCGTGCCACTGAAACAGACACATGTTAGAAGGTAGTGTGGAAAGTGATATCTGTCTGCCCTGCTATTTTACGAAAGACAACGGGTGCATAAAAGGTTTTACAACCACTAAAGAAATCATTAAATATGTTGCTTTTTCTGTTATTTAGCCCGCTACATAACTATCAGCGTCTCATATCCCAGTACCCACATCATGGCCACATGTATGTAGCACACGCACTTTATTTATTCCATAATTTGAGAGTAACAGACGTGGAACAAACCTGGTTACCAAAATAATATTAACAATGGGTCCGCTTCTTCAGTTTTGCGAATACATGTGAAATACATAAATTCTTGAACATAAAGATTTCAACAAAATTAAAGAGTCACAAGCCATCCCTGGCTAGTCCTAGCCTAGATCGAGATATTTCAAATTTAAGTGAGCATTATTCTGGTTCCGTTCACTTTAATGCCCCTTTAAAATAAAAGATATAGGACATTATCATTAAATCCTATAAAACAGCTGTAACAATTTTTAACTCGATTGACCCTATTTGCAACTTAGACATGTGGCATTTATCAAAGGCATTTTTTACTATTTTTATAGCTACATTTTTTATCTCATTACTTATTTTCATTTTGTTATTTTTTGTTAACATTTTTTGTGTCGTGCAAATGAAAAATAGAAATGGTACATAGATAGAGAATGATGGCTTTTGATAAGAAGATGCAGTGTGAATGATAAGTGTTAACGACCATCCTGAATCTCAAATAGGGTTCTTCTGCTCAGCTGGTCTCTAGAAGAAGGTTCAATATGAAGATAACATGACCAGAGTAATCTCCCATCTTAATTTTCCAGAAACTTGGGAAACAGAAGGCCTTATGAAGAAATTGGCGGAAGTGGGACAGCCAGCTAAAAAATGGCAGAAGTCCTTCTCACATTAGTTAGAGGGAACAGAATCTAAATGCACTATAAATAGGACAGATGTCCTACATCTGTTAGGTTTTAAGTAAGTCTCGGAGGGGCAGATTTATGAGGCACTTGCGCCACGTTTACGCCGCTGTTGCGTCACGCAAGGCGGCGTAAACGTGGCGCATCCCTACGAACGATTTACAACGTGACGCATCTAGGCAGATGCGTCACGTTGTAAAGCCCTGCGCCGCTTGTGGGCGTTCCGGCGCAGGGTGGGCGTTCCGGGGCAGGTGCGCCTCGCAAAAGTGGCTGAGTGAAATCTATAAGATTTCACTCAGTCACTTTCAGGCCAATGCTGCGTCAAAAGCCTGCGCCTGCTTGAAGCAGGCGTAGGTCTTGACGCAGCATTGTTAAGATGGGGCACCCCCGAGCCTTGCTGGAGCTGCGTCGCGCTTGCGACGCAACTCCAGCAATGCGCCACCTTTACGGCACAGATGCGTCACGCATCTGTGCCGTTTTTTCCCATGGTGCGCCGCATTATAAATGCGGCGCACCATGGGTGGCGGAGCTGTGGCGCACTGTGGCGCACATTAACTGGCGCATCCCTGGGGATGCGCCAGTTAACATAAATCTGCCCCGGAGTCTTTATATGGGTGTAGTTCCACTTAGATTCATCCTTCTGAAATGTGGCATAGATGAAGTAGAGCCCCTGCTCCATGAACCAGGCATTTTTATTTTATTTTAAAAAAAAGATTTTTATTGACGTTCATACAGTCATTGTCACAGATTGTACAAGAACAACGAATAAAGTGGAATCCAAAATAATATCTTAAATCATATATGAGACGAGAGTGTATAAAAGAAAAAGGCAAAAAATACATTGGTCCATATTCAGTCAAAGTACAAGCTCCAAATTTTCTCAAACTTTTTTGTCCCTCCTCCTCTTTGTGCATACAAAAATTCATTCTGCTTAACTTTCTTCATTTTTTGCAGCAATGTCATAAACATAGGAACCTCAGTTGACTGCCATTTCTGAAGAATCAAGGATTTGGCAACGGCCATCATAATATACACTAATTTAACCAGCTGGTCTCCAATTTCCAGATCGGCATCGTAACCAAATAGTATTAATTTAACATTATAACAGATACCAAACTTATAGTGTGTTTGAAGAAAGGAGAAAATTTCCTCCCAAAATGAAAAAATATTAGGACAATACACCATTATGTGAGACCAGTTGGCAGGGGTAAATTGTTGGCATCTGAAACAGTTGGCAGGAGCAGTCATATACATCTTAGCTATGCTTGCCGGGGTACAGTATAACAACCATTTGCTGAAAAATCACATTCTTCTCCAATTCGAGCCTCTTAGTACACTGAAATTTAACTTATTTATGGTCTTCCAAGTGTTAAGGGTCATACAAAAATTTTCCTGATCTTGCCACTTTTTACATACTTTAGAGCTCAGATTTGGTTCGATACGTTTGGCGAGACATCTTTTCCATTCCTCTAGCTTCCTAGTCAACATTATTGAAAATAACTCATACCATAACTGAGATGGCATACTTATATGCCTAGGATCAATTTGTACCAGGGTTTTATGAATTAAATTATAGGATCCTAATAACAAAAAATTCCCCTGCGTTAAAAAAGACATCTCTCCCTGGTTATTATTATTATTATTATTAACGAGTTTTAATATAGCGCCTGGTTACCATTAGGCATCCCCGCGCTCTTCCAGAGAAAGGCCACTACCACACAAAGCGCCAGAATTAGACCGGGAACAGGAAAGTTTTTAAGAGTTTACGAAACCGTAAAAAACTCGCTTCCGAGCGCAGGTACAGGGGGAGAGAGTTCCACAGGATGGCCACATTTATAGAGAATCTTCTACCACCTGTTCTTGCCTTCCTCGCCCTCATGACCAGCAGCAGATGTTGATGGTCAGAACGAAGAGAGCGGGAGACCTTGTAAGACTGGACCATATCCCCGAGAATGGGTGGGCCTTTCCCCTGTAGTATCTTATGGGCTACACAGAGTGCCTTAAATTTCACCCTCTCTCTGACGGGAAGCCAATGTAGTGCCTTCAGTGAAGGACGAGCCGACTGGCGCCTAGGAATGTCCGTCAGGAGCCTGGCGGCCGCATACTTCCTGATGAGTGCCGATTCCATAGTTTGTGCATTCTGCACTTGCTGCAGTTTGTTTAGGGTGGACTCTGGGGCGCCCAAAAACAGTACGTTACTGAAGTCCAGCAGCGAGATGATAAGCCCCTGAATAAGTAACCTCCTAGAGGCCGCTGGAAGGAGAGGTAGGATCTTCCGGGCTGATTGGAGCAGGCCAAAACACACGCCTGAGATCTTTTTTGCGTGTGTTTTAAAAGAAAGGTCCTGCTCAAGCCACACCCCCAGGCTCTTGATCTCCTGCTTGGGGGTGGGTACAGGTCCCAGGCAGCTGGGCCAACTGCTAGGTGGTAAGGAGGGAGGGGAGTTCCCAAGCAACATCAGTTCTGTTTTGGAGCCGTTGAGCTTAAGAGCTGAGCTACACATCCATGTGAAGATCTTGTCCAAGCACGTGTGCAGCCGGTCAGGATGGTGAGTTACCTGGGGAAGACCTACCACCAGATGGGTATCATCAGCATAGCTGATGATCTTGATACCCAGAGGCAGTACCACACTCTCCAGGGGGGCCATATAAATGTTAAATAAGGTAGGGCTCAACGATGAGCCCTGTGGCACACAAACACTGGAGAGGTACTGAGGGTGATTTCTCATGGCCTTCCCACACCTCAAATGTCCGACCTTCCAAAAAGGAAGCGAACCACTTGAGGGCCATCCCGGAGACCCCCACCCCGACAGCCGATGGAGAAGCACCTGATGGTCTACGGTGTCAAAGGCAGCACTAAGGTCCAGGAGGATCACTGCCACCGATCCCCCTGAATCCAAAATGCTCCTTGCACTCTCCACGACTGCCAGCAGGGCAGTATCGGTCCCCTGACCGGGACGAAAGCCAGTTTGAGATTTGGCCAGAAGGGAGTTGGACTCCAGGAAGCCAGATAGGCGACTATTCACCAGCTTCTCCGCCACCTTGCTAAGGCCGGGGAGCAGGGAGATAGGCCTAAAGTTGGCGAGGTCGACTGGGTCCAGGTTAGGCTTCTTCAACAGAGCCTTCACAACCGCTCCCTTCCAGCTAGGGGGTACCACTCCTTGGGCAAGAGACAGATTTATAAGGTCCGTCACTGGCCGGCCGATGGTGGGGGCTACCTGCTTCAAGTACTTCATGGGTGCAGGGTCTTTCGGAGAACCACTTTTCATGGTTATCAAAGCTGCGAGAACTTCTTCCACAGTGACAGGGCAGAGAGAAACCAGCTCTACCGATCGCACCATGGGCTGAAGCCCTGGGCTACCATCCGAGGCAACATCCTCGGTGAGCCGGGGGAGAGATGCAAGGATGTTATCAATTTTTGTCTTGAAGAAGGAGGCCAGTTCGGAGCATTTCTCACGTGGGTCCTCGTGAATGACCTGAGGTTCGGGGGCTTTCAAAAGTTCTTTAATGACCCGAAATGATTCCTTCGAGGAGTTGGCCGCAGAGCCAATTCTCTCCGCAAAGAATCCAGATTTAGCTACCCGAATAGCAGATTTGTAGGTACTAAGAGCCGTCCGATATTCTCTCCGGCTCGTTTCGCTCCAATCTTTCCTCCATGTCCGCTCCAGCCTCTTGCAGCCCTTCCTCAATGTCCTCAACTCAGATGTGTACCAGGGCGCAGATCCCACTCTCTTACCCCCGGTGAGTTGTTTCTTTTTGGGGAGGAGAGCATCCAGTGAGTTGGTAAGCCAGGTGTTAAGATTCTCATCCGCGACTAGCGGATTAGACCCAGGGGGAGGCCGCGACGCCTCCAAATGTGCCGCCCATTTATCAACTTGGAGCCTAGAACAGGTTCTATCCATGGTGTAAACCCTATGGGCCCGCGCAGCTGAGATGTCAAACTGCCACTGGGCAGGCACCATAAAGTGGTCTGTCCAAGGCAGGGCCAACGGTGGAAATGCTCTGAGGCCAATCGAGTTGGAAAGTATAGGGTCCAGCAGGTGGCCTTTCCCATGTGTGGCACCCGAGTTGGCCAGGTTGAACCCAAAAGTTTTGAGATCGCCTAGCAGATCTGCTCCCGGAGAATTAGAAGGGTCGTCAAGGTGGATGTTGAGATCACCTAAGATGACAAAGTTACCCGTTGAGGAAGCCAGAAGTGCAGTTGTTTCTAGAAGGGAGTTGAGAAAGTTTCCCAAGGTTCCTGGTGGACGATAAATGAGCAAACCCGCCATAGATGCCGTAGGTGATAAGCGAAGAGAGAACTGATAGCTCTCACAGTCGCTCACTCCTCCATCCTGAGCCTTACAAACTAGTGAGTCCCTGTGGAGGATAGCAACTCCACCTCCCCTCCCCACAGGCCTGTCCCGATGGGATATGAGAAAGCCTGGAGGGAGTGCTCTGACGATGTCAGGGCCTGAGCTGGAGGAAGTCCAGGTCTCAGTAAGGAATAGCACATCCAGGTCATAGTCCAAAATAAGGGAATTGATCTCAGTAGCATGCCTGGGTAGAGACCGACAATTCAGTAACGCCATGGAGAGCACTGACTTAACGGGAGCCGCATTCCGATCCACGGTACAAGCCCTACAAGGCAGAAACGGCAATGATCCTACCTGGGCGAATTTACAAGTAATAGGGTGGGAAGGCCGCCAGGACATGAGTTCCTCCCTCCCATACACTATAGAAGTACGAGGAGGCTCCAATAAATCGGGCATAAGAACTGGCCCTGGGCCCGTCTGGGCCCGGACGGGCACAGACGTGCTGAACTCTGGCGTAACTCCAACGTCAGTCCGGCGTCCCTGCTGCGCGTAGCCGCTGCGCGTAAGCATGGCTCCCTAAATAGTCTCCAAACGAAATGGAGAGAGGACTTGCTGGTGCGCTAGAACCCACTCACCCAAGATGGCCGCCACGAGTCAGGGGCGAAGGACCCGCAAAACGCGGTGAGCTACCACAATTAGAGTGCAGGTGAGATGGAAGAGGTGGGGGAATGCGAGGCCAGGCAAGGTAAGACCAGGGGATAATTCTAAAAGTAAATTCTAAATAAAATACAAAACGGGTGTTTTAAAAGCTGGCATTGGGGGTGTTGAGCCATGATCCCTCTTTTAGAAAATCTGATAATGTATTGAAGCCCGTACGGTACCAAGTTAATACAACTTCTAGCTTAATTTTAAGCCCTAAATAGACAAAAACATAAAGTAAGGGAGTCAATTGATCAAACTGCGGAAGAGAATATCTTTTGAGCATGGCATCCCGTTTTTTTAAAAAACAATTCATTATTTTATATCTAACGAGTGTCGGAGATATAGGTACTTGAAGAGGAGAAGGGATTTGAGCCTCAGAGCAAATTTGATCCAAAAAATAATTAATGAATAAGGCAGGATCCCGAATTCCACTTTTAAATCTATTCAGATATTGTGCAAAGTATGCATTATAGTAGTCTTTGATATTGGGTAGCGAAAGACCGCCCTGTTTAGAATCTACATACAGTGTCCCTATAGCTATACGAGGAGACTTTTTCCCCCATATAAACCCAGAGAACAGAGATTCTATTCTAGAAAAAAAGGTGCCAGGCAAAAAACAAGGGATGGTTGAAAACAAAAAATTAAAAAGTGGGAGTATGGACATTTTAATCAGGGCCACCCTGCCCAAAATTGATAATGGCAGCGAGTTCCATTTGGCGAACATAGAACGGACCTTCTGAGCCAAGGGGTCAAAATTAAGTGAATATAGATTTAGTACTGAAGCAGAAAAAAGCACCCCTAAATATCGCTTGGGTGTGGGATTAATACATATGATTAGATCTGGGTGTAATTCTGGATTTGAGCCATCACATACCAGAATCTCAGTCTTTTTTTTATTAATCCTATACCCACCTAAGGCTTCAAATTCTTCAAAAATTTGTAGGATGCAGGTCTGTGATTGAATATCAGGTTTAATCAATAACATGATATCGTCCGCATAAAGTTTGATTTTAGCCATAGAACTAATCGGAGGGGCAACATTCACCGCATTATAGATTGCAACTGCCAGTGGCTCAATAAAGAAAGCAAAAAGAATGGGTGACAGGGGGCACCCTTGTCTAGTGCCACGTTTAACTAAAACTGAACCAACAGAAATTGAGTTAATAATAATATTAGCCTTAGCACAGAATACAAATTTTGAACTAAATTAATAATTTGTAAAGGAATTCCAAAGTGCTCTAAAATAGTAAAAAGAGTTGTCCATACCACCAAATCAAAAGCTTTTTCAGCATTTAGAAATAAAACTAATGCCGGAATGTACCTTGTCTGAAAGAAATCTAGAGCCTCCACCAAAAAGTGTGTGTTAGTACCTAATTGACGTCCAGCAATAAACCCATTCTGATTGGGGTGAATAAGGTCTGCTGCAACAGTGTTAAAGCGAATTGATAATAGTTAGGTAGTAATTTTGTAATCTGTTTTCAGAAGTGTGATGGGTCTATATGAATTAGGATCTTTCGAATTCTTGCCCTTCTTCGGAAAACTCACAACTATATCTTCATGAAAAGAATCTGGAACCTGCACCCCTGCCAACATGGAATTCAATAATTGAAGTAACATATCAGAAAAAGCTGAAAATAAGACCTTAAAAAACTCAGCAGGAAACCCATCCGGGCCACATGCTTTACCGATCGGTAGCTCTTTAATCACCGATTCTAATTCTTCTTTAGAAAACAAATTTATCATAGTACTTTGGTCTAGATGAGAAAGTTGGGTCGTCTCATACTTTTCCAAGAAATTAGAAAGCTTTAGGGAGTCTATATCTTGCCGTTGACTGTAAATCTCTTGGTAATGTGAAAACATAATCGAGCCTATTTCTGCCGACTGTGATACCTCCCTATGTGTTTTTAGGACATTTTAAACACCGAATCTGATTTGCAGCAGCTTGCTCTTTCACCTGCCAAGCTAAGAGTTTACCAGTATAGTTACTTTCCTCGTAGATTTTTTGTGAATGTCTACGAAAGGCTTCTTCACTTTGTGTAAAATAAGTGGAACTAAGTTCACGTTTTGCTTCATTTAGAAGACTCTGAACATGATTAGATGGATTAGACAGACGTTGCCGAGTTAAAGTCTGAATTTTCTGTTGAAGTAAGTTTCGAGATTTTCTAATGGCTGACCACTCCGCTGCATCTTTACTAATCACTATCCCACGAATGAAGGCTTTCAGGGAGTCCCATATAACATGCAGCGGGGCCATACCAGAATTACTAACAATAAAAGAATTTATCTCATGGGTCTCTTGTAACATTATTACCGAAGGATTCTCCGTTTTAATCCATGATTCAATCGCTCACATTTGTTTCTTAATATTTAAACCGTTGACATTGAAGGAAATTATTTTAAACTCTGTGCTAGACATTTAATAATACCCAGCATTTATAACACAAATTCACAGACAACCTGGCCAATTTCTGCCCCGATATCCTTCCTTTGCACACGAACAAAAAGCAACATTCCATAATCATAAACAGATAGAACTTCAATGATTTTTGCTTTATCATCCCCCCTACCATACTCCCGCCCCCAACCCTCTTGAACCCAGCCCCGTGGTCCTGCTCTACTCCTACTACTCCTTCCCACGCTGACCACATGGCGCTAACCCCTAACTTTGAGGTGCCTTGTTATTGCACCTCCTAACTCCATGAATCCCCTTATCCCGACCACCTAACCCCACCTCATAATAAGCCAGAAAACCAGAATAAGCCAATATCAATTCGAAATTAGGTCAATAGCCAGGTCAGGAGACCCAAAAGAAGTCACAACTCTCCATGAGATCCAAAACATCTGAAGATTAGCACGGAGATTCCCGTACCTTAACTATACACTTATATACAGTTTATGAAATTAAATCAGCAAATTAAATCAAATTAAGTCCAACTAGTCTTGAGAAATCTTACGAAGGAGCCATTGTGCTTCTTCTATGTCAGTCAATATGTGAAATTTGCCTTTCACAAGAACTTTCAATTTAAATTGTGGCCTTTGTACGCATTGCATTTAAGAATTAGTTTGCAATTGAGCATAAAAATATATTTAGAGGGGCTTTGCGTCAACAACTGGTGGTTTTGAACATATCTCCAGAGCCAAATTTGATAAAAGTGTCATTCACATTGTGGGGCAGCTCTGGGGAATATTTCCTATTCCCCATCTGTTCATCACCTACTAGTGTGGTCATTTGTCTTCCAGTAAGCTGCTATATTGTGATTGGTAAGATGCATTCTGCAACTGGTGCATTTCTGTCAATCTAAGAGAGGGCACAGTCAGGGCTGATGCCCCCTGCCCACCAGCTCATTTCCTCACTGATACGCTCCTCATCTCAGCCTTGTCCCTCTTCAACTTTCCGTCATCAGCTACCATGTCTACTGCCACCTAACCAGTGGTCGAAATGGGGGATAACTGAGTGGCACGACTTGCCCCGTTTTTAATTTTAGAAAAATATTTCCCCTACTTTTTATGAAAATATAATCGTTTTGGGACAGTTAATTCCGACAGTTGAAATGCTTTAGCCGAAGTGTAAGGCAGGGAGTCGCCAGTACTGTAAAACTGAGGAGAGGCAGACAGCTAAACAAGCCTTCTTGCCAGGGTGCCTGCTTCACTGAAAGAAATGTAAATGTGCGCAACTGGTCAGTCTGCAAATGCAAAGGGTGCTTGGAAGTCGGTATTGGCTTTAATTGATGTAATCTATTGAAATCGCCTGCTGACATAAATTTATTCTTTTTGAGAGGTATTGTAAGGGAGCAACTAGCCAATCTGTCAAGTGTGTGCTTTTAAAAGACAGTTATAGACACAAGTTTGAGTCCTGATGACACATCTTTATTCCTTTTGGGAGGTATTGTAAGGGAGCTACCAGTTAAACTGTAAAATGTGTGCTTTTCAATGACAGTTATACATTTTTTTTCAAACTACGTACAGTTTGGGTTTTCCTAAAATCTATATCTTGGAAGCATTTTGTAGCAGCCTGTACTATACTGTGTGTAATGCAAGTCTAAAATAACGACTCACAAGTTTGCTTTGCTTTCTGTCATAGACAGGGTCCTTGTAGCGCTACACAAGTCAGTATTCTCAACTACACCAACCAGGATTCTATTCTGTGGGTCTCTGGTGCAGTGTATCAATTAATAGATGCTTCATAATGTGCGATAGTGAGTTTCTCAATGATTAACATAACTTGCATTTCATTTTAATTTAAGTATGTAGTTACATGAAGTGGAAAGGCCGAGAAAAGCTACAGAGTATTTTTTAAGCCACTCCATTGACCACGCTTCCCACACTCACTAACCCTCCCCATTGTGTGCAGTATCACAGTTCCCATACTTTTTTTATGCACTTTGACTACTGCACCCAACCAAGCTATAATCACAAAACACAATGCAACATTTTAAAACTCAGAAAATACAAAACAATAACACACCAAACAGCTGCATATCGCAACAATACAACACATGAAACAACAACATACAACAACATAATTTAATATACATGCTGCTAAATACCCATCTGAGACCCTGGAAAGGTAGGACTGCAGTTTCTAATGAAGGGAAGGAGGTTTCTAGATAAGGCCTGATTTTTGCCTGTACTGGTTATTGTTACAAGAAGCCCAATATCAGTCAGGTGTAGAGACTTGATATTTCATCGGACACCCTGTTTTGAATACACATGTTTGGAGGCAGCCCTGTTGCTACCTTCTGAGAGAGCTGTCACTTTACACAAAAGGTTCTTATCCCTTATATACGGAAAAAACAGGAAATGATGTACAGGAACAGGAAGTGACAAAAAAGGAAGGAGAGTTGTCACTATCTTGGATAGGGAAAGAGAGAAGTGCATTACAGAAAGATCGCCATGTTAGGAAGGTAAGCAACCCTCCCCTATAGCCTTCTGGGAGCAAGATGAAGGGGAGAGCAACAATATGTCCCCCAAGAAAGGGGATCACCAGAAGCCCACACCAGGTGAGTGCAATGTCCCAAGGTGCCTTGGGAAGCGGATGGGCAGCTGTGCAAGTATGCGGTGTGCCCAAAAACCAACAGGCATCGCGGGTGCTTTACGCGATGCCGTTGAAATGGCCATAGTGGGCTGCGAAGCAGTACCGCGGTGCCCCCAAGGAGGAGGGAGGGGCGCCGTGTGTTGCACCGTTGCCGGTGAAGAGGAAACAGGCAGCACTACTTGTCGCGAGTCGGCCTGCGGCGTAACATCTCCAACCCAAAAGTCACAGAGAACACCAACCACCCCTCCCAAGAACTCTGTGACACCCTCTCAGATTACTTCCACAGCAAGATCACCAACATCTACTACAACTTCAACCTACAATCCTCCACCCTCAACCCGCAACGACATCAGCCAACCAGTAAACATCAGACAAACCATTACCACCTGGTCTCCACTCACTGCTCTGACCACCTCAGCCATCATGTCTTCCATCCACTCCAGGGCGCCACCTGACCCCTGTCCCCACCACCTCGACAACCTTGCAATGAACCCAATCAGCATGCAACTCACCAGGATCCTCAACACCTCGATCTCCACAGCAACCTTCCTGGATATATGGAAACACACAGACGTCAGACCCCTCCTAAAGAAAGCCGAAGCAGACCCCAGTGACCTCACAGACCCAGTGACGTCCAATCTCCCTGCACCTCTACCCAGCCAAAGTATTCAAGAAAGCCATCAACTAGCAGCTCATTAAATTCCTGGAACAAACCCACCTACTGGACACCTTACAATCAGTATTCCAGGCCAACCACAGCACTGCGCTGATGGACTGCGGCCCTGTTTCTCCTCAATCTCTCATCAACGTTTGACACTATCTCTCTCAACACCCTCATCTATAGACTGTACAGCACAAGCATACAGCAAGACACCCTCAATTGGATCCCTCCTTCCTCACAATATACACTCAGAGCATCTGACTACCTCTCGTCACCTCCGCACTCAAATACATCATGTGCATCATACCACAAGGATCATCCTTCAGCTCCACCCTATTCTACAATTACATGATCCCCCTCGCAGACGTCATCAAATGTCACAGACTCAGCATAATCTCTTACGCAGATGACACTCAACTGATCGTCTCACTCACTGAGGACCCCTCCAACTGTAAAATCAAATTGTGCAACACCATGACCATCGTAGCTAAGTGGATGAGAGTCAACTTCCTCTAACTCAACCAACTCCGACAACACTGAAGCACTGATCTTCAGGAAGAACACCTCTGCATGGGACCACAGTTGTTGACCTGCTGAACTCGGCCCAACACCCACATCTACCGACTACACATGCAACCTCAGTATTGTCCTCGACAACCAACTTACTAGAAAATAACAAGTCAATGCAGTCACCTCTTCCTCCTGCTTCCACACTCTTCGCATACTCCGCAGAATCTTCAGATGGATCCTAACCAACACCAGAAGGACCATCATGCAGACCCCCCTCACCAGCCGCCTTGATAACAGCAATGCCCTCTATGCCGGCATCTCCACCCTTCTCCTCAGACGATTCCAGACCATATAGAACATTGCAGCCAGACTCATCCTGGTCCTCCCCAAACGATCCCACATCATCCCCCACCTGAGAGACCACCACTGCTCCCCATTCAGAAGAGATACCAGTTCAAGATTCTCACGCATGCCTAAAAAAAGCCACACATAGAATAGGAGCTGGCTTTTTGGGGAATTTTTCAGGCTACCAAGTTTATGAAGCTAAGACCGAGATAATGTTGTGGGACATTGTTTGGGAGGGTGGAAAGGTCAAGAAATTTCTCAGGTACTTGGAAATAAGTATAGCGCACAACCTTAATAGTAGGGGTTGGCGGAGTTCACAAAGTAACACTTTGCATAAAAACTCAGTGGAATACAGCAGAGTTCCGCTCCAACCTAGTCATGTGCCCCCACTTCCCCACCTCCTCTCCTCACCTTGTCACTTCTTGTGAAGAAGGTGGTGGACACTCCAGGCAGCTACTCCTGTTATAGCTCTCATTGTCGATGAGGACGAGAAGCATCTATCCATGCAGCAGGAAGCCCTGGACTATCAAGACGGTTTGGGGTTGTGCGGCCCGCTCCATGGCTCAGGTTGCTAAGAGACCACTTCTTTCCTCTACAGAGCAGCACCACGGCTGCCTGCAAGTCACATCACTGGTCCAGACAGAGCTTAACGGCTGTGACACAGCAACACAAGAAAGCTGAGTAGAAACGGAAAATGGTAAGAGCCTGATAACCTACTAAGACTATAGTCCAAGCTGGCTCCTTCAAATCCACTCTTTCCCCCTTGACAGAGCTTCTAATTATACAACACAGAATCTACTTCAAATTATAGTTTTTAAGTCCTCATTAGAAATATATTTATGTCAATCAATCAATCAAAGCATTTGTAGAGCGTGGTACTCACCCGCGAGGGTCTCAAGGCGCTGGGGGGGGGTCACTACTGCTCAAAGAGCCAGGTCTTGAGGTGCTTCCTGAAGGAGAGATGGTCCTGGGTCAGTCGAAGGTGGGCGGGGAGGGTGTTCCATGTCTTGGCCGCCAGGTAGGTGAAGGATCTTCCTCCGGTGGTGGTTCTGCGGATTCGTGGAACGGTGGCGAGGGCGCGGCTGGCGGATCGGAGCTGGCGGGTAGTTGTGTAGTACGTGAGGCGGTTGTTGAGGTATTCGGGGCCTGTGTCATGGAGAGCCTTGTGTGCGTGGGTGAGGAGCCGAAACGTGATCCTCTTGCTGACGGGTAGCCAGTGCAGGTCTCTCAGGTGGGCGGAGAGTTGGCTGTGTCGGGGGATGTCCAGGATGAGTCGTGCGGATGTGTTCTGTATGCGTTGAAGTCGTTTCTGTAGTTTGGCAGTGGTCCCCGCATAGAGGGTGTTCCCGTAGTCCAGTCGGCTGGTGACGAGGGTCAGGGTGACCCAGTTTCTGGTTCCAGTGGGAATCCAACGGAAGATCTTTCGGAGCATGTGGAGGGTGTTGAAGCAGGAAAAAGAAGCGGCGTTGACTTGCATGGTCATCGTGAGGGAGGAATCGAGGATGAATCCCAGGTTGCGTGCGTGGTCCGTTGGCTTGGAGGGAGTGCCCAGAGCCAGGGGCCACCAGGAGTCGTCCCAGGCGGAGATGGATGGGCTGAGGATGAGGACTTCCGACTTGTCTGGGTTCAGTTTCAGGCGGCTGAGCTTCATCCATTCTGCGACGTCTTTCATGCCTTCCTGGAAGCTGTCTTTGGCGGTGGCGGCGTCGTTGGTGAGGTAGAGGATCAGTTGGGTGTCGTCGGCATAGGAGATGATGTTGAGGTTGTGCTTGCGTGCGATAGCTGCGAGGGGGCTCATGTAGACATTGAAGAGGGTGGGGCTGAGCGAGGAGCCTTGGGGTACGCCGCAGATGATCTTGGTGGCTGCTGCGTGGAAGGGCGGGAGACGGACTCTTTAGGTTCTGTCGGAGAGGAAGGAGGTGATCCATTCCAGTGCCTTTCCTTGGATTCCGGCGTGGTGGAGGCGGGTAGTCAGGGTGCGGTGGCAGACCATGTCGAAGGCAGCCGATAGGTCGAGGAGGATGAGTGCGGCGGTTTCCCCATTGTCCAGCAGGGTCCTGATGTCGTCGGTGGCTCCGATGAGGGCGGTCTTGGTGCTGTGGTTCGCTCGGAATCCGGACTGCGATGGGTCGAGGGAGCCGTTCGTCTCGAGGAAAGCGGTCAGTTGCTTGTTGATGGCTTTCTCGATGACTATTGCGGGGAAGGGGAGGAGCGAGATGGGGTGGTAGTTCTTGAAGTCTGTGGGGTCTGCGGTGGGTTTCTTCAGGAGAGCGCTGATCTCTGCGTGCTTCCAGCTCTCCGGGAAGGTGGCAGATGCGAAGGAGTTGTTAATAATGTCCCGGAGTTGGGGTGCGATGATGGAGCCTGCTTTATTGAAGATGTGGTGCGGGCAGGGGTTGACTGGGGAGCCTGAGTGGATGGTGTTCATCGTGTGGGTGGTATCGTCCGTGCTGATGGGGTCCAGGTGCAGACGGTGGTGGTGGGGGGCACTGGTTCGGTGGTGGGGTCTGTGGTCTGAGCGCCGAAGCTGTTGTGAATATCGGCAATCTTGTGATGGAAGAACGTGGCGAGGGAGTTGCAGAGGTCTTGTGATGGCGTGATGTCGTTGTTGCTTGCGTTGGGGTTAGAGAGCTCTTTCACGATGCTGAAAAGTTCCTTGCTGTTGTGGGTGTTGTTGTCCAGCCGTTCTCTGAAAGATGATCTTTTGGTGGTGCAGATCAGCTGGTGGTGTTTGCGGATGGCGTTCTTGAGAGATGTCATGTTTTCCGCTGATTGGTCGTGGCACCAGGTTTTCTCGAGGGCACGGCAGGATTTCTTGGAGTCTTAGAGATCGTTGGTGAACCATGAGGCTTTCTTGCTGTCCAGGTTGCTGGGGGGGGTTCTTCAGTGGAGCAAGGGCATCGGCGCAGTTAGTGATCCACTGTGTGAGGTTGCGGGCTGCTTCGTTGGGGTCCGAAGTGATGGTGGGTGGGTTTTGGCTCAGGGAGGTGGTGAGCTGGTCGGTTGTGATCTTGCTCCAGCATCTTCAGGGGGCTTGTCGCGGGTGTTGGTGGGTCGTTGTTTTCCTGAATTTGAAATGGACACAGCTGTGATCGGTCCAGTGTAGTTCGGTGGCGTGGTTGAAGGAGATGTGGTTGCTGGAGGAGAATATGGGGTCGAGCGTGTGGCCGGCGCGGTGGGGGTGTTGACCAGTTGCTTGAGTCCGAGGTTGGCGAGGTTGTCTAGCAGGGAGGTGGTGTTGTTGTCCTTGTTGTTTTCCAGGTGGAAGTTGAGGTCCCCTAGGAGGATGTAGCCGGAGGAGGCGAGGGCGAGCGGGCTGATGAAGTCTGCGATGGCTTCGCTGAAGTGTGTACGGGTTCCTGGGGGTCTGTAGATGAGGGTACCTCTGAGGGTGGTCTTGGGGTCGGTGTGTATCTGGAAGTGATGGTGTTAGGCGGCGGTGAGGGTGTCTTCGTTGTTGGTCGTGATGCGAACGGTGTTTCTGTGGACAATGGCGATGCCACCTCCGGCTTGGTTGACGCGGTCCCTCCGGATGATCTTGTAGCCGTCCGGGATGGCGATGGCGATGTCGGGGGCTGAGGAGGTGTTCATCCAGGTTTCCGTGAGGAAGGCGACGTCCGGCGCTGTGGTGTCTAGGAGGTCCCAGAGTTCGACGGCGTGTTTGGGGATGGAGCGGGTGTTGAGCAGGATGCACTCGAGGTGGTTGTTGTTGGCGCCGGTTCTGGCGGGCGCGGTGCGGGACTGAGGACAGGTGAACTTGCAGTCACGGCAGGTGAATGCTCCATAGGTGCATTTTAGGGTGGCGTGATAACAGGCTGGTTGTCGGCCGGTGTTGAGTGCGTGGAGGGTGGTGGCGTCGTATCTCCGTCGGGTGGGCTGGCTCCGGCGGGGTCCAGGGATTCTGGTGCTGGGCGCGGTCCAGGCGTGGACGGGCGTAGACGGGCTTGCCTTTGGCTTGCCTTTGGTGCACCATCGGCGCGCCTGCTGCGCATGACCCTGCGCGCACGCGCAGTCTCCGCCATAAAAGGTGAAGTGGGAGGGAGGAGCAGCTGGGAGGCGGGAGCGGGGCGGCGAATGGGGAGCGGGATCGGGTACCGAGGAAAAGGGGGCGGGCCGCAGGGGAGCAGCGGTGGGGAGCGGGGGGAGACACAAGCGGGAAAGGCAGTCACGGGGGGCACAGAGCGGGAAAAAAACAATCACGGGGAACCCAGAGCGGGACAACAACACGGGGAGAGCGGCGAGGGGGCAAACCTCGGGAGCAGAGCCCAGACAAGAAAACAGAACAGAGCCAACAGTGGCAGAGGCAGAAGGCGGGCACCAAGCTCGGAGACGCTCAGTAGATCAGGGCAGCAGGAGTGGTGGCAGAACTCTCTGCAGCAGCGGGCACACGGGGGCCATGCGGTGAGTGGAGCGACCGGCCGTGAGATAGGGTCAAGGGTTGAAGATGAAAAAATGTTTGCAAGTTTTGTCAGAAAATCATTTTAATGAGAGTATCCTAACTGTGGTGTTCTAAATCAGACAAGAACCTCCTTCACACCAGGCGCATTTCCAGTCAGTCAGAAAGCTGCGTGAATTACAGCCGGGAGAATTAGCACACTTTTTTCTGCCCTTTCAGATGTCTTATGTGTAGTGAACAACAGCCGTACAGTTTGAATGTTGTCCAGTTAGCTTCTACTGTTATATTTCATATTGGTACCCTGATATAGGTCCAGGGAACATCATACACCTTCCCTACAGCATCTCCCCGTATTTCATATGAACGAGCCTTATAAGGACATAACTCCAAATAAGGACAGGCTGCCTTGTATGGACATAACCCCTTATAATGACTGTAGCCTTTTATGGACTAAACCTTTAACCTAGTTCCATGCCGAGGGTGGATTTTTCCCAATTGATATTGCTAAAACGTAATTCTTAGCACATATGAATAATTTATGAGTACACTCTCCAGGAGGTACACTTCACCTCTCCCATCGACGCACAAGGTTTAATCCCCAACGTCATCCTCATACTGAACAATGGGAAACATACGCACATAGACTGTATAAATACAGCACCTCTTGCTATCAGAAAGTAGGAGGGAACTGAGACTTCAAGGCCGTCACACTGACCAGAGACGCTGCGGCTCTGGCATGCCAACACTCCACCTAACAGTGCGGGGTGTCCAGCTCAAGTCCAGGACGAAGTCCCACATTTCAGGTATGAAGGTTCAACTAAATCCTGGTGGGATTCTTGGCTCTTCGACTTAGGCTCTTAGATTTAGGCTCTTAGACTTAGGCTCTTAGGCTTAGGCGCTTTCGCACCTACTCACATGCTAGGTACACTTAGGTACATCTGACAGGCATCTTAGGAGTACGCACTTTATCTTATAAATGCATTTTATATTCATGTATGTGTTCTTGACTATTGCAAAAGGGTAGAACAATACTATTTCTTTTTATTCACTGTACTACTGGCTATATATCTCTGCTACTATGTTACAGTTATAGCAGCACACTTATTTTACATGAGAAGAACAACGGTACAATAAAGTCTTACTGTAAATACGCTTGACTGTTTCTTCTGTGTATCTCTCTGAGAGCAAAACAAGCGAGCATGAGTGGCTGGGTGAAAAGTAGTATACCGTTTCCATGGGTCTGAGGTTATTATGTTCCGAGGTTGCCAAAAACAGGAGATTCTAGTGGCACTGCGAGCTAGCTAATGGGAAAATATAATCTGTCATATTCTGTGGGGGTGTATGTTTGTATGTATGTATGTACTTACATTTATAGGGCACACAGCTACCCACCGTGGGGTTTCCCGGCGCCAAGATGACAGGCCTACAGGTAAAAAAATAGCTTATTGAGGAAAGCACCAAGTCTTCAAGTCCTTACTGAACTTGGCAAATGAGGATTCACATTTCAATGTCACAGGAAGAGAGTTCCAGAGCTTCGGACCAAGGTGAGCGAAGGAGCGACCGCCCATTCTAACAAGTCTGATCCACGGGATCGAATAGTTACCCAGCGATGAGGACCTGAGAGAACGGCGGGGAACATAAGGGTGGACGAGGGAAAAGATAAGGGGGTTCTAAACCCTGCTTGATTTTAAACATGAAACAAAGCGCCTTGAACTTTATGTGGCTCTCGATCCGCAGCCAGTGTAAGTCCCGAAGGAAAGGGGAGATCGATGATCTCCTAGGGACACTGCAGAGGAGACGGGCATACAGAGTCAGTTTGCCACCAAACCCATAGTATATGTTATCCGTAAACAGCATAGGCCCTGCATGAAAGGATACTATCGGAACTACACTACACTACCTGTTATTGGAGCACATGATGACAGAAATGATTGGATTTACCAATGTAGGTTGTCTATTACACTGTACAAAATGTTAATAATGAGGCATTACATTTTTTACAGTGTCATAGACAACCTACATTGGTAAAGCCAATAATTTCTGTCATCATGTGCTTAATGCTCATTCCATCCTGTTCCAGGCACCTCCTGCACCCAGGCCTGCTTCAGTCAGCCCTTACCGGAGACGGTTCATTCTGGAGCCTAAAGAGACCCCCGGGAGCCACTAAAACCCCTCCCAAGAAAGGGCTTCTTAATGGTACCGTGTGCTCTGCTCTTGACTGACATGTGCAGTGGAACACATATTAGCTAGGAGGGTCTTGTCCTGGGAGGAGGATATATCTCTGAGGTGGGGTCCCCGGAGAGACCAGACTAGGGTTTAATGGGACCAGAAGGTCAACGTGGGGAGGGGATGCTTATGAGAGCCAGGGGCACTTGAGTTAGGATGTTTGACTAGGAGGTGAGAGGCAGAAGGTGGGGGGGTGTAAATGTGAAGAAGATGGATGAGCAAGAGATAGGGGCCTGTGGGGCGGGGGGGGTGCATCAGAGATGCTCAAGAGAAAGAAGGAAGGCAAGGGACCCAGGGGCAGTGGGGCTTGGAGTACAGGGGAAAAGGGGTCTGGAGACCAACTAAATGAGAAAGTTGCAATGTAATAGCACCATTTCCACAGAGGAGCTGCTCATCTTCTTCACAATACCCTCAGTAGAGTGGGCTATGGTTTTGATAGGGCACACAATTATAGATCTGTAAGGAAACCTGACTTTAATTTATCCATAAATGCTGATTTCCTTTCCGCGATTTGCTAAGTTTGTGTGCACAAACAACAGCTCTCGTAACTCACGGCCTCCTCAAACGAACTGGCAAGTAACTAATTGCTGAAACTAAAAGGGCGCAGTGCTGTATCCATCATGCAGCTGTGCCTGAATATGGCCTGTGCAGATAAGACAAGTTAAATAAACTTCTTATCTTATTGGTACCTTTATTATTAATGATGGGCGGTGGAGGCAAAACGTGTTTTGCTGAACTCCATGTTTGCCAGCGGAGTGTGGAGTCGCAAACTCCGTCTGCATAGCGGAATTACCTGCCCACCCCTACCCGATAGCCTTGTCAACAGGAACTTGGAGAGGGTGAGGAAAGAAGTGGACAAATTGACATTCAAGTGGCAGTCCTTAACCCTTACGATTTATGGGCAGTAAATCTTGTGAAGATGACAATATTGCCTAAGGTCACCATCTTATTTGATGATATTCCACTTACCTTTGGGAAAAATACCTTACATAAGATACAGGGCAAAATATCATCTTTCGTCTGTGCTTTAACAGGTGTCCAGTTATTCTGGTAAAAGCTGAGAAGAAAGCGAGGTGAAGTACTCCTCGATATCCAACTATACTCCCAGGCATTTTGGCTAAAAAACTGGGGGATGATGTTCTCCTCCCTGCAAGGGGATTTTCTAAAAGGCTATGTTAGGAGAGGACAGGAATGAAGGGTTCCTCCATAAGTTTGGTGCCCCTAAATATTTCAAGAAATTAAATTGAAGTGTTTGATGTAAGCGTTCAGACTATGGTCCAATGTGAGAGTCTTACAAATGATCCTGTTTTATAACAATCTGGCGCCAATCTGGGACTCCCAAAGGACTCCTAAATGTTTGAAGGGCATTTCAGACAATATTTTGTGGAAGGCAGGGATTATGATTTGGGGCAGATAGTTGTGGGAGATAACTTAATTCTTTGGGATGAATGGTCAAGGCTTATAAGAAAGGACATGTCCACATTCAAGTATTATCAGTTGGCTAACTTGTTTAGGATGAAATACTGGAAACACTGAGAGCTTCTTGACATAATTGATATGGAGTTGCATGATACTAACGCCTTGAAGAAGGAAGTAGCTAAGTGATTTTCACATCCAAACTAGGCAGCCAAGAAGAACATGAAAATAGTGTATAGTATTTGGGAAGACTTCATGCCACAAGAGGCACTACAGCATCTTTGGCAAGTATCGGTCAACTTACTTTATTCCACATGTTAAATTTGCCCTTCTCAAGAAAAATCATCTGTTCACGCTTTACGGAATTTATTGGTCACCTCAGAAACTGGCCAAGATTAGCGATAATAGAAAATCTAGGTGTACAAGATATAGAAGTTTGGATGCCCACATTCTCCATATGTTTACTACCTGTCTGACCCTGACCAATTTTTGGCTCCTGGTGGGTAAAAAGCTTGCAAGTATCTTTGGTTGGGAGATGGAGGTGAGCCCTGGAGCACTGGGTGAGACTGTAGAGTGGGGCTTGGCTTTCACAGACTCCAGGAAATTATGCTTTTTTTTGCTCCTCTTTGCACAGAGAGAGATTTGTAGGCGATTGTTTCCCTCAGAGCGTCCTAATTGGTCTGACTGGTTGCGCTCAGTGGTGTATTGTTATGAGATCAAAAGAAAATGGTGGATAGGGGATACTCGAAAATTGGGGGGTATGGGGAGCACTCCAATACTTAACATGCTCAAATAGTTCCATCCATTTTTACTAAATTTCTCATTTGCGTGCTGGTAGGATTAGTGCCAAAACCCTATGGCACCTGTGAATAAGTCCGTCAGGGGGCAGTATGTTGCCCCAACCGACCGCACTGTTGCATGGCGCCTGTCTGGCAAACATTTCCTTCATTTTAAGTGTTTTAATCCAGTATTTTTCTTCTTTAACCATTTTTAGTCTGTTTATCTGAATTTTTCATCCTTTGTTTCCATCCACGAACGGGATATTCATGCCATTTTTCAAGTTTCTAGTGAGAATTCTATGCCCATCCGAGCCTTTTGCATAAACACGACAGATGCAAGGGTTCTTCCAAAACAGCGTTTATTAAAAACCAATGCATTTCGAGCATCTAGTGCTCTTCGTCAGGGTACGCTGTAGACAATACAGAAACACATGTATATTAACTTCATTACAATGCAAGGTCATACTACATCACTCCTTGTTACTTGATGCCTAACTGAGAGACTAAACTAAATATCGTAGCGTTCTGGAAATATAGTTTATCAAAACAGTCTCTGCAACCATTTCGAACTAATCACTTTGTAAAAAAAACATGTAAACATGTAAGCACCAACCCTTTTAACTAAATAGTTCTTCGCCTTATCGTACGTTATCCTTCTACTCTCTAAGTTACCTCCCTGTGTATTCTCTCATCCCGTCCCATGTTACCTCTCCACCTTCCATACTGCATTCTCTCTCCGCTCCCCAGTTCGTAAACGTATCGTACAAACACGTCTATCATTATTCATTCGCTCCCCTTCCATTCACTTTCCACATACCTGTTTTAGGCGTTTCAGGCGTTCTTAGTCAGCCAGATTCGTATCACTAAATGGCCGTGGTAATCCCCCTTATTTAAATCCCTCCCTTGTAAAGCCCCTCCTACCACTTAGGGTTATAATTGCTACAATCCCGCCTATTTGGCGCTTACGTGTATGCCTGCGCTAACCTCCGTTACTACAATACCCAGAACACATTTCTCTCTTAAAATTGAAATTTCGGTACGTTTCACCACTTTCACGAATGGCATCAGCATATATGTTACATCCATAATGTTCCCGCTTAAAATAACACATTACAGCGTCAATGTCCCCATAAACTTTAGTCTTTTCCGAAAACCCAGTTGTTCACTCCAACCGTGTGGAAAATCTTCTCCATTTCTTTTTCTCCGCTGCTCTTCAACAATATGGTGGGTGCTACCCCATGATAGGTTTAGATTTGGTAATCAAAAATTGGGGGGTATGGGGAGCACTCCAATACTTAACATGCTCAAATAGTTCCATCCATTTTTACTAAATTTCTCATTTGCATGCTGGTAGGATTAGTGGCAAAACCCTATGGCACCTGTGAATAAGTCCGTGAGGGGGGCAGTATGTTGCCTCAACCGACCGCACTGTTGCATGGCGCCTGTCTAGCAAACATTTCCTTCATTTTAAGTGTTTTAATCCAGTATTTTTCTTCTTTAACCATTTTTAGTCTGTTTATCTGAAATTTTCATCCTTTGTTTCCATCCACGAACGGGATATCCATGCCATTTTTCAAGTTTCTAGTGAGAATGCTATGCCCATCCGAGCCTTTTGCATAAACACGACAGATGCAAGGGTTCTTCCAAAACAGCGTTTATTAAAAACCAATGCATTTCGAGCATCTAGTGCTCTTCGTCAGGGATACTCCCACAGCCAGTCTATATGGCACCCTAAATGTGGACTGTTGGATACCAGCAAGGTCCTGTCATTAAACCTCTATGGCTGAAGCCATATCAGGGCTTTGGGTACTGTTTTGTGACTACTGGCCTTGGATTATATCCTGGTAAGCATTGGAGGTGGTTGCCTGTCCGAATGCTCATATAAGGTTGTATGGGGACTCAAAGAAAAGAAAAAGGTAAGTAGGTGCTGCTGGGCCACAATCATGATGGTTGGTGTTGTTTGTCTCTGCTGTCCTGTGTCCGGCCTTTGATGGCTCTGGAAACTTGTCCAGGTACAACCTTTCCACTCTTGGCTCTCAAGACAGTGAGGGCAAGCAGGCAAAGCCTTATCAAGAAAGAAGAGTAGGGAACAGAGACTTTGAACTCAAACAGTCAATCAACAGGCACAACAATTCATTGTCCAGCCCAGTGCTTTACTTTTATAAAAACTTGATACTACACACAAGTAATGTTAATCACTACTAGGCTCTATACTATAGATGCTACAGGGGTTAACTTCACAGGAATCAGTAGAATAGACTAATGCGCAGATATGGGCTCACCATGGGTGCAAATGAGCAGCTGCCCTGGTCTCTGTTATCCATAGCTCATTCCGCATTCTTTTACTAGGCAATTCTCTTTAAGCAGTGTTATTGGTAAAATATAGACCCACAAAAATATGTAGTAAAGTACACATTGAGGAGCCTAGTCACAAACCGCATTTCGTAGTTTGTTTACTAAAATAGTACTAGTAACGTAGTACAAAATGTTGTTCAGAATTTTATAAGTATAAATCTCCACTTCCACCTCCCCTATCTTTTCCTTGGGGAGATCCTCATACATGAAAGGTTACGTCTTAGGGGCATTTAGGATCTCATTAGGAAGGCTTCCTGATGGGGTTCCGTAATGAGCAAATTCGATTCGGAGCCATGTTTCCCACCAAATCTGCCCCTGTCCTGAACGACCAAGTACGATGCGAAGATCTTGTCTGCGTCGACTGAATCGTTTCCGAACACGATCCTGTCAGTCCAACTCGTTCGCAGCCGAATCGTGCCGCACAATGGAGTAGGCTTCAGAACAAGCGAGTACGATGCACGATTCAGACAGCTGCATCAACTTGGTCTCAGCAAAACAAAACGGCTGCAGAAATCGGACTTTGGGGGCTGTAGTGGACGCCCCTTTATTCGGCACCCTCTGAATCGATTCCTTGTGGGTACTCATGGGTCCCCCCTTCCCATGCATGCACAGTGTGGTGGGCACGATGGGGGGCCCGACACAGGGTGTACACTTTTCCCACCCCCCCTTTTTTTCTATTGGAGCCAGAGTACGCGTTCAGTATACAGGCTCCCATAGAGTTCAATGGGAGTCAGAGCGAACCGAGTCCATTACCATAGGGGTGCATCGGAATCGGTAGCTCGGACTCGCAGAGCACAATTCGCTAGGAAAGCCCTCCGGATCTGAGTCGTATGCAGGGCTTTCCTAGCGAGATCATAATGGGCCCCTATGTAGTAAATGTGCTAGGGACTGCAGGCAACCTTATTGCTAAATGGTGAGAGTTTAAGTAGGGGTTTGGAAGGCTTGATTTGGAGTTCATTGAGAGACAAAAGAGTAAGCCCATTGCTATTCGCAAACTGCACTTGTAAAGATACTACACCCAAAAAGCGACCAAAACAGTAATAAATAACTCCTGCTCAGAGCTGGAGGAAGTACAGCACAACACACGACCAACCACTGGTACTGCAACACCTTCCCATAGAAAAAAACTATGGTATGAACTCAAAATAAAATCCTATAGAAAGTAATGTAAAATTACATTATTTAAAATAGGTAAAAATAGGAATAAATATAATGTAATGTTAACAAATTCTAAAAATAAACCATATGATTTTAAAATATTCAAAAATACGTTTTTCAATTTCTAAATGAATGTGTCATTAACGTTTATTAAAATATAATAAAATTCATTTAAATACATATTCATTTTGTGCATAACTTTCAATAATGGTTAACATAAATCTGAATTAATTTTCTATATTTATTTTAAATATAGAATAAAAACATTTTGTCGCAGCAGAAATGTTTAATTACGCTTTAATTGATTTAAATATATTAAATTAAATTAAAAATAATTTTGAGAAGTTTAAATGTAAAAATAAATTTCGACTTAAGGTAAAAAAATTTCGACATCTTTTATTACATTTTTAATTGTGCACCTATAATTATTAAAAGTAAAGTAGAGAATTAATTTAAAGTAGTTTAATTATATTGTATTATAAATTAATGTTACATTAATTTAGAAAGTCAATAAAGCTTGCTAAATATTTAATAATGAAATAATAAATATGCTTTATTTTTCAATGTGCTTGAAACATTACATTATATTTATTTATATTTTTCACTATTTTCAATACTTTAATTTAATATTATTTCCTATGTGATCTTATTTTAAATCACTGTTTCCATTATTTCATATGGGAGGATGTTACAGTATAAATGACTGACCATGTGGTGTGTAGTACTTTCTTGCAGTAGTAACTTACACTCATAAATTTGGCTACCTCCTTTTTAGGGAGTGGAGACGGTAAGTTGAGACTTCTGAGTAGCTTTACTCTTGGATTTTGTGAATAGCCAAAAGTAGTAAATTTTCTCAAAAGTGAACAAGTAAACTTACACATGAAAATTACTCACAAGTGTAAGTTACCTTTGTGAATAGTCCTGTCAATTTTCATTTAGGCGATATTAGATGTTTGTTAGGATAAGCACAACTGTGAATGCCAAAGTCGCACAGATGAGCAGACGTGCTCACAGGCGTGGCAACTCAGCCAGGCGAGCCCTGCCTCTCTGCACACAGGGCCTCATTTATGTAGTAGTATGTAGTATGTAGTAGTAGTAAAGTAGTAAATTTTCTCAAAAGTGAACAAGTAAACTTACACATGAAAATTACTCACAAGTGTAAGTTACCTTTGTGAATAGTCCTGTCAATTTTCATTTAGGCGATATTAGATGTTTGTTAGGATAAGCACAACTGTGAATGCCAAAGTCGCACAGATGAGCAGACGTGCTCACAGGCGTGGCAACTCAGCCAGGCGAGCCCTGCCTCTCTGCACACAGGGCCTCATTTATGAGCCCTTGCGTCACATTTATGCCGCTGGTGCGTCACTTTTAGTGACGCACAAAAGTTTAACTTGTTGCACCACATTTACAAAGTGACGCATCTAAGCAGATGCGGCACTTTGTAAAACCCGGCGCTACATCATACCTGCGTCAGGTATAATGTATGCAGAGGGGGCGTTCCCTCGCAAAAAGCCTCGTAATAGTGATGCAGTGAAATCTATGAGATTTCACTGCGTCACTTTTAGGACGCTGTTGCGTCAAAATCTTGCGCCTGCCTCACAGCAGGCGTAAGACTGACGCAAGCCCTTTCACATGGGGCTTTCCCCATTTTAAAGGACGCATTGCTGGAGTTGCGTCACTTTTGTGACACATTCCAGCAATGCGCGACTTTTGCGCTTACAGATACGTCAGAAATACTGACGTATCTGTAACTCCTTGTGACATGATGCGTCATACTGTAAATATGACGCATCATTGGTATCTCAAGGAGGGCGCAATGAAAAGTGACGCATCGCTGTTTTCAGGCAGCGATGCGTCACTTTTCATAAATGAGGCCCACAGATTCTTGGACGACATGAGGAAGCCTTACTGTAAATGTAAAAAATCCATATTTGTAAGGCGCGAACTACTCACCTTTACGGGTCTCATGGCGTTGGGGACCGTCGTGGAAATTAAGTGAGCTGAGCTGAGCTGAGCTGCCACCGGAGCCGGAGATCGAACCGTGAACCCTGCACTCGGAAGTCAGTTGCCCCCGGCTGCTGCACCACACCTCTTCACTGGGCTTCTCCATGTCGAGGTACAGCCATGACAGACTGCTTGATGGTTGATCCTGTGTGAGACTCAAGCTCTCCTTTTTATAATCCATTTTTGGATACCGATGTGATTTAGGGTCTTATTCTGTGGGGGATGTCTCCTTTGTAGTGCCCACTCTTTTGTCCTGCCCTTTGCTCAGAAAGCAGTCACACCAAGAGCAACTCCATTGAAGATAGCCCCACAGCACAAGCCATGGGGGTTACTCCTGGATTACATCTGACTGTCAGACTCCCTGATAGATACCTAACAAATGGCTCCAAAGGCCCTCAGACCTATGTTTTTTATGAGCCCCATCGCCTTTCCGATAAGTACCCAGGCCCCCCTGACCAGTGACCTTTCCAGAATCCAAAAGCCTTTTTGAAGTGCACAGAAGTATCTGTCTCTCCCTTCCTCCAGTGTGTGTCCTACCCAGCTCTTAGGAATGGTGCAATCTACAAATCTTTATGGGGGGGGAATCCTCTACCTCTACATGGCTTCCCAAGGCCCTGGGTTTTCCATATGGAACCCACAGTACTCACACACATATACACATACGCACATGCACCTCACAGTGCCACATACTAACATGATGGTTGAGTGAGTGAGGATGAGCAAAGCACACAGCAGCAGAACTTAACATGAGCGGGCTGATAGGCCCGCTCCAGTAACACAGATAAAAAGGCTGTTCACAGTACTGTGATCATTACCAAAACATGGTATGCTGCCATCACTGTGGCTGTGCTGCTTAGGTCCTGGTAAGTTCAACAACTTGCTGACTGTTTAATGTCAGCAAGGCTAGGCCACTATCATATCCAAGAAACAAATAAGCACCAGTACTGACTATTTTAATAAAAAAATAATTTCAATTTGTGATCACACAACGTTATTCTTGTGATCACCCTTTTCACATTGTACATCAGAAATTATCCATTCAACATATAACTGTCAGTAAAAGAGGAGAAACATCTTCATGCAACAAAGCATAACATCATACATTACATCTCCCACATCAAAAAGACATCAACGCATTGTAATTACTATGAATTGATAAACTCAACACAAAAACAAATGACAGAAAATATCTAACATTCAATATGCCAGTTCTGAAATTGAAAGAAACCAAAAGGGGCACACAGTGAAATGTCCTTACTCAGCCTCTGCTGAATTGGCTTAAAACCTAGGAGTGTTGGCTTAACCTTTTCTTTTAGGTTGAGGTCTAGCACAGGGATCTGGCTATTCAATTTATTTTCCACTAATCATTCCCTCTCAGCCTATAATTCTCTTTAACATAGGCACACTCACCAGGTAACAAGCTGCCGACAAGTTTCGATTCATAACTTTTTTCGACAATTAAGTCATAAAAGTATCACATAAAAACATACATTTATCACAGAATAAAATCTCATGCAAAAATACAATCATATAAATATTTAAGAAAAAGATTAAACTACACAAGACTAATGTCGAATATACGAATAAAATTAAAAAGCCAATCTATTTTAAAAGCAAATCTAAGAATTACAATATATATAGACACTATTTATCGCAGGTCCTGTCTCAGTTAATCATAAAAAGGGGAGCCCTTAGGTTTTGATGTTCACAAATTATGATCACGTTATTTTCGATCGAATTACCCACGCCCATTTTAAAATTTTTGCCATAGCTATAGCAATTGGGAGGCTGGGGTCTGTACATAATATTCTTAAAGCCTCTTCGTGTCTGCAGGTACCAATTAGTTGGCATACCGGTTTCACCCACTTTTTCCGTGGAGCAGTATACAAGGGACAGAAACAAGAGGTGACTTATAGACTTTTGTTTGTCCCTGCATTTAGGGTATTTGTCATCAGTAGCCCCCACCCATCCTGCAGTAAATAGCCTTGTGGGGATGGCACCTACCCTAAGTTGAAAATAAAGCTTACGGTCAATCAGTTTCTCTATGGCGTCCCAGTACAGTTCCAATTCTGGTTGAGTCTTAAATTCAAGGAATCGTCCTGTAAGGTGAGATGAAAGGCCTTTTGCGCATGTTGTTGAAATAACCATCTTCCAATATGTGGCCTTCATATCTTTCTTGGATGGGAATACTGCATTTGTTGGGTCATCCCACAGTTCTCTCATATCCATTCTCACTAACAGGGATCTAATTGCCTTCAGCCAGCTAATTTTAATGAAAGGAGTCCTTTTCAATAATTTCCTTGAGACCCCGGGCATAATGGTGCAGTTCTTCAGTTGTCCATATTCTGCGCCAATACAATAATGGGCGCAGAATAGCCAGATCTTGAACTGCTCTTATACCAAGATCCCAGAACAGAGGTATTAGGGGGGTGCTTTGTGGAACACTAGTAGCCTTGCGCAAGAATTCATTTTCTACTATTGTCAGATGTTTCAGATTCTCGAAACCCCACAGTTCGGCTCCATAGAGGGCCGAGCTTAATACCTTTATCCCGTAAATCTCAAGGAGTGGGCTGATAGGTTTCGTAAGTGATGTTTTAAACCTTTTGAGGAGAAGACCTGCCTGTTGCTGGTGCCTTAATATAGTCAGATCTAATTGACTATTCCGGCGCATGTCTCTCTGCAGGGTGACCTCTAAGTATGTGAAAGCGTTAACCTGCTCTAATGGGCAGTTGTTCATGTATATGCTTCCTTTAAATGGTTTAAAGGACTTGGAAGGTTTATGCTCGCCCAGAAACATAAACTTGGTTTTGGTGGTATTTATTTCAAGTCCGCACAGCAGGCAAAAGTCTGTGAAGCGCCGGAGGGCCTGTTGGAGACCGCTCGGTGTTTTTGAGATTATCAGTGTGTCGTCCGCAAACATGAGGATCAGGACGCAATTGCCAGCCATCACAGGGGCGTCAGTAGGGACGATGGAGCGGTAGTCTGCCGCCCCGTTCACGAAGAGCGAGAACAGGGTAGGCGCCATAACGCAACCCTCACTCCCCGCTCAACAGGGAAGGCATCCGTAACTTCTCCACGCATTCCCCACCGGACCCTAGTGAAGTTGTCCTCATGCAAGCGGACGACCGGGGCCATTCCTAGCTATTCCAAGACATGCCAAAGTTTTCTGCGCGGAACTAGGTTGAAGGCCGCCCTCAAGTCAAAGAATACCGCATATAGTACTCCTTTCTCTAGAACCACTGATCGCCAATATAAAATAATAAACTGTAACTGGGACGGAACTCGGCCTGGAATGGACTCAAGATATTCTCTTCGTCCATCCAGGTCTGTATCTTTTCCAAGACTAAGCGACCCATATTTTTCTGGATAGAGTCAATCAGACTAATAGGTCTGTAGTTGCCTGCTAAGGACATCCCCTTTTTTGTAAACAGGCACAATTTCTGCTTCCTTCCATGAATGGGGAACGGCCATCCCTTGAGCTATGGCGTTTGATAACTGGACAATATATAATCGCCATCTCTCCTTGTCACTTAAGAATAGATCCGCAGGTACACAATCCATCCCCGGGGCTCGCCCCTCTGTTACTGAGTCTAGTGCTCTGTCAACATCCCCTAGGCTAAAAACAGCATCTTCATAAAATGCTAAAACAAAAGCCCCTTCGCCTTGGATGTCTTCTGTATTGGCGTATTGGGGTTTGAAATACTCAATCCAAGAGTTTTGAGGGACATTGTTCTGCAGGCTATCAGCACACCCACCTACATCCCATTTAAAAGTATCCCAAAATAGCTTCGGGTTTTTAGACAAACCTGCCACCGTGAGTTCCTGCCACTTATTGTCTTCCCAATCTCTTTTCGCACCACACCTTATTTTCCTATAGTTACCACGAGCCACTTTTACTATTTTTAGATTCCTAGATTTTAGTGCTAGGCCCAACTCAGCCCGGGCTTGTCTACAAGAATTATTGTACCAGCTCTCTGGTTTTTTCCTTTGCTTTCTCCTTTGCCGAGCTTGGTTTGCAGAAATAGGATTTAAGGTTGGCAAAGAGATCAGCATGGACTTCCACAAAATGGCTGTGCTTTGTCTCATTTATTACACCTGGTCCCAAAATAGCTAATGCCTTGTCTACACTAGCTTTAATGGCAATTACTGTTTCAGGGTGGTCAGCAACTTTACACCACTTAAGGTGGCGCTCATCATTTGTTAAAACAATTTCTGGGGCTGTTAGTTCTTAGTTCACTCCTACCGTTCCCTCTAAACCCAAATTAAATAGTGAGGTCAAGGGATTACGGTCACTCTCTATGCGAGTCTTTACCACCATATCCACAAGAGAATGCCAAAGCTTCAAGTGAACAAGCAAATAATCAATATTACTTGACCTTATGCCATTATCGTAGGTTTTATTCCGCATCCTGCCTGACGGTGTTCGACCATTAGCCGCCCTCAGCTGATTCCCTAGACAGAGCCCATTCAGATGCAGTGCGGCCTCAGTCCATTTACTTATAGGCCTGTGTAGTATTGTTGAATGGACGTTGACACAGAAAGATGGGGGACACCCCATCTAGAATCTTCTTCTTCTGTCAGATTCAAATCTTCGAGCCCTAGGGGCTCAAAAGTTGTATTAAAGTCTCCCGCAATTAGTGGTAATACATTATCTGGCATGGCTTCAATCTGAGCTTCTAGGGCCTTTACTACCTCCGATTTCTTCCCTCCGGGTACACCTCTGGCATAAACATTAATAATGTAAATTTTTAGGCTACGTGGGAAACTAAATCTTACTGCGAGAATATCGCAGTGTGAAACGGGAAGCAGTTGAGTACTGCAGCGTAGGTTCTGTTTAACACAGATAACCAGTCCGCCTACTGGACGGCTCTTTTGTCTTCTCACAGCAGGTACATAAAAGTTCAGGTAGCCTAATCTAAACACTGGTTCAACAGACCAGGTCTCTTGGAAGAGACAAATATCAAATTCATCAATGAAACTCAGCCAGCATGGCGACGCTAACTTAGGCCCCATACCTGCCAAATTCCACGATATTAGTGATGTCAAGCAAAATACGCTCGCAGGTCTTTCAACTATGTCGTCCCCCACTGCAGAGGAATTACACCGGGGCGGGGTACTTTGGTGCACAGAGGGTGAGGGACTTGCCCTACTCAATGCATGCTGGAGTGGAAGTTTGCCACCCTTCCGTGTGATAGCTACACTTTCTTTATTTAGGTTTAGGTTTGGCCCCATCGCACCTGCCTGGGAATTTTCATAGTCATTCAGTTGGCCCTCCCTTCTGGCTACATTTTCGCCGGGCAATCGTGTTACACTCTCACTGTTATGTATGTCAGGTATTTGCTGTCAATCACAGTCCTCCAGCCCAGACAAGTTTCAAACCCAGCGATGATTAGAGGGTTCTCTTCAGGACTCAGAACTGTAGGCAAAAGTGTTTGAATAGTGTCCTGTAACAAAGTTTTACATGCATGTATTTTTTCTAATTGTTCTAGTCAGATCAAAACACAGAACATTGTGGAATCACTGGTCGCCAAATGCAGTGTGAGTTGTGTGAGTCTCCTCTCCGATCTTTCCAATGCAGTTGTTGGCAGTGCAGTGCCTCTATTTTTTCAATAATGGATGCCTTCTATACCGTGATTTATTGCATTTGAGCTTGTTTGAGAAAATGAAGAACACCGGATGTATCTGACATGATTATCTTGGTAGAGATTTAATTCAGAGTTTTAAAGCAGTTTTCGGCATTGTAGAAAGTCTATTTTTTCAATTATGAAGATCTTCTTTCTTTTTTTAAAAACGTTTGATTTGGCATCACAGAGGGGCATATTATCAAGGGGGTTTATCTCTGCTTTTTTGGCTTTAAAAGCCAAGAAAGCGGAGATAAAATTATCTCCCTATTACCTAGCTGTCGCTAACACCAGTTAGCGACAGCTAGTAGGAGATAGCGACCATCTTGGGCCCCACTTTGCATGTCAGTGATATTTATCACTAATGACATGCAAAGTGGGCGTGCCAAGATGTTAGCGACTGGAAACAGTCGCTAACATCGCTATCTCCTATTACCAACTTTTGTAGATATTCGCGCTAAGCGTGAATATCTCCAAAAGCTAACAACTGCCCTGAGCAGTTCTTAGCCATGTTATCCAATGGGAGGTGGATAACATGGCTAAGAGCATTAGCTCGGTAATGCATGAATATCGCTGACTTTTCAGCGACATTCATGCATTGCGGCCGTTTTTTATCGCATTTGCGATAAACCTTGGTAATACCAAGGTTTATCTGCGATAAAATTCGCCGCAGCTCAGCGGTAGATTTTTGTCTCTAACCAAGCAATAGCGATAATTATCGCTATTACTTGGTAATATGCCCCAGAGTTCTTTCTGCTACTATTCATGCCATGACAACAACTGCTGTCTTGGAAAGGGCAGTAACCCTTTTCCATCTCAACCATTGAGATTTAGGCACCCCTCAAGGCTAGTTTGTGTTGCTCACACCTGGCCTGTGTTTGACTAAAAATCAGCACCAGGGATCCAGACATTGTTGTAGCTGGGGCACTCAGGGGGAGCATTTCCGTCACCATGGTAGAGACGTCACTGTCTCAAAAATCACAGAGTATCATTGGTTTACTGCATGCGTGCAAAATGTTGGGGGGAAGACAGGTACGTTCTTTGTTTGATGATATTTTTGTTAATTGGGCACATGGTGGTAGAATGAGGGACTTTCCCAAGCAACTACTAGATTTTTTAGATTTTTTGCTTTTTTCCTTGCCTTATGTCGCCCTTCCAGGCACACTGGAAAAGAAAGGCATATGATAAGTTGTACTGTACTTGTGAACTGGAGCCATGGGAAATTACTATAATCTCTTTAAATACAGTTGTAAAATGATAGAGGGAATTGCCCCCCAATATTTTAAAATATTTGTTCATTTTATGCTATGGGTGTCCTCAGTCACGGGGCTTATTTAAGAATGTTGGATCTGCTCACAAATTTCGCAACTTTCTGCTCATTTATGATGCGGAGGCTGGAGGCCGGGACTGTGGCATGATGTGTGGGTTTTCCATAAAGAACCACGATTTTCTTAACATTTGTTAACTGTTCTAGCTAAGAGTCTGGGACTAATATTTTTCCTTTATTTTCTTGACCTTTTTAGGTTTTGGTACAGGCAGCTGTAGCTGGGAGATATAATGTTGCCCATCATTTCTAAACTACAATAAGAAGTAGTACAGATAGTGCGCTGTCATGAATTCTGTAGTTGTTTTTCTCAATTGCAGATGCAAATTGATATCTAAAAGTCTGTTAAAACCCTGCTAACAAAGTCATGCTGCTTTATATTGTTATTTACTTTGTATAGGTTGTTGTTATGTTGAAGAACCACACATCAATTAAGTGGAAAGTGGAATTAATATCGTAGTGGAGCAGGTACACAGCCAGACAGGTTAGCAGTAAGAAGTAACTGAACACATTGGAATACATCTATTAGGAACACTTGGAATGGAATGTAGAATGCATTGTATTAAAGCAATATACATGTAATTCACAACATAACACATCCCCCTTTGAACAATATAAAAATTAAACTTGAAATAATATGCTCAATGCCCAATGCCCGACACCACCCCCCATCTTTGCAAAATGAAATGTGGAGAAGAGAAGATGAGAAAGAGAGAGAAAAAAAACATTATAAAGGAAAATTTTCAGAAATGTAATCCGCTAACCAAACAGGAGGTCTTTTTTCACGTCTGGGGTTTCTAAAAACATTTACTTCATCACATGTAGAATTAGAAGATGTAGAAGCACCCAAATCAGATGAAATCTGACCAGAGACATCTGAAGCAGGACAACCGGACATATTAGATGTCTTAAAAACATCAGTTGACTTGGCAGAAAACAAATTCTCTAAATCAAATATATCAGATGATTTCTGTGATGAGGCTTGACAAGGAGAATCAACTTGAGGAGGAGGACATTTGGCAATTCTTTTAAGATTCCAAACCCGTCCATCTGATAGACGAACAGAATTGTTTAAAACTTCAATAACTTGCATAGGTGCAAAAAAAACACTTTCTTCCTTGGAAGATTTACAAGGTTTCTTCACTCTTACCCACTGACCAATTTCCAAATCAACATCCTTCACCTTATGCTTGGAGTCATACAACATCTTGCTTTTAAAATGTGAAGCTTGGCTCCTTTCCCTTACCACCTCTTCAGACCAATTCACCACATTAGATTTAAACAACCATCCTGGAGTAAACTTGGTACGTGGATTCCTGCCACGCATAAGTACAAAGGGAGGAAAACCTGTAGCTTCACACATCGAAGTTCTGTAAGACCAAACCATCTTCAAAACCTGAACTTCCCACTCCTTATTCTTCTCAGACATTTGAATAGTACTTTTAATAACACGGTTAAAGCGCTCAACCATACCATTACTGTTTGGGTTGTATAGAGCCGTGGTCTTGTGCTTGATACCTAACCTATTAAAATATTCTTTTGCTTTGTTAGAGGTAAATTGGACACCATTGTCACTCAGTAAGACTGAAGGAATACCTTCCGAAGTGAAAGATTTGTCCAAAAATTTTAAAACAGTCTCTGTATCAGCTCTATTTACAATTTTTTACAAAAGGCCACCTTGAAAATAGATCCATTAAGACCAAAATATATTTTTGCTCACAGCCAATGGGACCCATGATATCAATAGCTAAATGTTCCCAAGGAGACATAGGAGCAGTCATGTTGCCCATAGGAGGCTTACACACTACCAGAGATTTGTCAGCTGTTTGACAAGATTTGCAGTTCCTTACAAATTTATCTATTTCTGCATCCATACCTGGCCACCAAAAAGAGGTTTTAACAGTGCGTTTAGAACGGACTATGCCAAAATGCCCCTCATGGCATAAAGCTATGATGGACGACCGTAAAGTTTTTGGAGGTATGACTCTCTCTCCAAACCAGATGTTGCCATCCTGAACACTTAATTCAAACCTAACTTCCCAAAACGGCTTCAAGGGATGTTTGTCAACAACTTTCTTCGGCCAGGACTCAGCTAGATGGGTTTTTACTAAGGATAACTCTTCATCCTTCAAATATTCCTCAACCCACTTTTCCTTCCAAATGCCTGCACCATCCATATCTTGTACATAGGCTACCTGAAAAGAATTCCATAATTCATCCTCACACTCGTCAAGTTGTTTAGGCATTCTAGAAAGAAAATCAGCAATGCAATTTTCTTTGCCAGGCACATACTGCATTATATAACAATAATCTTGCAACTTAATAGCAAGTCTGGCAACTCTCGCTGAGGTGTTAACCGTACCTTCTGTAGTTAGGACTTTGAGTAATGGCTTGTGATCACAGCGTAAAATGAACTTAGTACCCCATACAAAAGCTCTAAAGTGATTAACCGCCCATACACATGCCAATGTTTCTTTTTCAATCGTAGAGTATTTTTCTTCTGTAGGCAAGAGTGACCTGGAAGCATAAGCAACAATTTGTTCTTTACCATTTATACCGACTTGGGACAAAACGGAACCTAAACCTTTAATGCTAGCATCTGTGGTGATAATAGATTGGGCATCAGGATTAAAACTTTTTAAGGATGCTATATTTGTAATACAGCTTTTGATGTCTTCGAAATCTTGTTCACATTCCACTGACCAAACAAACTTTGTCTTATTCTTTAAGAGCTGTCTTATATTATACGTTCTGGTCGCAAAGTTTGGAATGTACTTTGAACAAAATTCGGCTAGACCAATAAATGATCTGACATCATCTTTACTTTTGGGAGAAGGAGCACATTTGATAGCATCAACTAAGTTAGGTTTTGGTTTAATCCCATCACAATCTATAACATGGCCTAGGTAAGTAACGTGATCACTAGCAAAAGTACATTTGGTGTATTCAACAGTCAGACCTTTGTCATTTAGAATACTTAACACTTTATTCAAAGTGTTGTCATGATCTGCCCTCTCCTTACCAAAAATGAGGATATCATCTTGGAAAAACTTTGTGTTCTTGACTGTGGAAAACAACCTGTGCATCAAACGCTGGAAAACAGCTGCGGCCGAAGCCAAGCCAAAAGGCATCCTTTTAAATTGGTAACATCCTTGTGGGGTTATGAAAGCAGTGTATTTTCTGCTGTCTTTAAACAAGGGAATCTGATGGTACGCAGATGATAAATCTATTGTGTGAACCATTTAGCCCCGTCAAGCAAAGCCAACATCTCGTTAATCTTCGGCAGAGGGAATTGATCTACCACTATATTGTCATTTAAATGGCGAAGGTCTACACATAATCTTAATTTACCATTGGAGCGTTTTACGACCACCAAAGGAGAAACCCAAGCTGACGCCTCAATAGGTTCAATAATGTTAGATGAGACCAATTTTTCAAGCTCTGTTGCAACGTCTTTTCTTAAAGCAATTGGCACACTTCTAACTTTGTGGATTTTAGGTACAGCAGAATCCTTCAGTATTATTTTGTGTTCAAAATCTTTTAATTTGCCTATTGTCTTTTGGAAAACTGCAGGAAATCTTTTTAACAGTTCCTCACCTGTTTTGGTACCCTCATCCATCACTAATACTTTTTCCACTGAGTTGGGGTCTAGAATAATATGTAAATCCCCTTGGTCTTTCCACCCTAAAACCGATGGACCTTTTTTTGATACATACATCTTGCCATATGATCTGCGGTTTTTGAACTCAAATTTTAGCCAACGAAAACCAACTATGTCAATCTTACCACCATTATAAACTTCAGGGTCAATATCAGAAGGAGACAGTTTTGGACCAACTCTGTCCACAAATGTATTACGCCATATATCTTCGTTTATTATCGTATAAGGCGAACCAGAATCAGCATATACTTTGATACGCACACCTCCTATATGTATCCAACATTCAGGTTTGTTATCTACAAGTAAACAACCATCCCTGATGTTGAGAAGTAGTTTCTTCTTTAAGACTACAGCACAATCTGATGCTTGGTCCTCATCACTAGAAGTGTTCTCATCAGAGGCAAGGTCCTCTTGAATACACTTGACAGTCTTTGTCCTTCTTCTACATGCTTTAGTGTAGTGACCATACAGTCCACAAGCACCACATTTACTCTTTTTGGCAGGACACGACTTGGCAAACGCCAAATGTTCTAAACTACCACACCTATAACATTTGGGAGGTTCATTGCTATACTTAGGCTTTGCCCATGTTTCATTCTTTTGTTTAAAATTACTGTTTTTTCTTGAACTTGCATCTATTTTAGTCACTATATCTTTATTGACACTTTCTGATTTTAGAGCACTTGCACATCTACTAGATGACTCAGCTTTACGAACTAACGCTAGGATGTCCTCTAAACAAGCATCACCATTCATCCAGAGACGTTCTTGTATTGCAGGATTGTTAGCGTGCATCACAACTTGATCACGAACCAAATCCTCCAGTAACCCACCGAAAGCGCAATCATTACCCATTTTTTTTAACTCTCCAACATAGTCATCAACAGATTCATTTTTAGACTGTTTTCTTTGGAAACATTTGTAACGCGTAATACCCATACATACCTTCGGGGAGAAATATTTGTCTAAATTGGATAGAGCTACTGTAAAAACATTACTATCCCCTCCCCCTACTATGGGCTTGTTCATTTGGTTATAACATTTGAGCCCTTTTGGACCCAAAGAATGTAAAAGAATACGCTTCTTTTGATCAGCAGACATTTTACCATCGGAATCAACAGTCTCAATATAATTGAGAAAATAGTCTTTCCATTCCAGCCATTTTAAAGTTGGTTCAGAGCCTTTACACCAGAATTCCTGAGGGTTACTTAAAGAAAATGTTTGTTGACTCATGTTGAGATAAAGATGAATTAAAAAGTAATTGATGCTTGCTGAGGTAATTTATCAGTAAGCTGTTTGTGGTGGAATTGTTCAGTGAGCAAAGAGAAGGTTAACACACTGTTCAGTCTTCACCATCAATTGCTTTTAAATGTTGAAATTCTTCAAAGTGTCTAAAAATTAGATAAGTAGCGTTGTTTCAAGCTTTCAAGAAGGATTACCTGTAACCGCCTTGTAATTCCGACTTTCAGGTGTTGAAATCGGTAAGTTAAATACAGAAAACGTCTTCCGTTTTTTTTTTTCAATAACGAGTAGGCCTGCCCAATCCAAAATGGCCGCTGCGCATTGAGTGATGCGGCACGTTCGCAGTGAACGTATGACGTCACAGGGAAACAGCGCGATTCTCTAGTAGAACTTGCAGGCTCGAGGACACGCGCATTCGATCTGCGCTTTGAAAATATCAACGGTGAGTGCTCGAGCGCAGATGCACTAGCGCGAGCGGTATATCCAAAGTTATAGATTATCCTTATGTCTCTCTATTAACAAAATAACGCTCACCAGAAGTTCATGTTTCAAAAGGATTGTCGTCCTCAGCGCGCTGTCCCAAAGCAGTAACGTCGTCTCTGCTCCACGTCGTCCACAATAGCAAACATTTTTTTGTTCAAAAAAATTAAATAGCGGTACACAGGCTTCTTCATTAAGGTAAAAAAATCATCCCGATCGTCGCCAATTGTTATGTTGAAGAACCACACATCAATTAAGTGGAAAGTGGATTTAATATCGTAGTGGAGCAGGTACACAGCCAGACAGGTTAGCAGTAAGAAGTAACTGAACACATTGGAATACATCTATTAGGAACACTTGGAATGGAATGTAGAATGCAATGTATTAAAGCAATATACATGTAATTCACAACATAACAGTTGTGGAAGCTCTTTGTGTGTGTAAGGCTTCCCTGTCAAGGACTGGATGCTGAACAAATCTTTTGTATCTTTTTTCTTGATTGTCTGAGAGGGACTTTCTCAATTGATAATGCCACTGAATAACACAGTAATTGCCAAGAAAATGATTTGTGCCGTAGTATTCAAGAAGACCTTTAAAAAGCCAGCATGTTAAACCCAATGTAAAATCAATCACTTTTGAACGTATAATCTCACTCAATCCTCAAGGAGGGCCCCAATTTCACTGTTGTTGATTATCCTAATGGGTGATAGCCTCAATGCTCATTCCAGCTCACATAAATAATTTTACAAAGCAACTAGTTTTGTGTTTAAGCATTCTATTATATTTACTTCTACATATATATATGAATGACCAAATAAACAAGTGAAACAATGAATTTTTAAGTAGATAAAGAGCTCTACTAACATTAAACAGGACACAAGCCCCCAAAGTAAGCGTGTTACTACAATATTCTGCAGGTGGATTAACATGAATCATTTCAAAATCAATTTTCTCATATTGAATATCTTTTCTTATTTATTTTCAGTACATCTGAAATGTCTAAAATGTAAAGTACTTTCCTTCACTTTACATGCGTTTCTATTTTTAACATCAAGCAGTTTTTTTAAGTCCTCATATGCTACAATCCAATAAAATCAGAAGGAAAGGAGGAGTTAGGCCCAAGGGCAAGGCACAACCAGAGCCGTAATATAAATTGAAAAGAGAGAATATGCCTGTGCTTTGCGTTTTTTATAAGCTGAATGATTTAGCTAAATAGTCAAACCCATTGATTTCAGTTTGAACTGGTGTTTTTATTTTAACCTTTTTATTTTCACTAAGGTTTTTTGTTCTTCGCTACTTTTTTTTAGTATGAAAAAGACAAGTGTTTGGTCATATCAAAAACTCTAACCTTTTTCACAAAAAATTATTAATACACATAAATAAAATAGAGCATAAATGTGCCATACAACATATATCACATATATCACAATCACATTTCATATGAATATAGTGTGAAGCTCTAGAAAAAAACATCCAATACATATATCACAATTGGTAATACACTCTTAGTTAGGATCCTAAAGACTCTTTTAGTGTCTATATTCAGTGTCTGACATGATACAGGGAAGATTGTTATTTTGTGAACAGTGGGGATATTCTCTCTATTCATAGATTTAGATTATTCAGCAATTCTCAGTATTTTTATCTGCCGACGTGTTTCAAGTCCTGGGCGTTGTGTATCAGGAATCTCATCAGGGAAATTTAGTTTTAGCAGCAATGGGGTGTATGACAATTTAGTTTTAGCAGCAATGGGGTGTATGACATAAAACAATTGTTACAAGGGGCTCCTTTCTATTTTACCTTTTATTAACTAATCTCACTGATTGTACTCAAGTTGTTTACCTGAAAATGATTATTAGTCTTCTCTTCGTGGTATTTACTTCACTAAGAGATGCCGACTCTCAGTAGCGGTGAATTCTGTTGGGAACAGAGAGCACTGTCAATATTGTGCATTCTTTACTGCTTTGTTTAACCCCTTGCATGCACGGCGAATTTTCGCGCTGTGCGGCCGTTTTAAAGAGTGGACGGGATCATGACGGCCCCAGCCGTCATCAGCACACGCCCACCGTGCTGCATGATGGACGGGTGCCGTCATCAGCATGGAAGGGGTTAAGTATTTACACTGTTGGCGGTTGTCTCCTACCATCTATTTATCTTTGGGTCCGTTGTAAATTAAAGGGGAAGTTGCGTGTGACAGCCTGTAAATAATAGACGTGTTTAATATTACCTTTGTCAGACAAAATGTTTATCGTGCTTAATGAAGTTATGTTTAGGCTTTAAAGTCTTTGTACCTATCTAATGCACTCTCAGCGTTTCAAGCGTTTGCTGAAATGTCTCTTGGCAGTTATGCCGCTCTCTTATTTAGATTCACTCGCGTCCTCCGCAATAATATTACAGAACTCGATTACTAATTTTGACATGAGAGCGTTTGGCAGTGAGCTATTTTCTTATCATTTTGGGCTTACCTCATCGCTCGCTGGTACATCTCTTGGCAGTTACGCCGCTCGCTTATTTAGATTCACTCGCGTCCTCTGTAATAATATTACAGAACGGGGTTACTTATTTTAACATGAGAGCGTTTGGCGGTGAGCTGTTTTCTTATCGTTTTGGGCTTACCTCATCTCAGACTCAATAAGACTGCAAATATTTTCATTTCTTGTTGTCCTTCTCTCCTCGTTTGGCCAGCAATGGAGTTCTTCAATGTAATTCAGACTCATATGGTTTCTCCCCAGGGCACCTGGGGGATGTAGTTACTGGTTGTCGTCCAATGGGACACAGGGGCATATTACCAAGCAATAGCGATAATTATCGCTATTGCTTGGTTAGAGACAAAATTTTACCGCTGAGCGGCTGTGATTTTTATCGCAGATAAACCTTGGTATTACCAAAACGGCCGCAATGCATGAATATCGCTGAAAAGTCCGCGATATTCATGCATTACCGAGCTAATGCTCTTAGCCATGTTATCCACCTCCCATTGGATAACATGGCTAAGAACTGCTCAGGGCAGGTGTTAGCTTTTGGAGATATTCACGCTTAGCGCGAATATCTCCAAAAGTTGGTAATAGGAGATAGCGATGTTAGCGACTGTTTCCAGTCGCTAACATCTTGGCACGCCCACTTTGCATGTCATTAGTGATAAATATCGTTGACATGCAAAGTGGGGCCCAAGATGGTCGCTATCTCCTACTAGCTGTCGCTAACTGGTGTTAGCGACAGCTAGGTAATAGGGAGATAATTTTATCTCCGCTTTCTTGGCTTTTAAAGCCTAAAAAGCGGAGATAAACCCCCTTGATAATATGCCCCACAGTTCTCTTAATGAGCCTATATGTTGCATTTTTGGTAACATAGCTTTAAGGTTTTTGATAGCTCTGTCATGCTATTAAGACCTGTCAATGTGCAATTATACTTGAGAATTAGTTAAGCCTCTTTTTTGAGTAAAGCATTATCAATATCAATTGGATGTTTTGAAGCTTTAATAAACGCTAAAACAGTCCACTTGAAATCATTTTTGTCATGGGATTTTTCTATGAAATGCTCTTCCATTGGTGCAGTGATCACTTTTTTTTCTTTATTCGTGATCTGTGTTGTGTAATCCGAGTGTTGATCTGTTGGTTCGTTTTGCCTATGTATATTTTCAAACATGGACAAAGTATAGCATACACTGTATTCTTGATTTTGCAATTAGTGCAATCTAGGGGTTTCCATTTGATGTTGATGTGTCAGGGCTAAATGTCGATACACAAACGAGTCTATCTAAAGTTTTTTTATCCTTAACTTGGAGGAGGGTATCCTAACTTTAGGACTCCTAAATGCCTTCTGTGAATACCGAAAGTGTTAAAGTTAGGATTTTTATCAGTTTAGGAGTAGAAAAGTTAGGACTCCTAACTTTAGGACTCCTAAATGCCTTCTGTGAATACCAAAAGTCATAAAGTTAGGATTTTTCTCAGTTTAGGAGTCCTAAATTTACTACTCCTAAACTGAGAAAAATCCTAACTTTAAGACTTTCCGTATTCACAGAAGGCATTTAGGAGTCCTAAAGTTAGGACTCCTAACTTCTGTGAATACCAAAATGAGTAAGTGCCTTCTGTGAATACCAAAATGAGTAAGTGCCTTCCGTGAATACCAAAATGGAAGTACGTTTAGGATTTTGTCTTAAGTTAGTTCTGTGAATCGGGCCCCAAGTCATGAGTGAGGTCATTTAGCTGCCTGCCCTTCATGAACTCTTTCTGTGAAGTCCCGATTAGGTCTCCTAGAACTGAATTTAACCTTTTAGCCAGTATATTAGTGTATAATTTATAATCATTGTTAAGTAAGGATATCAGTGTGCAGGGCTCACATTTTTGGGGATTTTTGTTTGGTTTCAGAATTTGAGTAATTATGGCATCATTCGAAGAATCGGGGACGACAGCTTCTTCTATATTGACTGAATTAAGTAATGAGGGTAATGCTGAGGTTAGTTCATCTGCCAAAACTTTGTAGACTTCATTAGGAATTCCATCGGGCCCTGGGGCTTTCCCATTTTTTAGACTTTTGATTGCCATAGATACTCCTTCAGATGTTATTAATTTATTGTCAGAGAGTTTCTTATCTTCTGTGAGTTTTGGCAGGGGATCATTTAGGAACCAATTTGATAGTTGCTCCTCAGATATTTATGTCTCTTCCTTATATAGATTTTGAAAAAGGACAATGAAAGCGCTCCCAATATCTTGCTCATCATACCAACCTTCACCCGAACCCTCGAAGACTACCTCGAAGACTATATCCTTTATTAAGTTCCATACTAGGTCCCCCCTAGTCTTCCATGCAAGTAGCTTCCTGCAATGCTCCCCGAACTCATAGTGTAAGAGTTTACTGGCAAACCCTTTTTTCTTTACTATGCCTTCTAAGTGTTCTACTAGGTTTTTTTCCCTCATCAATTTGTGCCTGAATCTTATTATTTGAATCTAAATCGGCTACATCTTGCAAATCTTTTTGCCAGGCAACTATTCTCTTCTCTAGCTCCTTGATTTTGTTATCATTTTCTTTCTTCCTACTGGCAGCTTTGCTCATTTATCTACCTCTGATGAAGGCTTTATAAGTATCCCATATAATGCGCAAAGGGGTGGAAGCTCCATTTAATTCAAAGTATTCTTTGGAGTCTCGTTTCAGGTCTTCTAATATTTCATGTTCTGCTAGAAGGGACCCATCCATTGTCCATCTGGATCTAGGCAACTCATGATCTAAGACTAACTCCCGGCTTACCCCTAATTGGTCTGATAAGTGAGCTGGCTGATGTAGCACCACCTCAACCTTATTACTTAGTCTGGTGTCAATCAGGAAGTAGTCTATGAGAGAAGCATGGCTATATTTCTTATTTGGTGTGTAAACTCTTTATTTCCTACTAGCTCTCTGTCTTGAGGGGTCTATCAGTTCCAGATTTTTCATCATATTTTGGATAAAAGCTCTCATCTTCTGTTGGCCTGGGAGTTGGTTTGTCTAATTCAAGATCAAGCAAGGTGTTAAAATCCTCTGCCATTATAATGGGATTATCATCATTCAAAATCTGTTGGAACAAATCATGTAATGTGATGAGTCATCTATGTTTGGACCGTAGTAACTTATTATAGAAAAAATGTTGTATTGTGCACTCTAGTTGTAATAATGACCCATCTCCCTTTAGGGTCTGAAATCATTTTTATTGTTTTAGCATGGGCCGAATTCTTAATCAAAATTGATACCCCTTTGACATGGCAGTTCTGGTTAGTACATGCAAACTGTTGGATCCACTTATGTCACTTAAGTATTAGCTACCAATCTGTATGCCGCAGATGCATCTCTTGTTGCATTATTATTTTTCTTTTTGATTCTTTAAGAAATTGGAGGATTCTCCTCCTATCTGCTACTCTCAACCCATTTATATTCCAGCTTAATATCCTCAGGATGTGTTATTTATCTAAACTAGCAATTTTCTAGTAGTAGTACACTTTCCACGCTTCCTATTCTGTGTGTGATTTTTGCATACGAAGACCATGTTTTTTTTTCTCCCAATGCTCCCAACTTCGTGTTCTATTTACATAATGTGTATGAAGCTTCCCTATCCCAGTCTCACTTCCCTCCCGGGGGGAACCCTCCCTTTAACAAGTTTGGGCATAAATCTACTCAGCTGCACTCATCTCTCCAAGCGTCTATGTGTCTTGGGAATGTCTGAGGACTTAGTCTATTTATAACGTTATTTGCTTGATGAAGCTTTCCACCTCCTCAGGATCTTTAAAGGTGGTGCATTTTATTGTTCTACATTATATTTAACAAAGCGGGAAATTTGACTTGGGCGGTAGCTCCTAGGGATTTAAATTCCTGTATGTACCTGCCCAGCTCCCATTGACGTGTTTGAGTTTCTTTTACAAGATAGGAGCGAATACGAAAAGACCACCTGTCTTTATTTTAAGATCCAGCTTTCAACGCTTCAGAGAGTATCTTTTCAGATACATCTGACGGGATCTCTTTGAATTTGTTGAATGTCCTGAAAAAGCTCTAAGTCCCTGACTTCCGGTACTATTTCTTTAATCAGGGTTATGAAAAACCCTTTCAGATCCTCACCTTCCTTTCCCTCCGGCACATTGAGGAGCCTTAAAATATTTCTTCAAGATATTCTCAATCATTTACATTTTTCCTTGTAAGAGCTTTCTCTTTCTCCTTGCAATATTGTATGTCTTTGCTGTTACCAGCTACCCCCCTTCTCATAACTTCTGTGGAAGTTTCTAAGTTCCTAATCCTGTCAGTTAGGTCAGTAAGTTTTTTTTCCAGATTCTCACACGCATCGCAGATTTTGGCTTGATTTGCTTCTGACATTGACAATCTATTTTGTATTTCCTCAGAGAGAGCTTGCAGTATTTCCCCAATGGTGGGGACACTGCCTGCACAGGCTCGCTTTCAATAGGGGACATCGATCCAGGGGATGGAATGCTCTGTTCTAAAACTTGATACCTGTTAGTCAGAGGTATCTCAGGTGGGTTCCGAGTTTCTACAGGCAATTGCCGACTCATAGGGGTCGATTCCGTTCCGGTAAAAAGCGCTCCGAATCGTCGTACGGAGCGGTTTTTCCCCGTACGAATCGTACCAGGAGCCGTACTCCGTACGAGTCGTACAAGACACCGTACGACTCTAATCTCCGTACGATTCTCCCTCGGAACCCGCTGTACGCGACATCTGTACGGTTCGCGGCTGGATTTTACGACCCAGAAGTACGATACGTGTCGGGTACGCACCGTATGACCCTTTTTCTACGGGAGCTGAAAACAGCCGTAAAAACAGAGTTCGTGCCAAAACAGGTACGGAACGGCCCCCCCGGGTATGATCCTGATGGAGCGAGATTCAGAAATAAATTTTATTTCAACTCGTGAAGTCACACTTCCATAAATTAATTAATTATGCTAACAATTTGTGTTGTGTGTGTGCTAATTCAATCTAGTTTAAAGTTACATTACAGAACACACGGGAAACTAACATGTGTGCTCATAAATGTGCATTATGTTGCATTCTCATGTATGTGGAAAATAATAAATTAATCTTGTCTATTGTCATGTCATAACTAATAGCAGCTGTTTTTAAATAATGGCATGTGCTTATTTTGCTTTCCCTGTCTATGTGGTGTCACTCTATTTTCTATAGGTGCATAAAGAACCTTGCTGGATTAAATGAAGAATGGTAGATATAAAATGCTGCTTTATTTGTGCTTTACTGCTAGGTAATTTAGACTAATGGGTTAATTATTAGCAATGATGGGAGGCAACAGAACAAACTGTATTTCTTGCATTAATTATTCTTTGTGTTTGTTTATATAATAGTTTTACAAATGAAGCTTAGAGATGGCTGCAGAAAAATAGTGCACTTTTAAAAGTGGCGCATGAGAGGTGGCGCAGGAAAATGACGCTTTTTGAAAAGAGGCCTAATGATGAAAATGGCACAAGAGAAAATAATTCTGAGAAGGATGGAAAAGGCCTCTGAGCTTTTATTTTGAAAGGTTTTGGAATGAACTGCTAAAAAGATGATTCTGTGGAGAAATTTGCTAACGTGCCACGGGAGTTCAAAACGGACAAGCTCAAGGTTGAAAGGAAGAGACGTGACAAAAATTGCATTGCTTGAACTCCGTTCGATACAAAATGTAGCAGCCTGAGGAAATGCTGCCAAGACTTCTACATGAACAATGAACTAGTGAATTTGCCCGGGCATGTAAGAAGGAGGTGTCACAGTTTACTGTGGTACGAGGTGGCTCAGCCAATGGAGAACTAGAATTCGTCTGCTGGAATGTGAAAATTAGTTAGCTCAGCTTATTTTAGGGTATAAGAATGGGTTCAGAGAACAGATAGTTGGCTTACGCTCGAGAATTCTGGAGGACGTGTTATGCTGATGGACTTTACACGTGAGGAAAGGAGTTTTTATTAATTACTTTATTTCTAGGTAATGAGGGTAGAGACAGAGAGATAGTTAGGTTTGGAAATGTTTAATTTTACTTATTTCTGCAAATGAATAATAATTCTTGATTTATGCTCTTTTTATTAATTCTGAATAAACCTCTCTTTATGACATTTTCTAATGCTTGTTTAATAAAATTCCAAAACCTGAATTTTTCTAGATGTGTTTAAATAAACTTTCTAAAATGACAAGCTGGTCTTGATTATTGTAGATAGTTTATAGTTCAAAAACAAACATATTAGATCCATTTGCCTCATGTTTCAGCTGCTTTATTGTTTCTTATGGGCCTGGTTTTAATTGGTAAGTGTGGTAGTAGATAGTGATGTCATTTATAAAGAATTTCTGTTGAAGCGCTGGAACAATCCGTACCCCCCATAATCGCAGGGGTACGCACCGTACCCCTGCGATCATGGTGTGTACGAGCCGTACCCCCATTGTACGATCGGTGTACGATCTGTACCCCCATTGTACGATCGGTGTACGAGCCGTACCCCATGTACGATCGGTGTACAAGCCGTACCCCCATTGTACGATCAGTGTACGGCTCGTACACCGATCGTACATGGGGAACGGCTCGTACACCGAACGTACAATGGGGGTACGGCTCGTACACCGATCGTACATGGGGTACGGCTCGTACACCGATCGTACAATGGGGGTACGGCTCGTACACCGATCGTACAATGGGGGTACGGCTCGTACACCCCATGATCGCAGGGGTACGGTGCGAACTCCTGCGATTATGGGGGGTACGGACCGTACGGTGTGTATGTGTTTGTGTGCTTTTCCGTACGACTCGCCCTTACCTGACGTGGACCGTACAAATAGCTTCCTCATACCCCGGTCCGGATCATACTCGTCGGGTCGTACGGCATGTGTACGAGTCGTATGGTATGTGTACGAGTCGTATGGTTCACGTTTTCAGCCTTGCAATACGTACGTATCGCGGCGATTCGGACGGATTCACAGAATACGGATTGTACTTCGCGACTCAGACGGACGTTTTTTTCCCCGAATCGAAATCGACCCCATAGTGTTAGTACCACCCGGTAGGTCTGGGGCCCCCATGTCGCTGGCAGGTGTACTTGCACTCCGGCTAATATTAAAGAAGGACCTTAATGCATCCTGCTCAACACCCGCTCGGTCCACAGACACGCCATTGAACTCTGGAACCTACTCGACACCACTTCGCCGGATATCGCCTTCCTCACAGAAACTTGGATGAACGCCTCCTCAGCGCCCGACATCGCCATAGCTATCCCGGACGGCTACAAGATCATTCGAAAGGACCGCACCAACCAAACTGGAGGAGGCATAGCCATCGTCCATAAGAACACCATCCGCATCACGACCAATTCCGACGATACCCTTGCAGCCGCCGAACACCTTCACTTCCAGATCCACACCGACCCCAAGACCACACTCAGAGGCACCCTCATCTACAGGCCACCTGGACCCCGCACACAATTCAGCGAAGACATCACTGACTTCATCAGCCCACACGCCCTCCCCTCCGAGGACTACATTCTACTGGGAGACCTCAACTTCCACCTGGAAAAGAAAAACGACAACAACACCACCACCCTCCTGGACAACCTGGCCAACCTCGGACTCAAACAACTTGTCAACTCCCCCACCCACCTCGCCGGACACACGCTTGACCCAATCTTCACCTCCAGCAAACACATCTCCTTCAATCACACCACAGCTCTCCACTGGACGGACCACAGCTGCATACACTTCAACTACAAAAAGACCACGACCCACAACCCCCCACAACGTATTCCCCGAAGAAACTGGAACAAAATTACCACCGACCAGCTCTTCACATTGCTCCACCAAAACCCCCCTGCCAAATCATTGGACCCAAACCAAGCTGCCACCAACCTTACACAATGGATCACCCTCAGCGCTGACGAACTAGCACCCTTGAAAAACCATAAAATCAAGCAAGGTAACAAAAAAGCCCCCTGGTTCAACGATGACCTCAAGAAATCCAAGAAGTTCTGCCGCACCCTCGAGAAAGCCTGGAGAAAAATACCAACCACTGACAACCTGACCACCTTCAAGAACGCCACCCGCAAACACCACCAACTGATCCGATCCACCAAAAAATCAGCACTCAAAGATCGACTTGACAACAACACCCAAAACAGCAAGGAACTATTCAACATCCTAAAAGAATTTACCCACCCCACCGCCGGCACCAACGACATCACTCCCATCCAAGACCTCTGCGACTCTTTATCTTCATTCTTCCACAACAAAATCGCCGACATTCATAACAGCTTTGAAAACCAGCCCAAAGACCAGTCCACTCCACCCAGCTCTGAACAAAGAGAGCACTCTAACAACCTTTGCGCCTGGAACCCAATCACTACTGAAGACACCATCCGCCTAATGAACTCTATCCACTCAGGATCACCAACCGACCCATTTCCCCACCACATTTTCAACAAAGCAGACGTTATCATCGCACCCCATCTCCGCGATGTCATCAACTGTTCCTTCAACTCCGCAACCTTCCCGGAAAGCTGGAAACATGCCGAACTCAGCGCCCTTCTGAAGAAACCCACAGCAGACCCCACTGAACTTAAGAACTACCGCCCCATCTCGCTCCTCCCATTCCCTGCCAAAGTCATTGAGAAAGCCGTCAACAATCAGCTCGCCGCCTTCCTCGAATCCAACAAATTCCTCGACCCCTCACAGTCCGGCTTCCGAGCCAAACACAGCACCGAGACCGCCCTCATCACAGCAACAGACGACATCCGAACTCTATTGGACAACGGAGAAACAGCTGCCCTCATACTACTTGACCTCTCCGCCGCCTTCGACACAGTCTGTCATAACACCCTTATACAACGCCTCAGCAATGTCGGAATACAGGGAAAAGCATTGGACTGGATCATCTCGTTCCTCGCCGGGAGAACCCAGAAAGTTCGCCTCCCCCCATTCAAATCAGAGGCCACCGAAGTCATCTGTGGCATACCTCAAGGATCATCACTCAGTCCCACCCTCTTCAACGTTTACATGAGCCCCCTCGCATCTATCGCACGCCAACACAAACTCAACATCATCTCCTACGCAGACGACACTCAGCTAATCCTCTCCCTCACCAAAGACCCAAATACCGCCAAAACCAACTTACACGAAGGAATGAAAGATGTAGCTGAGTGGATGAAGAACAGCCGCTTAAAACTGAACTCGGACAAAACGGAAGTCCTCATCTTAGGTTCATCCCCTTCCGTCTGGGATGACTCATGGTGGCCACCGGCCTTGGGAAACGCACCCACACCTACGGATCACGCACGTAACCTGGGCTTCATCCTGGACTCCTCCCTCTCGATGACCAGACAAGTAAACGCCGTCTCATCATCATGCTTCAACATCCTACGTATGCTCAAAAAAATCTTCCGTTGGATCCCCACCGAAACAAGAAAAACGGTCACCCACGCACTGGTCACAAGGCGACTGGATTATGGAAACACCCTCTATGCCGGAACCACAGCCAAACTACAGAAAAAACTCCAACGCATTCAAAACGCCTCAGCCAGACTCATACTGGACATCCCCCGTCAAGCTCACATTTCCGGTCACCTGAGAGACCTCCACTGGCTCCCTGTCAACAAGAGGATAACGTTCCGTCTCCTCACCCACGCACACAAGCCCTCTACAACCTAGGACCCGAATGCCTCAACACGCGACTGTCCTTCTACACCCCCACCCGCCAACTACGTTCATCTGATCAAGCCCTCGCCGCTATTCCGCGCATCCATAGATCCACCATGGGGGGAAGATCCTTCTCCTACTTAGAGGCCAAGACCTGGAATTCTCTCCCCACCCACCTCCGCCTTACACAGAACCACCTCTCCTTCAGAAAGCAACTAAAAACTTGGATATTCGATAAGTAAAGCACGCGCCCTCCCTCAAGCGCCTTGAGACCCTCTGGGTGAGTAGTGCGCTATACAAATCTCTGAACTTGAACTTGAATGAGGACGTTATTTTAAATCTTGCCCCCTCCTACTGTAGCTGAAATATTAGCACCGCTTTTGTTCTATGAAAATGTTTGGGGGTGTAATCTTGACGAGATGTTCCTGAAAGGGAGATGGGAGCCCGAAATATAGAGGAGCTAACCTGGGGAGGATAACTTTCCACTCCTCTGTTCTTCAGGCTTTATGTTTATTTCAGTAATATCAAAACATTGATTTCTCAATGCGTACCTGTTAGTTTTTTGTCTCTTTGGCTCAACCCGCAAAACCAGTTGCTTATCCCCTGCCTTCCTCCTTTGAATTGCTTTGGTGGTTAAAGACGATTTCTCTAGTGCCTTAGGTTCTTTCCCCAACACAGGCACTCTTTTGGGAGTCATATGCCAAGCGTGGTCTGACACGAGTAGGTCCAACGCTGGTTGTGGAGCGATTTGTTGGGGCTCACGCGTCTGCAGATTCTGCGGCTTCGCCCCCGAAAACTGACGCACGCAGCAGCTCGCCGATCCCAGCATAGCAGTTGAGCCACCAGGTCCCATGAAAAACCATGCGTGTCTGGTCACGCGTTTAGAGATATCTCTGGCTGCAGTATGCCGGATGGTCACCCTGCCGTAGCAGGAGGAAAAATCTCCCACTGAGAGAAGGTGGAGGTAAGGTGCTCTGGAGTGCTCTGCAGTGTCTATTGGTGCTGTTGGCTTTGTCCATTCAGGCGTGCAAATTACTGGAGAGACGAGCGCTCACAGCCGACACCTTAGCCATGTTCCCCAATCCAAAACATCATTGTCAAAGTCAATCATGCAACATCAAGCAGTTTTATTGAAATTTTATGTAACAACAAATAAAACATAAGTATCACTGAATCTCTTACATGCATATTCACAGTACAATATGAATTGCTACAGCAGTAGAACCTGGAACATATAAACCTCTTTGAGACTACTTCAAGACCTGCTAGTAGCAAAGAAACAATACTATATGAAGCAGTACCATACATAATCATATTCTGATGAAAACAACATACCATAATGGCAAGAACAAATCTGCTTTAAATATATGAATTAAGGAAAGAATAACAGCATGGGCATTAGATGAATAGGTTAATAGACAACATCAGTGGTGCAAGCAAAAAGTGGCAACTTTTACATTCAGTATAACCTTTCAGCTGTCCTGAATTCACATAGTGATCATCTTGTATCTTCTGTTATGTTACAGGAGGAATGGGCAGGTTACTAGTGGTATATCCACATGCATTTAAGGTTTTGGAACCTCCTGGAGGTTTAGATTTGTGAAGATACATGTCTTGCCTTTACCATGGGGTTGTTTTACTATCTATCATATCCAAGAGTTTCAGTGCAGTATTGTCCCGACTTGGAAGTTAGCACTGCCAGGCCCACCATTTCAAGAGAGATTTTATCAGCCTTATTCTAGTGGAACATAATTTTTTAACCACCATGTCACGGAAGTTTAAGTATGAGTCTATCAGGGTTGTACTATTATGAGCTATTACCCCTCATATCCTCCTCATCCCAGTCCTTACATTAGTGTGGCGATCCCACCTCACAACAGGCCATCTAGAACGCTAGTCTTTTTTTACTTTACACTGTATAAACCCCTCCAACCCATTGGCATGCCTGTTTTATTTTCCTGTCCGAACGCTGGTATGTTTTCTTTCTGAGTAAGGTAAGTGTATTTCTTTCTTTCATTGCAGTGTTTGTGAAATTTCTGCATTATATTTGACCATGCGCTGACGTTACCAGTGTGTCGTTGGGTCTTGTCCCTTCTCTGTTCCCATCGCTCCCATCGCCGCATGCCTTTCTGTGGCGGCATCGCCGCCACGGAAAGGCATCTGTCCTGGCCCATCTTAATATGGCTGGTGGTGTCTAATAGACACCGCCACCATATTAAACCTTTTCCACCCCGGGCGCAAGGTGACCGGGGCGGAAAAGCGGCGGACGGTCTTTCAGTCCACCACGGTCCCCCCTGCCATACTAATATGGCGGGGGCATTCAGGAGAGGATGTCGGGCGGATTGCCCCCGCCAGGCCGGCGGTGGCTACTGCCAGCCTGGTGGGGGCAATCCGCCCGACATCCTAATTGTCCCCTTAGTATCTAGGAGAGAGTAGATATAGGAAGTTGTCCCTGGGCACTTCCTCATTGGCTTTCTGCTCCTGTCTGACTGACAGGAGTCAATCACAGTGCCTGCCAAATCTGTTTCCAAGAGGAAACATGTGCAGAAGCTACAGGAGAATGACCTGTTACAGATCTCCAGGTCAGATTTGCAGGATTTGATTAATTCTGTGGTTCAGGCTGCATTGAATAAGTCTTCTATGAAGAAGTTGAAGGGGGATGAGGATAAGGACTTGGACTTGGACAATTTCCCAAAGGGAAAATATATCCTGCGTAAAGATTTTTCTGACATGTTGGCCCATATTCATGAGGTCCTGGGATTTGATCCTACATCTTTAGTGGATGATGGCTTTTATTCACAGTACAGTACCTTGGTGGTGGATGATTTACCCTTGCATGACGTCATTAAGGAGATTCTGGCTAAGGAATGGTTTGAGGTCGACAAGCAGGGGATTCCTAGCTTTCTCGGTAAGAGATATTCTTTTGGTGCAGTTTGGTAGAAAGTTTACTCAAGTTCCTAAAGCCAATTCCATTTTGTTCTTGAGGGCTTTCTTTCTCTTCTTTGTCTTCCCTTTCTGGTCCTGTTGAGGGGAAGGTGGAGGCTGCCTTGAAAGGGTCATATGCAGCATCTCATTTTGGGATAAGGGCTAGCACTTACTCTGCATATAGCTCCCAGGTCCTTATTAAGGATTTGGAAAAAATATATGATTATCTTCAGGATCAAGGGTATCCCACTCCTGTCATGGTGCAGATGGAGATCTTGGTTCAATTTCTGTTTGTCATCACTTTTGATACCCTGTGGGACTTCTTATCAGCAGCCGGAACAGCGGTGGCTGGTATACAGTCACTGTGGACAAATCCTTGGTTTCTTGAGGCTACACAGAAGGCCTTGATTCATAAGTTGCCTCTTGAGGGTCCCAGACTTTTTGGGGACGGATTGAACACGATGGTGCAGCATTCTGAAGAGGAGAAAAAGTTGCTTAAAACTTTCAACTCTGTGCAGAAGAAGAAATCGTTTTTCCATAAGCAGAACTATCAGGGCGTTCTCTCCTCTTCTTAGCCCTTTCATGGACAGGCCTGTGATCGGGGGGCTGCATTCAACAACAAGCCACAGCCTCAGCTGCAGCAGCCACAGGGTGCTGTTCAGAAGTGACTATGCCAGGGTGGGGGGCCGGCTCAGTTTATTCCAGCATCAGTGGTCCAGTCTGATTTCCGACCAGTGGGTTCTGTCCGTCATCAGTCACAGGTAGCAGATTCCATTCCGTGGCCTTCCCCCCTCGGACTCACTTTTGAGTTACCCCATTGTCAAATGACCCCATGAGAAGAGCTTCTATGCTGTCTGGAGTGGAAAAGTTGCTTGCGGAGGGCGCTATTCTCCAAGTGCCAGAGGCAGAATGTAGGCTGAGCTACTATTCAATGTATCTTCTTGGTCCCAAAGCCAGATGGTTCTTACCAACTGAATCTCAAGGCTCTGTACAGGTTGGTGCAGCCGGATCAATTTAAGATGACCACATTGCCTCATCCAACAAGGCGATTTTCTGTCTTCCCTGGACTTGGAAGACACCTATTTTCATCTGCCTGTCCATCATGGAAGCCAACAGTTCCTGAGGTTTACGGTGGACAAGGTTCATTACCATTTTCAGGTGTTGCCCTTTGGCCTCTCTACCGCTCCCTGGACTTTTACCAAGGTATTGACTCCAGCTGTAGGGGTTTTGCAGCTTTGGGATTTCTCTATATTGATGATTGCTTGTTTTCTTCTTCCTCTCGTCCTAAGGTTTCTCTGACAGTGGAAGCAGTAATGGACATGCTCCAAGGTCTGGGTTTCAAGTTGAATCGGCATCCCTTGAAACAAACACATCAGCCTACACCTACGGGATCTCCACTGGCTCCCCGTCGAGAAGAGAGTCACGGTCAAGATACTCACCCATGCCTACAAATGCCTCCACAACACCAGCCTCCAATACTTCAATGGGAGAATCTCCTTCCACATACCCGAAAGAAACCTCCAATTCATCAACCTCGCCCTTGCTGAAACCCTCGCATCTGCAGAGCAATTACAGGAGGAAGAGCCTTCTCCTACATGACCTGGAACGGGCTCCTAATCGACATCCGACATGCCACCTCCTTGAACATCCTCAGGAAGACACGCAAGACCTGGCTCTTCGACTGAATGGAGCTGCTCACCCCCACTGCCCCACCCCCCCAGTGCCTTGAGACCCCCACGGGTGAGTAGGGTGCTTACAATTCCCCTGATTGATTGATTGATTGAATCTGGCAAAATGTCAACTGGTCCCTGTTCAGAGACCACAGTTTATCTGAGGTATTTTCCACACCAAGTTGGGGGGAGCTTCTCCCTTCTGCTTGCATTGCATCTCTGAAGCATCTTCTGATGTATCACCTGATTCAGCAGTCTGCTCCGGGTCAGACTTGGTTGCAGGTCCAGGGATTGATGGGTGTGACCAGGGCTGTTGTTGCCAAGGCTCACCTGCACCTCAAACCTCTGGTGAATCATCTGTTGTCACTTCGGGACCCTTCCAGTGCAAATTCCGATTCTTTGGTTCCTCTCTCCCCTGTTCTGATATGGGTCTTAAACTGGTGGCTCTACACTCCCATTCGAGCTTTCAGCTTCCTCCTCCCCTATTGCTGACAAAAGCCTGTCTTTCGGGTTGGGGGCCAAGTTGGGGTCCTTGGAGGCCAAGGGTTGCTATCAATAGCAATGTTGAAAGTAGTGAAACAACAATCGTGTTCCCTGGCTCAGGCTGAATGACATAGAATGTACCTAATTCACCCCGAGAGAAGCTCACAGATCATGGGTCGAATTCATTACCATTTTGTTGTATAATTCACTGAAACCAAATGTGTGGCACGTAGTCTGGCGGAAAAGCCATTATACTTTATGAAAGAACGTCTTAGTACCTAAGCAATGGCTATATTTGCGCAATCAAAATATCCAGCTTTCTCTGTAATATGACAAAAAAAATCCTTGTTGCTACAAATTCTATTTTTCAAAAAGTCCATTTGTGTTGAATTGATATATTTGCACTTTACATAACATAATATGAGGAAAGGAGGATAGTCTGTCAGCCAGAAAAGAAGCTTATTAGAACAAATGTGTCCTTAAAGAAATAGGCAATTTCAGACAGTTAAGCACCAAATTCTTTAAAGCACATAAAAAATGACCAAGAGGTATTACAATTTCTAAAAAGTTCATGTTATTTAAATGAGTCAAAGCAGCACCCTGTCTTAGAGTCCTATACTTCAAGAACCAAGGTTATAAAAATGTCTTTCGTAAGTCCCATAGTACTTGACAGTCCATTAACAAAGGCATGTTTTTGCATTTCAAAAAATCACTGCATATGTAATGATTATAATTTGCTTTGACCATTTTGCAGAAAACAGTTTTTGCAAATAAAGGCTAAAACCTAGATGGAATTTTAGCACCTCCCATCTCAAATGTAAATCACAATATTCTTTCTCGATATGAAATAAATCTGCATGGCCTAGCAGTCTATCAATGGTACAATTGCTTGTCTATTCTGATAAATTATCACTATAATTTTTAAATGATTTAAAATGCTATATGGGTCATTAAGGTTTTCAGAGGATCCCAGGTTTTAATTTCTCCATTTAGTTCATACAAATCTCTAGTTATTTTTAACAATTTTTATAAATTATAAGGCCATAATACTGCCTGTTTCCAACAAAACTCCAGTTTCCACCCAAAAATTCCCTTGGAGATTACCAATCAACCACAATTTGTCACAAACCAATCCACTTGCCACACTTACATACATAATGGGCTAGATGTAGGTAAATCAGATTTACCGTTTCATGAATACCGAATATTACCGATTCGGTATTCATGAATCGGTAAATCTGATGTAGGTATTCATTCGGTAAAAAATACCGAATCGGTATGATTCGGTATTTACAGATTCTGTAATTACAGAATCGGTATTTGCCAATGATTCCTATGGGCCTAGAAACCCATAGGAATCAATGGCAAATACCGATTCAGTAATTACAGAATCGGTAAAAATACCGAATTGCCAAGGGGGACAGGGTGTCACTTTGACACCCTGTAGCACCCCAGTTTTTGCCTTGTGTGCAATGTGACACACATACATGCCCTTTGTGGAATGTGACACACATACATGCCCTTAGGATATGTATGTGTGCCACATTGCACAGGTGTACATGCACAGATGTGCATGTGCACAGAAATTCGTAATTTACCATGCAACAGTATTACATGGTAAATAACGAATTTCTAAGGGCCTGTGGCACTGTAAACTGTATCAAACAAAACGGAGGAGGAAGGGTCGGGGGGAAAAATTATTTAGAGACCTGCCCAGGGTGGAATCCCCTATTCAATTAATTCACTACCAAAAACACACACTGGGGGTCAGTGATAGAGCCTAGTGTGCTCAGTGTTATCGAGAAAGACCTTACCAACTGAGTGAGGAGGTTCTTTTCTAAAGCTATGTGCTATGTAGTTAACTAATGAATTACCAACCAGTAGCCCATGTAAGGGAATTCACTACAAATGTCGAATAGACCCATACAGAGAAAAGATGGATGTCCATCAATATACGGCCGTACACATGCAGTTATTTGGTTAGGCTGCATCTTTGCACTGTTCTTGGTTTTAATAAGGGAGTGATCAAGTGATATTAAAATTGTGTATTGATCTTCTATCCTTTTTTAACTCACCACATTATATTTTTTGCACTGCACATGATTCCATCTTGTTCTCAGCTCATAAGGTCTTCACTACACTTTTGAGATGTGATCCAGACATTTGTATGAGAATGAACAGTCTCAATGATCATGGGACGACATCATTCTAACGTGGATGACCAAATGAGAATATATGATCTACATCTGATATTGATGGACATCCATCTTTTCTCTGTATGGGTCTATTCGACATTTGTAGTGAATTCCCTTACATGGGCTACTGGTTGGTAATTCATTAGTTAACTACATAGCACATAGCTTTAGAAAAGAACCTCCTCACTCAGTTGGTAAGGTCTTTCTCGATAACACTGAGCACACTAGGCTCTATCACAGACCCCCAGTGTGTGTTTTTGGTAGTGAATGCACTGTAAACTGTGCCACCTACATTTGGAATTACAGAATCGGTATATTTACCGATTCGGTAATTTACCGAATCGGTAATTTTACCGATTCGGTAAATATACCGATTCTGTAATTTTCAGCCCCCTACATAGCAAAACCCAAATACCGGTCAGTAACGCCCAAAATTGGCCGTTACCGACCGGTAATTGGCGACCTACATCGGGCCCCTAATCTTGTAAGAGCTAGAGGTTGAAAAACCACTTCTAATTACAAAGTTTAATAATGAATAAAATCTCACATCAAATGAATTTATAGAAAATGTTGAAATTCATCTAGGATCCAGTACATCAAAAGAAAAAGAAGGAAGGAGAAATAACTCATTAGACATTCGCATTTGTCATTCAATGTTGTCAATTTGTAGGAAACAATATAAGTGACATAATAGAGACCATTTTCTATATAGGTATGTGGAACTGTAGTCCCAAATTTAATAACCACTAGGAGTCAACGCGTTTCGGTGGATAGGACAAGATAAAAGCCACCTTCTTCAGAACAAAAAAGAAAAATCCCCTCCTATCTATATTCTACCATACAATCCTGCATAAAAACATAAACATATGTAAACGAAACAAGCTATTGCCACAAAAGTGTCATAAAAAGGTGAGAAAATAAACTTATTATGGGTACATTATAGTTCCATATTTGTTACAAAATAACCACATGTATCAAGTTCTCACAATTATTTAAAATGTATAATGATACCTTCAAGACTGGAAGAATCATCATTGAGGCTCAGATCCCTTCTCCAGGTCCCGGGGTTAACTATTGACTAAGGAGAGGAGCTACATGGTTTTTCGGTTACTCGATGGTAAAGTAACCCACAGAATGAAGAAAGGACAGCGGTAATTTCAAAAAGCCGCTTCTCACTGTTTTTCGCTGCTTCAATTTGGCACAGTAAAGGAGACGCCGGGAAGAGTGGAGTAAAAGCCGCGTTGGAATTCAGGACGCGGTGGCGCTGTCAGGGCGTATGGATTGAGCGTGGTCCCGCGCTGTGAGGGAGCACGGATCGAGCTACATGGTTCATCGGTTACTTGGCGAAATAGTAACCTGTAGAAAGGAGAAAGGACAGTAGTGGTTTCAAGGACCTGCTTTTCGCTGCTTTTTTGCTGCTTTGGGGAAACGCCGAGAAGAGCGGAGTAAAGCGTGGAGTAAGCCGCGGTGGAATTCAGGACGTGGTGGTGCTTTCAGGACGTACGGTCTTAGCGTGGTTCGGTGCTGTGAGGGAGCACGGTCTGAGCCTGGTCCAAAAAAGAAGCAAGATCATTAGTGGCCGGAACGGCTGCCGCAGCATTCTGTGAGAACCTGGCTAGGCGGACATTGAAGCGCATGTTGGGCAGGCTACTAACACCCCGACACAGAGCTCCACATTGGCGCTTCCCCGCTTTGCTGCTGCGATACCGGTGTGGTGTAATCCGTGGTTGTGGAGGAGCCGTCTCAAAAAAGAGGATGCCACTGAAAGCCCCGGTGAAGGTAAATGAAGGAGCAAAGGTTATCACTTGCAGTGGGAAAACTAAGGATCAAGCCGCGGGAGAGCCGGCTGAAAAGACAGGGGAGAAAACAATTGGTGAAATAGGTGAGTGCGCTTTTGGCACCCTTGTACTGTTAAAACTCATCTGAAAAAAGGAGGTGATAGTCGGGGGAAGAGTGTCGTAACTTCACGTTTGCCTAAACAAGGAATTCAAACTCTACCCGCTATGTTTGAGAGACAGAACGTGCGTAATATCGAATCTCCGCTAGGATCGACTGAAATGGGTCGTGAGGATGTTTCCATGAGTGCCCAAACTGATTCAAGGGAATTACCAACAAATTTAGGAGAAGTCCTTGACGTAAACTTAAATGGGGAGCATCGTTGCTTAGGACAGACTGATGCTGAAAGTGGTATTGTGGGAAATGGAGTCCCAGAAACAGTTGAAACAGTTGATGAATTAATGAAGGGCAGTTTGGACAACCACGCAACGGAAATAGATCTACTTGCTCTAGGGGAGGGGGCTCAAGGAGGGACAATGGTACCTGAATCCGGTGAAAACTTGTATTCTTTGTCTAAGGCATCTTCTGACGAGGGCTCAAATGTGGGTTATAGTGAAGGCAGCAGTTTTGATGAGGACTCTGGACAAAGTAAGGCTTCCCTCAATATTAGTGCTACTACTTTTAAGAGACGGAAGGAAAGAGAGCTATCAGAGAGAACCTTAACCCCTAGTGAAAATATAAATGGAGCGTAAGCGTCAAATCTAGCTAGCCACGTAAAGGAGAAAGGGGAGAAAAGTGGAAAAGAAACATTGGATAATTTACCCCCACAAGAGATTATCTTGGCTACCATGTATGAAACAATGATGGACCACAGAGCAGAGAGTAAAGCGGAGAATAACCGAATGCAGGCTACATGCAGCAAGGTCAAGAACGCTGTTAGACGTGTGATGAAATTAGGTGCGGAAACAGCTGATAGAGTTACTGAAGCGGAGGCCAGGATTTCAGCTTTAGAAGAGCATGCTGCTGCACAAAAAGCTGAGTTAGAGTCGATTAAGGCTCATCGAGATGATCTGAGTTATAAATGATCAGAACTTGAAAATCAAGCCCGCAGGAACAATTTATGTTTTTTGGGAGTCCCAGAGAAGAAGGAGGGTTAGTATGTATGTAAATTCGTCGCAGAATTACTGCAGGAAGCCTTTCCCGAACTGACATCCTGGGACTGGACTAAAAAAAACCAGCGGGCGCATAGATTCCCGTTTACAGCAAAGAAATCTCGTCAAGGGGAAAAGGATCTCCCTAGAGCAATCCTAGTCTGCTTTAACTACTTTCTAGCACGAGCAGATATATATGCCCTGGCACGACCAGATAGGAAAGCATCGGCTAAGGATTGTAACTTTTTTGTTAGACCGGACTTCTGTAAGGCCACAGTTTCACGGCGGAGCCACCTACGTCAATTAATATTGGATTTTTAAAGAAAGGGGGCTGTGGTGTATCTACAGAATCCAGAAAATCTTAAAGTTATGTTTAAAGGTCAAACAAAATGTCTATGGTCAGAAATCCAGGCTAAAGAATATTTGGATACGTTGTAGGGGAGGGTGTTATAAGATGTAAGACAAGGGAATTCTGGGATAAAGTGGGGGGCTTGCAGTTAAACTGTTGAGTTCTCCCTCGTTGAGAATATGAACGTTATTTTTTTCAGGTTTTGGCTTCTCTCTCTTAAGCTGAGTTATAGGTATATATTTTGTCTCTGGGGCCAGGGGGGGGACACAGCATACCATATTGTGCAGGGACTAAAGGTCCTTGGGCCTCATATGTTGGGTAGGATGGGTGGGGGGAAGGGTGAGAATGGGAGGAATGAAAGGGTGGGTAAGGGGATGGGTATGGGTTCTAGGTATATATTTTGTCTCTGGGGCCAGGGGGGGGGGGGCACAGCATACCATATTGTGCAGGGACTAAAGGTCCTTGGGCCTCATATGTTGGGTAGGATGGGTGGGGGAGAAGGGTGAGAATGGGAGGAATGAAAGGGTGGGTAAGGGGATGGGTATGGGTTCTAGGTGGAGGGGGGTGAAAATGACAGCAATAGGCAGGAATGGGTTTAAACAGGATGGTGATAAGCAGACGAAAGTAAAATCAGATAAGAGCTATAAAGGATGTAATAGAAGTTACAAAATACTCACAGTCAAGAAGATTGGTGGCCCAATCCGGGAGTTCGTTTTAGACAACAATAATGCTTCTGGAAAGGAGAATTAAGATATGCACATTAAACATATGTGGCCTCAATGACCCCAAGAAACGACAAGTCTTAGCCAAAATTGCGCAGATATTACATATTGATATACTGTGTTTGCAGGAGACACATGTTGCATGGGCCAATAGAGGGTATTTAAAAATGTGGGTATGGAACTGGTAGTTTGTTCTAAACAACCTGGTGTGAAAAGAGGGGTAGCTATACTTAAAAAAAGGGGACTGGGTGAGTGTATAAAGGCTGCGTCAGATAAATGGGGTCGCTGGGGCATTTCCGAGCTTAAGATTGGGCGATTCAGGTTTACACTCTGTAATGTTTATGGGCCCAATTTGGATGACACGGAACTCTTTAACTTTTTGAACATAGAATTAGCACAGTGGACGCTGCCAGTGTTAATGTGTGGTGACTTCAATATTAATATTGATGCAGGGGTGAGTGTTAGATGTAACCATATGTACACTGGAAAGAAGAGACTAGTTTATGATGCAATTCGGGGTTTGATTCTAAACCACGGCCTTTATGACGTATGGAACACAAAATACCCCGAAGATCCCGGCTTTACTTTTTTTTCTTTCCCTCACTCAAAATTTGTCCGATTAGATTATTTCTTTACCACTTCTGCACTATTAGCTAATGCCAAAATTGTGATACATCCTAAACTAGTCTCTGACCATAATCCGATTATATTAGAGATGGCTTTAGATCCGGAAGAAAAAGTAGAGCTTCAACAGTGGTCTTTTGACAGGAAACTGCTTTTAGATAAGGAGTACTGCCAGTTCATGGCTAAAATAATTCAGGAATTTTTTGATATTAACAAAGGTACGGCTGCCCAAGAGGTAGTCTGGGACGCATTTAAATCAGTAGTCCGTGGGGAAACCCTCAGCTTTTCTAAATTCAAACGTAAAAAGATCTGGCTTAAACACCGACAGGATTTTGATCAGGTTTATGAGGCCGAGAAGAAGCTGGCAGAGACAATAAGGGTAGGGGCCGAAACAGAAACACTTTACTTGGTTCAAAGGGATCTTACTATTAAAAGGGCCAGCACATACTCTAATATCGCTGATCAAATTGCCGAAAAGTACGTATTACACAAAGAAGCGGCGTATGAGTTTGGGGAGAAAACGGGTAGAGTATTAGCGGAACGGGCAAGGGAGAAAGCAGCGTATAATGATATCCTTAAAATCAAAGATTTGCAGGGGTTATGCAAGAGACTAAGGAAGGTGTGTTAACAGCATTTCAAGGATTTTATCAATCACTATATAACGATGAGACAAGAGGGGAGGAAGTGGGCGAATATTTAAAAGATGTGATTCCAGCAACACTGTCGGATATCCAGAGTGCATCATTGTTGGTACCACCAGACTGGGCAGAAGTCGAATTAGCAATTCTAGGTTTGGCTCAGGGAAAGGCTACGGGCCCGGATAATATTCCATTGGAATTTTATCGGACATTTAGGGACATGATGAAAGAGGAATTGGTAGAAGTCTGTCAGCAAGCTTTTCTGGGGAAGGCTACTAACTCATGGTCTAATGCCACGATAGTGGTGTTTAAAAAAAAAGGAAAAGTCGGCACTGAAATGGGGTCTTGCAGGCCGAATTCTTTACTAATCTCGGACAGCAAAATCTGCTCTAAACTTATTGCTAATAGGCTAAATGAACTGATGCCGGGTCTGGTCTCGTTAAGACAACATGGGTTTATGCAGCGTAGAGACACTACAGATCATATACGACGGATTATATCTTTGCTGGATTGGTCACAGGTTATCCATTCTCCTGTTGGTGTGGCCCTGTTGGACGCTGAAAAAGCGTTCGACAGGGTCTCATGGAGTTTTATGTGGTCAGTCCTGGAAAGCAAGGGGTTTCCATCAGAATTTGTCAGGGCAATCCAGACAATGTATACTCACCCGTCTGCTGTAGTCCGGGTTGCTGGGAAGACATCAGGGAATATACTGATAGCAAGGGGGACGAGACAGGGTTATCCCTGTTCCCCCTTGCTGGTCGCCTTGTATATTGATCCTTTCATTATCACCTTGGAGAAAATTACGGCAATTAAGCCTGTACAGATAAACAACCAAGATTTTAAAGTCTGTGCGTATACGGATGATATCGCGATATTGACATCAGATATTAGTAACGCAATACCTAATATTATAAGGGCCGCTGAGATGTTTGGCCGGGTCTCTGGCTATAAATTAAATATTGAAAAGACACAGTTTATTCATTCGGAGGCCGGCCGCCCAGAGAATATTAAGTTTGAAAAGGAGGCTATTTACTTAGGTATCAAGATCACACCTAAAGTTGAAGACATTATTCCTGCAAATTTGGACCCAATTATAGCTTCCTCTAACAAAACATTAGAAAGAATAAATAATTTACTGCTCTCACTTTTTGTACGTAGCAATGTATTAAAAATGCTTATTTTTCCCAAATTTTTATACTTATTTCGGGCTATCCCCTTTCTCATACCCACTTATTATTTTTCCCGAATAGAGAGAATGTGTTCTAGATTTCTCTGGGGGTATCATCGAGCTCGGAGAGCATTTAGAAAATGTATGCTGCCCAGAGAGAGAGGCGGTGGGGTATACCGAATTTTCAGTTTTATCACTGGATAGCGATATTAAAGCATATTGGGGTGCTAATAATACCGGAAGATCGAACTGAGGATTTTCTCGCCCCGTCTATATATGAGATGCTCTTGGGGACCGAGGCAAAACAATGCTTAAATCGTATTGTTGAGCCAAGTTACTACAAGAAAACTAGATTTAAGATATTCTATACTGCCTATGTCATTTGGCGGACAATAAAAAAAGATTTGGAATGGGCTCCAATTTAAATTTATATACCCCTCTCCAAAACTGCTCTTTTCTTCCGGAGATATTTAATGATCGGGTAATGTTAAGGTGGCACAATTTGGGGATCTGCCAGTTTGGGGATTTGTTCCAGGGGAATTATTTTGTTTCTTTTGATTATTTAGGGAAGAAATATAAGCTACATAGCACTGACTTCTTCAAATATCTCCAATTACAAAGTTTCTGTGAACAGAAAATATCAAAGAATTTGATTATACTAGGGAAAATTGAGATCATTGAAGCGATTAAGGATAGGCATAAAATGGGGTCATTATATCAGTTACTTTTGGAGAAGGTAGAAGATGACCTAGCGGTCAACGAGGTAAAATGGCAAAATAAATCGAATATTGAGCGTATTGATTTGGAGAGAAGTATAGAGGTGGCTATGAAGGTGTTATTGAATGGTTCACTGATAAATCAACATTTTATGTCAGTTTTTGAGCTATATTATTTGCCAGGCAATCTGGCTAAATGGAATTCGGGGCGGGGGACAAAATATAGCCGTTGTGGCTTATATGCAGCAGATGCTGCGCATATGGGTTTTTTTTTTTTGTCCTAAACTCTCCCGGTTTATAGCGGATGTTGAGCTTTATTTAATGAATAGTCTGGGCATCCGAGTACAATTAACGGCACCAATGGTTATTTTGGGATGTGAAGAAAGTATGGCTCATAAGGGCTCAGCTGCAGAAGAAGGCTTCATTTTTATATGTATGTCTGTTTATTGATCATGTATTACATCTCAATGGCTCGATGAGGAATCACCAAATTTCATCAAGTGGCAGACTAAATTATTATCTATTTATCATCTTGAGACTGCGTTGTATAAAATTAAGGGCATCAGGAAGAAAACATTCGGGTATCAAATATGGTCTCCAATTATCAATTGGATAGGAAGTTAAGGAAACTAGAAATTGTCATATTTGTATCTGTACTTGTAATTTTTCTTTTTTTATCTTTTTTAATCATTTTTTTTCTGGTTTGCTAGTAAGACTAAGGAGATTTGTATTTGATCAAAAGAGGTGTTATGAAGTTAAGCTGCAAATTGTCTCAAAGAAAATGAAGGTGTTTGCCTACTGATATGTATGTACTTTCGTTGTCTGTTTGCTGTCAAAAAATTAAATAAAAAACTAAAAAAACAAGACTGGAAGAATCAAATATGTACCATAACCTGAACCCACACATGTGCATACATCCATCATTGTTCCTGGTTCAAAATCAGTTATTTAAATTGAACTCACCGGTGATAACACTCAGGTGGGCCAGAAACCCCACTTAATCCGTTAATAAATCCTTAAACAAATCCTTAAAAAACACCTCGAGTACTTGTATATGGACAAAAAAAGGTGCGACCACAGTTGTGATAAAGTTATTCCTTCTTATACCGGAGTTATAAACTAAAACTGATATTTCAAAAAGACATATATCTATGTGTATTGTGCTGCTACTATAATTATGATTAAAATCATCCAATGTTGTTCAGCACTTTACAGGGTCACCATTCGATCTCCAACAAAAACACAACATTTTATTCATATTCTCATTTATTGAAAAATCATATCACCAGTACCTCTTCCGTTGCAGTCCAGAAGGGAACGCGAAGTTCACAACATAATCCCTGATTCACTCGGGATAAATTGAAAAGTTTTTTTAAACAATTATTCTCTAAACAATCACAGGATTCTCTGGTGTCACCATACAGTAATTCAGAGCCATGAATGTGATAGTCTGTATCTTGCCCTTGCAGATCTTGATTAATAGTGCCAAACAGTAACCACTTAGTTTAAAATAAAATTTGATCAAACCTCCTACTCCTAATGTGGACTTACATTTAGAGAATCAAAATGATTGTTTTGTTTTTATTTTAGGTGCAAATTGCGTTCATAACTACTTTTAATAACTGACTTCTTCAATTATCTTATTTTCCAAATACAGAAGTTTGATTGCTTTTTTCTGAACATCATTATTTTAGTTTTTTCTACATTGATACTTTTTAGTATTTTAGTTCACAGTACATAGAGAGGGACACCAGTATTCATTGAAGGCCAATTGGATTATAATCCATAATCACAAGATTGTCTGCATAAAGTAGATGCAGTATATGGTTGCCACCCACGTTCAGTGAAAACTAATTGGTTTTCTTCAAAGTATTGGGATGAGCTGTTAAGTTACTCCATAGAGGGTCCGGGCCAATATGCATCTAACATGCCTTTTATTGAATGTATGTCAATACATCGCATAGTAATACCACGCATGCCATTACAACGTGGGTATTACTACGCGATGTCAATGACATCGCATACCATTACATCGCATACTTTTACCACGAGGATGCCTTTACCACGCATGCCATTACAACGCAAAGGCATGCGAGGTAAAGCCATACTTGTGGTAAGAGTATGCAAGGTAAGTGACATCCCTACTCCTACACCTACACAACACCCTACTCCCACCCCTACACTACCCCAACCCAAAAACACTGCCACACTACACTACCCACACTGCTCCCACTCCTACACTACCCTAACCCTAAACCACTACTACACTACCCACACTATTCCCACCCCTATACTACCCTAAACCCTAAAACACTACTACGCTACCCACACTACTCCCATCCCTACACTACCCTAAACCCTAAAACACTACTATGCTACCCACACTACTCTCACCCCTACACTACCCTAAACCCTAAAACACTACTACGCTACCCACACTACCCTCACCCCTACAGTACCCTAAGCCCTAAAACACTACTACGCTACCCACACTACTCCCACCCCTACACTACCCTAAACCCTAAAACACTACACAAACACTACTACTCTACCCTAAACCCTGAACACTAAACTACACACACACTACTACACTACAACCTAAATCACTACACTACATAAACACTACACTACCCTAAACACTAATGCACTACACTAAACACTACACTACTCTAATACCTAAATCACTACACTACATTAACACTACACTACCCTCCCTAATACACTACACTAAACAAACACGACACCACAACACACACTAAAATGTTTTTAAAATAACACACACAACACAAACATAACCACACTACTTTTAAATGACCCTAAACCCTACAAAAGTAACCCCCACCCCATGCACAAACCCCCTTACCTCTCTCCTCTCTAGCGTCGCCGTCGGATCCTGCTTCCTCCTTCATGCTTGCTGCTCTTTGTTGTGAGGAAACAGCCTACGTTTCTTCACAACGACGTGGATAGCCGCCCCCGCTGCCACCATTACACATTACAACGCATTGCGTTGTAAAAGCGCATGCGATGTAATGGTATGCGTGGTTTTACCACGCGTTGTAACATCGCATGCGTTGTAATGCATGCGATGTAAAAGCAATGCTTGGTAAACCCCGCGTTGTAATGGCCCTTTTATTATATCAGTGTCTCTAGATTATCACACTGTCCGATCAATTCTCAACTTGTGCTCAATTAGAAATATGGTGAAGTATGCAAAAATGTGATGGATGAAATGCTAGAATCAATGTCAGCCACTGGTAATTGCAGAGGGACACATCCCAATCCATCATTATTGTGCACTCAATGGACTCACCTATATGCAAATCAGTCCTGACCCTGCTCCAGTCAGAACAGTCCATCACTAACTACCAAGCTAGGTCCTCCTTGAACAAGAACACAAGCAACCGCGGACCGGTTTTGCCCTAGTTATGGGCTCATCAGTCAGGCAGAGCTTGATTCCAGCAAGGAAGTGTGCATCTGGGATACCCATCCCACTTGGGGCAACACACTAAAGGATAAAAAAAAGGTGATGAGTGGAATGCTTGAATTAATCTCAGCTATTTGTAATTACTCTGGCTTGCATCCCAATCCATCGGAATTTAGCACACCATGTCACCTCAGTTTGGAACTAGCTATATGCAAATCATTCTTGAACCTGATCCAATCAGGACAGTCCAGGCCGAACTGCCAAGCAACGTCCTCCCTCAACCAGAAGACAAGCAACCCAGGGCTGGTTTCGTCCTAGTTATGGGCTAATCAGCTGCGTAAAGCTTGGTTTCAGTGACACACTCTGTATGGGACCCACGGCTGGGCATATCTGTCCCAGTAAGGGCAACATACTAAAGTATACAAGAAAGTGATGGATGGAATGGTTGAATCAATCTCAGCACCTGGTAATTTCTCTTGCCCAATCCATCGTTATTTTGCACACCATGTCACTTCAGTTTGGTGCCAGATGTATGCAAATCAGTCTTGACCCTGCTCCAGTCAGAAAAGTCCAGCCCGAACTGCCAAGTCAAGTCGTCCCTGAACTGGAATTCAATTTAATTGCCTTCTTTTCAATAGCAAAAGTAAATAATTCAGATAAGGATGAATCCTTAGTAAATAATACAGAGGAAGCCTGAAAATGAGGTACTCTATAGAGATTGTTCAGATGGGAAACACAATCTTCTTTAGGAATCATAACATTTAATGATTTTGAATTGATGAAGTACAGTCTTTAACCAGACACCAAACATCCTCAAATCTCTCTGATTAATAACCTCATTCATCTTTTTTTTTTCTAATCCTGTTTTTAAACTATATCTTAAATCTGCTCAGGAAGTCAACAAAACTAGGATCTCAATTATGAGGCCTTTGCATTTTATGAATCTTACATTCTAAGAGCTGGCAAGACTGGTCAAACTATTTAAAATGACTCTTAACCTCAGTTTTACTGACACCTGTCTCTCATAGAAACATGCCTCATAGTGTGGTTGCGGTTGCAAAGGAATCACGCAGAAAGCACCATTCAGTTTTCTGATTCACTCTTATCCATCCTCTTCTCAGTTCAAGCACTCCCCCATTTATTTACTTACCTTGCGTCATTCACTCACCCATACTATTACTCTTCCATTTCGTAAATCTAACATTCACTCTCCTACTCATTCTTACATGCAGTCTATATTTCTCCCATTCAGAAGCCCCGTTGTTCACTCTTAATTTGATTGCCCTAGTTATCAGTTGTGTCTTACTGTCTTGCTTCTTAGAAGAATGTTCCAAAGAATATTACTTTATGACTATGCATGGAAGGTGGAACCCCTGCTTGCTAAGTAACACTGTGGAACTGTGGATAGTTGCCAGTGTCTGGTGTTGGATGGGGTCTCTGTTACTTGCTACTCAATAATTTCAACTTCAACTCTACTACAGCCTGCGTTCCTGTGTTCCTGTTGCACCTGCTTGTTTTACCATACTCACCTGGGCCCATAAAACATACACACTTTGAACAGGTAAACCTACACTAATCAGAATTTTAATTAACCATTTAGGTCCTATACCATTGACTTACCAATCCTAGACACCGGTACCGAGAGTCCTAAGGGATCAAGGGTGTTAGAATAATAGGCAGTAATAAACATTTAATTCAAATAACCACAGACTCGGGAAAGGTTTAAACACTTTATCTATGTAAATTCTTAAATGTCAGAGTCCATACCAATTCTATTAAAGTGCATTCAATTAGAAAGTATATGATCAAGGCAAGATGATGTGAAAATATTATGAGGCTTTTATTAAGCATTAGAACATAGGAAGGGTACGAAAAGGGAAACAATGCAATTACATACCCACATTGATTTATAATGACCTAGAATGGTGTGAAAACCAACCCTAGCCACGGGCTGGGATAAAGGACAGGACCCCCGATAGTTCAAGTGCCAACAGAACAGGACAGGTGCAGACCAGAATCAGGACAAGTACGGATCAAATTGGATCAAGACAGGACCACCACAGGTCAGGACACAGCTAAAGTGCAGCGCCAGCTTCGCAACCCTCTCTGCAGCTAACAGTCGGACCCCGATTGGGTTATCGGACTCCTTCCCAGAACCCCGATTGGGTTATCAGACTCCTTATCAGAACCCCAATTGGGTTATCGAACTCCTTCCCAGAACCCCAATTGTGTTATCGATTCTTCTGACAGAGCGCTTCGCCAACACCTCAGCTCTCGATGGCCTATTGAGTACGCTGGGTCAGTGACAGGTCAGCTATTCGGACAAGTCGGACAATCTAAGTGGCTAAGCCTACCTAAGATACACCATTTTCCAGGACAGTGTACCACCTCCCAGTGTTCCAAGTTTGTGTATTCCTTCGATTTGATTGGTCAAAAGATAAGGAGAGGTCATCACACCATACCAGTTATGAGGTCACTTGATTCATATATTCAGATACATTTTCCCTCCCATCACTTTCTTTTCACATGCACTTTTTATTCCACCCGACAATGGATGCTTCAATAACAAATACATTGTATGTAAAATGTTCAATTTAGCTTCCTCCCGAGAGGTCGAAGCGTGAATTTCCCAGGCGTATCTTCAGGCAAGACAGTCACTGGCACAGGTTTAATGCATTGACTTGTGGAGTCTCTTCTGCGCAGTCGCAGGATTGCAAGATGGAGTGCAGCAAGATGGCATCAGGCCCAAATGCGAGCTAATAGTAAAGTCAAAGAGAAACAGTTTTAGAACAAAGAATAAATGAATGCATTGTATACCACTTATCTCTACTCTATTCCCATTACTTTACAAGCGTTAGCATGTGAAAACATAGAGCCGCCATTTTTAGTTCTAGTGCGCAGAAGCAAAGATTTCCCACCACAGCAGAGAATACGTCATGTCACGTGAGTGTGACAGACGCATGCGCAGAAAAATTCACACATTGCGACGGACATTTTTAGGACACTCGAGTTACGGTTACTTAAAAGCACATTGACAAGCTTCCCCTAGATGCTAGAAATGTCATGTGGTGCATTATTAGTAATACAAAACATGTTTATTAGTGCATTACGTTTTATTTCAAGAGGATTGAATCGAGCAAGACTCTTTACGAGTGAAACCTTGCTCCATCAATCCCTTTTTGATGATATTTTATATCATCACAAATTACAGAAACAGATGCCAACTTTTCAACATTTTCTCATTTCGATTTTTTCAAACATTCTTTTAGGTTTTTCCCCATTATTCATGTGGAAGTTTTTCATCTTCTTATAAAAATCCCCATTTAATTCTTCAAGCTCAATTTCACTGAAGTTTCTTTTCTTCCCTTTCTAATTTACTGTATATGTCTTTTTATGTTTTGCGACATTTGCAACAAATTATTATCCCTAAAATCAGTAGGGCTACTCCCACCATTGGCATCAGTATTCTACCTACAAAACCTTTTTCCTACGTTAGAGAACCAACTACCTATTAAAAAGAAACCACTAATGCACTGTCAACCTCCAGTGGTTTCAATTCTTCTCTCAAATGTAAAATGTTTCTTGGATATTTCCCAATTTCAACACTTTCGTCTGGAATGTAAGTGCAACAATGTTGTGTCTTCAGCATTCTACAGATTCCGCACTCTTTTGCTAATAATATGTCAAGAGCAAGTCGATTTTGTAAAACCATTGATCCTATCGCAACTTGGGGCCGATTAGGATGGCGGACGGACCTGCGTCCGTCCGCCACCCCAGAGGTGGAGGAACCGTCCGCCGGGGCAGCCTGGCGGTCACATCCTGTATGTTTAACATTGCGGCGGGTACTGCTTGAACCAGCACCCGCCGCAATGTTAAAACTGCATGTTTTACATTTACACGCGCGGTGCCTGCCGCTTTGTGCATGTAAATGTTGGGGGTACCATAGGTACCCCCCATGTGCACCCCCCACCCCCAACACCCCTGGGGGCCCGCAACCGGCCCCCAAACACCAATGTCCACATGCTTTTCTACGGTGGAAAACCCGCCGTGGAAAAGCATGACTCCACCGGCATCCTAATATGGCTGGCAGTGTCTGATAGACACCGCCACCAAAAAGCGGCAGACGGAAACATGATCCCCCCAGCCATCCTAATCTGGCGGGGGGTCTTCTCTGTGTCCGCAGCGGTGAATCCGCATCCTCCGGGCCGGCGGTGGCTTCCGCCGGCCTGGAGGATGCGGATTCACCGCGATCCTAATCGGGCCCCTAGTTTGGTATTGATCATTAGAAATCCACTAGCACTGTCAGTTGATAAGCGATCCACCACTAGTGACAATTTTCAAATTCTTTGAGTTTTCAGATCCACTCCCACTGACGGTATTGTTGCACTAAATATGTCACCTACATTCAGCAAATAATGCTTTTTTACTACGAGTTAATCCATTAGTTTCTTCATTGCGTCTAGTGATTTTCTCTACGTGGTACACCTTTGGGAATACTATTCCAAAATAGCAACTCCCATAGCAATGATCAGGCAATTTAAAATAGGCCTTGTTCCACAAATGTAATAAATTCCAGGGAATACTGATTCAGTTCCATCCTTGAAACCCCAACCCCCAATAACTTTGAAATTATGTTCACATTCACTGGAACCAATGAATATATTGTTATAATAATCTGTTTTCTCTCTATGGAGACAGATTTTCCCTTTCTTTTCGAAATCCAGCAACGTAGCAGCTTGAGTCTTGGCATTTGAGGTAAAGTCTTTATATTCAGCCAATTTAGAAATCTTTTGTTTATGATCAGATGCTTTCTTATGGAAATCCTGTCTCCTTTTCTCAACTAAATCTAAAAACATCTTTTCTTTCTCGTGTAATATGCATATTAAATTATCTTTGTTAGCCTTAGCTATTTCTATTGATCCTACTGTTAGAAAATAATCATCCATGAAGTGAGTAGAGTCTCTAGTACTAGAAATACGATTTAAATTTCTACATAAAGGAACTTCAGAAAAGATCAAAATTGGAATAATAATACCGTAATTTTCCAGTCCTATAAAACAAACTAGCTAAAATGCTACACGAAATACCATATGTAGGGGTAAGTGATGATAGGTGGCCCCTTCAGCTACTGATGTGGACAACTTCATGCACACATAGTAATCACTGATTTCCATAGCTTCTACATAATCTACTAACAAATTAGCAAATACATTTCAATGAGTTCTATTTCTAGCTCTTTTATAATGTCAATCTCCCTCATCTGGTGCTTCTAAACCTACTCCAGGTTGCTTAAGACTAACTGCTTTCTCATGTGTATGTGTATCTATTTTCTTAGGTGAATCTACTTGCTCAGGTATATTAGTGTTATTCTGCAATTCCTTGCTCATTAAGTAAGGTATAGCTAATGTCAATCCAAACCATACTATAACTACTATTAATATACTACATGTGCATATTCTACAACATGTCTTTAGACAATTTCTTTTCGGTCTTCCATTACCATTATGGTCAGCCATTTTTGACTAAGGAGACTTTATCCCCTCTTTGTAACTTTTCCGCAGACTTTAACCTGTGAATCTTTTCTCAAGTTGGTCTCACTTCTTCGTCAGTCTGATCAACAATCAAATCGTCATCTCTTAGTACTAGATTTTCAAAATCTTCAAGTTTGACGTATGTCCACTCAGGTCCTTTGAACTTGTTATTCAGTCTTTTCAAACGTGGACTTCTCCTTTTTGGTTGCTTTGTGGATGGTCCAGCTTGGCTTGATATTTCATTTACTTGTTCTGGTTCTTCATTTATTGTTTTAAGGAGAACTTTCAGTCTTTTGACAAAACCAGGCCACTTATCTCCTTTTCTAAGTCTTTTAGCTGGCACTGTGCTTTGACTTTCTTCAGATGCTCTTTTATTTTCGTTCAGTTGTGGCACTACTTGTTCTTCGTCAACTTCTGAATTCCTCTCTATTGTTACTTGGTCCAGGGCTTAATTTCGCTTCTTCTGCCTGGATACTAATCTGGCCTTGTTCAGGAGTTTGCTGTATTTGACTTTGACATTGAGTTTAAATTTGACTTTGCTCGCCTTCTCCGTCCTGAACACGTTTTTCTACACCTATCTGGTCCTGCTCAGGTCTTTGGATTTCCTGATTGTCTACTGCCTGAACTGTCACCCTAATACCTATCTGTCCCTCCTCAGACTCAGGAGTTCTGGCTGGGGTTTCAAATGAGTACATCGATCTTTCCTTATCTGGTCCTCCTCAGAATTATTATTGACTTGAATTTCTGTAATCTTTGTACATTCTTCTATTCCTGACTCCTCCTCACTATCACTCTGTCTATCTAGATAGGTTTGACTTCTGGTTCTCACAAATTCTGCAGGTATGTCGACTACTGGAATCCATTCATCTTGACTGGTGCTCGGTTGCTCTTCATCAACTACTTCGGGATCAACTTCTCGAGACCCCTCAGCTGCACAACTTTCAGCTTCTACTTCATCAGGTTCAGTCACCCTCTTGGTATGACTCGCATGGATCCAGTTTGGAATTTCCCTGCACTTTACAGCTGTGGTGGTAACCAATATCACTTGATGTGGCTCTCCCAACCTTGGTGCTAGGCAAGATTCGCGAGTATGTTCTTTTATCGCTACCCAGTCACCTGGATTCAGGTCATGTGCTGGAAGTTGACTGTCTCGCAACAGTGTCTTCCCCAACCTGGTGAGAGATAGAACGCACTTGGTCAGCCAGTTCTTTGCAGTACTCGAGTACTAAATCATCAGATATATTTATCAGCTTGTGTCCTGGTACCTATGCTTGCCTCATTGCTCTTCCCATGAGTATTTCATGGGGACTCAAGCCTGTGTTTCTGTCTGGAATGCTTCTGAGTACCATCAAAACAAGAGGTAAAGCATCAGGCCACTCAAATCGGGTAGATTCATATATCTTCCCCAATCGTGACTTGATTGTGCCATTCAGTTGTTCTACCACTCCAGAAGCCTCTGGGCGGTATGCACAGTGCAGCCTTTGCTCAATTTGGAATGCTTCACAGATTAGACGAATTACTTCATTATTAAAATGAGACCCTCGGTCTGATTCAATTGTTACTGAAAAAACGAAACATGGTATAAGTTCCCTCTATAGTAATTTAGCTACAGTGATGCTATCATTCCTGCGGGTAGGGTAGGCTTCCATCCATTTTGAAAACAGGCAAACAATGACAAGGACGTACTTCAGTCCTCGGCATGGGGGTAACTGGATGAAATCAATCTGGAGTCGTATGAAGGGACCTTCTGCCTTTCCAATCTTTCCTGGCAACACTACAGTTCTCTTACCAGGATTCATTCGTTGGCATGTTATGCACCTCTGGCAAATACTCTCTGCTACATTCCTGAATCTCGCATTGAACCAACTCTGTCTAAACAATCGAATCATCGCATCGCTACCTATTTGTGAACTTCCATGATACATCCTAGCCATAGGAGCAAGCATACAATCTGGTAACACAGGTCTCCCATCAAGGTAAACAATAGCACCATCCTCAGCCCTTCTCCGACATCCTATTTTCACCCACTCTTCCTTTTCTTTTTCTTCTGCCTAATTTTGCAAATCTCTCACTTCTTCCCATGTTTCCACTCTTTCAAGCATCATAAGTTGGCAGCTGTTTCCACATGCATTGATTTTCTTATTAATTGCCATCTTATGTTTGGCACAGTGCTGGGCTAGTTGGTCAGCATATCGGTAACCTGCTGTCACTTTGTCATTTCCAGATTGGTGAGCAGCACACTTGAACACAGCCACTTCTTTTGGTAATTGAATTGCTTCCAACAAGTCTATTACATAATGTCCATTTTTAATAGGAGTGCCCAAAGAAGTCAGAAACTCCCTTTGCATCCAGAGTTGGCCAAAGTCATGCACAACCCTGTAACCGTACTGACTGTCAGTGTATATGGTTACTCTCCAATTTTTCCAAAATTTGCAGGCTCCTGTCAATGCAACTAATTCGGCTATTTATGCAGACTTGACTCAAGATAAATAGGATGCTTCAACTGGACCCCACAACGTACACACAGCATAAGCAGCACTCAATCCTCCTTCCTCGTGTCTCATGCATGAGCCATCTACAAATAGCTCATATTCAGATTTTAACAATGGCTCTTCTTTTATGTCTGGACGGGGCTTAGTGCTGTATGTGAGGTCAATGAAATCATGCTCGACTTCCCCTTTCACCTCTTCAAAGTGTGAATCAGATAACTGTGTGGCTGGATTTAAGTCAGTGCACCTGGCAATGGTCACATTCCCTGCACCTAGAAGGATTCGCTCATACTTAGTCAGCCGACTAGAAGTCAAATACTGAGTATGTGTTCTGGTTAACAGAATCACCACTGAATGTGGGACATACACTGTGTCCCATAATGATAGATTCACTTTGCTCAAGACTCATGCAGGTTGCAGCTACTGCTTTCAGACATCCTGGCAATGCAGATGCCACTGGATCCAGTGTGGATGAAAAATATGCCACAGGACAGCTCAATAAACCATGAGTTTGGGTCAGAACAGATAATGCACAATTGTCACGTGCATCACAAAACAATGCAAATTCCTTTAAATAATCAGGCATCCCTAAGGCTGGAGCTAAGCCAAGACAGTCTCGCAGCTTCAAGAAGGCAGTCATGCTTTCGTCATCCGACTCTACTGGGTCTTTTGCTCTTTTCATTGTCATGTGTATCAGGGGTTTAGCTAGGACTGCAAATCCAACAATCCACTGCCTGCAGTAACCTACAACTCCAAGAAACATTCTGATTTCTTTCTGTGTTTGAGGTAAATTCATGTTTCTGATTATTTTGATTCTTTCAGAGGTAACTCTTCTCACACCTCTTTCTATCTGGTGCCCCAGATACTTTACCGATGTAGTACAGAATTGTAACTTTTCAGGTGACACTTTATGCCCTCCTTCAGCTAAATGATTCAGCAATGCAATGGTATCAATGACACAGTCATTTCGAGTTTTAGACGCCACCAACAGGTCATCTATATATTGCACCAGGACAGACTGTCTGGGCAAAACCAGAGATGCAAGAATCTTTTTCAGTATCTGATTGGAAATCGATGGACTTTCTGTGTACCCATGAGGGACACGATTCCAAACGTAAATATGGTAGTCGAATTTGAACGAGAAAAGAAATTTGCTATCTGGATGTAATGGTATGGAGAAAAATGCCTGGCACAAATCAATTACCATGAACCATCCGGCTCCCCACAGTATCTGAAACAGAATCACTGCAGGATTTGGCACAACTGGACAACATGTGATAACAATGTTATTAACTTTGCGCAGGTCTTGTACGACCCTATATTTTTCGCTCGGTTTATTTATGCCACTTATAGGTGAATTACATGAACTGCCCATGATTTCTTGTAAAATGCCTTGCTCAACCAAACGCTTTATATCTGCTGCAACACCTGCTTTTATTTCTAGACTCATCTTGTATTGTCGAATATTTGGGTAGACGGCGCCTTCTTTCGCTGTCACTTTTACCGGGTCAACATTTGCCATTAATCCTACATCTTTCCCAGTGAAACCCCACACTTCAGGATTCACCGTATGCTGCAATTCTTTGGGAGGTCTTCCACTAGCATCTTTTTATTTTCAGTTTCTTCTTTGGCTAATATTAATTTATAAACTCCATCTTCGTCAGGGGTTTGATTTTCAACACCACTTGGGGTACAAAAGATTGTGCAATTCATTTTACATAGTAAGTCCCTACCTAATAGGTTCATTGTACTGGAGTCGCAAACCACAAATTTGGCATTTCTTTAATAGTCCCTATTCTGATTTTCATAGGTTTTGTAACAGGGGTACTAATTTGTTTATTAGAAATGCCCACTACTTGGATTGCTTCTCCCAAGAGGGTAGGTTTGGAACGTCTGCTGTTCTTACAGTAGAACGGGTAGCGCCAGTATCCAACAAAAAGGTAACATCATTTCCTTCAACTTTTCCCTCAATGTATGGTCGTGACTGATCTACCGGCAAGGATGCGGCAAGTACGCACTCCTCGTCCTCCCCTCTCAGGCACCGTCAGTAACTATCTTCCTCGAAAAATGCGTTACTCAAAAGAAATTGTGATGTCACTCCGTCTCTACTTTCACTTCCCTCCCAATTTGTGGTATCCACACTGTATTTTGCTTGGCTTCCAGAATCTGGCATAGGTGCAAGTGGTATCTGGTTCTGTATTACCTGTTGCTGTGGTTTCCTTGACACCCCATTCTCCGTCTGTGGATTCAAGTTGTCATTGTGCACATTACTTCCCTGTGCAACCAGAGAAGTAGGCAGTCCTTCGCGCCATACCAGGGAAACTACCCCACAACGCAAGGACATGACGCAAGCGCCTCTGGCTTTTTAACTAAAAGGCTCAACGTAACCAGAGAAGTAAGCAGTCCTCTGTGCTTGACTAGTGAAACACAAGTTCACACCGCAAGGACAGGACTTAGGCGCCTCTGGTTCTAAACAAACAAAGAAAAGAATAAAACGCACTATCGGGCACAATTATTTTGGATTGCCCACATCCTACGCCCATGATCTTTTATCGTCAGGAGTATTTTACCGTAGCCAGATTTATTCATGCGATTTGAATAACTCGTACTCAGATATGGAAAACATTGAAATTCAAATTAACCCTCAATACGGATTCTAAGGGTGATTATATTGACCCCTATACCACGACAGAAATCAAATGTAGTCTTGATAAAGGTGGACAAAACTGTGGAAAACCACCGAAACGCGTCGCCGCACCACATAGTATAATTCATGACCATGACATCTTTGTTGATATACTGTATTGTGGTGTGCATAACTCAGGTGTCAGAAATAGAGTTCGAATATACAACCAGTATTGTACAAATTCAATGTCTTACAGTCTTTTCTGTCTCTGTGTCTCAATCTTGCTGGCCAATATTGAATGTCGATCAACTTTTTAGTTTTTAATTGTGTTGAGTGGTTTCCTCATGGCCCACTCTTTTTAATGTTTGTATTTTCAATAAATTGTAAGAATTCTTGTTACATACGTGAATCTTGTATTTGTCTTTGACCTTCTGGCTCATTTTATTTAGCTCTGCTCAAGGGAATATCTCTTGTTTTATTGGTTGGTCAACCCTATTTCCCTTGATTGCTGTTAAGGGGTACCTCTCACACTTACCTCCACATTATTACTAAGTATGGGCGAATTTTGCGGATTTGCGGTCCGCGATTTTGCATGAAATGGCAAAAAAATCTGCGTGTTCGTGGGTTTTCCCCCAAACTCGCGTTTTTTTTGCCATTTGCACAAATAATGTGACATGTGTGTCTGTAACTTTGCCACCGCGCCGAAAGGCACCAAGGTCCCTCGAGTGAGCTGTCCATCATAGTGAGGAAAGGGCGGGAAGACATTGCATACCCTAGTGTGTGTGTGGTGGGGCCAAATGGGCGGGGCTTCTATGCGAGTTCACATGCTTCTTGTTTATAAAGGGTCAGAAACCGATCAGAGCAGCAGATGAGAAGAAAGCAGCCTCCTGGTCACAGTAAGTACACGGGGATAGCTCTCAAGAAACTCGTGGATGCAAAGACCTCCATCAAGGATTACATCTAATTGTAGGCAGTAGATATGGGGAGGAAGCCCACCTGGACCGTGCTCACTAGTTGTTTGGGCTGTTTATAATGTGCGACTGAATTAGAGATTCAACTCGGGCACCTGCTCATATCTGTAAGTGCTTCCTGTTGAGGTTTAATTTTTGTGACAGAAGCACCGTGCCATAATGAATCCTGCCTGCATATTTATCCACGATGATGCCACCGGTTGTGCCATACCTCTACTCAACTGGAGTACTTTCTACTGGCTAATCAGTAAGTGCTACCTCGTTGGGTAACTGTATAGTGCTTTTGCTACACTACAGCTGCGTAAAGGCCTAGAAGAGTTGTCTCCAGTGACGTGTGTCTGTAACTTTGCCACCGCACCGACAGGCACCGAGGTCCCTCGAGTGAGCTGTCCATCATAGTGAGGAAACGGCAGGAAAACGTTGCATACCCTAGTGTGTGTGTGGCGGGGCCAAACGGGCGGGGCTTCTATGCGAGTTCACATGCCTCTTGGGGATTGCGCTCGAGTAACTCGTGGATGCAAAGACCTCCATCAAGGATTACATCTAATTGTCGGTGGTAGATATGGGGAGGAAGCACACCTGGACCGTGCTCACTAGTTGTTTGGGCTGATTATAATGCACAACTGAATAAGAGCTTCAACTCGGGCACCTGCTCATATCTGTAAGTGCTTCCTGTTGAGGTTTAATTTTTGTGACAGAAGCATCGTACCAGAATGAATCCTGCCTGCATTTTTATCCACGATGATGCCACCTCGTTGGGTAAATGTATAGTGCTTTTGCTACACTACAGTTGCGCAAAGGGCCAGAAGATTTGCCTCCAGTGACCGTGTGTGCCTGTAACTTTGGTCCCTTGAGTGAGCTGGCCATAAAAAAAAAAAATCCACCCTGCGAGCGAATTTGCGAATTTTTCGGCAATTTCGCGAGATTCGTGGATCGGGAAATTGCCGACAATTCGCAAATTTCGCGAGCGGAATGGATTTTGCACCCATACTTAATTATTACTCAGTACAGCCTTACACTCATTCCTCCAATGCCCCATTTTTCCGCACCATGACAAGGAAACTTTTTCTTTGTCTCCTCTCAGTTCATTCTTCCTCTCGGTTTACCTCCATTTCCATCTCCTTGATTCTGATTATTTTTCAATTGATTCAACTGGAGTTCTTGCTGTTCCGCTAACTTTACTTGTGCCCACATTACCTTTTCTTCTAAACTCTTTTGTTTATTGTCAATTTCATCCCCACAATATTTTGCATACTTAAGTATTTCATCAACAGGCTTGGCCTGCAAGCAGATTTTATAATCTTTAATCATTTGCGAAATTTTTCGCTTTAACCCTGACAATAATCTAGGTAACTCCTTTTTAAATGCCGTAGGAAAAAATTTATAAAACTCCAAGATCCAAAATGTTGGTGAATGGCAACCTCACAAATGACATCAGAATAGAAAGAGGCACCAGACAGGGATGTCCCCTTTCCCCCCTGCTTTTTAATCTATACATAGAGCCACTAGCAAACAAACTCAGAAACAGCAAGGAAATAACCCCCTTTAAACATCAAGGATGGGAAAAAAAGATCGCACTTTATGCAGACGATCTAATGCTATTTACAGATAACTATGCCAGCTCTAAGGTAGCCATAGAAGATATTTTAAGCAAATTTGGAGAGGTCTCAGGATATTTAGTTAATCACACCAAAACAGAAATCATGACATGGAACACACATTTCAGCAGCCCAAATGTCAGACAAGAGATAAGATACCTCGGTATTCTAGTGAGTCAAGACCTAGACAAAATTCCACAGAATAATCTAAATAGAGTGGCACGCGAGGTAAGGAAACTACTCAAAGTCTGGTCCAGCCTACCCTTAAGCTTTATAGGGAGGCCCAACATCATAAAAATGACAGTGCTACCAAAATATACATACCTCTTTAATACCATTCCGCTAGAATTTAAAAAAACTGCATAAAAAAAATTGCAGGGGGAAATCACCAGCTTTATATGGGCCTCTAAAGGTACAAGAATATCATGGAAGAAACTCAGGAGGAAAAAAGAAAATGGAGGGATAGCAAGCCCAGACTTGGTGGAATACCACAAAGCATTTCACTTTAAAAACATACGAACCCTTTTAAAAATTCATCAATACTACCCGGAACACCTACAGGCAATGACAGAAGCTGAGGATCATTTTCTTTTCAAGTTCGGACATCAAAAGTACTTTAAAAAAATCAAACTAAAGATACTAAAGGAGGCAGCCAAATTATGGATCCAAATTAGAACAATCCTAAAGATTCCCTACTACAGCTCAATGGCACCGGAATGGGACTCACCAGGAACCCCGGACTGCTTAAAAGACGCTATGGCTAATCCGCTGAAACAAGCTGATATTAAACACTGGGGCCAACTCCTAAACGGATCAACACTAATCTCCTGGGAAGAACTGTACACGATTTCCAACGGGACAGTCTCTAAATTTAAGTTCTATCAACTAAACAGTTGGGTAAAAACAATTCCGGCATATGACAAAGCTAGTAAAGATCTTGAAAAAGAAATGATAAAAATTTTACCCATAAGGAAATCGCTAAGTGGTATTGGACCTTTAAAATGGCAGGAGACGAAGGTATCCAGACTGAAGATCAAATCTGGAGGAAAGATCTGCCAACGGTAGACCTAGGCAGATTATGGGAAGAGTCTCTAAAAAAATGTTGGCTAACACTAAAATCAGCAGCCTTGAAAAGAAATCATTTGTACACACTACACAGGGCATACTGGACACTGAAAAGACTATCGAAATTTAAGAATGCAGGAGTGAAAAAATGCCCTAAATGTGGAGAAGAAAGGGCAGATGACGTCCACATGTTCTGGAATTGCCCATTCCTGGAAAAGTTCTGGGAAGAAGTTGGTAAGACTCTAAGCTCGATCTACCAAAGACAACTAAATGTGAGTACAAGTCTTATTCTCTTTGGGATTGGTAATACAGCAGAAGGGTATAAATTAACAGTAAACGAGACAAATCTACTCTTCGTATTAATGGTGATAGCAAGGAGGGAAATATGTATTAAGTGGATTGGGCCATCACCTCCAACACATGGAGAGTGGATGAACACAGTTTTCAGGATAAACAGACTAGACAGAAGAGAGAAAGGTAACAAGAGATATAAATACTGGGAAATCATGGAAAACCACCTGACCTCCAATGTAAGGGCAGAACACACGGTCCTATGATTAATGCGAAAACAGCATCTGGTTGATGAGTACAATACTCATAGAGTAGCCAAGGTGGCTAGCTCCCCTCCTCCTGACAACAGAAATGTTAATATGTAATGGCTGAAAGGAACTCCTCTGTTACAATGAAGTAAGGGAAACTCCCCAACCAAGAGAGACCAAGGGGCAGTGACGGTACAAAAGTCCAGAGGCAGAGACCTAGAATTCCATACACATAGAATTATCGCAATATGAGGACAAAAATTTAAAAAAAATAAAAAATAAAAAAAAACTGACACAAATCGATAAATAAAATGTGTCATGTCTTTCGTATCAATGCTTTCCAACCCACTGTACTGCTTGAATACCTGTAAAAGGCGTTGATAATATGCATGTACTGATTCATCCTTATTTTGGGTAGTTCTGTCTATTCTGGTCCAATCTGTTTCTTTTGGGGGTACTTTCCCTTTCAGGAAGGTTATGACTTGATGATACTTTTTCATCATGTCATCTGATGGGGCTTCTGACTTTGGGTCTCTTGGGTACTCGTCATTAGGCCAATCAATAGTAATTTTACATTCTGTCCATAAATCTGCGGGAACTACAATATCAAACAACCCATCTAAATCTTTCAACAATACCTTTGATACTTTTACAAATCTTTCGACCTGTCTGTACCACTCTACAGGTATCTCTCTGAGTTTTCTCCTGTCGGGACCGTGGAACATGCACATAACCTCCTCCTGGGATTTCTCTCAACCTTTATACCTTTTCTGGTTCTTTTAATAAATATTAATTTGCAGTATTTTTCACTTGGGCTTCCTCGTTTGCCCATCTAGCCTTCCACTTATCTAAATCACCCCACTTCTGCAACAATGACAGTAACTCCTTTATTTGTACTTTACGTCCTGACACATTCATGTTTTCTAAATCTTTGTCAGAAAATTCAGCTTGGTAAGGTTTCTGTAACACTTTAGATTTTCCAATATCAATTCCCATCTCCAAAGCCAAATTAATTAATTTTTCATGGAAAATGTTTGTATCTCGTGTAATACTTCAACATATAAACAACAATTCATCTTCACTGAATGTATTTAATCTATCTAACCGCACATTTCCAGCGAGCAATTCTTCCAATTCTACTCCAAGGGGTCCATTACGGTGTCGGACAGTTTGCCTCCGCCAGGCTGGCGGTGGCCACCGCCGGCCTGGCGGAAGCAAACCACCCGACATCGCAAGCCCAAATCCCCCCCCACCATATTAGGATGGCGGAGGGGAAGGCGGCGGTGAAAAACACCGCCCGCCTGTTTTCCGCCCTGGTCGCCTTGCGGCCGGGGCGGACAACGAATAACATGGAGGCGGTGTCTGTTAGACACCGCCCGCCATATTACTATGGGCTTCTTTTAATGCCTTTCCGTGGCGGCAATGCCGCCACGGAAAGGCATGCGGAGTTCACTCTGGGGGCCCCTGCGGGCCCCCACAGTGAAGGCCAAAGGGGGGTGGCACACGGGGGGGTACCTGTGGTACCCCCCTGCCTTTGCATACTCGAAGAGGCAGGCACCGCGCGGTGCCTGCCGCTTCGATTGTGCAAAGGCTGCTTTTGTTTTGTGACATATTTTAGGAGCGGGATGTGGGTTTTTAGGGGAATAGGGTGTGGAGTGTTTAAAAAAATTGTAATTTAATTTTTTTTTAAACATTTTTTCAAAATTTTACATTTTTTCAATAAAATGTATAATAAACTATAGGAGTGGGATGTATATTTTCAAAGGAAAATGGGTGGTTAGTGTGTTAAATTATGTATTTTTTTATTTAAAATTTAAATTTTCAAAAATGTGAAAAGATTTTGGGTTATTGGTGTGTTATTTATGTTTGTAGGTGTTTAGGGTGTGTATTTTTTTAATTTTGAAATATAATTTTTAATTTAAAAAAAATTTAAATTATGAAAATGTTATTGTTATTAATAAATAAAATATGTTTTTGTAAATATTTTTTACAAATATTTTTAAATATTAAAATTTGATATTTATTTTGGGTGTTTTGTGTGTTTTTTGTGGAATAGTGTTTTTTTATAAATAGAAATTTAAATTTAATTATTAAAAATGTTAAAAATTAAATTTTTTAAAGACATTTTTAATTTAAAAATTTTTGAAATATACTAAAACATTTAAATGTAAATAATGTTTTATGTTTGTAAGAATTGTGTTATAATTTTTTTAAATTTTTTATTGGATAAGTTTTGAGAAAAATAATTTAATTTTGTATTTTAAATTTAAAATATTTTTACAATTTTGTTTGGAATTAAGTAAAGAGATTGAAAGTATCTAAATATTATTCAATATTTTTAGAAATATTTTAGAAAATATATAAAAAATACTAATAATGATAGAAAATGTTATAATTATTGTTAATATTTATTTTTAATTGAGATTTTGGATGATTCTTAGGGGGTCATTAGGATGGCGGGTGGACTTAGTCCACCCGCCATCCTATCGGTCTGTGGGACCGCCCGCCATAAGGGCGGGGGTTCGTGGGGAGCATTAGGATGCTCCCGCCACTGTGGCGGGCGCATCCTTCATGTTTAGCAGTGTGGCGGGCGGTGCTCTCAGCACCGCCCGCCACAATGCTAAACATGCACGAATGCATTTGCATTAACAAAGTGGCAGGCACTGCGCGATGCCTGCCGCTTTGTTAATGCAAATGTACCCCCCCAGTGCGCCCCCCACCTCTCCTTCACTCCGGGGGCCCACAGGGGGCCCCCAAAGTGAAGACCGCATGCATTTAAGGCATCTATCCTGGGCCATCCTAATATGGCTGGCGGTGTCTAATAGACACCGCCACCATCTTAGACAGTCTTTCCGGCGGCGCGGTCAACCCCGCCATTCTAATATGGCGGGGGGATATTTAGCTCAGATGGCAGGCGGATTGTCCCCGCCAGGCCGACTGTGGCTACCGCCAGCCTGGCGGGGGCAATCCGCCCGCCATCCTAATGGGCCCCTTAATATTAATGTAAGTGGTATGTATTGTTTATAGAGGTTCGTTATATGTATTTATTGTATTTAATTTTTTAGAGTATATAATTGGTGGAGTGGGAATAGTAAATTATATGGTTTGACTGTCCAGCACCTTCCCTTACTTTGTGGAGTGGAAATAGTAAATTATATGGGTTTAGTGTCCAGCACCTTCCCTGACTTGATACTTGGTGGAGTGGGATTTGTAAATTATATGGGTTTAGTGTTCAGCACCTTCCCTGACTTTATACTTGGTGGAGTGGGAATAGTAAATTATATAGGTTGTATGTCCAGCGCTTTCCCTGACTTTATACTTGGTGGAGTGGGAATAGTAAATTACATGGGTTAACTGTTCAGCACCTTCCCTGAGTTTATACTTGGTGGATGGGAATAGTAAATTATATTTGTTTTGTGTCCCGCACCTTCCCTGACTGTATACTTGGTGGATTGGGAATAGTAAATTATATGGGTTGACTGTCCAGCACCTTCCCTGACTGTATACTTGGTGGAGTGGGAATAGCAAATTATATGGGTTGACTGTCCAGCACCTTCCCTGACTGTATACTTGGTGGAGTGGGAATAGTAAATTATATGGGTTGACTATCCAGCACCTTCCCTGACTTTATACTTGGTGGAGTGGGAATAGTAAATTATATGGGTCCAGCACCTTCCCTGACTGTATACTTGGTGGAGTGGGAATAGTAAATTATATGAGTTGACTGTCCAGCACCTTCCCTGACTGTATACTTGGTGGAGTGGGAATAGTAAACTATATGGGTTTTGTGTCCAGCACTTTCCCTGACTTTATACTTGGTGGAGTGGGAATAGTAAATTATATGGGTTTAGTGTCCAGCACCTTCTTTAACTTTATACTTGGTGGATTGGGAATAGTAAATTATATGGGTTTGGTGTCCAGCACCTTCCCTGACTTTATACTTGGTGGTGTTGGAATAGTAAATTATATGGGTTTTGTGTCCAGCACCTTCCCTGACTATATTCTTGGTGGAGTGGGAATAGTAAATTATATAGGTTGTATGTCCAGCGCTTTCCCTGACTTTATACTTGGTGGAGTGGGAATAGTAAATTACATGGGTTAACTGTTCAGCACCTTCCCTGAGTTTATACTTGGTGGATGGGAATAGTAAATTATATTTGTTTTGTGTCCCGCACCTTCCCTGACTGTATACTTGGTGGATTGGGAATAGTAAATTATATGGGTTGACTGTCCAGCACCTTCCCTGACTGTATACTTGGTGGAGTGGGAATAGCAAATTATATGGGTTGACTGTCCAGCACCTTCCCTGACTGTATACTTGGTGGAGTGGGAATAGTAAATTATATGGGTTGACTATCCAGCACCTTCCCTGACTTTATACTTGGTGGAGTGGGAATAGTAAATTATATGGGTCCAGCACCTTCCCTGACTGTATACTTGGTGGAGTGGGAATAGTAAATTATATGAGTTGACTGTCCAGCACCTTCCCTGACTGTATACTTGGTGGAGTGGGAATAGTAAACTATATGGGTTTTGTGTCCAGCACTTTCCCTGACTTTATACTTGGTGGAGTGGGAATAGTAAATTATATGGGTTTAGTGTCCAGCACCTTCTTTAACTTTATACTTGGTGGATTGGGAATAGTAAATTATATGGGTTTGGTGTCCAGCACCTTCCCTGACTTTATACTTGGTGGTGTTGGAATAGTAAATTATATGGGTTTTGTGTCCAGCACCTTCCCTGACTATATTCTTGGTGGATTGGGAATAGTAAATTATATGGGTTTGGTGTCCAGCACCTTCCCTGACTTTATACTTGGTGGTGTTGGAATAGTAAATTATATGGGTTTAGTGTTCAGCACCTTCCCTGACTTTATACTTGGTGGAGTGGGAATAGTAAATTATATAGGTTGTATGTCCAGCGCTTTCCCTGACTTTATACTTGGTGGAGTGGGAATAGTAAATTACATGGGTTAACTGTTCAGCACCTTCCCTGAGTTTATACTTGGTGGATGGGAATAGTAAATTATATTTGTTTTGTGTCCCGCACCTTCCCTGACTGTATACTTGGTGGATTGGGAATAGTAAATTATATGGGTTGACTGTCCAGCACCTTCCCTGACTGTATACTTGGTGGAGTGGGAATAGCAAATTATATGGGTTGACTGTCCAGCACCTTCCCTGACTGTATACTTGGTGGAGTGGGAATAGTAAATTATATGGGTTGACTATCCAGCACCTTCCCTGACTTTATACTTGGTGGAGTGGGAATAGTAAATTATATGGGTCCAGCACCTTCCCTGACTGTATACTTGGTGGAGTGGGAATAGTAAATTATATGAGTTGACTGTCCAGCACCTTCCCTGACTGTATACTTGGTGGAGTGGGAATAGTAAACTATATGGGTTTTGTGTCCAGCACTTTCCCTGACTTTATACTTGGTGGAGTGGGAATAGTAAATTATATGGGTTTAGTGTCCAGCACCTTCTTTAACTTTATACTTGGTGGATTGGGAATAGTAAATTATATGGGTTTGGTGTCCAGCACCTTCCCTGACTTTATACTTGGTGGTGTTGGAATAGTAAATTATATGGGTTTTGTGTCCAGCACCTTCCCTGACTATATTCTTGGTGGAGTGGGAATAGTAAATTATATGGCTTAACTGTCCAACACCTTCCCTGAGTTTATACCTGGTGGAGTGGGAATAGTAAATTATATGGGTTTTGTGTCCAGCACCTTCCCTGACTGTATACTTGGTGGATTGGGAATAGTAAATTACATGGGTTGACTGTCCAGCACCTTCCCTGACTGTATACTTGGTGGAGTGGGAATAGTAAATTATATGGGTTGACTGTCCAGCACCTTCCCTGACTGTATACTTGGTGGAGTGGGAATAGTAAATTATACGGGTTTTGTGTCCAGCACTTTCCCTGACTTTATACTTGGTGGAGTGGGAATAGTAAATTATATGGGTTTAGTGTCCAGCACCTTCTTTAACTTTATACTTGGTGGATTGGGAATAGTAAATTATATGGGTTTAGTGTCCAGCACCTTCCCTGACTCTATACTTGGTGGTGTTGGAATAGTAAATTATATGGGTTTAGTGTCCAGCACCTTCCATGACGGTATACTTGGTGGAGTGGGACTAGCAAATTATATGGGTTGACTGTCCAGCACCTTCCCTGACTGTATACTTGGTGGAGTGGGAATAGTAAATTATATGGGTTTTGTGTCCAGCACCTTCCCTGACTTTATACAAGGTGGAGTGGGAATGGTAAATTATATGGGTTTAGTGTCCAGCACCTTCTTTAACTTTATACTTGGTGGACGGGAATAGTAAAGTATATGAGTTTAGTGTCCAGCATCTTCCCTGACTGTATACTTGGTGGAGTGGAATAGTAAATTGTATGGGTTAACTGTCCAGCACCTTACTAGAGTATATATTAGGTGGAGTGAGAATAGTGATTTATATGGTTTGATTGTCCAGCATTTTGTGACAGTATATACAATGATATTAGCAGTAGTTAAATACATATTGTACAGTAAAATGTATAGAAAATTATTAATTAATTATTATAATTGACAGTAAGTGAAATTTAATTATTCAGACTCACAGCATGTTTTAAATTTTTATTATATCCAAAAGAGGGTAATAAAATGAGAAAGTAATTTTATTGACATTTTTCAATCTTAAGTACACATTTTTTTTGATGATATATAGTCTAATAACATATTTACATTTTAGTTACAATTGAATATTGGAGAAAATAAATTCATATTGTAAACACATTTTAAATACAATCATTTTTAAGAAAAGTAATATGTATTCAGTATAAATTTGTTTGCTTATTTCACATTTTTTATTGTAAAAAGAAAGTTTTATTTTACAAGTGATATAGAACAATTTTTTTATTTATTTTTTAATACAGTGTTTGTATTTTTAAACATTTTTTGAAGTAAACCTATTTATATACATTACCAAAAAAAAGTAGGTATTGTTGACACTGATATATAATTTACAATTGTATTTTTTGAAAGAAATTATTATTATTAATACATAAAATATTAATAATAATAATTTTTACAGAGGTAAAGTATTTTTACACAGGTAATGTTTTAGGTAAATTATTTGTACATACAAAGAGTACATAATAATAACATGTATTACAGTATTTTATATTCATACAGTCATGTAAGTAATTTTTTATTAAAGTAAATGTTTGTTTAATTAATATAAAGTAATTGAAAATAACATATAGGACATTGTAAATAATTGTTATAACATTTAATTTAAAAAAAATAATAAATTAAAAAACAAAAAAGATAGGTAATATCGATTGAAACATGTGTAAAATAATTTTAGAAGGTTATTTAATGTTAATATGAATGGGACTATTTGTTTGTTGGGGACTATTTTGTAACCGCGTTATGTTATTTTGGGCCATTTCGACATGGAAGAGCTCGCGGTTGGAGGCTGCTTCAAGTGTAGAAGGGTAAGTTTAATTTTAAGTAGTTTATTTAAGTTAGATGTATAGTTTGAGTGTTTGTGGAGTGTGTATAGGTTTTCTAGTGTTGGGTAGTTGTAGGATGTGTGTGTTGTAGGCGGTAGTTACGGTCTTCGTTTTGGTTCCAGTTTACTCGATTTGGGCTTACTATGTTGAGGTAGGAGTAGGGTTAGAAATGTTAATTAAATGATATGTATAATGTTTGATAATGTTTGAAAATGTATGTTGGGGTGGGTGGGTATGTTATGTTTTTTTTCTATTTTACAGGTACTTTGCGTGGGTGTCGTTTTTGGGAGAAGATAGCGTTTTTTTGTAAGAAGTGTGTTGAATATTATTTATTCTTTTTTAGACACACTTTCTTACATTTTCGCGTTTTTAAGGAGCGTTTCTTTATTTTTTAAACTATTTTCGTGTTTTTAATAGTTTATCGTTGGATTGATTATGGAGAAGAATCGTTATGGATGTGTTTTAAATTTTTAGTTTTACATTTCGTTTCCTTGGAGCGTTTTTTTAGTTTTTGGTAACTATTTTCGGGTTTTTAAGGGTTTTCGACTGGATGGTATTGGAGAAGAATGTTTTTGGATTTGGTGGCATTTTTTCATGGGTTCCTATGGATTGTTTGGATGGATTACTACTATGGAAGGATTTCTTTTGTTACAAAGGTTTGTCTTCAGCAACAAAGTGAGTACGTTTTCTTCATTTATTTTTTGGGTGGGATTGTTATTTTATTTGTTTAATATTGTACAATATATGTTAGAAATTATAAGAAAAATGTTCAGATATATTTAAATAAATGTTTTAAATATATTTGAAAATGTTGTTACAGTTTCTAACATGTATTCAAAATATATACTTTATGTTTAATGTTTGCTCAGTATAGGTATGTTAGATATGTTTAAAGTATTGTTTTTGCTATCATAGACAGATATTGTAGGCCTCTGGTAGTTGGGTATAGGGTTACCTGGTCTTGTAAGGTATTGTACATTTTTCTGGTTTGTTTAGTTAGCTTAGGGCCAATTAGTCTTACAGATTGCTCCATTCGGAGTTCTTGGTAGCTTTGCTCCTTTTGTAATGCTTGAAGGAGTTTATGTAGCGTGGGGGTATCTCTGCCTGTACTTGCTTGGAAAGCATTGTGCCATCCTTCGACAGCGTTGTTGCTTTTAGCCTGTTAATTTAGGGTACTTAGGTAGACGTTCCACCAGGGAATTAGAAATTTTGGTTGCCTTCTGTGTCCTGATCTGTGTAGCCTTCCTACCCATGTGTCTTCGAAGTAATCTAACAGAGGGCTTAGCTTTGTTTCGTTTTTTTATCATAGGGGCTGTCCATTAGTAGGTTGTAATGTTCTGCTACGTCTGTAACAGGAACGTAGGCTAGTGCAATTAGTTTTTTTACCTGGTAGGCAAAAGTGCTGTCATTACAGTATTGGGAGCTTAAGGCAGATTTTTGTATATGTTTCCATAAACATTGGTTAAAATGGTAGTAGCATCCTGGATTGCTGTGTGAGGGTAGGTCTTTAGAATTGCATTTATCATTGCTTTTTCAAAGTCTATGATCATTTTTTGGGGGAAGTAAATATTTGTTTGTTCTGTTATTTTATTTAGTAGCTCAACATAGGTTGTTTGCTGTTTGTTGGGTAGTAGGGTATATATGAAAGGAATATTGCAGTTCTGATAGTGTCCATGGATGGGGTATAATTGATAGAAAGGTTTTGGGCATACTGAGAAAGTACCATCCATCATCCATGTTTCACATTGGTGTAATTTCAACATATTGTCTGCTGTAGAAAACATTATAATTCTTTTTTCATTAGATGCATTGTCGTATAGAATGAAAGGTTCCTCATTATGAATTATTCTCAGTTCAGGGGTGATTTGGACTTGCTCTAAGGTTTTTGGGGTAGGTGGAGTAGCTGCAGTTAATCTTTTTTGCCTAGCTATTGTCCTTTTTAGAGATTCAATGGAAGGGAGTTGGCTTGATGCATGTTGGGGGAGAACTTTTAAGTGTTATTTAAGGATAGTTGTAGTAGGGAGGTCTGTGCTAGTGCTTGCTTCTGTTAGTGAGTCAAGCATTTGTCTAATTTCCATCTCTGTCACGTTGGGAGGGTGGTTATGTTCTGTTGTATTTGTTACAGTTGTTTCCTGTGTTATTGCCCGACCATAACATTTATTACTGTAATAATTGCTGCATTTCCAAAACACTTTCATTTCATGCTGTTTTTCTTGGGTATATGTATAGCCCATATAACAAAGTAACATTTTGCCTTTCTGTGAACTTATAAATGTGGCTCTTCAGTCATTTTTCTTTTTTCTTTCTACAGTAAATAAATGTTGCAAAGAGATATTTATTATTGTTTTACAGTATAATAAATGTTTCTTGGTTGTTTGGAAGCCTGTGCTGTGTGTTTGGATGCTTTACTTCTCTCTTTATTTTGTCGATGGTACTGTTGGGAAAAGAAAATGAGATTTATTGTATATGTTTTGTTTTGTATTATTGGATTTCTTTCCGTATGGACGTTTTCTTGCTAGCTTTTCTTTTAAAAGTTGTCTCTGTTATTTTAGTTTATATGCTTACTTTTGTTTTAGAGTTGATAGGGTTGTAAATGTTGGGCTTTTTTCGGTAATTTTTATATTTCTGCAAGACATGGTAAGAAGGAAAGAAAATGTTTCAGTTATTGTTGTTTAATTTTTTATTTTTAGTTTTTAGTGCTACGTTTAGTATAGTAGTTATTATAAGGTAAACTTTTCTTTTGTATATCCTTTTTTTTTATTGTAGCAGCTTTCTGTTCTGGTGAAAATTTGGCTGAGTTTCCCCTTCTTCACGTTTTGTGGCGCAAAGTGTTATCTAATTGTGTCTTTTCTTTATTTTTATAGTGTTTCTATAATGTGTTGGTTGTTTTGATTGGTCTGCCTTATTTGTTGGTGTTTTTTATTGGTTGCTTGAGAGTGTTTGAATTTTTTGGGGAGTTATGTGGTTTATATGGAAGATGCCAATTATTGTGTTTTTTTTTATCGTGGAGCCTTTGTTTTTCTTTCTTCTTTTTATAATTGTATTATAGTGTGAGATGTATAATGTTTTATCTGTTAATATGATGCGAATGCATTGTATTTTCGAAATGGTATTTTTTATCAAATTTGTGATGTTTATTTAATCAGTGATTATAATATGTTTAATTTTATATAAGTATGGTGATTTATGTTACCATTTACCAGGTTTTTTCCTTGATATATTTTGTTTTTTATGATGTATAGAGAATTGGATACATTTATTTTGCGATATTTTAGTGGTCTATATTTTTTTTCTCGATATTTTTGCTTATGACTTTATATGTGTTGAAAGTCGATATATATTTTTTGCGATATTTTTTTGGGTCGATAAAGTTGTTGGCGATTTTTTTTTGTTGCGATATTGTGGAGTAGATATTTGTGTAGTTTCTTGTTTAAGAATTGGTAGTCAATATTTTTGTAGTCGATAATTTTACTTTGATATTTTAGGTACTCGATATTCGGTCTGTCGATATTGTTTCAGTGATCCCTCCTCTTGTTTTAATCATTTTATCCTTCTTAAAGAAATTCTTAATTTTCTTGAATAGCGACATTTTTCTCTCCTCTCCGTACATGATATTAGGTTTTCCTCTTATGTAATGTTCTTGCGCAAAACCTAAGCACCTCCTATCGGATAAAATATGGTTTGTACCAATAAATTTAATATGCAGCTACCCTCCATTGTTTACTAAATGCTTCACCGATATCAGCGCGTTTCTTATTTTCAAGAACCAATCAGCGATTAGAATTTAATACATTTTAACCAATAATTGCACGGCTTTTCTCGTGAGACAAGTTACCACGCTCCTGCACTCACCTCTCCTTTACAATTATTACCTCATCTAGACACCCGCTGTCTCAACCAATAACAGTGTGGCTCTTGGTGACGTCAGCACGCACCACAACTGACTCCCTCCATTGTATGGTAATACGAAAAGTTATTTCTTCTCACTTTTAAATGCAATATTCATTAATTAACATTGTAAAAACTTTCCCCACTGTGCCTCTGGAGTGGGAATAGTAATTTTACCCCTATGCTATCCAACACTTTCCTTACTGTTGCACTCTCTGGAGTTGGAAAAGTGACTAAATCAAAGGATTGATGATTTGCACCTAGTGCAAGTAAATCCTTTCTGCTTACTCTTCATACACTGCGAATAGATCCCTTCCGCCTACTCTTCATACAAGCATTAGAGAACCTGTTACTTCCTCGGGCTTACCCTTTCTAGGTGATATAAGGCCAAAGTTTCACCAGCGAACTCCTTTGCTATCATTAATCACACATTTATACAGAAAATCCCTAATCAGTGATTCCAGTTTTACCTAACCATGCACTTACTTCCTTAGGCCAGTGACCTCACTGCAGTGTGGCTACCATTTACCACCCGGTATTCTGCCCCCGGGGATTTTTAAACAAACATAGAACAATACAAATGGTTTTTGGTTAATACATAAAATCAATACAAATTCAAAATATTCAATATGCGACTTACTACCTATCTTAACTAAACCCGAACCACTTCTCTGCTACCAAAAGAATACTGATAGAGCGCGGGCTCACCTGCTCATTTTACCATACTCACCTGGGCCCATAAAACATACACACTTTGAACAGGTAAACCCACGCTAATCAGAATTCTAATTAACCATTTAGGACCTATACCATTGACTTACCTAGTAACCGGTACCTAGAGTCCTAAGGGATCAAGGGTGTTAGAATAATAGGCAGTAATAAACATATCATTCAAATAACCATAGACTCTGGAAAGATTTAAACACTTTGGGGGTCATTAGGATGGTGGGTGGACTTTGCCCGCCCGCCATCCTGACGGGGATTGGGACCGCCCGCCATTAGGGCAGGGGTCCCGTGGGGGGCATAAGAATGTGCCCGCCACAGTGGCGGGCACATCCTGCATTTCTAGCATTGTGGCGGGCGGTGCTCTCAACACCGCCCGCCACAATGCTAGAAATGCATTTCGGCATTTGCATAAACATAGCGGCAGGCGCCGCGCCTTGCGACCCGGGTGGAAAAGCGGCGGACGGACTTTCCGTCCGCCGCACTCCCCCCTGCCATTCTAATATGGCGGGGGGAATATAGGTGCGGATGGCGGGCAGAATTCCAATCCGCAATCCGCCCGCCATCCTAATGGGCCCCTATGTGTATTCACACTGTGTATTCGCATTATGCAACCCACTGAGTTATCCTCGAAGCCTGTAAGTTTACTTAGCCTGCCTGACTCCATTTTGTGTTTTGTAATCACTAGAAGACTGCTTCGGCCATGCTCATACTAGGGATTTCTTTCTGTTTTTGCTTGCCTTGGCAAAACTGTACTTCGTTATTATTTTCTCCCCTGCTCAAGGCTGTATCCCGACTTGCTAATGAACTGATATTCTTTCTCAGCATTCCAATCTCAAAATGTAGCTCTGCTCCCACTTTAGGAGAACCTGAGACTCAGCACAGTGGCCTTGAGATACTGATAGGGCACCCCTCTGGTAGGTGCAAGCTCATCTCTGTGTACCGCCTTTGTTCATGTCTGGCTCAAGCCGGTAATTTTCCACTACAGGCGTGGCCGAAATCTCCAGAAATGTTTATTATGTATTAGCGTACCCTGTGGCGTCAGTCCCCTCGACAGACATCCTAGGGTGAAAGTCTGACTGGGCTCCTTTGCAGAGTACCTAGCTGAATAAATGTAAGTTTTCATTCACCACTGTCTGACCGTCTCTTCATTTGGGAAGGCATAGCAGGTGGTTGTATATATCCCTCAATGCTTGTTGTAGCGTTTCACCGCTGACGCACACAGTTCTGCAATTTGAATCTTGTTTATGCACTATAAGCTCTAACTCCTGCTGATGCACACCGCACACCGGCATCATATCTACCATCCTATACCAATTTCAAGTCTTCACTTTGCTAATTGTCAGTTTAATATTTAAAAGTGTCTTTTTCCACACTTATGTTAATTCTATTGTTCTCTCTCTCCACTTTGGTTTCTGCACTGATGCGCACAGCTATTTACATTAAAAAAAAAAGTATTTTTGCAGTGTTTGGAAAAGACAGCTTTCACATTCATTATCTTACTCTGTGTTCATCAAGGTTTCTACGGTGATGCACACAGCTGTTTACATTTTAACATATAATCTATATTTATTTGTCTCTTATCCAAGCTGTGTGAAGAGGTTGGCTCGTGGAGGAGTCTGTGATGCACACAGCCTTTCACAATTTGTAACTTGTGCTACTGATTATAGTTTGAGTTTGAGTAGGGATTTGTAGAGCGCATAGCTACCCTCGGGCATCCCAGCGCTAACAAGACCAAGTGTTCCAAAGGGGAGGGGGGTGAGGAAAAGGATTTAAGGGAAGAGCCAGGTTTTTAATTGTTTTCGAAAGGAGAGGAGGTTGTGTTCTCTCCTCATGGCTACTGGGAGGGTGTTCCATAGTTTTGGTGCGTTGTAGGCAAACAAGCGGCCGCCGGATCTTGACTTTTTTATTCTAGGGATACTGGCAAGGGCGAGAGAGTCAGATCTCAGGTTTTTGATGGACTGGTGGGGTTTCATCAGGGGTCTGAGGATTGGGGGGCCTTTGTCGTGCATTATCTTGTGGGAGATGCACAGCGTTTTAAAGGTGATTCGCTCCTTCACTGGAAGCCAGTGAAGGCTTTTGAGAGCTGGTTTCGCCGAGCATCTTGCTTTGGTTCCCGTTAGGATTCTAGCTGCCGCGTTCTGAGCCACCTGCAGTCTCTGAACGACTGATGCCGGAGCTCCCAGGTACAAGACGTTACCATAGTCTAACCTGGAGTTAACCAAGCCCTGCATCAGTAGCTTCCTGGACTGGAAGGGGATCAGGTGGAGGATCTTTCGGGACATGCGGATAAGGCCAAAGCAGGTCCCTGAAGTTTTTCTGGCCTGGGTTTTAAAATTAAGGTCCTGGTCGAGCCAAATGCCTAGACTTTTGACCTCGGTTTTTGGGGTTGGGTGAGTTCCCATGCAGGGTGGCCAAGAGAGGTTAGTTGGGAGTTTGTTAGGATTACCCAGGAGAAGGATCTCCGATTTGTCTCCATTCAATTTAAGTCGGGAGTCGCACATCCATTGGGAGACTCTTTCTAGACACCTGGAGAGATTTTCTAGGCTGGTGTTTGATTGGTTGATGGAGACCACCAGCTGTGTGTCGTCAGCGTACATTACTGTTTTGACGCCGAAGGGAGTGATAATGTCCTCAAGGGGGGACATATAAACGTTAAAAAGTGTGGGGCTCAGGGAGGAGCCCTGAGGAACCCCACACTGCATAGGTAGAGCCTTGGACGTGGCGGTGCCGTCTGACACCCGAAAGGTTCTTTCCTCCAGGAAGGATTTAATCCAGGCAAGGGCAGAGTCGGTGATTCCAACTAGACTTAGCCGGTGGACCAGGATAGTGTGGTCCACCGTGTCAATAGTCTGTTGCCATCTTCTTTTTCAGAGGTTTTAGGGTTGAAGTAATTTCATTAGGCAAAGCCTACCTGCTCCACCCTTCTTCTTCTCTTCCCCTGGTGAGCCTGTCCTTCCTTGGTTGACATGGAAGAAGGTTTTTAGTCATTATGCGAGAGTTTGTGGTACATCTCTCAGCTCTGAGAGGAAAACATCTCTTTTAATGCACTGTGTGGGTTCGGAGGGATAAGACGTTTTTGAGCACGTTCCTGAACTCTTGGATATTGATGCTAACTGTCTAAACAAATTCGAAATCTCTGTAAAGAAACTGGATTTACACTACCTCCCGAAGGTTAGCACTGTTCTTGGGAGGTACCATTTTGGAAGAAGGATGCAGAGACAGGAAGAATCCGTGAAGCAGTACATTACTGAGTTGCGCAAACTTGCCTCTGCGTGTAATTTTGCGGCATCTTTGGATGAAAGACTCAGAGATTAATTTTTATTGAGTTGCAGTATTGCTAAAGTGAGAGATAGTGTTTGGCAGAAGGACAATCCATAGCTACATGAGGTTCTCACTATAACCAAGACTCATGAATACTCTAAGGCGTGTGTTGAAACAATTTGTAAGAATGTACCTTTAACCAAGAGTGGTGGAAATGTTGTACAAGTGGTTGAGAAAGAAAAAGTGGTTAGAGCCAAAATTTCTGTTAAGGTAGACAACAAGCCTTCTTTCTTTAGGCCTTTCTTGGGCAAGTGCTTCAGTTGTGGGAATCCTGGACACGTGGCAAATTTCAAGGCTTGTCCATGTTGGAAAGTTATGTGCAGTGTGTGTGGGCGCAAAGGTGACTTTGCGATGTGTTGTAAATCGAGTAAAGACCAAAAGAAGGTCAGAGAAGTACATCTTTATGAAGAAAATGTAGAGCTAGAGGAAATAAATATCTGTCTAATCAAGGGAGCTGGTACTGACTGTCCCATGGAGGTTGTGCTAATTAATGATGCACCAATAAAGATGCTATTTGATTCTGGAGCTAAGTTGACATTAATCCGTAAGTCATTATTTGAACAACATCTGGTGAAGAAAGTCAAGTTATCCAAATCTGACATAAGGCCAAGGGGTTATGGCGGAGAGATTATTGACCTATTCGGTTATTTCTGGGGAACAATTGAATTTAAGGGTAGGATCATCCCAGAGAAAGTGTATGTGCCCATGAAAGGGGGTTCGCTTATAAGCTGGTTCCATCGACGTGGTTTGCATGTATTCCTGGACCCCAATGAGAGTACCTCAGTGTGTTTGAAGGAGTTTCCATCTGTTCGTCATGTTAGTGATGGGTGGAAAACATGGGTGAAGGAGTTCCCAAGGTATTTGATAGCAAACTTGGGTGTCTCAAGAACTATCTGCACTACATCAAGATTAAGCGTGGTTCTGTGCCAAAGGTGGCTAAATTCCGGGTGTACCACTGATAGCAAAGGAGTGCATGAAGGTTGAACTTGACAAGTTAATTGCCAATAGAATTATACCAGAAGTTGAAGTCACAGAATGGCTTTCTCCTATTGTTATGGCCCACAAGGCCAATGGTGAGGCCAGGCTTTGTGTGGATTTGAGAGAGCTCAACATGGCCATTGTTGTGGACCATTACCCTCTCCCCAACATCACCAAGATGCTGTGTTTGTTAAATAGAGCTAAGCATTTCTCATCCCTCGACTTAACTTCCTCTTACATTCAGGTTAAGTTACATCCCATCTCTCAAGAACTTACGGCCTTTGTTACACCGTTTGGCACTTTTACATTTTTGAGAATGCCTTTCTGTCTAATTTCTGATGCTTCTGTTTTTCATAGGGTCATGGAGCATATTTTGAGGGGTGTGGATGGTGTAAAGATCTACCAAGATGATATCCTGGTATTTGGTGTTGACACCATTGAGCATGATAGCAGGATGAGCGTGGTGTTGGGAAGATTATGTGATGCTGATCTCACTCTAAGGGCTGATAAGTGCCGCTTTGACGTGGCAGAGATCGAGTATTTAGGACATTTGTTGTTGGCTAATGGCATCAAACCAAAACCGACCTTGGTTAATACTATTTGCATTCTTAAAACTCCCCAAGATAAAGTTGAACTTGTGAAGTTTTTAGGGATGGCTGAGTTCTATTGTAAGTTCATTCCCAATTTTGCTAGTGTTACAGGACATTTAAGAAATCTCTTGAAAAAGAGTTCTGAGTTTGAATGGTGCAAATCTTGTAGTGATGAATTTGAAATTTTGACAGTTTGTTTGAGTAAAGCGCCTGATCTAGGTAGCTTTGACCCTAAGAAGGAATCTTATTTGATGACTGATGCAAGTTCTAAGGGTCTTGGTGCAGTGCTTCTTCAGAAATGTGATGGTGAGAAGGCTATCTTGTTTTTGTCTAGACTGTTGAGAGCTGCGGAGTGCAATTATTCAGTCGTTGAGATGGAGGCTCTTGCTATATGTTTGGCCATCCGCAAATTGTGTACGTTTCTGTGGGCCTGTGAGTTCACTGTTTTAACTGATCATAAACATAAAAGGAGGTATTTTTGAGGAAAGACATTGACTTTGTTTCTCACCGTATTTGTAAATGGGCAGTAGCTCTGCAAGAGTTTGATTTTGTTGTTTCGTACCTTCCTGGTGTCAGCAACACATTGGCTGACTGTTTATCCAGGTTAGTGGATGTCCATGATGAAGCGGATGTGGTTCCTGGTGAAGGTCAATGGTTTGGTGGTGAAGAACTTGAGGAGGAAATTGATGTATGTGTCATTAGTGATGGTATAGTTTCTGAAAATGATTGGAGGGAGTGCTTGGTTAAGGACAAGTTGTTGCAAAAGGTTGTGACAATGGTATTGGGAGAGTGGTGTGAAACAAAAGATTGCAGTGAGGAACTGAAGGGGTTTTGGCCTGGCCTGTTGTTGATGATTTCCTTTTGAGGGGAAGCAAGTTGGTTACCCCTCGGGATCTTTGGCAATGTTTGCTGAAGAGTGCTCATGTCAGTCACATGGGAATTGGTAAGACCAAAGAGAGAATTAGGGAAGTTTATTGGTGGCCTGGCATTGAAGATCATGTAGAAAGGTGGAACTTGTCAGTTGACACTTTCCAGTGTCTGGTGTTGGATGGGGTCTCTGTTACTTGCTACTCACTATGCCAACTTCAAATCTACTAAAGCCTGTGTTCCTGTGAAAGGTGAATGTTACATTACGCCCCTTTAATTCATTCACTCACTCGTCCGTGTATCTGCCCAGTGTCTCAAATCAATTCAATCACTCAGCATCATCTTGGACCACTCTGCAATTCACCCATTACTCGTTTTCATCGACCATTTTGTTCATTTACAGTTGTACTTATTCAAGTACATTCATTCTTTGTATCATTTTCCTTGAGTACCTCCAACATCCAGCCAGTCATTCACCCATCTATTAAATCCTTCGTATAATCTGCACATTACTATACCAACTCGAGGGCCTCACACGTTCAAGTTGCTTAACAGAGTTAAAGAGGTGTTCCCAGTCCGGTGCTGCATAGTACCTGCAAATTGTGAATGCAGAGATAATGCACCTCACGCCACAATGATCACAATCACCGCAGCTTTAGTGATGGCAGTCCATTTTTAGAGGCAGTACCAACCATGAAACACAATGGAAGCAGCAGGCGCATGAGAAAAAATGGGAATAAAGAACTGAATAGAGGAAAGGAGTTAAGAGACAAACACAGATGATTAAAGTACATTTAAAAGCATCTCACCCTCAAGGCCTAATAATTAACACTTATTATTGCAGTGTTTAATCCGTGTATAAAATAGTCTTGCATGGTGACAATGCAAATATTTAGCACCACCCATTGTTACTGTACGTGGCCAAATCAGCCCTCATATTTGGATATGTTTTTAGAACCTTAGAAAAGCCAGTTTATGAGTAACAAAATACAAGCCTTAACGGGCATTAATGTACTAAGAATGGTCGTTGCATGATATTTGTATGTTCAATATGCAAGTTATTTTACAGTGGTTAGACACTAATGCTGGGCCTTCAATGAGGATGTGATATGACCAAAGAGCTAATATGAGCAATGCAGAATGGCTTTGTCATCTCTGGGGCTTAATATCTTATTCGATAGGCCTGTATAGTAGATGTTTTTTTAGTTCAAGGAGGATCTTGACAATTATTCAGGGTAGTTGATGATTAAGAGGGCATTGTTTAATAGGTGTAGATGGTGATAAAATGGTCTTGTCAATTTTTGTTCACTTGAGGTGCAAAAGCCACAAAATGGACTGCAAAAGGATGAATCTTCCAAACAAGCATGAGAAGAAGGCTGAATGTGTAAGACAATTCAAAAGGGAGAGATGCAGGGGTAACATTTCCGACGAGAAGTATGTTAATTTTCTTTCCATTTGTGATGCCTGTAAAATGACTTCAAAGTTGCGAAGTTGTGAGACTCACAGCTTCACATAGTTACCAAGTCAGTGAAGAGTATGATTCACACACACATTATGCTGAGATAAGATTGCAGATGTCTTTAAAAATATTACACTAGCTTACAGTTTTCAAAGTCCACTGCATTAAGTAAGACCAATTTGAATTCTAATAGAGATGATAGATTAGAACCCCTAAACCTCCACTGGAAAATCTACAATAAAGCTGTGTTTTGGCTTTCAAAAGTCTTTATCCTGAATCAGAATGCGCTTGCATACATTTATTTGGTTTTGCAGTTTTTATATAGAGCTAACTCTACCCAACGGTATCTGAGTGGTTTATATAAGTTCCAGTTTCATTACACACAGTCACGGTCATTTTTTCGGAGAAAGTCCGGCACAGGGAAATGAAGTGATTTGCCCAGGATCACAGGATGTTGAGCTGAAGCTGAGACTCAGACCTTGTTCCTCAGTTTTGAAGTCCACAGCTCAGGCCGTTACACCGCAACCTCTATTCAATAAATATTGGTAAAACCCCGAGCGTGCCCCTGAGGGCACAGCAAACATGCAGTACAAGATGTCCACAAGCACTACACAACGCGCCGTGCTTTCGCTTTTGCTTGTTTCTCTCATATCTTCACTACGGAGCTCCAGGACTCAAATTGTTGGCACACATTATGTACAAACACAGCTGTATGTACGAGCCAACAATGAACCTACAAGATGCACCAGACTGTCACCCGCTCGTTTTGAGGAGATTCACTTTATTGTAAACATTTTGCTGGTGTCCTGTAATCTCTTGTCAACTTCTCAATAAAGTCATTAAAAAATAAGGGGGGGGGGGGCGCTTTTCGATCACTGACATTTCAGCACCCCATCAGGAACAGTAAGCGCTATGAAAATCTACAATAAAGCTGTGTTTTGGCTTTCAAAATTCTTTATCCTGAATCAGAATGCATTGCATGTATTTATTTGTTTTTGCAGTTTTTATATAGAGCTAACTCTACCCGACGTATCTGAGTGGTTTACATAAGTTCCAGTTCCATTACTCACGGTCACGTTCATTTTTTGGGAGGAAATTAAGTGATTTGCCCAGGATCACAGGATGTTGAGCTGAAACTGAGACTCAGACCGCGCTACAAATAACAAACAAAGAAGAGTTGGGGTTGCAAACATGGGGGCAGATTTATGATAACTAGCGCATCCCCAGGGATGCGCCAGTTATCTTGCGCCGCTGCTCCGCCACCCATGGTGCGCCACATTTACAATGCGGCGCACCATGGGGCAAAAACGGCACAGATGCGTGACGCATCTGTGCCGTTAAGGTGGCACATTGCTGGAGTTGCGTCGCAAGCGCGACGCAGCTCCAGCAAGGCTCCGGGGTGCCCCATCTTTGCAATGCTGCGTCAAGACCTACGCCTGCTTCAAGCAGGCGCAGGGTTTTGCCGCAGCATTGGCCTGAAAGTGACTGAGTGAAATCTTATAGATTTCCCTCAGCCACTTTTGCGAGGCGTACCTGCCCCGGAACTCCCACCCTGCGCCGGAACGCCCACAAGCGGCGCAGGGCTTTACAACGTGACGCATCTGCCTAGATGCGTCACGTTGTAAATCGGTCATAGGGATGCGCCACGTTTACGCCGCCTTGCGTGACGCAACAGTGGCGTAAACGTGGCTCAAGGGCCTCATAAATCTGCCCCATGGAGTTCAGGCTGCTAATGAAAACAAGCAGCTCAAGAAGAGTCGTGGGAGCGGGCACAGCAATACAGCTGCCGCGCTGCTCGCTCCTGAGAGCAAAACGCTGTGGGAGTTAATATTACAAAAAGAAGTGGGACATGCACCCGCCTTTAGCCATTTGCATGCTTTCATTAGTGAAAGACACATGCAAAAGCCAATCCGATGTGTGGGAGGAGTCAGACCCACACGGAGAAGTTTTGAGTACCTACGAGAAGCCTCCGATATAGCAGCGTAAGTGCGCTGCACTAGGCTTGACCTAAAAATATTGTCCATTAAATAGGTCAAAATCCCTTTTCAAACAAGAACCCCAGTTAGCAGATATTAACTCACAAGATATTGAATATGTAGAATTCAATATCTTGAATAATGTCAGAGAGGTGACTAAAGTGTCACTTTATAAAAAATGCTGCAGGTTCCCTAAATGAAGGAATATTCCCGAAAATGTGCTATAACTCCTAAACCTCAGAAACCATGTCACATTCTATTGTTGTATTCTATTCAGTTCAAAAGAAATACACATTTTATGCACATGTAAGCATTTTCTAGTCATATCAGCTTGTCATGCAGTGTTGCTTCCGCCATTTGAGGCCTACTACACATAAATATGTTTACCTACTCCAATTTATGCATTTAAAAGCATTTTATTTGTCATTAAAGCCTACACGTTAATTCTGTAGATTTATTTTAAACTGTATTATTTTCTCAATATTATTAAACGTGTCTGCTATGTCAATTTGAAAGGGTATAACAGCCTTGGGTGCAAACACATCTGAGCCCAAAACGGGATTCCAAGTTGGGTGCTAATCAGCACCAGTGTTTATTTGTCAACAAGGCTTTCAAAAAATATAAACTAGAGCAATAAGTATAGGCAGTATCACACGTTTCAGCTTTTTACACTTTGAACTGTGGAAAATGCACAATTCTCTGAATTCCGGAGTTACAAAACCCGTCATGGTGTGCCAACTACACATCCTCTAATAACTGCACTGCATTGCAAATTGGTATTGAAACTTCCAGAAATGCAATCCCCGCACTAAATTAGTGATTGCCATGAAAGATGGGTCCATGTATTTTCTTCAGGAGACACCAGCTCTGACACAGACGCGTGGACTGTGCACTTGTGCCTGAGGTTATTTTAGCACTCATCGAATGGGTTTGACTGGTATTTGTTTTATTAGCTTGTTTCTTAGTAAGGAGAACGCTGCAGGTGTTTTGGTCCGCGTTGGTTGTTCTCTCTTGTTTTATATGACCTATAAATGTACATAGCTGTTGGTTGTACATCAGAAATACTCTTCAGCTACAAAAAAGCAGAATTCGCTTGGATTTGTGTTTTTGCTTCTACGTGTTTGGTAAGTGGGCAAGTAATAAGTGTGCAGCCTTTAATTTAAGGACTAATCATGGCTTATTCACCAGCACTGCTCATTATTCTCCATATGGTATTATTTGTTAAATTCATCTAAAAGTTCATCCAACATTCATCTGTCATTTATGTGTCAATCATTAAAAGCATAATCAAACAGCCCTCTTCTTATGTACCTCGCCCACATAGTTTATTTTGTTTCACTGACACGTTATTTGGACTTTCTGCAGCTGAGAAGCATATCAGGACTTGGCATGGGCTTGTCTCACTACAAATGTGTCAAAATAGAAAAGGTATCAATTCTTCGAGTAAACTCCATCAGTGGATTAAGTTGGAGGACTAATGTCATGCTAGTTTATGCTGTTAGGTTATGTTACAACATGTTACATGAAGTTACTTCACGTTATTTGTGCACCCTTATGGAGTGTTACATGACGCTATATTATGTTATGCTGTTTTACATTGTGTTATGTTAGTTTGCAAAGTTCATGTATGGCACAAGTGGCCTTTATTGGCTCTACAAAGAAAGGCAACATGAGATAGGTCAGTCAGAACTTTAGAAACTAAAATGGTTTTACTTCCGTAGAGGAGAACATTCTCCACCAGCAGGAGAGTTAGTATGTTTGTTTCTAGGTGGAAAGCGTGTAAAGTAGGGAGGTCCATAGTCATTGCACATACAATATTGGAATCTGCAACTGCAGGGGGATGTGAAATTATTTTGGGGGCAGACTATTGTTTATTATGGACATGAAGCTTGTAGAGCAGTGCTTTAAATGGGCACCTCATGGAGTAATAAAGAGAAAAGAAAAAATATAGTTCAATAAAAGGGCGCGATTTAAGGACACCAGTAAAGAGGCTGTGCTCAATGTGAGGGACAAACACATGATGAATAAGGCCCAGCCATTAAATAAGAAGCAAGCACATGAGAGTGACAATAAAGCCAACCAATGGTAAGCAGTAGGCTTATCCCACTGTAAATTCCGGGGAAGCCAACAATAGGTCTCGACCGTAAAATGAGCATGGAAATGAACTGCTCATCCCAGCACCTGAAAACTCACTTTTCCCCATGAAAGATCTTCTAAACTCAAGTGTCAGAGTATGACCACACAACTCCTGTATTAAGAGAGCTTGACTGTCTTGACTGTCTACCTCTGGAGGCAAGAATTAAGAAAAGCTTACCTAGCTCATTTCTAAAGTGCTAAGATATCAACAACCCACATATCTGGCGTCTACCATATAGGTTTGCCAACAATCTCAGAAGCAAAGTAGTTTTTTGGCTGGAATCTCAGAGATACCAATTTCAATTGACCAAGTCAAAATATGTTTCAGGGGCTTCTGCATCCCTGCAGAGCTATCTGCCAGATGAACTGAGATACCAGGAAAACATACGAGGAAAACATGGTCACATAATTTTTTTAAAATAAACTTTATTAATTCACACGCAACTCAATGTTGACTTCCTTCATTTTTCATGGTGCCAGTATTCTGTTAATTGTAAAATGAGGTGGCATCCTCCATTGTAATATCTGTGGTATATACAATCATAAATACATTAAAAAATATATCAATAATACTCATCTCTGGGTAGGCTGTGATGGTGGAGTTTATGAACTTTCTATAGCTGCCATCTTCAGACAGTGGAGGCACTGGTTGTGTCTTCCCTGACCTAGATGCAGTGCAAGTATGTAGCATCAGGAGTTGTCCTGGATAGTCCTGACCTTGGTTCAGGCCAGTAATGCTTTGTTATTTGTTCTCTGAATTGTGATGGTTTTGTGCTTACGCATGGTCATTGTATAGTTTCTGTTTTTGGCTTCACCTTATTTCCCAAGGGTGCCCAATGCAACGAGCTCTGCTGGTAATCCAGTTGTTGCTAGATTTAGGCAGATCCTTTTCATTGATAGTAAGTTTGTTTCTTCAGTATGCCCTTAGTCACCTGCACTAGAAGGTCCCATGTAGACTCCCTACATGGGACCTTCTAGTGCAGGTGAAAAATCCCAGGTAGCATCTCTTATAAACCGATTTTCAACAGTAAATCCAGTTACCAACTTTTCAGAATTAGCCTTAGATGAGGTCATAAGCTAGATATTTGAGTCACCTCCTTCCCCTTCATCCTATTTTTCTAATAAATAATCAGTGTGTGCCTTTCACAGATCGACTTGTTTCTGTAAATTTCTTTCGACGCGGGTTAGAGGATCCATGATGAAGACTAATAGTTTGCAGTGGATAGAGTACCAGATCCTGCTATACCGGCACCAGTTCCAAACATATCGCCATCGAGCAGCTAACATAGAGGCACAGACTTGTATCACTCACGCCCTGCAAGATCTTATGCCTAAAGGCACGAGAGACTGGACTCGCTCATTGCTCGCAGATCCGCTATCGCTTGGATCTAGCCTCACTTTCGGCCCATGTGAACTTTGTCCATCGCAAACTATCAGTCTTTATCATGGATCCTCCATCCATTGTACCTCTTGGTAGTATCGGATTGCACGGTGATCCAGCCCGTTTGGACACACCTTTTCAACACGCCACTGCAGGCAATCCCCCCGTGCAATTGGCAATTCCTCAGGCATGTGACCTAATGTCCTGATGATGATCGTCTATTTATGTATGGATCGAAACGTCATTGACTCTCCCACACCCTAACACAACTATGATTATTATTTCAATGCAAATGGTGTCCCCGTTCAATTGTGCTTTTCGAATTTTTGAAAATGTAAGCACCAAGTTCAGCTTGAGCCTTTTGTTCTGTCTGTTGCTTGATGTGAGACTTTGTTTCCACTTTACTGTTTGTTCTTACATTTTGTTGCATTCATGAGACTCCTGCCTGTCTGGAAAGCATAATATTTACCTTCCTAAGTTCCATGATGACATCTCCAGGGTCAGCCTGCCCGTCCTTCCCATCCAGGGAGACATGCTCCGCCAGGTATGCACCACCATGGCAGTTGGCTTTAAGAGGGTTGTAGGTAGAATTGTTTGGGGGGAAATTAAGATTTTTTTTAAAGGAATCAATTTTGGCTCAAAATCAACACAAGTCCAAGTAGTGATGGGACAATTAAATTATGTGGATTTTGTGAAAAAAGATGCCACTGCTTACATTAGTTGGACTTCTGATGTGTGCATACTGCAAGATGACTGGAGTTGTTCTGTGGAGCACCCAAAGGTTTAGTGGTGGGTGCCGTCCCTCTACATTGGGGGCTGAAAGCAAAGGAAATAAGCACTGGCCATCTTGCAGATTTGGTGGAATCCTTTTGTAGCTGCCTAGTGAATCAGGAAATCTTGGAAGGGGATACGGCAAATCATGGATCCCAAAACTTTACTCTGGCAGGGGATCCCTGCTTCGGAGGAATGCAGGCATCCTGTCCTGAAGGTTAGTGGTCTGTTGTACTACTGCTGTCTCTGGGCCTTTGATAATGGTGGAATATGGGTTTGCTCTCAAGGAGCCTCAGTGAGTAAGAGAACAAAGGGATGTTGTCAGCAGACTTTCTTAGAGGAGATGTGCTGGAAGCGCAACTCTGCCACCTGAGTGGCTACTAATAGAACCTGTGGAAAGCTGTACACTTCCAAGGGAGGACATTAGGCCCCTGAGGCTGAGTTGGCACATTGCATCAACCGGAGTCTGCTAGATTAAATCTGAACGCATAATCTATGTGTCTGCTAGGCTGTGTGAACAAAAAGGAACTCCATCATGACGGGCCACGATGTATAGATGTGGCCCCACTGGGAGGGAAAGGCAATCCCCGTGGCATCTGTCATTATTTAGTTTTAAATTGGGGTTTGGTGGGAGTCGTGGCATGGAGCAAAGGCCCACGAAACAGGCTTCTACCTCAATTAAGTGACGGGGACTAGAGGGTCCAAGGGGAGGTTGCAGACTCACCAGGCAGCCAGCATTTAACTGGTTGGGCCAGAGTGGCAATGTCTTGTTCCTGCTTGATGACCTTACAACTCTAAGGTATGTTCACCACACCCTGTCATCCTTGTTGCTGATACTGCAAACTTCAGGGCTTTAGGGTCGGGTGGGAAAAACAATGACTGGCCCTAGCCCTTCGAACATATATTATTGTACCGCCCTGGCAATTTGAGTCATTTGGTGTTTGAGGCATAGGACCAGACCAAACCCATGTCTCAAAGGGTGCCAGGGGAGATCACCTTTTTGGATTGGCTCTGTCATGGTTTGTTACAGGCTGAGCTTACATGTTGGCCCAGGCTCCCATGGTATAGGGGGGTGAGTGAATTCATCCTGTGAGAAGATACACTTGGAGAACCTTCGGAGTTCCCTAGGGGTCCAAAGTCAATTAACAAATACTGTACATTCCAGCAACATGGTCATGCATGACTTCAAGGAACTGTTGGTTAGGTGATTCAGGGGCTTATTTACAATCCCCTTGTGCCACTGGTGTGTCACTTTTTATATGGTAATAAGTGATGCTCCAGTGGCACAAGGTGCTTGTAAATAAGCCCCTCAATGTCTGGTATTCACTCTGAAGAAACCTGAATGTGATAAATCTTTGAACATATTACCTGAAAGTAAAGCAATGCTTTTATCATGTTTTGATTAGTGCAAAAACAAATATTGCCTGATAAATGCTTATTCTAAAGTGAAACAACTGACGGGCCACAGGCTGTGTTTTTTTTGGGCGTACAAATGAGTTGGAATATTTGATTATAACGTGTCAGCTCTTGGGCCTTCCTGACACCTGCATATGGGTTATCTGCCTTGTTCACACCGCAAACACGGGAGGCTGTGAAGGTCCTATCATGCTCTGTATGCTAGATCGCAGCCTCCTGCCCATGACACTCAGGTTAGATTTGCTTAAAACTCATGCAATGCAGTGCAGCAGCAGCCATAGTTGCTGCACTGCAATGCATGAGAGGGAAAGAACGGGACAGAGTCATATCTACTAAGGTTTGGCACTGATCTGCTCACTCCCTAATGATGACACACAATCAGCCTGCCTGGTGCCATGCAAACACCTTTGCACCATAGTGCAAATGTGTCTATGTTATGTCTAGCATAGGTTTTGTACTGGAAGAGCTTCCTTCCAATATAAACAAGCATTTGCAATGCAATCGGTCTCGCTTTTTGGAACTTATAAGTATTAGGCCATGGAGTAGATTGTGTACAAATTTGGTGATTTTGTGCACAGGTGGAACTCATTTCAAACCCCATTCAAAAAGCCCACACCCTGGCTGTCCACAGTGCAAAGGTCATTTCATATAAGAGATGGTCAGTTTTACTTAATTGCTGCACAATAAATGAATCTCAATCACGGTGAAACATCCATTGGTAACAGTTCTTTCCAGCGTTACTGCTGCACTGATGACTTTCATGAGCAATCAGTACTGTAGGACACTGCGCACAATGTTATTGGGGGGACTTTTAAAGTTGTTTTGTACTGTTTAAGGCTAAACCTGGCATGTGTTTCAGTCTATATAGTGATACATCAAACACCCAAAAGACGATGGGAGTCTGCTTGCAATAAGTCTAATCACTGGCAATAGCTTGGGGTAACTCTCTCTCTCATCGTTCCTTTGCCCGTTATGCCACCTCAGTTTGAAAGAAAGCGCCTGCGAGTCAATTCACGCATTTAGGATAGTTACATACTAGAAAAAGGCGTCATTTCTAAAAATTATCTTTTGACATGGATGCAACTGTCTTATTTCACTCACTTTAAAGTGTCGCTCATAAGGCTTGAAGTGTAATAACAAACGCACTACACACATGGGAATGCCACTCTTAAGCAAACTGAAACCTTGGCAGCTATGGTTCCCAGGTTCTTGCTCAAACATTCTTAGAGGAAAACATGTGATTTACAAATGAAATCCCTAGAAAGTTACTGCAGAACATTAACAGACATGAGGATTCATCTTCACGTAGCAGTAAGTGTATAAGCTGACTCACTCAACAAAAACATAACTCTAAGAATAACATGCCACTGTATCACAAATAGCTAATAACCAAGGAATTTAGGGGCATATTACCAACAACTAGCGATAATTTTTGTCTCTAACTTGTTTAGAGACAAAAATTATCGCCGCACATCGGCGATTTTTATCGCAGAAAAACCTTGCTACTAGCAAGGTTTATCGCAAATGCGATAAAAAACTGCCGCAATGCATGAATATCGCTGAAAAGTCAGCGATATTCATGCATTAGCGAGCAAATGCTCTTAGCCATGTTATCCACCTCCCATTGGATAACATGGCTAAGAACTGCTCAGGGCAGGTGTTAGCTTTTGGAGATATTCGCGCTTAGCGCGAATATCTCCAAAAGTTGGTAATAGGAGATAGCGATGTTAACGACTGTTTCCAGTCGCTAACATCTTGGCACGCCCACTTTGCATGTCATTAGTGATAAATATCACTGACATGCAAAGCGGGGCCCAAGATGGTCGCTATCTCCTATTAGCTGTCGCTAACTGGTGTTAGCGACAGCTTGGTAATAGGGAGATAATTTTATCTCCGCTTTCTTGGCTTTTAAAGCCAAAAAAGCGGAGATAAACCCCCTTGATAATATGCCCCTTAGTGCTTCTGTTAAATAAAATCTGCTCTCAGGTCTACTTAAAGTCGAAACATATTTATTAAGCAAGAATAATTAAAGTACAAAATCACTATGTAACGTGCTCTCACAGCAGCTGAGCACCTAATGCTGCTCAAACACCTTTAACTGCCGCTAATAAACATTTCGCACTAAAACATCAAACGACAACACGTCACTGAATCCAAAACTTGGATAGCATCACATTTACACAGCTTCCTCATGTGAAGAAAGCAGAAGGCCTTGAAAACCGATACATGCACAATAGCTTTAGACAAGAAGAACTTTTAGGCAAGGAAATGCAAAATCCTTGCTTACAGTTGTCATCTATGAGAGTGGGGCTTAGTATATCAGAGGTGAGGCAGCCTGGGCAGCGGTGTTTAATATCGGCATACAAAATAGCAGTCAACATGGTGTCAACTATCACTGTATTTTTAAAGCAAATTTACGCAGTTTCTCGCTTCTTAAAACCAGATATGATTTCTTCAATTTAGACTTCACTACATAGTAGTTTTTTTTTCACAAGGTCGTCGTTGTATGCCACATGAATAGTTAATAGTGTATAAATGCATGTCTGCATCTCTAAGCTAGTTATGCAGAAGTAAAATAATAACAGGCTTTACTACCTGGAGCATCTGGTCATTGCAGTCACAAAAAGTACAGACATGTATGTCAGATTCATAGTGGAATATAATAAATCTATATCAGGCATTACAATATTTTAACTTTCTCCCACAGGAAACTTACTCTGCCCAATAAAATGACTTGGTGATTAAGGTTGGCAGCGTAACAGCAGTACCAGCGCACAATGGGCCCGATTCACAGAAGTTATGATTTTGTCTTAAGTCTGTCTTAAGACAAACTTAAGACAAAATCCTAACTTCTGTGAATACCAAAAGTAGTGAGTTGATTCTGTGAATGCCAAAAGTAGTAAGTGCATTCTGTGAATACCAAAATAGTAGTAAGTTTAGGATTGAGTCTTAAGTTCATTCTGTGAATCGGGCCCATCCACCCTCCAACTGCAACTAAACAGGCTCTACGATGTGTGGTGCACCATGTGGAGATATCTGTACTGACACAACCTATGCTTTTGGTTAAAGAACAACTCACTAGTTTGAGTACAACAGTAGAGCTATTCAGCATAGGTCAGTGGATGTCTTAGATCTGCCTCCCATCCACCCCTCACTCTCAGACCACACCCAACAATCTCCCAATAGTGCATGTTTGTACATGTTGAAAATAAGGAATCAAAGTGTTAAACTAGGCGAGAAACCAGCTGTGAGATTGGTGGAAACAACTGGAGTTGGGACAGGTATGTAGACTATATTGCAGCATGTATGCATAAATCTCAGAGGAAATCGAGGTGTGTACTGCCTTTATTGTCAGAAAACTGACTCCCGGTAAAATGCTGCCCACTGCATCAATTCCAAGCCTTTGTTACTACGCTTGTTCCATTAGCTCCAATATAGATTATGGTAAAGGGTTACCCAAAAGCAGCATGCAGGGAGTATATTGTTTGCTCGTTCTCTCAGTGTGTACCAGATCCAAAGGGTGCCATGTACTGGGTCACCATCACTAAATGGCATACCGCTGGAATGGCACAATATCCCTGAAAGGTGATAAGGCGAAGGAATTTCTGCTTCCACCACCAGACACGTCATGAAAGAATGGAAGGTGAAAACAGTAAGGGGCAAACTGTGCATCAGCAGGGTAATGGTATCATCCAAAATCTGGTGCAGTGATGACTGCTATTAGGTCCCTCCTTTGAATGCCGCAATATGAATGAAAGGGATGCAAAGATGCCCTTCATATCATATTTTTTAACCAAAAGCAGAGGTTGCCAACAATTGGAGATGGCAAATTACCTACCAAATTGATGCATGTTTGTCAGCAGCATGTTACATTCTAAGAGCAAAAAATCATGCAAATGCATCTTCATTTACAATTTTTATTCAAATTTTGATTTATGCTCTGGAATCTCTAGCCTTCATTAGGAACGCATGGGCCAGACCATTGTGAATCACTGCACCACCCGGCATTGGAGAAAGAACCCCAGTATCTCCTGACTGCGCCAACGTTTGCCATAAAATACACTCACAGTGATGAGCTCGTTCTGCATTAATACTAAACAGTGGGCCGCAGGGTTGCAAGCATGCACTGTGGATATTGTTCATCCTGGACTGTGTTCACCTCATACACAGTACCCTGACACCATTGCAGAATTGTGCAAATATCTCCATTGTGAACATGTTCACCTCATATCCAGTACCCTGACACCATGGCAGAATTATGCAAATATCTCCATTGTGAACGAGCAATGACGATATGTGATGAAACAGCAGCATGATAGGAACCTCCACATCCCAATGAGCAGATGCATTTACTGTTTTGTTCCTTGCATTAATAGACAAAGGCTGAAATGCTGCACAAGGCGCTATTCACTGCTCTGTGTCTGACATGCAGAAGCCCACATGAAAGAAAGACTACATTCCATGCCCTTCACTTTACGCTGCACGAAAAAAGGAGGTGGGTCTTTCATAAAAGATGCTTCTGAACATGTATCAATCAAAAATAGCTATGCTGCCCCCGTAATTAGGACTATGAATATCAGGGGCTCAGAACACCATTTGTGCAGGTCTAACCTATACTGTAACCAAAGGTGCACCTGCAGCACACAACACACACAGCTGTTTCTCATGTCCTCCACCCGACACACACACGCATATGCTTCTCAGCAATGCTGCTCGTCCCCCAAACCTGCCCGACGACCTCACCAAAGAATCACCCTTTGTAAATAAACATGGCAGACCAAATCTGCCCCTACCGCTCGTGAGGTAAAATCATTCCGAAGAGCCGGAAAGGAGAGGAGAGTCTGCCCACTCCCGCTCGTGAAAGAAGGCTTGCTCGTCTCCCTCAGATCTCATGGTCAGGGAGCTGTGGGGTGTGCACAAGCAAGCTACTCTCCTGCCCTTTTAGCCTTCAATTCCACACCCATTCCTAACTCTGTCCACAGTAACACTCCATTTTCCCAACTCTGAGAGCACTCAAACCACTGGGCTCAGCAAACAGAAAATAGAACCTGCCTGCGCCATCCTGGAACCATCAGCACCGGCAACCCGGAAACTCGGAAAAAGATCAGAAGAGCCAAGCTAATAGAGAGCGGCTTCGATGGAGAGAGTAGCCATCATCATAGAGAGCAGAATAAAGGAAGAGCTGGTCAGTAGCTCGAGCAGCAGTGCCCATAGTGATAGGACATGTGAGCGAAGCAACGTGTCTTTAGAGATGGGATTGGGAGGCGAGATCGAGAAGCAGATCATTAAAGATGTTATCATGGGAGAAAGGAATATCATAAAAATATTTGCAATGCTATAGGTATCGCATTTAAATGCGAGACCTATGGCGTTGCAAACAAACGGCCGCTTAATCCCGGCTGCTCCGAAAGTGAAAGCGGGCGTGACTCACTGAATGTAATGAAGCACGTCGTTTGGCCTAACGAAGGAAAAACTCAATAAAGGAAATAGTACACATACTGTGTAACAACCAAGTAAAGGGGCCAGTAGCCATGGGGAGTTACAAATGACGACATGGCCGTACTAAGGTGGGACTAACAAGCCTATTAAGAAATCAGACGCCAGCATTTAGGAAGGTCAAAGTCACAAGCCAATGTAAAATATGGGCGGGGGAGTGGGTGGGGCTTCACTCCCATACTGGACTACAACAGATCATCCCCAGAGCAGTGCTTGCGCCCTGGGTCAGGCTTGACCTAAAAACTATGGGGCCCATTATGATCGCGGACGGACTTGAGTCCGTCCGCGACCATAGAGGAGGAGGGAACCTCCGCATGGCCTGCGGAGGTCCCTCCTGTCCAATTAGGATGTGACCGCCACCCTGGCGGTCACATCCTCTATTTTTACCATTGCGGGGGGTGCGGCTTCAAGCTGCACCCGGCGCAATGGTAAAAATGCATACATTGCATTTGTATTCAGAAAGCGGCAGGCACCGTGCGGTGCCTGCCGATTTCTGCATACAAATGCAGGGGGGTACCATAGGTACCCCCCATGTGCACCCCTCACCCCCCTTCACCCAGGGGGGCCGCAACGGGCCCCCACAGTAAAGTTCCACATGCTTTTCCACGGCGGAAAACCCGCCGCAGAAAAGCATTTTTAAAGCCCATCCTAATATGGCTGGCGGTGTCTGAGAGACACCGCCACCATATTAGAGCTTTTCCGCCGTGGTTGTAAGCAAACCGCGGCGGAAAAGCTGCGGACGGAAACCAGGACCCACCAGCCAGCCTAATGTGGCGGTGGGTCCGCTGTGGTTTTTCCGCATCCTCCGGGCCGGCAGTGGCTTCCGCCGGCCCAGAGGATACAGAAAAACAGCAATCATAATAGGCCCCTATGTGTAGACAAATTGTTAACTTTTTCCATTTTGGATGTGTGCCATAAAATGCAGCACACATAAAAAACCAGAAAAGCTTCGAATAGTATGGAGAAATAAAAGTACATCCCCTTATTAATGCTTTCCTCAAAGAGGCATTATTTTTGGTGCAAAGTCTTGTCTACTATTTAAAATTAATGGGTGGTAGGATGAAAATGCCCATGAACCAACCGTGGATGCCTCCTTAATGCAAAATAGGGCAAAGAAGTGCAAAGCAATGCTTTCCGTTTCTATCAACCAAATCTCCAGAGCAAAACAAGTATTGTGCTGGAAAGTAAATTTCAAATAAATATTTTGTGCTGATATGCTATGCTATTGCGATGCATACACAGGACAAAATGTAATAAATCCGACCCGCAGTATCTCATATCAATGAGGTATATTTACTAACCTTTTGCACATTGAACCACATTGTGTGAAAGGGAGAGAACAGAATGTACCATTCCTATAAAGATATGGTACTGTTTTCCTCTCTCCCTGCACTGGCACACTTTAGGTTGCCATGAACCAACACACAAACCCTTGCGCTTTTGTCAAGCATAGACTTGGTCAAGCATAGGTTTTGTACTGGAAGGAGATCTTTCTAGTACAAAAACTATACTTTAATACTTTTCCCACATTATATGAGTGTGCTGTACAGTACAGTGCATGTGCAAAGTTGGAAAAATGTGTAGGGTTTTAAAGCTTGCCCTACTGATACGCCTGTCTCAAGGATAGGTAATAATTTGACACAATTTCCTGTCTACAAATGTTATTGGGTAAGAATTTGAAACAAAACTCATGGTTAATTACATGAGAGTACCCATGTGCCACCCACAGTATTCGTTGACTCACAATAGCGTAAAGTAGCACATAGTAAAAGATTGTGTTACCTTAAGCAACTTTCTATTTGAGTTGGAAGTAAATTCCACCACAGTACTTTGTGCTGGGTTTACATCACTTTTCTTTATACAAATCGAGAGCAAAGTGTTAGTGAATCGGGCCTGTCATGTCCTTTAGGTTAGTCCTGTCATGTGTACCCCATTTTGAATACAATGGCCCATCCACACGACAAAAAGGATTCTAAACAGGTGACCTTTTACATATTAGTCTGCTCCTGTCTCTTCGACAACAGGCTCTCGGTACTCCATCATAATCCCTGTAGCTGACTTACATAAACATGTCCTCAGGCATGGTATAATTATTCTGTATAAAGATCACCACCTTTTTACATCCTTGGCCAACAGCCAGCTGTGCATGATTGCATTTGTTTGGAAAAACATTCATGATTGTTTCCAAAACATTAATGGTTGTATTCAAAACATATTGATTCTAGAAGAAACCCTGGAGTGACCACTATAGTATAAAAGACCCTTATTTCCCCCTACAAATTAGAGGAGAGTTCCTTCTAAGCTGACACGGGGTCCTGCATGCTGAATCTTTGACATGCAGCAGTCTGATATCCCTTGCGGGGTGTCATCCTCGACGCAGAGACGGGGTCCTTTATTCTCAACCATCAGGTGAGGGGGCTGGTCCTTCCCTAGGGTTTTTTTTGCTACAGATACATGTAACTACATGAAATGGTGCATCCAACGTTGGTTTCTTTCTTATATTGTGTATCAAAAGGAGGGGAAATGGATCTATTAAAGATCCTCGGGCTCGAATTACCATTCAGGAGGAACCTCAGAATGGAAGGTCCAGCCGCAGTTGGAGCCCAGAAGGACAAGAGTTTATGCAAAAACAAACCAGGCTGTTCCTAGAAAAAATAAGGAAAGTTAAGCGTCGGACGAAGGTCACAGGGAGGGGTAAGGTAGTGCTCAATGGAGTGCTACCCTGGGTATCCAATATGTTGGTATTAATGGCCTCACACACCCTTGCGAGTGTCATGCTTCATCATTGGCGGTTGCTCCTCGTCGGGCAGGCGGTGCAATGCCCAACGGGCTCACCTCATAGAGGGGCTCTTTAGCGGAGATCTTTTTACCAACTGCCTATGGGTGAAGTGCGAGTGAGGGGCCAAAGAAAAGCAGATAGTGTAAATAAGTGGGTTAAAACGTGACACAAGGTACCGGAGAGCAATTTATTCTGGTGGTCCCTTGTCACAAGTAAAAACAGTGGGTAGCCTATGATCGCCAGGAAAAAAAATTTAAGATTCCACGTGACGATTCAGAACTACAGTATATATTGTGTGGTCAACATGTTTCTCGCCAGTGCACATTGGCGGCGATTCTTCAGGACCTAGTGTTTACATCTATCTAATATAAGACATGACCTAATTAAGTATCAGTTAGGAAAAGGTTGTACTACCTGTATGGGACAGCTCTTGCCTATAGGTCAAGGTGTCTGGGTGTCAACAGTACCCGGTAGGAATTGCGTAGGCAGACCATGCGCTCCCCAAGGCTTTAAGAACCTTAAACCCCTATGGTTCTTTCCCTTGACGCAATTCCTACCGGGTACTGTTGACACCCAGACAGATAGATAGATGTAAACACTAGGTCCTGAAGAATCGCCGCCAATGTGCACTGGCGAGAAACATGTTGACCACACAATATATACTGTAGTTCTGAATCGTCACGTGGAATCTTAAAAAAAATTTCCTGCCGATCATAGGCTACCCACTGTTTTTACTTGTGACAAGGGACCACCAGAATAAATTGCTCTCCGGTACCTTGTGTCACGTTTTAACCCACTTATTTACACTATCCGCTTTCCTTTGGCCCCTCACTCGCACTTCACCCATAGGCAGTTGGTAAAAAGATCTCCGCTAAAGAGCCCCTCTATGAGGTGAGCCCGTTGGGCATTGCACCGCCTGCCCGACGAGGAGCAACCGCCAATGATGAAGCATGACACTCGCAAGGGTGTGTGAGGCCATTAATACCAACATATTGGATACCCAGGGTAGCACTCCATTGAGCACTACCTTACCCCTCCCTGTGACCTTCGTCCGACGCTTAACTTTCTTTCTTATATTACCAGTGTAAATCTCAGTAGTTCAGTTTTCTCAGAAAGCTCTACTCACACTTTTCAGAGATGTCTGAAGTGGGAAGGAAAATCTGCCTCAGCTGAACAGCTATACTCTGAGTATTGGCTGAAGGTTTAGCAAGCTTGTAAGGATAAAAGGTTCCCCACATTGTTCAAAACCCTACCTCATAACCTTTTCTCTACTTTCTTTTAAAAATAACTGACCCCGCAAATTGCTCAAGGGAAGAAGAATGTGCAAACACACTCAACATCAGAGAGAAATGCAGACATGCAGTAACTATGAAATTGTAAGGACACGGTGTACCAGCAACAGGTATCTGTATTACCTTCGTTATTGAGGCACACAAGTTGTTCGGATCAGAGGTTTTCTATTCTTGTGTTCAGTTCCCAGCTGCAGATCCATTGACTAATTTGTTCCACACATACATTGTAGTTGAACCACCAAATGAATACATTCCATAGGAAGACACTGAAGTCCAGTTAACTTACTAGCAACACAGAAACTGGTTTAAAGGCGCCTTCCCACACACAACATCTGTTGTGAGACTCGGTCCGCTCAGCATAGAAGGAGCAACATAGCCGGCCTTAGAGACATACACTCCACATCCAGAGATAGATACACTACCAGTGGATGAAGTCCGTACAATATACACAGACATAGTCAGGCTATACAGACAGACACATTGTCCTGTTTGTCATGTGAACATTAACAGTCCAACCTGCGAGAAATGCTCCAGCTGGTTCACATCAGACCACACCTACAATTCAATTAACCCACAGACAGTGAAATCGGTAATAGGGACAACTCCTTCCAAACTGGAGCAAATTCTGCTCTGGATTGCACAAAAAATAGCACAGCTGGAAGCAGCATTCCCACATAAGGGTCCGCAGGAAAAACACAGAATGCTAACCATTTGCTTGTCAATGGGGATGGTTCCCTTGATTCAGGATTGTACCACTTGGGGAAGAATCTTTGTAGCTGTATACATTAGGTCCATAGCTTTCGTTCCAGAAGTATTGAAACAGATACAGAATGAATATGGGGCAGGACCTGCCCTAGACTTGGGGATAAAACTGATGGGTAATTTTGCCCAAGTCTCTGCAATCATGCTGAGCAACATAAAGGGGGAGGCAGCAGCAGTGGCGATATGCAGCCGCCAAAGGAAGAAGCACCTATAAAGAAGGAGCGAGAATTAACAAAAATTATCAAGAAAACCTATGCTGCATTAGGTAGAGATCATTTGGGTACCAAAGCAGGGAAACCACAAATGGCGGGTAGTCCTGACAAGGACAACTTGAAGCAAGCACCTGCTTCTTCTAAAAAGAAATGGGAACTCTAAAAATAACAATTCAGAAAAGAATTCACGATCAGGTGGTGGGTCTCCCCAATGGGAATCCTCTGACAAGAGGTATAACCTAAGGAATCGTGATAACATTAGGAAACCTGACAAGTATGAGGACACTGATACACGTTCCTTTCAGGGTTCATCAAAAAACTCGGGGCATATTATCAAGGGGGTTTATCTCCGCTTTTATCGCTTTAAAAGCCAAGAAAGCGGAGTTAAAATTATCTCCCTATTACCTAGCTGTCGCTAACACCAGTTAGCGACAGCTAGTAGGAGATAGCGACCATCTTGGGCCCCGCTTTGCATGTCAGTGAAATTTATCACTAATGACATGCAAAGTGCGCGTGCCAAGATGTTAGCGACTGGAAACAGACGCTAACATCGCTATCTCCTATTACCAACTTTTGGAGATATTCGCGCTAAACGCGAATATTTCCAAAAGCTAACACCTGCCCCTGAGCAGTTCTTAGCCATGTTATCCAATGGTACGTGGATAACATGGCTAAGAGCATTAGCATGGTAATGCATGAATATTGCTGACTTTTCAGCGATATTCATGCATTTCGGCCGATTTTTATCGCTTAGGAGTTAAACCTTGATAATAGCAAGGTTCCTAACTGATCAAAATCGCCGCAGCACGGCGATACAAATATTGCCGCTAAGCCAACATAGCGATAATTATCGCTAGTTGTTGGTAATATGCCCCTCGAGAGGGACGGACAATCAGAGGAAAAGACTGACAATCGACCAAAGACAAAAATGGAAACACATTGTACTTCAGATTATATTATCAAACAGGAAGAGCTACCTAAAACGAAACCTCAATTAAAAAATAAGAAAGTAGTTAACTTAAAAATTAGACATGCCCAGCTTACTGGGGACTCGCCTGCTGAACGGGTAATGGGCTCTGATGATGCTAGACAGCACAGCAGAAGTAACAATAGCTCACCAGAACCTGAAGGATTTTCTGGTAACAGCAGCATTGAATGAGCCCATCACGGTGGAAACACCTGATACAAGAGTTAGAGTCCCACATAGACTTTACAAAATGACACTCAAAATAGAGGGGAACATTCCAAGAAAGGTTAAAGGTCTCTTTTGGGATAACTTAACATAGGGATATAACATACTGCTAGCAGAGAAAGATTGGCCGCCAGAGTTTGTGATGGGGAAAGCGCCATTTTGCCTGCTTTCTCCGACCTCCTTCCCGAATCTTTAAAACACTTATACACACAGAAGTTGGCACTAGTGCTACCTCCATCATTAGGCTGCAACCATGTAGAGTGGGACGTGAAGTCTACCCAACACGAAATACCATTCAAATCTACTCCAAATCCACAGAGACAGTATTAAATATGATGGAAAAAGACAGGTCAAAGAAATCTTAGACCAACTTGAATACCAAGGTGTGATTGAGATTAGCACCTCCCTGATGAACAATCCTTTATTTCCCGTAATGAAACCTGACAGCTCATATCGTCTAGTTTTACACTATAGACATTTAAACACATGCACATGAGAATTTGCAGTTCAAAACGCACACAGCGCTGAATTAATGAATAACATTGTGCGGAAAAAAATACAAAACGACATTAGATATCTCAAATGGATTATTTTGCCAAAATAAAGCTCCAGAAAGCAGATATTTGACGGGATTTTCTGCCCTCAGCACTCAGCTTCACTTCTGTTGTTTGCCCCAGGGGTATAAGAAATGAGATTTACGGCAACTGAAAAAATATTGACCTCAGTACAGACTGCTGTAGTGAGAGAATGAGCACTAGCACAGGGGAAACGCATTATTGTTGTTACCCCGGTACCAACTCTAGAAGCTGTTACCAAAGCGGGCATTCCAAATGCAAAAGCACTGCATCCTGGATGGATACAATGGGCTAATTCTCTCACTGCAACAGATGTAGATTACAAATACAATTATAAACTGAAAACACAAGCGTTCCTGCAGTATGAACAAGAATACCCTCTCCCAAATCAAATCTTGCCTCTAGAAGAATATGAATATATCATTTATACTGCTGGGTCTGCTCAGTCTGCCACTGGAAGTAAACAACAGTATAGTGCAGCATGTGCTATAGTGAAGGGTCGTATGCAGGACTGTAAGCTCCATCCCAGCAATATGACTACACAATCTCTAGAAGATTGTACCGCGCAGCTGGCAGAACTAAAAGCCCTGATACTGGCACTACAGTATACGGATCGGGAATGCCCACACTGATAGTGTTCAATTCATTTTTTTGTGTGCAGTCTTGCAATGAATATCTTCATTACTGGGGCCAGAGTGGATTAAGAGATTCCAAGGGCTGCCCAATTAAACTTAACATAACATAACACGTGTATTTGTAAAGCGCACTTATCACCCGTGGGTCTCAAGGCGCTGAATAACAGATGTTTATAGTTACCCAACTCGAAGGTACTCATTTTATCGACCTCAGATGGATGAAAGGCTGAGTGGACAGTGTTTTTTTTTTTTTACCAGTTAAGCAGCCGGAGGCTTTGGCATCACATACGGCGATATCGAGGTGTTAAATTACTTCACTTTAAGGCAGCAGTTCACCTAAAGGATGAAAGATATCCACTCTTTCCCGCTGCCAGTGTTGCCTTAATTTTTAAGCTTATTTATTATTTTGCAACCCTCCGGATGATAACACAGAACAGAAGATGTAACTAGAAGTAACATAAGAGATACATCTTTAGACATAAGATAGCAGGATTTCGCTTTGGGAGCAGATCCAGTATCAGATTACGCTAATTATTCAATTCATCAGGCCCGCAAATGAAGATTCTAACAGTTTAGGCAGTTGGAACATACATTTTTAAAGAATAAAGTGTGGGTTGCAGGTATAAACACCGACGAAAGACTTTACTGAGTAACCACTGGTATGAAATCCTAAAGAAGGCTCTGCCGAAACACGTTGGTATTCTACAAACATTACCAGTGTTTCCAAAAACACAGCTTGATTTATTTCTCAGCTTAACATTCTGTATATAGATCATCATGTGCCTAATAAATTGTTTTTGACCTATCATGGTCACAGGTTATAACATTGTGATTGAATATGTGGTTCTAATTTGCACAATATTATTCATTATGTGTATGTAGCTATATATTGGAAGTATCTATATGTATTTATGAACATTTATATATACTTTTTTTAATCTCATCAATAAAATAAGAGTATAGTTTTATAAACATGTTTACGTGTTAGTTCTTATGATTTGCACCATATTTTTGTGTTTCTAGAGTTTATATGTTTGTCTAATAGTATTTAGTACTGTGCCCGGTACAATTTTCCTTCCTAAAGAGGCTGAGTCGACACACCAGGATTTGAACCAGTGACCATGAGGTCGAACACAGGCCCCTGCAGTGGATGCATAAGTCCACAAAGCAACCAGACATAAATTGTTATGGGAACAAGAGGCAAAGCTAAAAGCATGCCTGCTACAAGCTCAAGATATTCACTCCTTGAGTCAGCAACGTGTTGGCGTACATGTTGAAGGGAATTCACTAGCTGATGAAGCAGCCAAGGCGACAGTGCAACTACTGCTGTTGCTGCAATTACTCGTTCTAGCATGAGGATAGACGGAGACTTACTGATAGCTGTCAATGCCCTAAAGAAGGGCTCTGCCGTCCTGAAAGGCTTTCCACTCAAATATTCCTATAAATTAGATGCGCAAAACACACCATATGCTCAAATTCCAGGAGTGGGGGATAGAGTCATACCAAACATGGATCGCAGCTTAGGTTTAATACTAGCTGAACACAAGAGTCTGGGCTCTACACCCGCAGGAGTCACTGCTACAGTTTCATTACTAAAGAGGCAATTCTGGTGGCCAAGTTTGTCTAAACAACCAAAGGCGTATGTCTTAAAGTGTGACATCTGTCAGCAGATGAAAGGTTCCACCGTAGCACAACCACCACAAACACCATTACTCACTTCAGACAGACCTCTCACGAATATATGACGTTACAATGCAATTCAATTCAAACATGCTTTATTCGGTATGTATGAATACAACCATATAGCAACATTCAAAAAATAATATAGCATATTCGTCATTAGATTACATCAAACTCCGATTTCAAATACTAGCAATACTGTATAGTATAGTCATTCTACAGCACATGTGCAAATAGGCATGTTAAAGTGCATATTGGTACTTTTTACCTAATAATACATGTGCAAACTGACAATAATAAAGTGCATTTAGTATGTACTATTATATAGTGCAGTATGAAGTTCTCATTTTCCAGCGCATGTGCAAATTGGCAAAGGTAAAATGTATGTTAATGCAGCATCTAATAGTGAATGTGCAAACTAGCAATAATCAAATGCATACATATCTAGACCATATTTAGAGTTCATACAGTTATTGTAGCATATTCATCATTAAATTACATCAAACTCTAATTCCAAGTACTGGCAATTACTATATAAAATAGTCATTCTACAGCACATGTGCAAATAAGCATGTTAAAGTGCATACTGGTACATTTGCCTAATAGTACACGTGCAAACTAGCAATAATAAAGTGCATTTAGTATGTAATATTATAGTGCAGTCTGAAGTTCTCATTTTCCAGCGCATGTACAAATTGGCAGAGGTAAAGTGCATATTAATGCAACATCTAATAGTGCATGTGCAAACTAGCAATAATAGAGTGCATATATAACTGGGCCATATTTTGAGTTCATACAGTTATTGCAAACATTTACAACGCATGCTTTTACAACACGTTTTTTACATCGCAACTACCATTACATTGCATGATTTTACAAAGCATGCCATTACAATGCATTTTTTAAAACTACCATTACAACGCATTCCAAAACAATGCATATCATTACAACGCACACCTTTACAATGCATAATACTTTTAGGGCAACAGTAGGGTAAGTGTGAGATAGTTTAGGAGTAAAAATTACTATTCCCATCCAGTGAGTGCAACAGTAGGGTAAGTGTTGGATAGTGTAGAGGTAAAAATGACTATTCCAACTTCAGTGAGTGCAACAGTAGGGAAAGTTTTGGATAGGCTAGGGTTAAAAATGACTATTCCCATCTACCCCAAAACACATACCCACCCTAAAACTAAAAAATCTCCATCACTTAGCTTATAATGCGTTGTAATAGCATGAGTTGTAATGGTGTGCATTGTAATGGTACGCATTGTAGTGACATGAGTTGCTAGGGCATGCGTTGTAATGGCATGTGATGTAAAGGCAGTTGCGTTGTAACAGTTGCATTGTAAAAGCAGTGCAATGTAATGACTGAGTTGTAATGGATGTTTCCCACCTCTCGCATATATCTATTTGGATGACTGTGGCCCCTTAAATTAAGACGGGCTTACAAGTACATCTTCGTGGCAGTGGCTTCATGCTGTACATTTCTATAGGTTTGGCCTCAGCGCTTGGCTGACAGTCAAACTATTATAAAGGATTTGCGAGTCTTCATCAGGACATACGCAATGGGCACGTTACATTCCGACCGTGGCCCTGCGTTACTTCTCGGGCTCACAAGGAGGCCATGGAAAGTATGGGCATGGCCTTGCGGTACTCCTCCACCTACCATCCCGAGGGAAATTCGGTGGTGGAGAGGAAAAACTGGGACCTAAAGCCATCCTAAACAGCAAGGGCGGTAGTTGGGTCAATCACCTATATGGGGTCCAGAGGGCACTCAACAACATGCCAAAAAGTTTCTTTGGAAGACGTGCCCCCTATGAGATCCTGTTTGGGACAAGAATGTGGGTACCTGACCTCAATTGTGCCAGCATAGTGGCCGATGTAAAATCATTTAAATTGAAGGATCGTTTGGGTGTTTCATGGGAACTCACTGAGTTCCGGGCATTACAAAGCAACGTCCAAGTAAAACGCACCACCACTGGGGAAGCAAACCAGTTCCGGCAAGACCTGCCTGGGTGCCAAAGATAGAGGACCTGGTTAGAGAAAAGATTGTGCACAAGAAGGAGTTTGAGACATCCTATAGTACACCTGTACCTGTCATGGCGGTTCAAGGAACAAGAACCGTACTTCTTCTACCTCTTGCCGGTAAAAAAGATCCATTGATCTGATCAAACTACACTATGTGGCTGATTCTCAACAGCAGGCTGTGTGGAATCCTGAGAGGCCGCAGATCTCCTCTTGCCACTATACAGGAAGTTCAGATGGAAAGACTAATAACGTTTAAAGACTCCATTATGCAAGATGCAGGAGTTGCAAATAACGGAGTATGAATTACACCTGCTGAAACTGAACAACATCCAAATAAAACTGAAACGCAAATTGCAATTCGGACCAATAATGAAATTTACATCAACTTGCCTTCACAAGAAGCAACTGCCAGTTCTACAAACACTGCTGAGCTCCCAAAAATAGATTGAACTGCGTCTGGCTACTTCATCAACTTCAATGACTTTTCTTCAGATCCAAGTGAACCTGAGCATATGCCACCCATTTCCAAAAAAGAGAAATTTCAACAATTCTATCTCTGGCTGAAAAATACTTACTTTGTGTACCCTTGGTAGCATCTTTGGATTGCATTAGGGATCCTGTTCCTGTTAATTTGGATTGCTATTGTAACTGTCATTTTACTACTACTCAATGAACATTACCTCCCACAACGCTCTGCAGTACAACATGTGAACTTGGTCTTGAAACCTCATACGTCATCACATGGTGAACTGAGATACCTGTCCCTAGTGAACATTTCAGCAGTTCCAGTACCGGATGGTATAGTTTGGGATAGGGTTTCATCTGATGTATTTGGTCCTACTGAACATTTGAAAATTCCACATGTACTTAAAATTTCAATGAATGATTTATTACCCTAAGTACACTCTCTGATTATTGGCCCATTGACACTGTAAATACTATGCTCCCAGATTTAGACCAGTCTGCTGCATTTTATTACAGGAAATTGTATGATGATACACCTGACTTCGACAGTATGTATTTTTACCAGCATTATGGTCATCACTTTTTGCACAGAGCTAGCGTTCCACACACTAAAACTTACCATCAATGGCAACATTAACCGACAACACCAAAAGGTAGTTCTGCCACATTAGCACAGAAATTTGCATATTTCTCAGGGTTCAATACATCAGACCCAATGTCATATTACAATAATGTAGTACTGATTAATGCAACTGCGAAGAAAATGATGCTGACAAACACCAAACTCATGTATTCTGTATCTTTTATCTCCCAAATGTCTATACAAGGTTTGAACTATTGGAGGGACACAATAGACACAAAATCCATCTGGGGGACAAGAGATTGGCAGGATCAAGGAATAGAGGCTTTATTTATAGCTTGCCTCATACCATTACAGATAATATTCCTGAACAGAACAGTGGAACAGACTACCTGCTACGGTTTGCAAAAATAAAAGACTTGAAAACATCACACATCTCTTTACCCACACCTACTAAAGGTTTATTAAATGATACACTGATAAGTGAGGAGATGCTGTGTACAAAGATATAGAATGGTACATACAATTCATCTGCTCCCAATTGGAAGGGATGGTTGGTTTGGCCTATCAACACAAATAGGTGTCAGTCAAGATTCAGGGGTACCACCGGACAGTTTAGTATCCATAGGCCAGACCCACGCTATGTACACACAGACGACCCAGGGGTGGGGACTTCTTATAGTGTTGGGAAGTTGTGCCTAGAATGGCTAAAAACCTCAACACTACTACAGGTGAAACCACATGTGTCCCTTCAAGCTGACAACATGGATCTTAGGGATTTTTTGCTAGGTCTCAAGAAACTGAGTAAAAAACGCTTCTTACATACCATCTACAATGAACTGTGGAAAGTCTCACAACAGGATGATGCTGAGAGATACAGTGAGATTGATAGACTTAACCTAGAAAAGGTCTTGGCTATGGTAGACAATGGTATTAACACACTTTCTTCACGTATTTATTCACTGGGCAATATTGTGTCCTAAGCCATCGACATAATGGAACAAGATTTGTCTATTCTACAACATGGGCAATCTCAATTGCGCTCCATTATGCTTTTAAGCTGGACGCTACAATCATTGTGTTCTGGCCACCTGCCAGCGAGGACATTAATGGCTCAAATTTGTTTTCGGCTTATAATCTGACTCACAGACAATTGCCCATGGCACACAGAGATGAAAAGTACACCATGCTGCTCATTATAAAATTAGAGAAGTTTTGGGAACAATTTGGCAACTTTTTAAACATTTACTAAATTGAAGGTCAAAACTGACTTTGTTTTATTTTTTTTCTTCTCTGCTCTAACTGAGAACAATGGCTTTCAAGGTGCTCAGTGTAATAATAACCACATATTTAATTGTAGAGAGCCTTTTGAATGCTTTTTAGGGAAAAATGACTTTTATGGAAAAAAAATTAGGCTTTTAATGTGCTTTTAGTATGTTTTATTATAAATGATTCTTATTCCTTTTAATAGCATTAGTTTTATCATTACCTAGCTGACCCTGTTAAACTTTGGATGAGGAGTGGGTGTCATGTCCTTTAGGATAGTCCTGTCATGTATACCCCATTTTACATACATTGTCCCATCCACACGACAATAACGATTATAAACAGGTGACCTTTTACCTAGTAGCTTGCTCCTGTCTCTTCGACACCAGGCTCTCGGTACTCTATCATAATCCTTGAACCTGAAGTACATAAGCATGGCCTCGGGCACAGTCTCATTATTTTGTATAAGAGTCACTACCTTTTTTCATCCTTGGCCAACAGACCGCTGTGCATAATCGCATTTGTTGGAAAAACATTCATGATTGTTTCCAAAATATTTATGGTTGTTTTCAAAACATATAAACTCTAGAAGAAACCCTGGAGTGACCACTCTAGTATAAAAGACCCTTATTCCCCCCAACAAATCAGGGGAGAATTCCATCCAAGCTGATAGGGGGTCCTGCATGCTGAATCTTCGATACACAGTGGTCTGACATCCCTTACGGGGTGTCACCCTCGACGCAGAGACAAGGTCCTTCATTCCTAACCATCAGGTGAGGGGGCTGGTTCTTCTCTAGCAGTTTCTTGGCTACAGATACACATAATTACACGACAGGCCCAGGTATCTCCAGGTCACTGTGAAGGCCAAATTGCCAGCTTGGTGGTGCCCTGCAGTGTCCTGTGATGGACAAATTTTTGCGGATCATCTACTTCTCATGCAAGCATGCTGGGAGATTAGCAGAGGGCTTTCATGCTTCGGACACCTGGGTCTCAAGGGGTCTGGCTGGAGGGAAGCTCTGAATTTCCCATGCAAGGCAGTGTGGGAATTAGACTTCATACTAAAAGGCAAAAAAATCAAGACTATTAAGAAGATCAGTCAGATGCACAAATAGGAACATCAGTTAGATGCACAGGCGGAAGGGTGGAAGATAGCGATACCCTATCCAGGCACGATGAATGCATGAAAAGCATTGTGCCTGGTCTGGTGAGGTGAGCACGAAAAACCAAGTTAAGATTTCTTCTTCATTATTGTCCAAACAATCCATACTTCCCTCCCATCTCCAGCCCTCATTCTAATCCTATTAATTAAAGTGCTTATTCTGTATAAATGAAATGCTAAGCATATGTACTATATTCTAACGCACAATCTAGTCCTGCACATCAGAGGTGTGACTTTCATTGGTGCAGCGGCAGTGGGGCTCAATGGTGTGAAGGGCACACTGTATAAGACCTGTAGAAGCCCTAAGAACTGAAGAAGACGTTGGTACCCCTCATATATATCTAATTCAAACTATAACATATAACAAACCATAAATTAACATCTTATTTTTCGAAATGAAACAAAACTTACAGTAAGATGGAAAATGTTTACTTTTGTATACTTGTTCTTTATTTATCGGTGCAGCTGCATCATTTGCAGTTTTGCACAATGGGATCCATGGCAAATCCAGCAATTGAAAAATGATGTGGTGCCCCCTTCCCTTGATGCCCTAAGCACGTGCCTATTTTGCTTAATGGCTTACCCAGACCTGCTGCACCCCGATTATTATCTGCCTTTCCTTCCTGTAGGTGGATGTGGAGTCCATTTTCCTTGCTTGTATTTGGGCCCACAGCCCCCTTTCAATGCTCGGAAGTGTTTGTCGGCGCCATATGACGTAACTGTATAGAATATACATTATAATGTAAGGCGTTGCTAATGTGTTGGAACAGGTAGGATGTGGAGCGAAAGCAGTCAGGAAGACCCCGCTTTCATTGAGTATGACTCGCAGTGTGCCTGAATCCTTTAACACATCACACAAACTTTCCAATTCATAATAGTTTTTCTTCAATGTTTTGACTTTCTGTGCGAAACCCTGGGCTCTCATTGGGTCTCCATTTGAGCCCACACTTGAAACTACTTTGCCCGGTTTAGCCTCCCTCCACCAACTCCCTCGCACATACATACTGCCTCCATTGTTGCAAGCTGCTTGCCTCGCCTCTGATGCCCTGAAAGTCTCGGTGCCTTCTGGCGCGCTCCCATGAGGTATTTTGGCGTGGTAGCGGTTTGGGGGGCCACTCTGCAACGGAGCATACAACAACCCTCTTCCTCCCCCGCCCAGGCGGTGCAATTCTGTAAATAAACAGAGATTTTGGCATGCACTAATCTATCTCTGTAGGCATGGGATTGTCCCGTTGGAAATAAGCCTCTCTAATGAATTCCTCATTGAACCCGAAAACAGAAATGATGCCTTGTTAGTTCATTATCCTTCTAATTAACCCCTTCTAAGCCTGCTCAGGCCTCAGCGGGAGGGAGCCGTCCTGTTTGGGTTTCACGCTGGGGCTCCTGAATGCCCTCCCGTGGGCGCTTTGTCCTGGTAATAGACATTTGTCAGAGATGGCTGGGCGAGTCTGTTCCCCGCCAGATGCAGGTCTGCGCAGTATTTTGTCTCCCCGAGGCTACAATTTCCCAAGGACAGCCCGCGCGCACCCATCTTCGCAAGCTCTTTCCTCAGTAATAAATACAATTCAGCCCGCTCCTTGTTTGCATGTCGATTGTTGGGCTCATTAACCTGATGAAGGACGGGAAGCGGGCTTTTTATAAAAAATAAAAAAAAATCTCTTCCTGACAGGTTGTGCGTCGTCCAGAGACAACGAATTAGTAAAAGAGCAATATTTTGCACTCTGAAGTTGCAATTATATCGGCTAATAAATATTTCACATGTATTTCCGGTTCTCCCACGTTAGCACTGAGAAGACCAATAGATGTTACCCATTCACAGTATTTTAAGTATTTTATTGGCTCTGGGAAGGCGTATCGTTGGGGCCCCATATGTATGATGTAAACATAAACCGTCATGAAGCTACCCAGGCTGATATTCCCGCCCACATGTCAGCCATGTCAACTCTGCCATGAATATTGTATATTAAATAGACATTTCCTATGGTGGAGTGGTGACGCCATTGGGGGCAACGCCGCCTACCACTGGGTCTCTAAGCAGAGCGACGGTACACAATGTAGGGAGGGCAACTTTTTACAGCAAAGTCCCATTACGAATCTCCTCTAAAGAGGCATTAACATTTAGAGAACAATGCATAAAGTAGGATAGATATATCTTAAAATGGGTGCCGGGTTCATGAAGGAAAGCTGCCCCTCTGGTTACATATTTTGTGGGCTCATGACACAGTCATTGTAGTTATAAAGACCTTAGATGATCAATCATCATGTCTGTCGCTCAGGGTAGAGATTGTACATGTTCAGATTACAGGCCACATTGTTCTACCACCTTTTACACACATCTCTCAGGCTTTTGACAGCAGACATATCTCTCAGGTGACAAACATTAAAGACAAGGTCTTACAGGGAAAAACTATTAATTAGGTCGTGCAGATATTGATATTGGCTCTAGTTTGACACAGAACTGATATCCCTCCCTGTGATAGCAGATATCTTACAGGTTCAAGGAGCAATCAGATGGGTTTCAAAGATCTTATATCAGTGGGACTTCTACATTGATGCCTCAGAGCTGCCCCTTGTATTAGCAAATGCACAGGCTTAAGATTCAGGTAACAGAGCAATTCCAAGTTCCACAAATCTCTCACAATGTAAACAGACAATCTATCCTACAGGCTTATGTCTCAAATATAAAAGCTATCCATCATTTTGCATGGGTCACACAGCTTCATTCCTCTGAGAGGAGATACATTTTATGTAACAGGATGTGCATAACACATTTCTGCCATTTGTATGGTCTTGAATATATCTATACCATTTGTGATGTTTGCCAAACTCTAAATAAGGCCCCCAGACTCAAAGTCTCTTTTTTTGCTTGTTCAAGAGGCCTCTCTCTTTTTGGAAGGAACAAAATATACAAGTCCAATGAACCACATCCAGAAGAAGGACCAATGTCTATCTACTTCTATGGGGGATGTCCCAGACATGTCAACACCTGTGTGATTTATTTAGAACAATGCAGACTAATGTCTTATTCTAAGTGGTTGTGGACAATAATAGTCAAAGTTGATTTATTGTTTTTGATGGGTTATCAATCATTCAGGGTAGATGAAGCTGGGATCCTTCTGTACTAGAATGGCCCAAGTTAATTATATACCAGATTATCCTTAACACTGACTCCTTGTGCAACCTTTTAATAATAATGGGAGGTTGACATAAACATTTAGGGCCTGATTATGATGTAGTCAGAGTTGCCTCCGACCAACATCTCTGCGGTTTTGGAACCAACCGACCTCGGTTCGGCAGTCAGAAACTGCTATTATGATGCGACCACACATCGTGCGGTTGTAGACTCCCATTTCCCTCTGGGAGATTGTGCGACTGTTGGAAATTGGCTGCAGCAGAAGCTCCCATAGAGAAATGGGAGTTACTGTAAATCCCTGCACCGTGTGGCAGGCACGGTGCAGGGATTTGTTATGGGGTCCCCCCAGCCCCCGACCGGAGGCTGTGGAGTGAAGGGGGCTCTGCTAGGGCCCCCCAAAGTTGCTTTCTGACAGTCTTTCCATGTCGGAAAGCCCAAAATGAAAAACCTGTCGGAAACCAACATTATAATCCCGGTGGCGGAAACGCCATCCGTAAGGGATTATGTGGCGATTTTGACTGGCTACTGGGCTCCTTGAGCTCGTCGAAAACCAGTCAATCTGACAGGCCAGTTTCAAATCAGACGGCCGTCATTGTAATATGGTGGTCAGAGTTAAAACCTTGGATCTTGGTCGGAAAGCCTCCGACTTGAGGTCAGAAGCTTTCCGACCGACATCCAAATGAGGCCCTTAATATCTCAAGCCCTAATCAAAAAATTGCATCTGTAAACCATCATCTTCCCTTTCAATAAAAATTGTGGCTTCTGCATGTCTAGACTTGAGAAATCTGTCTTTCGTGAAACACTTGTCAGCTTTGGAAGCTAAGAAATCATATTTAAAAAAACTGTTGGGATCCTATTATTTATCAAGAAAGAACATCACTGAAACTTAGTGGACCATGATGGATTTATAAACATTTTCTCAGCACACCTTAAAATATGCCCTAACAATATTGGAATTACTGGAACAAAATGTTTATGTCAAACTCCCTTTATTATTAATTTATTGTTAATATACCACTTAAGAAGACAGTAGACCCTCCTTAGTGCTTCTGCTTTACTGGTCACATTTGTTCCCAAGATGGACCATGGCAGAAAAATGCAGATAAACCATTTGTATACAGTATACATTTGTAAACTTTTGTTATAAATATTTTTTGAACTGTGTGTATCCTCCTTGCCATTTTTGATTCCAGACTAGATAACTATAATTAACTTTGGAGTATGTTGGCGGCTAAATACTCTTTCAGTGGGTTGTGTTAACTGTCCTCTTCCTACCATGACATGTATCTGTCGTGTATTTCTATAGGTTCTGAATCGATCCCCCTATTCCTGACCCTATTCTGGTTAAACTTACTAGCTAGTTAACTAACAGTCAGCCCATGAGGCAAGAAAACCCCCATGATGCAGATACCGTTATCTGACGCAGTCACACTACGGCACAGGAACGTGTTATCTGATTAGGTCATAACGCTTGAGATCTAATTAGACAAGCGACATTCCTCCAGCCCCTGATAAGGCATACGACGTTCTCATAACAAATCAAACCTATGACAACCTGGATAATCCGTGCGGCCATTGTTTTGATTTCACAGAGAACTTTAGTAAAGAATGTGCTAACGAGCAAGTCGTATGACATCTTTATTGACGTACCTATGTCCATCCTTACGTCAATCCCGGCACCTTTAAGGTATAAATATTGCCGACCTTGCCCTATGCAAACACACGCGTGGTGACAAGACGGAGCAGCCATACTTGCCGAAGCCGAGAGCAGAAGCAGACCCCGCAGGCAGCAGCCCCGCCTTCCTGACGCGCTGAGAGACGCGCTGCTATCTCAAGCCGAGAGACCCAGCACCGGCGCTTCTGGGCAGCCCTCGCAGGCAGCCTGGAATATCGAGAGCAGAGAAAGAGATACCATTCCTCATTCATCCTAACTTCCAGGTACAGAACTGAATAACCCCTCCTAGAGAATTCTTTAGTTATCCACTTGGCAAAAACAAACTTAACTTAAACTGTAACTTTCTATTCCCGCCCACGTATTAGACTTAGGTCAGGTACACGGGGTAGGCGTATTTAGAAACACCAGTTGAGTACGTTTAGTCAAATGTATATGTGTATATAAATATATTTTAATCATTTTAAACATCATATGGCTCAGAAACCATATCAATGTTTTTACAGTATTATTTTATACTATTGCTTCTAATGTATGCACTTTACTTAACTATAAGTATTGCAATAATATCGATCCATTTCTCTTGTACGAGAAAAGAGACTGATCAATAAATAACATCTTTTATTGAACACGCCCGTCTCCTCCTTTTCTCTACACTCTGATGAGACTAAGAATGCACGTATTGACTGAGTAAAATAATTGCCTTGTGCTCACACGACTCTTGAGATTGACTCTTGATTAGGGGAGAGCAAAGTTGTCATGTTCTATGGTTGTCAGAAACTAAATCCCTTCTTGTCTAATCAGGGGAATTAATCCTTCCTTGAACATTCGAGAAAGTTTCTAGCGAACTCTGAGCTTAGCTGGCAAACCCAAAAATTAAGTCTAGTATCGACAGTAGTAGACCTAGTTAACGTCTGGCCTAGGCCTTTACTGCTGTAGGTACTATTCCAATGCGCAGAGCCTATTGGGAAAATAGGAGCTACACTACATGGCGCCCAACGCGTTTGGAAAGGGCGATAAAACTAACGTAAGACATTTAGAGTAACTCAGTCGTGCTTTCTCACTCAGACCCCTTTTCCCAAATACTCCAAAGACGTCTGGAGTGGGTGAAAGGTTATAATATCCTCCAAAACCTCGCAGGAGGGAACTCCTATGTATGGTTCTTGGTCTAAGTCAACGTTGAAGGATAAACAGTGTTCCAAAATATTGTGCATCTAATCTCTGTTTCCATAAAGAAACCTGATCTGCAAATAAACATAATACCATCCTGTCAGCAAAATGGACAGCGATGAAGAACGAGAGGTTACTAGATTAGCTACTGAAATAGCAGATGCTGATGCTACCATGCAAGCAGCAGACGCGGATATAATACTCATTCCGGTCGCCAAAAGAAGATCTATAACCTTAAAACTTATAGAAAATGGACTGACACCTAGAGGTGGCACAGTCATATTCGTAATCGAGGCACACGAATATCGGCAGACAGAGGTATACTATACATGGATACATTTTCCAGCAGCTAATACTATAACAAAGTACTTCCACTATTACAAAGTAGAGGAACCTCCTAATGAGTACACTCCTTTCGAGGAGGTGGAAGTACCACTCAAATTCCAAGAGCATTTGCTCTTATTTGATGGCGCCCTAAAACATAATAATCACATTACAAGGCTCGGTCCTTTAGGAAGACCAGGAGCAACGTGGCCGGTCTTAGCCGGATACACACCATATCCAGACATCGAAAGAATGCCTGCAGCAGAGCTGCTAATACAGCTAAAACAACTACTAAAAATTCACAGACAATTAGTTCAGTATGTAATGCGGACTTCAACAATACAGCCAGCGATTAAACTTCCACAGCTGACCCCTCACCAGGGGAACACAAATAAAATTACACCACAGAACATCCAATCCTGCCTAGGTAAAGTTCCAGCTAAACGGGAACAAATACCATTCTGGTTGGCACAGAAAATTACCCAAATAGAGGCGGTGTTTCCTGACACCACCCCATTAGAAAAACACAGGATTCTGACTATATGTCTCCCAATGGGAATCGCACCACACATTGAGGACTGTGACACTTGGGGTACAGTCTTTGCTTCCATCTACACAAAAACGCACAGTGTTCCATCCATTTCGGTAATACCAGATGTGCTAAAACAAATTCAAGATGAATACGGTCCAGAACCTGCTTTAACTCTTGGTATGAAATTACTAAAAGACTTCAAGCAGGTATCGGCTATATTACTAGCCAACATAAAGGGTGAAGCAGCAAACGTGGCGATCCGCCAGAGGTTAAAAGAGACAGATATAGCAGACCAACCAGCTGAAATTGCCAGAATCATAGAAAAATCCTATGAAGAACTAGGCAGAGATAGTCTAGGTGGAATACCAGTAAAACCGCAACTGACTACAAGTCCAGAAAAAATGTTTTTTAATAATAATAATAATTCACCAAAAAAGAACTGGGATGGGAACAAACAATCCAATCCTAAAGAAAAGAAATTCCAGTCCAGAGGAAGGTCTCCTAGGCGAAGAGAGAAATCTCCAAACCCGAGACAAAGGTCACCTCAGAGTGAACCCTCTGGGAATAGATATAACCTTAGAAATAGGGATAATATTAAAAAACCTGATAGATATCAAGACATTGATACACGTCCCTCTCAATCTTTTCAGAATTCCTCGCAGAAATCGGAAAGAAGAGGACGATCAGAAGAGCACGCCAAGTCCAAAGACAAGGAACCTGCTCAACTGAAAAAGAAATCACAATTTCCAAAAAAGAAGGTAGCCAGTATCAAGGTAGTTAACAATGCCGAGAATACTGAGGACACAATTGAAAAACGGAGAGTGGGCTCAGACAATGCTAGACAGCGCAGCAGAGGTGAGCATAGCTCGCAAAGTCCTTATGGATCATCTGGAGACAGTGGACACGAATGAATACCTTCAAGTGGAAACTGCAGATACCAGAGTTAGCAAGCCCCACAAAATATACGAGATAACATTACGTATAGAGGGAGATAAGACTAGGAAAATAAGGGGACTATTTTGGGATAACCTCTCAAAGGGTTATGACATACTTCTAGCTGAAAAAGACTGGCCACCAGAGTTTGTCAGGGAGTGCCCTCATGGCGAAGAAGTAATTATGCCTGCCTTCTCGAATCAAATCCCGATTCATAAAAAATACACACTTGCTAGAAAGTGGGCAGTGGCCTTAGCACCTGCTTTATATAAAAATCATGTAGGATGGGATGAGGATTCTCCTCCTCACAAAATCCAGTTAAAATCACAACCAACTGCTCAAAGGCAGTACCCAGTTAAGCAAGAAGCTAAAAAACAAGTAAATGAAATACTAGACCAGCTAGAATACCAGGGGGTGATTGAAACTTGCACCTCGCAAATGAACAATCCTTTGTTTCCGGTCTCCAAACCAGACAATTCATACCGTCTAGTTTTGGATTACCGACACCTTAACACATGTTGCAAAACTTTTGCAGTGCAAAACTCACACAGTGCTGCACTAATGAATAACATAGTGCTCAAAAAATACAAAACTACCTTGGACATCTCCAACGGATTCTTTTGTCAAAACATAGCACCAGAGAGCAGATATTTAACAGCTTTCTCAGTAAATGGCACTCAAAAACAATTCTGTCGGTTAGCCCAGGGGTACAAGAATAGCCCGGGGGTATTCTCAGCGAGAGTAACAGAATTACTACAACAATATGATGATGAAGCATTATCTTATGTCGATGACATTTACTTAACAGATGATGACTTGGAAACTCACTTGAAAAGAGTGAACACCATAATACTTGGTTTCGCTGCAGAGGGTTACAAATTCAACTTCAAAAAATCCAGAATTGCCCATCTGAAAATCCAGTACGGAGGATATGAATTATCAAGTATTGCCTGGTTGACAGTCTTTTGAGAACTAGAAGAATTAAAAAATCTAAAAAATGAAAAAACGTATCCTCTGCCAATCGACATTCTGCCTCTACGACATTACGCCTGTGTAATCTATACAGACGGACATGCTCAACCCTCCGTTTGGGGAGAACATGCATACAATCCCACATGTGAGATCACAAAAGAAGTGTGGCGCGGAGGTAAACTAAGACCTCTATTAACAAAATCACACTCAGTAGAAACAAATTCAGAAATGCAAACTGAAATAATAGCTTTGAAAATGGCGCTAGATAATGCGGATCGCGAATTCCCGACACTTATAGTGTCAGATTCATATTTCTGCGTCAAAGCATATAACAAGGATTTGCAGACATGGATTCAGAACGGTTACAAAGATGACACAGGTGCACCAATAAAGCAGAGACTTCTCTGGGAACAAGTAGCTCTTTTGAAGAAAGAACTACCAAAGACTCACGTGACTCACTCACTGAGTCATCAACGTGATGGCGTTCACGTTGTGGGGAATTCATTGGCTGAGACAGCCGCAGCGGCAGCCACTAAATCGGCTCCCGTAGATCGAAAAAAGCATACATTAAAATACATTGACGGTGAAACAATGCTGGCGGTGAAAACGTCATCAAAAGGCGACTGCTCAGCGTTACCGATCAACTATCCACTCAATTATACATACATAATCGATGCAAACTCCGTCCCTTTTGCTCGAATCCCTGGAGTGGGGGATAGAGTGATTCCAAACAAGGACAGGAGAAACTTGTTAATCGCAGACGCACATATGGGCGAGGGTCACAGACACCTTAAATTAAAAGATTCTCTGGAAGATTTACAATCACGGTACTGGTGGCCAGGCATGAGCCTCCATCTTACCATCTTTGTAAAAAACTGCCCAAACTGCAACAGAGATCGCAGTGGGGAGAGAAGCAGTTTAATACCTCGTCGTATCAAGGCAGATAATATTACCAGCAAAAAGAATGGCTTGCGATTAACATATACAGGCTAGTTCCCACTTATAATGTAGATCCACAGCACTCGGCTGACGTCCGGACTATTATACAAGATTTGCGAGTCTAAATGGCATATACGCTAAGAGCATGCTACGTTCGACCATTTTTTTTCTTTTTCTCAGGCAATCCAGCCTGGGGGGGGAAAGAATGGCCAAATGAGCACAGCCCAGCGGGAATCTTCTCACTTCCTTCCTGAGGGTATGGGATGGTGTAAAGAAAAAACCAAGACAGAAAGCAATCTATAATAGAAAGGATATTAGGTTCGGGAGCTGGGTGGGTCAAACATCTAATAAGTGTCCAACGTAGTCTAAATAACTTGCCAAGAAATTCTCTGAAGGGATTCAGTCCGTACGAATTATTATTCGGAACTAGGATGTTGATCTCTGACCTTGATAGTCAGACTTCAGTGGTAACAGAAAAAAGCTTTGATGTCAAAGACCGTTTGGCTATTTTGCAGGACTTAAACAAAACAAGAAAAGACCTGAGCAACATACAGTTGAAACAACAGCCAACAACCACTGAAGAATCACCACCTGTCCCAGCAAGACCTGTCTGGATTCCAAAAGTCGGGGATCTAGTCAGGGAGAAGATCGCGGTAAAGAAGGAATTTGGGCCTTTGACTTGCTGAATGCTGTGTTTGTCTGCCTCTAAAGTAAATGTAAATGTAAATGTAATTTGCACTTGTATAGTGCCTATCACCCAGGGGTCTCTAAGCGCTGTACGAATACCGCTGTGGAACCCTTCCTGGCCTGTTCCTGTGAGGTGTCCACTCCTGGGCACCCCCAAGGTGAAACCAGGCATCCTAGCGTTGTTAGGGCCGGTGTGGAGATTAAGCAAGCTATTGCCCAGAGTTGCACAGTGGAACCCATGATTAGAGTAGGCACCGAGGCGAGAATTATCAGGTCCGAGGACATTGAGCCCAAGACCCTGCCGGGACGGGGATTTATCCCTGGTCCAGGGCCAGACCTCTGCCTCAGGGTCTGCCGCTCAGATCGGTGAGCCACACTTCCCTTATTTCCCTACCCATCCAATCATCAATATCCTATTCTTCTTCCCCTAAGTTGTGAAAACTATTGTGCTTTTATCTATTTTCGCCATCAGCACAACTAACAGAGGTTCTCCCCTCCATGGGGGGAGCAGGCGATATGGCGGGGAGCCTGGGGGGATGTGCGGAGTTGTCCGGGTGAGGGCGGCGTTGATTGGTTTGCCACACTCACTGCCCTGGAAGCACTATAGTGCTTCCGGGCTAGGCATTCCTTAAACTCGCCTCTTCTTAAGCAGCCTCATCGGGGCAGGTGGATCTCTGCTTCCTGCCTTCTCTACGACACTGTCAATATGGACTGCGCTCGCTGCACGGCCATTGGGCGCGGCAGCATCTTGGACCTGTTGGGGCTTCCACCATCCCTGAATTCTGCCTAAAAACCTCCCTTGGAGATGTGCAGGTTACGGAGTTTACCCACCCACCATCCCAAAAGATAGGGTCCGGCTGAAGGTCATATTAAGAAATTAGGCGTTTGTTTGCTGAAGAGTGTTATTATTTCTATTGGTGTGTTGTCATGGTTTTGATTTTGAATTTAATGAGGTTTTTTTCTCTCTGGTCAGTACTGTAACAATAATTTATTGTTTTGTTTGGCTGAAATTTCTTGCTCCCTTTTTGTAAATTTTCATATTGATGTTGGCGGGTGAGGTCAAGATTGGGGGGACACTTAGGCTCCTTTTCACCATAATTTTTTTTAAAAATTGACATCGGCATTCATGGACCACACAAGGGGGTCTGCCACCAGGTAGGATGGAGGTGGCCGGGGCGCAGGGGGTTTCTGGGCTGTCGTTGATGCTGTCCTTTACCTAGCAGCCACCCCCGCATGCGCAGTTGGGCATAACATAGCACTGGCCCTTGGGGGGTGTCACACCTGGGTATAGGCGATGCCCCGTGGTAGGTGTACTAAGGGCAGCCGGGCCTCCTGCATAAGTTTCTTTGATGACATTGGAGCCCTCCCCGTGGGGACGGACGCGAGAGGGAAAAGGGACTCCTTCCATAAGGAGGGCCCCGCCGGGGTCAAAGAAGGGGCAGAGCCAGTCTTGATCGCACTCGCAATCGCCAGGTAATAATTTGCTTGGTTGCACAGGAACAGACTAATTATGCTTAGGTGATTACATGTACTAGAATTGATGTTAAGGCTAGGATACCAAAGAAGTAAAAAAAGATTGTAAATAGTGTGGTTACTGTGTAAAAAAAATATATATATGGTTTTAATATTGGTAATAAATAAGGCCTGGGGGTCTTGCGACCCTTATCCCAAAGAAATACAGAAGTTGTTTAAAAAACATTGGGGTCTGGGGTTGCGGGTATGTAAGTATACACTTGCATGGGTCATCTGCGACTCCCTGGCCATATTATTCTTAGCATGGCGATGTGGTATAAGCAACGCTAGACAATTACAAGAGAAAGTTAAAAGAATTGCAAATTTGCTGACACCCCCCACACCTCCCATACCCTGGTGAAAAAGGGCCACCATAGTGCAGAAAATACATTTTAACAATGGTAGGGCAATGATACATTATGAGTACTTTTTCCGCAATATATGCCTCACAGAGAATCAATGTACCTGAGACTTGAATGTCATTATACTTACTTTAGTAAATTATTTTTACATCACATTGAAATAAGCTTCCCATTGCCTTGGATTTTCCGTTGACTCAGTCCTTTCTTTTAGTGTCAGATTTCAGACCTTCTTAGATGGTTCACCTGCTGTATTCAGATCAAGAAGAACCCTGTTTTTCCTGTAACATCTTCCCTGTTTGGGCATGTTCATATCACCAGTAGTTAGTTCCTTTGTGTTGGACATGGGGTCTCCAGACCACATAGGGTAGCCTGGCACAGAGTGGAAAGGTCTAAGTTAAAGGCCTAAGTGTTAAGCTTGCATCACACCATAAAAGTAACTCAGCGTCTATCCACCAGAAAAGAAAGAGACTACACCAATTTAGAAAAATACGATTAGTTTTATAAAAGTTCTCTTAGTTTCGCTCTTCTCTTAGCAGGTTCAAAATTCAGAACAATTAATTTCACTCCATATATTTCTTTTCTTACATCTGTGAGGTTTCAATTTACATTCTTATCATCATATAATACATCGGAAAGCTTTTCAGTAATTATTCTTATACCATTACTTTTTCTTGTCATAAATTTCACAGTTCAGTTAAGTTGTGCAACTACATTTACACTTTCAAAAGTGGAAGCTGTCAGGTACTTTACTCAAGGGAACTCAGGGTCAACAATTTGCTTGACGTCACAACAAGTCGGCAAACCTTTCCCCACCGGCATACATGAAGAATGACTCAATCAGCTGTTTGATTGAAAGAGAACAGGCAGGTTATACCAACATTTAATTCTGTCTTACATATACCCCTCTCTTGTAGATGAGTCCCTGTACCTCACAAACACACAGCCTTGCCCCGGGGGTTCCCTTTGTGGTCTGTCTCTTTACTCTCCTACCTCGGCCCTATTGCCCTTTTCTTCAATGGCTGTGGGACAACGACCTGGTATGACCCTTCCCACAATAGACACCCTTGCTCGAGTAAACACTGGGACGAGCTGGTCTAGTCTTTAGGGAATCTCGCTGAGAACGTCTCCGTTCTGGTCCCTGTCAACCCAGCCGGTCTAGTACTGACTAGTTCTCTGGTCGGCCAGCGATTATGGGCCTGTCACGTTTGTTCCTGCTGTCTTCCCCCCTCTCCCGGCTTACTTGGCAATATGGTGCTGCCTTCGAGTCCCGGACACCGCCCGTTCTCTTCCCTTGGTCAGCGGCTATCTCCGCTGTGGACTGGGTTAACCCGCTTTCCTCTTTGCTGCCGTAAGGGGGGGGTCAAGTGTGCTTCACCGCGCGGCTCACAGCGGTGTTTCCCAGCACTTCCCTGGTCCTTCTCCCGCTGGCTCCACCCGCAGCAGGCCCCGCCTTTACTCTGCCTCTTCCAGCGTCGGTCGGCCTCCTACGTAGACGCGGCTGGCTTCCCCCGTCGTGGCTCTGCCTTCGCCCGGCCTCCTCCCACGTCGTCACGCCTACCTCGGCGTTACCTCAGTTCCGTCAACAGCGGTCAGCTGTCTCCGCTTGCGCCCGTTACTTCAGCACTTGCTGTGGGATTCTCCCGCTTCCGCCGCTCGACAGCTGGGCTTGCCTGGCTTCCCCCTCAGTCACTCCAGAGGAAGTATTACCCGGCAGGCACACTCCAGCGCAGATGGGGTTTACAGCTGATGCCGGGAACCTCGCTTGGCGCTCCGGGACCTCTCCCACAGTGAGTGTCTCCTTATTCACGGGGGCTTCTGCTCCTTGCTTTCCCAGGCCAGCTTTTCAGCGCACACTGAAGTTAACCTAGGAGCACTTGACAATTGCAGGTAGCCAGAAGTAATCCCGCAATGGAAGGGCTGAGTCAAGTAATAGAGGGACACGTCATTTAAGGAGGCAGCCGCTCCAGAGGACGATCTTCCCTCACTCAGTGCGCCTCTTTCTCCACAACTTCGCCTCACTCCTTCCACGACCAGGTTCCAAAACCAACTCTCTGGTCACTCCAAAATGGCTGCCCTGTCACTGGCCTTATATAGGCTAGCCTCAGGCTACTAGAACCAGCTGGAAGGTTCTAGAGTGTCCCTATGTTATCCTATGGGACCCTTTTTCTGAGGTGAACAGTTATGGCAGTTACAAGCCACCATTTTGTAAAACTAGATTTTCATGATACCAGAGGGGCATCTAGGCCCATGAGGATTCTAGAGGGACAAGGACGCACCTAACCCCTTGGACAACACCCAAAAGTGTAGTGGACATAAAAAAATGAAACGTACTAGGAGGCAGAAAGGGGACAAAAATAAATAAATAATAGGAGGGACCACCCAAAGGGCTGACAGGTCTAACACGCGTTCCCCCCAGCTGAAAGTGGAGAGAGCTACCCAACCCCTTGGGAGTCCTCATCACTAAGGCGGAAATACCTGGAGAGACCGTCTGCATTGGCGTGGTCCACTCCAGGCCGATGTTCCACCCGGAGGTTCATTCCCTGTAGGGAGATAGACCATCTCAACAGCTTGGGATTCTCTCCCTTCATTTGCATCAGCCAACGAAGGGGTCGGTGGTCGGTCTGAACCAGGAAGTGCGAGCCAAACAGGTATGGCCGCAACTTCTTCAGAGCCCATACCACTGCAAAGGCTTCCCGCTCAATTGCACTCCACTTTTGTTCCCGGGGAAGCAGTCTCCTAGACAGGAAGACAACAGGTTGATCCAGACCCTCTTCATTGAGTTGCGATAACACTGCCCCAATGCCATGCTCTGATGCGTCTGTCTGGACAATGAATTCCTCGGAAAAATCTGGGGCCCTGAGGACTGGAGCTGCACACATTGCTTGTTTCAACTTCTCAAAGGCTTGCTGACAAGCCTCCGTCCAGACTACCCGTCAAGGTTGCTTCTTGGATGTGAGCTCAGTCAGGGGTGCCACAATAGTGCCATGCCCCTTCACAAAGCGACGGTAGTAACCTGTGAAGCCCCAGAAGGCTCGGACCTCGGTTTGGGTCTTGGGGAGATCCCAGGCCATGATAGCCTCAATCTTTGCATGGAGGGGCTGCACCATTCCCCTACCCACCAAGTGGCCTAGGTACACAACCGACCCCTGCCCGATCTGACACTTACTGGCCTTGATTGTCAAGCCAGCCTGTTTCAGGGCCTGGAGAACAGCTTGTAAGTGACACAAATGGTCCTCCCAACTGCTGCGGAAGACGGCAATGTCATCCAGATAAACAGCGGAGAAAGCCTCCATCCCAGAGAGTTTCACCAGCCGCTGAAAGGTGGCAGGGGCGTTCTTGAGCCCAAAGGGCATTACACAGAACTGGTAGTGGCCCTCAGGCGTGGAGAAGTCTGACCTTTCCTTGGCTCCATCTGTAAGGGAGATCTGCCAGTACCCTGAAGTGAGGTCAAAGGTACTCAAGTATTGGGCAGCTCCCAGCCGGTCAATAAGTTCATCCGCCCTAGGGATCGGATGTGCATCAGTTTTAGTCACTGAATTCAGTCCCCGGTAATCCACACAGAATCTTAGTTCTGGAGTGGTTCCCGGTGGGGCAGCTTTTGGTACCAGAACCACCGGACTGGACCAGGGGCTACTAGAAGGTTCAATTACTCCTAGCTCCAACATCTTTGTGACTTCACTGTGGATGCTGGCCTTCACCTTGTCTGACAGCCTGTAGATCTTAGACTTCACAGGTGGGCTGTCTCCTGTGTCCACATCATGGATACACAGGTGGGTTCTTCCCGGGACAAGGGAGAACAACGAGGAGTACTGCTCCAGGACCTGGCAGCAGTCCTCTCGCTGCTCAGGAGTTAGGGATGGTGAGAGAATCACTCCCTCCACCGACCCATCCTTTTCCTGAGACGAAAAGAGATCAGGGAGAGGCTCGCTGTCCGCTTCCTCTGCTCCATCAGTCACCATTATTAAGATGACCTTGGGCCTCTCATGGTGGGGTTTGAGGCGATTGGCATGAAGCACCCATAGGGGCTGCCTAGGGGTCTTAAGATCCACTAAGTAAGTGGCCTTACCCTTTTTCTCCATCACCTCAAAGGGGCCTGTCCAGCGGTCCTGGAGGGCACTTAGCTCTCCAAGTTCCATCACCCACACTTTCTGGCCAGGCTCCAACTCCACAGGGTGAGCGTTGTGGTCATACCACTCCTTCATCACTGCTTGGCTGGCTTCCAAGTTGTCTGAAGCTTGCTTCCACAACTTAGCCATTTGGCTCCGGAAGGCCAGCATGTAGCTCACCACATCCTGGGGTAGCTTTCTGGGAGTCTTTTCCCATCCGTCTTTCACCTGGCTGAGAGGTCCACGCACAGGGTGCCCATACAGAAGCTCGAAGGGGCTGAAGCCCACTCCCTTCTGTGGCACTTCCCTGTAGGAAAACAACAGACAGGGTAGGACGACGTCCCATTTCCTCCGCAGGCTCTCAGGAAGACTTATGATAATGCCTTTCAAGGTCTTGTTGAACCTTTCCACCAGACCATTGGTCTGTGGGTGATAAGGAGTGGTAAACCGGTAGGTAACTCCACACTCCTTCCACATAGTCCGCATGTATGCTGACATGAAGTTGGTCCCCGTGTCGGACACAACCTCCTTGGGGAAACCCACTCGGGTAAAGATCCCCATCAGTGCCCTAGCCACTGCAGGTGCAGTAATGGTCCTCAGAGGAATTGCCTCTGGGTACCGTGTGGCGTGATCCACCAGAACCAGGATAAACCTGTGACCAGCTGTAGTTGGTGGATCCAATGGCCCCACAATGTCGATGCCCACCCTTTCAAAGGTAGTACTAACGACAGGAAGTGGTTCCAGGGGAGCTTTCAGCTTCACCCCTGTTTTCCCACTGGCTTGGCAAGACACACATGTCCGACAGTACGTGTCGGATGCCACCCTCATCTGAGGCCAATAAAAGTGGGGGACAAGCCGGGCAAAGGTCTTGTCCTGTCCTAAGTGTCCTGCCAAGGGTATCTCATGAGCCAGTTCTAAAAGAAAGGCTCGGTAACGTTGAGGGACAACCAAGGCCCGTGATGAACCGTGCACGGGTGCCTTAGGTTCACTGTAGAGGAGTCCATCCTCCCAGTAAATATGGTAATTCCCAGTAACGTTCCCTGCTGCCTGGGCTTCGGCCTGTCGCCTCAGTCCCTCAAGGGTAGGGCACTCCTTCTGGCCCTTACAAAACTCCTCCCTGGTAGGCCCTCCTTCCACATGCCACTCGGCAGGGATAGGTAGATTCTCCAGGGAGATAACATCCCCCTCCGCGGACTCCTGGTCCACCACCGCAGGTGGCCTAACTGTCTCACGGGGCGTGGATGCCGAGGCAGGCTTCTCCTGTCCCCGAATCTTTCCCTTTCTGGCAGCTGGCTGGGCCTTTGTTCCAGGCTCCAGCCCAAGCGAACTCCCCCTCCGGGTAGTCGTGGACCTTGTGCTAGCACAGGCCCAGTCAGGTGTACCCAGCATCTCAGAATGAGTCCGGTATTCCACCTCCTTCCAAGCATTGTGCTCCATATAAAGACAATCAACTGGCACGGCAGGGCTTACGGCAACTCGAAGTGAACCTGCAACCCCTTCCCACTCAAATGGAACCTCGGCCACAGGGTAGTGGCCCAATCTGCCGTCAGCCATCGCGGCGGGGTGGAGGACATGTGGAATCACCTGCTCTGGAGACACCAGTTGACTCCTTACCATAGTCATACTGGCTCCTGTGTCTCTCAGAGCCTCCCCTCTTTGGCCATTGATGGTGACCCATTGCCCATACTTAGTAGTATTTGAGGGCACCTGGATCTTAGGAACCATCTCCCGATCTCCCAGGGACACTAAGGTGACACCGCCCCCACTCGCCACCTTATCTAAGGGCAACTCCTCCCAGAGCACTACACTAGCTACTCCCGGGGTTTTTCCTCCAGTGGGAGGGGGTGGTCTCTTTGGGAACTTGACATCTCCCTTATAGTGTCCAACGCCACCACACTCAAAGCAGTGAGTGGCTGCTGACTTTGACCAGGATGAGGGTTTCTGGGCGGGTTAGCCTTAGGGGTGAATCCTGTTCCCTTTCCCTGGAAACTGTTTTGGGGGCCTCTTGAGAACTCCCTCTTTTTATCTGCCCCCTCTTTCTTCTGGGGGCGCCCTGTCCGGTCCTTTGGGAATCCCCTCCAGTCCCCTTTGAGGACACCCGGGTACTAGCCCAGATGTCCGCCTCCTCAGCAAGCTTCCGGGGGCTGGTCAGCTTGCTGTCCACCAGGTGTTGTCGCAGCTCGGGAAAACATTTCTCGAGTAGGTGCTCCTTGAGTATAAGGTCATACCACCCCTCGTAGTCCCCCACTTCGCTGCCTTGCACCCAACCCTCTAGGGCCTTCTTTGCATAGTCCAGAAAATCCACCCAATTCTGTGTGCTTAGTTTATGGCTGCTCCTAAATTTATGTCGATATTTTTCTGGAGTCAGCCCAAACGTTTTGATCAGCGCCACTTTCATGGTGGGGTAGTGGGTCTGCTCTCCCTTCTCTAGGGCCAAAAGTGTATCCCTACCTGCAGGAGGCATGTATTTATACAAAAAACACAGTTGATGGCCAGAATGTAGAACAATGTCATACATTCACCCCAGTACAAGGATCTGGGCCTAAATCCATCGTTTTTTTTGCACTCCACACCACCCTGGTTAGACACTGGCTATATGCAAATCAGCTCTGACCCTGTGCCTCATGGGAACAGTCCGGTCCGAACTACCAAGCCATGTCTTTCCCAGACCGGAATCAAGCATCCAAGGACCGGTTTCTGGCTATCAGCCTTCATCAGCCTGGATAGCTTGACTCCAGTGGTGTGGAGAGCCTGGGACTCACGTCTGAGCATCCCCAGCACACTCGGGGTGAAATTGCAAAAAACACAGTTGATGGCCAGAATGTAGAACAATGTCATACATTCACCCCAGTACAAGGATCTGGGCCTAAATCCATCGTTTTTTTTGCACTCCACACCACCCTGGGTTAGACACTGGCTATATGCAAATCAGCTCTGACCCTGTGCCTCATGGGAACAGTCCAGTCCGAACTACCAAGCCATGTCTTTCCCAGACCGGAATCAAGCATCCAAGGACCGGTTTCTGGCTATCAGCCTTCATCAGCCTGGATAGCTTGACTCCAGTGGTGTGGAGAGCCTGGGACTCACGTCTGAGCATCCCCAGCACACTCGGGGTGAAATTGCAAAAAACACAGTTGATGGCCAGAATGTAGAACAATGTCATACATTCATCCCAGTACAAGGATCTGGGCCTAAATCCATCCTTTTTTTTGCACTACACACCACCCTGGGTTAGACACTGGCTATATGCAAATCAGCTCTGACCCTGTGCCTCAAGACATGGCTTGGCAGTTCGGGCTGGACTGTTCCCATAAGGCACAGGGTCAGACTGATTTGCATATAGCCATGTCTGAACTGCGGTGGCTGAGTGAACTAAAGAATGGTGATGGATTAAACCCAGATCAGTTGACTGGGGGTGAGTGTTTGATTTGTTCAAACGCTCCGTCCATCATCCCCTTTTGTATCGCTTTGTTCGCCCTAAGTTTGGCAGGGTATACTCAGACGTGAGTCCCTTGTTCACTTGGCCACTGGATTCAAGATAGCCTGGCTGATGAGGATTATGAATCCGAAACCGGTCCCAGGATGCTTGTTTCCGGTCCAGGAAAGACATGGCTTGGCAGTTTGGGCTGGACTGTTCCCATAAGGCACAGGGTCAGACTGATTTGCATATAGCCATGTCTGAACTGGGGTGGCTGAGTGAACTAAAGAATGGTGATGGATTAAACTCAGATCAGTTGACTGGGGGTGAGTCTTTGATTTGTTCAAACGCTCCGTCCATCATCCCCTTTTGTATCGCTTTGTTCGCCCTAAGTGTGGCAGGGTATACTCAGACGTGAGTCCCTTGTTCACTTGGCCACTGGATTCAAGATAGCCTGGCTGATGAGGATTATGAATCCGAAACCGGTCCCAGGATGCTTGTTTCCGGTCCAGGGAAGACATGGCTTGGCAGTTCGGGCTGGACTGTTCCCATAAGGCACAGGGTCAGACTGATTTGCATATAGCCATGTCTGAACTGGGGTGGCTGAGTGAACTAAAGAATGGTGATGGATTAAACCCAGATCAGTTGACTGGGGGTGAGTGTTTGATTTGTTCAAACGCTCCGTCCATCATCCCCTTTTGTATCGCTTTGTTCGCCCTAAGTGTGGCAGGGTATACTCAGACGTGAGTCCCTTGTTCACTTGGCCACTGGATTCAAGATAGCCTGGCTGATGAGGATTATGAATCCGAAACCGGTCCCAGGATGCTTGTTTCCGGTCCAGGGAAGACATGGCTTGGCAGTTCGGGCTGGACTGTTCCCATAAGGCACAGGGTCAGACTGATTTGCATATAGCCATGTCTGAACTGGGGTGGCTGAGTGAACTAAAGAATGGTGATGGATTAAACCCAGATCAGTTCACTGGGGGTGAGTGTTTGAATTGTTCAAACGCTCCGTCCATCATCCCCTTTTGTATCGCTTTGTTCGCCCTAAGTGTGGCAGGGTATACTCAGACGTGAGTCCCTTGTTCACTTGGCCACTGGATTCAAGATAGCCTGGCTGATGAGGATTATGAATCCGAAACCAGTCCCAGGATGCTTGTTTCCGGTCCAGGGAAGACATGGCTTGGCAGTTCGGACTGGACTGTTCCCATAAAGCACAGGGTCAGACTGATTTGCATATAGCCATGTCTGAACTGGGGAGGCTGAGTGAACTAAAGAATGGTGATGGATTAAACCCAGATCAGTTGACTGGGGGTGAGTGTTTGATTTGTTCAAACGCTCCGTCCATCATCCCCTTTTGTATCGCTTTGTTCGCCCTAAGTGTGGCAGGGTATACTCAGACGTGAGTCCCTTGTTCACTTGGCCACTGGATTCAAGATAGCCTGGCTGATGAGGATTATGAATCCGAAACCAGTCCCAGGATGCTTGTTTCCGGTCCAGGGAAGACATGGCTTGGCAGTTTGGGCTGGACTGTTCCCATAAGGCACAGGGTCAGACTGATTTGCATATAGCCATGTCTGAACTGGGGTGGCTGAGTGAACTAAAGAATGGTGATGGATTAAACCCAGATCAGTTGACTGGGGGTGAGTGTTTGATTTGTTCAAACGCTCCGTCCATCATCCCCTTTTGTATCGCTTTGTTCGCCCTAAGTGTGGCAGGGTATACTCAGACGTGAGTCCCTTGTTCACTTGGCCACTGGATTCAAGATAGCCTGGCTGATGAGGATTATGAATCCGAAACCGGTCCCAGGATGCTTGTTTCCGGTCCAGGGAAGACATGGCTTGGCAGTTCGGGCTGGACTGTTCCCATAAGGCACAGGGTCAGACTGATTTGCATATAGCCATGTCTGAACTGGGGTGGCTGAGTGAACTAAAGAATGGTGATGGATTAAACCCAGATCAGTTGACTGGGGGTGAGTGTTTGATTTGTTCAAACGCTCCGTCCATCATCCCCTTTTGTATCGCTTTGTTCGCCCTAAGTGTGGCAGGGTATACTCAGACGTGAGTCCCTTGTTCACTTGGCCACTGGATTCAAGATAGCCTGGCTGATGAGGATTATGAATCCGAAACCGGTCCCAGGATGCTTGTTTCCGGTCCAGGGAAGACATGGCTTGGCAGTTCGGGCTGGACTGTTCCCATAAGGCACAGGGTCAGACTGATTTGCATATAGCCATGTCTGAACTGGGGTGGCTGAGTGAACTAAAGAATGGTGATGGATTAAACCCAGATCAGTTGACTGGGGGTGAGTGTTTGATTTGTTCAAACGCTCCGTCCATCATCCCCTTTTGTATCGCTTTGTTCGCCCTAAGTGTGGCAGGGTATACTCAGACGTGAGTCCCTTGTTTACTTGGCCACTGGATTCAAGATAGCCTGGCTGATGAGGATTATGAATCCGAAACCGGTCCCAGGATGCTTGTTTCCGGTCCAGGGAAGACATGGCTTGGCAGTTCGGGCTGGACTGTTCCCATAAGGCACAGGGTCAGACTGATTTGCATATAGCCATGTCTGAACTGGGGTGGCTGAGTGAACTAAAGAATGGTGATGGATTAAACCCAGATCAGTTGACTGGGGGTGAGTGTTTGATTTGTTCAAACGCTCCGTCCATCATCCCCTTTTGTATCGCTATGTATTTATACAAGCCACCCCCCAGTGTTTTTCGAGTGTCCCATGGGCTCTTAAGGAGACCTCATAGGCAGCCAGCCACTTGGCGATGTCATCCCCGGCGCTGTAGCTGGCGACTATGTCGTTGGGCAAATAGGGTCTGGGTTCCCTGGTTATCTCTTTGGATTCGCTGCCACCATTAGGAGTACTGGGAGTCCCTACTTGCAGGGCCTTAAAGTCTAACTCTCTGAGACTCAACTCATGAGCTAGCCTCTTCTCCTCCCTCGCCTTCTCTAATTTTGCCAACTCCCATTTTAACTGCCTCTCCTCCCTCCTGTCCGCTAGTTCAGCTTCAGTCAAGCTCCTCACAGAGACACTGCTGCCCTCCCTTGAGAGTGTTCTGGGACCTGTCAGTAGGTTCTCCCTCTCAGGTCGGAACAACACATCTACCCCGATGACAGTGTACCGGTCTGCCTCCTCCTCCTCCTCCTCCTTCCCATCTGGTTGAGCTGCCACCCACGCCCTCAAGCTGGTTTGGAGTTCCCCCTTTTTAGCACCACGCTTAAAGAACACTCCCATATTTTGACAAAATTCTCGGAGTTGAGCCACAGTATAGGTCTCTAATTCTTCCAGAGAAAATTCCATTTTGCCAATGAGAGTCAGGGACAGCCACTTGGAAGAATTCAAGTAAGGGCGTTAAGTAAGGGCTACCTCCACCCACCACCAGGAGTAAATTTGGAAAAACAAAAATATAATTAGGGAGTCCGCCAGGAGAAAACTGCAGGTGTAGACCTGTGGTACACACTGCGTTACTATTGAGTGGATGCAAGCACAAGCTCTAATCCCACCACTGATCACCAATTATGTTGGACCTGGGGTCTCCAGACCACATAGGGTTAGCCTGGCACAGAGTGGAAAGGTCTAACCTAAAGGCCAAAGTGTTAAGCTTGCATCGCACCATAAAAGTAACTCAGCGTCCATCCACCAGAAAAGAAAGAGACTACACCAATTTAGAAAAATACGATTCGTTTTATAAAAGTTCTCTTAGTTTCGCTCTTCTCTTAGCAGGTTCAAAATTCAGAACAATCAATTTCACTCCATATATTTCTTTTTTTACATCTGTGAGGTTTCAATTTACATTCTTATCATCATATAATACAGCTTTACAGTAATTATTCTTATACCATTACTTTTTCTTGTCATAAATTTCACAGTTCAGTTAAGTTGTGCAACTACATTTACAGTTTCAAAAGTGGAAGCTGTCAGGTACTTTACCCAAGGGAACTCAGGGTCAACAATTTGCTTGACGTCACAACAAGTCGGCAAACCTTTCCCCACTGGCTTACATGAAGAATGACTCAATCAGCTGTTTGATTGAAAGAGAACAGGCAGGTTATACCAACATTTAATTCTGTCTTACATATACCCCTCTCTTGTAGATGAGGCCCTGTACCTCACAAACACACAGCCTTGCCCCGGGGGTTCCCTTTGTGGTCTGTCTCTTTACTCTCCTACCTCGGCCCTATTGCCCTTTTCTTCAATGGCTGTGGGACAACGGCCTGGTATGACCCTTCCCACAATAGACACCCTTGCTCGAGTAAACACTGGGACGAGCTGCTCTAGTCTTTAGGGAATCTCGCTGAGAACGTCTCCATTCTGGTCCCTGTCAACCCCAGCTGGTCTAGTACTGACTAGTTCTCTGGTCGGCCAGCGATTATGGGCCAGTCACGTTTGTTCTTGCTGTCTTCCCCCCTCTCCCGGCTTACTTGGCAATATGGTGCTGCCTTCGAGTCCCGGACACCGCCCGTTCTCTTCCCTTGGTCAGCGGCTATCTCCGCTGTGGACTGGGTTAACCCACTTTCCTCTTTGCTGCCGTCAAGGGGGGGATCAGGTGTGCTTCACCGCGCGGCTCACAGCGGTGTTTCCCAGCACTTCCCTGGTCCTTCTCCCGCTGGCTCCACCCGCAGCAGGCCCTGCCTTTACTCCGCCTCTTCCAGCGTCGGTCAGCCTCCTACGTAGACCCGGCTGGCTTCCCCCGTCGTGGCTCTGCCTTCGCCCGGCCTCCTTCCACATCGTCACGCCTACCTTGGCGTCACCTCAGTTCCGTCAACAGCGGTCAGCTGTCTCCGCTTGTGCCCGTTACTTCAGCACTTGCTGCGGGATTCTCCCGCTTCCGCCGCTCGACAGCTGGGCTTGCCTGGCTTCCCCCTCAGTCACTCCAGAGGAAGTATTACACGGCAGGCACACTCCCGCGCAGATGGGGTTTACAGCTGATGCCGGGGAACCTCGCTCGGCGCTCCGGGACCTCTCCCACAGTGAGTGTCTCCTTATTCACGGGGGCTTCTGCTCCTTGCTTTCCCAGGCCAACTTTTCAGCGCACACTGAAGTTAACCTAGGAGCACTTGACAATTGCAGGTAGCCAGAAGTAATCCCGCAATGGAAGGGCTGGGTCAAGTAATAGAGGGATACGTCATTTAAGGAGGCAGCCGCCCCAGAGGACGATCTTCCCTCACTCAGTGCGCCTCTCTCTCCACAACTTCGCCTCACTCCTTCCACGACCAGGTTCCAAAACCAACTCTCTGGTCACTCCAAAATGGCTGCCCTGTCACTGGCCTTATATAGGCTAGCCTCAGGCTACTAGAGCCAGCTGGAAGGTTCTAGAGTGTCCCTATGTTATCCTATTGGACCCTTTTTCTGAGGTGAACAGTTATGGCAGTTACAAGCCACCATTTTGTAAAACTAGATTTTCATGATACCAGAGGGGCATCTAGGCCCATGAGGATTCTAGAGGGACAAGGACGCACCTAACCCCTTGGACAACACCCAAAAGTGTAGTGGACATAAAAAAATGAAAAGTATTAGGAGGCAGAAAGGGGACAAAAATAAATTAATAATAGGAGGGACCACCCAAAGGGCTGACAGGTCTAACACTTTGGCAAAACCCCAAAATCAGCAAACTGATTCCCAGAGGTGCCAGGCAGTACATTTCTGCTCAGGTAAGAACTGGAAGGAGAGGGTGGTTGGATGTACTGTATGCATATTGCGATTATGTGACATCTCTGTCCCATGGTTTGTTGTAAGTAGTATTCTTTAGTGGAGAATGGTGACTAGTTTCAGAGGGTAGGGCATTACACAGATATTTCTGCTGATAGCAGATTGGGTGTTTAGCTCAAGTCTAGAGGGGGAGGCAGAGGTTAGGCATCATCAGTTTTCCAATACTGATTACTGATCGGTGGTTTGGAGGCCTGCACTGGGGTTATCCTGGTAAAGGAGCTCAGGCCAAGTAGAGACATGAGAGACAATGAAAAGGGTGGGAAGTTGTCCAGAGTCTTTGCGATGGGCTGGCTCAGGGCTCAATTTCTGTTAGTAGGTAGATGGAGCAACCCGCTTTTAATTAATGGGCATAGTACAGCAAACAGTAAAACAACAAAAACAAATTATATCCATAATAACAATAAAAAAATCTATAAGATGAATACAAATGTATGCTTTATACAGAAAATAAACCCACCCAATCCACCTGAATCAAGCTCTCTGTTAGACCTGTGAGTCTTAGGGTTGTCATCCCCCAAACGTTTTGCCTTCTCATCTCCTGTTTTTCTAAATTCATTTTTGTTGGCCGAAAGACTTCAATGCTGATGGTCTGTCCAGGTTCTTCCACCTTAGTGATGCGAACTGCCACGAGGGTGAGTAGTTTGCTCCACTTTCAGCTCTGGGAGATCACATGTTAGACCTGAACGTCTTTGGTGTGGTTTTTCCCCAATTGTATTGCCTTATCCCCCTCCTGTTTGCTGACATTTATTTTTGTTGACCGTAGGACTCTGTGCACGTTACCACTGCTAACAGGTGCTAAAGTGCTTGTGCTCATGCCCCTAAACATGGCAAAATTGACTTGCACCCATTTGGAAGATTTAATTTACGTATAAGTCCCCAATAAAGTGGCACTACATGTACCCAGGGCCTGTCTGCCCTTTAAAACATGTCTCAGGCTTGTGTGAAGTTTTACATTGCCAATTCGACTATGACAAATAACCCCTTGACCAGGCTGAAACCTTCCTTTTTATTTTAGCTAAGTCACCCCTAAGGTAGAACCTCAACAGCCCTTAGGGCAGGATGGGACGGGCAGAGATGTGCAAAGTTCCAGTTACACTGTGAAAGATCACACACACAAAGGACTTCACACTTGCCTTTTCTGACCCCAGACATCCCGGAAGTCAGGAAATTCCAGAATCATCAATGGGGGGAAACTCCAGAAGTTTTTTCCACCCAAAGTTGGCACAACCTATAAAATAGGACACTCGAACCTATTCTTTAGTTCACTCCTGTACTGGTGGAGGACACTCGGAAGGCCTGTACTGCACCTCATAGTACTGCCCTGCTGTTTTAAGCCTGCTTTGTACTTCAGATGACTGTCCTGCTGCTCCCCAAGGACTGCTCTGCTTCCTGAAGCCTGCCTTGAACCCTCAGAGGACTCCAATGCTGCTGAAGGACAGCCTTGCTGCTTGAACCCAGGACTACAAGAGTGAATCCAAGGGCTAGTTTGGTGGCCTCCTGGTCAGAGGTACAGGGACACAAAAAGCTGCAGCATCCAAAACCTCGGACTTAAAAAGTTTTCTGCCAAAAATTGCTCTGAGTACTGAGCGGAGACCGGGACCTACCTGCTCGCCAATCCACCCAAGGTGCATCACTGATTGGCCTGACTTTGTGGTCGCTGCTGCTACATAATTCTATGCAGTAGCAAATCCTGTTCAGCCGCCTCTCTCTGGAAGCGTATCCGGCCTTCAAGAGCCCTCTTCGGTCACAGCCTGCAGCTTTGTCTCTGGCGATTTTCTACTACCAAAATAGTGAAAAAGTTGGAAAGTAGAAATATTCACCACAACTTCGTCCAGCGGCTTTCCGACAATAACGCCTCCTCCTCGGACATTGCCAGTTGCCCTGCCAGTCTAATCTTTACCTTCTCAGACAAGTCTGAAGGTAAGCCTAGAATGGGCCCAATCATCTTGTATCTGAACTCCTTTCCATCCCAGTCGGCCATAACTTTTGACTAGCCCTGATCTCATGCTACTAGATGTCTATGGTTAGCGCTTTGATCTTTTAGGCACTGGATTGCACTAAAATAGTTCATAACTCTAGTTCTACTGATTGGATTTATGTTGTTTTGTTGTCAAATCATTTGTTTAAATTTACTTGTGTTGTGTTTTCACTTTATTTCTCTTTGTGTGCTGCATAAATACTTTACACATTGCTTCAAAGTTAAGTCTAACTGCTTTGTGCCAGGCTATAAGGGGGTTAAGCACAAGTTAAGTTAATTACTTTTGTGATTCACCCCGACAAAGATTCTGGTTGTTGCTTAAGAAAGGTTTTCAACCCTCCAGTCAAAAACCCAATTTCTAAAATTGGTGTTCAGTGGTGGGATCCAGTATTGTGTTTGTGCAGACCCACACTGTGATTTAGGGCAACCCTAATATCCCAAAGAAATAAATTGACACCAAATTCGATGTAAAAAATCTACTTAGTCTTTGATTAGGCTATTTTTTCCCTTTTACCAAATTTAAGACCCTTAATAGAAATGGAGTTGATCAGCATGGGCTTCCTCAGCAAGGCAGAACTGAAGAGACTTTGCAAGAAGAGGGGCGTATTGTGGTAAGTAGGACTACAGAGGTGGACCACCATTTAGCCCTCTGTACCTATGAGGAGGTAAAAAGGATGCACTTCACTCCTGAGGAGCCAGAGGATGATAATATATCCTGGATGGATGCACTTTCAAATTACTGCTCGTTCCAAAGGCTCTACCATGACCCCATGGAGCGTAATACATTAGCGGCGGTCCTGCCGCTGGGTTGCACCACCCCGAAGAAACGGGGTCCACGAGACTCGCTATCCAAGGAGTCTCGTATGTGGAGCTGCGCGATGGATGAAGACAGGAGTGATGTTTGGGGCTCATGGTAGAGCCTTTGGAACGAGCAGTAATTTGAAAGTGCATCCATCCAGGATATATGGACTACATCTACCACAAGCACAATGTGTGTTTTCATATAGGGAGATGGTAGACGGTGTGCACTTTACTGCTGGCCCCTGATGAGGAAAATAAATTTCCGAAACGCGTCGGGTCTATTTCAAACACGCAACTGCCCATACCAACTTACGCTTTGGGGAAGGCGCACGCAGGCTCGGGTGCTACCCGCTACTTGGACAACCCCATGGAACGGAATACACTAGCGAGTCTCGTGGCCCCCGAAGAAACGGGGGCCACGAGACTTGCTATTCAAGGAGTCTCGTATGTGGAGCTGCGCGATGGATGAGGACAGGAGTGATGTTTGGGGCTCATGGTAGAGCCTTTGGAATGAGCAGTAATTTGAAAGTGCATCCATCCAGGATATATGGATTACATCTCCCACAAGCACAATGCGTGTTTTCATATAGGGAGATGGTAGACGTCGTGCACTTTACTGCTGGCCCCCGATGAGGAAAATAAATTTCCGAAACGCGTCGGGCCTATTTCAAACACGCAACTGCCCATACAAACGAACGCTTTGGGGAAGGCGCACGCAGGCTCGGGTGCTACCCGCTACTTGGACAACCCCATGGAGCGTATTACATTAGCGGCGGTCCTGCTGCTGGGTTGCACCACCCCGAAGAAACGGGGGACACGAGACTCGCTATCCAAGGAGTCTCGTATGTGGAGCTGCGCCACAGATGAGGACAGGAGTGATGTTTGGGGCTCATGGTAGAGCCTTTAGAACGAGCAGTAATTTGAAAGTGCATCCATCCAGGACATATGGACTACATCTCCCACAAGCACAATGTGTGTTTTCATATAGGGGGATGGTAGACGTCGTGCACTTTACTGCTGGCCCCTGATGAGGAAAATAAATTTCCGAAACGCGTCGGGCGGGCCTATTTCAAACACGCAACTGCCCATACCAACTAACGCTTTGGGGAAGGCGCACGCAGGCTCGGGTGCTACCCGCTACTTGGACAACCCCATGGAGCGTAATACATTAGCGGCGGTCCTGCCGCTGGGTTGCACCACCCCGAAGAAACGGGAGCCACAAGACTCGCTATACAAGGAGTCTCGTATGTGGAGCTGCGCAATGGATGAGGACAGGAGTGATGTTTGGGGCTCATGGTAGAGCCTTTGGAACGCGCAGTAATTGGAAAGTGCATCGATCCAGGATATATGGACTACATCTCCCACAAGCACAGTGTGTGTTTTCATATAGGATGATGGTAGACGTCGTGCACTTTACTGCTGGCCCCTGATGAGGAAAATAAATTTCCGAAACGCGTCGGGCCTATTTCAAACACGCAACTGCCCATACCAACTAACGCTTTGGGGAAGGCACACGCAGGCTCGGGTTCTACCCGCTACTTGGACAACTCCATGGAGCTTAATACATTAGCGGGGGTCCTGCCGCTGGGTTGCACCACCCCGAAGAAACAGGGGCCACAAGACTCGCTATCCAAGGAGTCTCGTATGTGGAGCTGCGCGATGGATGAGGACAGGAGTGATGTTTGGGGCTCATGGTAGAGCCTTTGGAACGCGCAGTAATTTGAAAGTGCATCCATCCAGGATATATGGACTACATCTCCGACAAGCACAATGTGTGTTTTCATATAGGGAGATGGTAGACGTCGTGCACTTTACTGCTGGCCCCTGATGAGGAAAATAAATTTCCGAAATGCGTCGGGCCTATTTCAAACACGCAACTGCCCATACCAACTAACGCTTTGGGGAAGGCACACGCAGGCTCGGGTTCTACCCGCTACTTGGACAACTCCATGGAGCTTAATACATTAGCGGGGGTCCTGCCGCTGGGTTGCACCACCCCGAAGAAACAGGGGCCACAAGACTCGCTATCCAAGGAGTCTCGTATGTGGAGCTGCGCGATGGATGAGGACAGGAGTGATGTTTGGGGCTCATGGTAGAGCCTTTGGAACGCGCAGTAATTTGAAAGTGCATCCATCCAGGATATATGGACTACATCTCCCACAAGCACAATGTGTGTTTTCATATAGGGAGATGGTAGACGTCGTGCACTTTACTGCTGGCCCCTGATGAGGAAAATAAATTTCCGAAACGCGTCGGGCCTATTTCAAACACGCAACTGCCCATACCAACTAACGCTTTGGGGAAGGCACACGCAGGCTCGGGTGCTACCCGCTACTTGGACAACTCCATGGAGCTTAATACATTAGCGGGGGTCCTGCCGCTGGGTGGCACCACCCCGAAGAAACGGGGGCCACAAGACTCGCTATCCAAGGAGTCTCGTATGTGGAGCTGCGCGATGGATGAGGACAGGAGTGATGTTTGGGGCTCATGGTAGAGCCTTTGGAACGCGCAGTAATTTGAAAGTGCATCCATCCAGGATACATGGACTACATCTCCCACAAGCACAATGTGTGTTTTCATATAGGGAGATGGTAGACGTCGTGCACTTTACTGCTGGCCCCTGATGAGGAAATAAATTTCCGAAACGCGTCGGGCCTATTTCAAACACGCAACTGCCCATACCAACTAACGCTTTGGGGAAGGCGCACGCAGGCTCGGGTGCTACCCGCTACTTGGACAACCCCATGGAGCGTATTATATATATATACATATATATATATCTGAAAGATCGCCACACTGCAAACTGCAAACTGCCGCTGCCAAAATCGAAATGACGAGGAGTGGACCCTTCAGTTGCTGGTGCAAGAAAGTGCTTTTTATTAAATTTGTGCCAGCGCGTCCGTCATGACGCGTTTCGCCTCAAGGAGAGGCTTGATCACATGACCTATATATATATTTATATATATTTATTTTACATTATATTACGGTCACTTTTAACATATTTAATGTTTACTATTATTTACATATATTAGTGTACAATGATATTTTATTTTCAATATTTTTGTTATTTATATTATAAGTATAGGATAACGGGAAATTTTTGTGTTTGATATTTTTGACTCTATATTTATTTACCACGATATTTGTGGTTTTGATATTTTGTCAGTGACCTGCTTTACAGAGCAGCACCAACACATGGTTGATAGTAGACTCCCTGTCCAAGGGAGTCATGTTTTCACTTTATTACTGTTTAAGTACTGCATTTATTCTTTAAACATTGCCTCTAAATAAGCCTGACTGTTTTTGTGCCAAGCTACCACAGGTTAAATTTGTGCATTTTGTGGTTCACTTAACAATGAATGAGGTTGTTGCATAAGAAGGGTTTTCACCCCCTTAGTCAAAAATATAATTTCAAATTCCCACCCTCTCCTTGAACATTAAAAAACACACAGATCCTATGTTACCCCTTCACCAACTTTTCCAATGCACTACAGGTCAACCAATTTCGCTAAACACTAAAAACACCAAATTTTATCCTACCCCGTACCCAGCTGTCCCCACACACTCCACCTGCAACAGGCCCACCCTGACCCCCCTCCCTCAACCCTAAAAACCAGATACTTTTCCACCCAATCCCCTACTGTTCCCACCCCTTCACCAGCAACAGGCCCACCCCTTCCCTAAGTAAAGTGCCCCTCTAAAACATCAAGTCTATTTATAATCTCCCCCAGGGCCTCCCGACTTCCTCCGTGTCTTGGAAATCTCGTTTAAGTTCAAAGAGTAATTTATTGAACATAAAAGTGCAATAAATAACAATATGGTACAATAGCATTACATATCACAATGCAAAAACTGATAATGATAGAGTAATGATGGGGAGAGAAACAGAAAAAAGGGGAACAAGGGAACAAGGAAGGAAAAAGAGGGGTAAGCATCAAAATACAACCTTTGCTTTCAAGAACATTACCAACAAACTGATGAGAACAATCTAGTAAAATTGGATATAAGAACTAAAAAAGAAATATGATAAAGAAACAAGGTATGAATAAACACATCATGGAGGTTTGGGAACTTTCTCTATATAGGGTATATGTAATGGTAGAGACTGAGCTGATAAATCCAAAAAAGTTGTAATTGGCAACCATAACAAATCACGTTTAATGGCAAGTGTGATAGGATAAACATAAGCTCTGTCTAGTCTATGGTTATAGCAAACACCATACCACCAAGCTTGAAAAGAGACATTTGAGGCATCTTTCCAAGATTTAGGGCCCGATGTAGGTAGCCAAATACCGGTGGGTAATGGCCAAAATTCGGTAATTTCGACCCTTACCGACCGGAATAAGAATGTCGAGATGTATGTTGAAAAAAAGTGTCCGAATCGGTGGGTAAAATACCAATTCGGTATTTCACGAATCGGAATATACCGAATTCTTATTTACCAAGTCGGTAAATAAGAAATGGGTATTTTCCGAATCGGAATATACCGAATTCTTATATACCGAATCGGTAAATAAGAAATGGTAAAAATGGCATATCGAGATGTAGGAAACCCAACAAATACCGAATACCATGAAAATCGGTATTTAAGAGTCGGTATTTACCACGGATTGAAAGCAGGTGGAAACCAGGTGCAGGATATAAAAGAAGGCCCCAAAATGCAACAGTGCAACCACAATGGCGGCTTTCTACGTAATGACAAGGCGGCTATGGATACAGGCAGCAGGAGAGAGGGTCTGGCTAAGGGAGGAGCAGGTGTATAGGCAGAGGATCACCCTCTTCCAACTGACTGAACCAGAGATCCTGCAAAGGTACAGACTACACCCCAGAACCATCCTGGACTTGATCAGGGACCTCCACCCATACCTGGAACACCCAACCCCAAGAGCACACGCCATCCCACCCCGTGTGCAGATGCTGTGCTGCCTACACCTTCTAGCGTCTGGGAGCTACCAGAATGTGATTGCTGCGGTAGGTGGGGTGTCCCAGAGCTGCCTGTCACGTTTCTTCAGGAAATTCCTTGACGCCATGATGCAGCGGATGGGACACTACATTGAGTTCCCTGACACACCTGCTGAACTAGCAAAGACCAAAAACGATTTCTACCAACTTGCACACTTCCCGCACATCATAGGCTGTATCGATGGCACGCACATCCCACTATGCCTACCTGCAGCAACAGAACACATTTATAGAAACCGCAAGTCTACGCATTCAATCAATGTGCAGGTGATCTGCAACGCTGGCAACATCATTACCGACATTGTTGCCAAATTCCCAGGGAGTACCCACGACTCCTACATCTTCTAGAATAGTGGGATATACAGACGCCTTGTTGCTGGTGATTTTGGGGATGGAGACCTGCTAGGTAAATAACTGTGAGACACCCTGATAGTCAATGCAGAAGGATCAGTCATGAGTATGTGACTAATCGTTATTTAATTTTCCACCCAGGTGACACTGCATATGCCCTGCGTTGATTTGCCTCACCCCCTACCTGAATCCATCCACCAGGAGTGAAAGGCGTTACAACGTGGCACACAGAAGAACACGTTGCGTGGTGGAACTTTTGGAATGCTTAAAAGCAGATTTTGCTGCCTCCATAAGAGTGGAGGTGCACGGCAGTACACGCGAATGATCTGTTGCAAAATTATTGCAACCTGCGCCATGCTGCACAATCTTGCCACCAAGGAGGGCACAGAGGTAGAAATCACATATCATGAGGACATAGATGATGGGACAGAACAAGCCGATCACAATGCAGCAGGAGCAGCGCCAGCAACAGATGGGAGACGTGCAGAAATCACAACCAGATATTTCTAATAGAGTGAGGAGACACAGGCATGTTTAGTTCCTGAATCACTCAGTTTAATATGCACTACTGCACTTCACATATACCAGACCACATGAATCAAACAACATCTGCATTTCACACTGGGTGGCCAAAGTTCACATCACTGTGACCTGTCCTGTGTTCAGGATTATTTGTTAAGGCTTGCGCTTACGCAATTTGGTGTTGGAGCTACGGGGCAGGGGGTTGAATTGCGCAGTGGTGCCAGGGTCTTCTGCATGGAGCCTGCTGCTCCGACGTACGTCCTGTACAGGCCTGCTGGATCCACTCCTGCTTGTGGACTCCTCTGTGTCCCCGACACACGTGTTACCAGCAGTGGCTGTCTGCTGAGTCAGCAGTACCTCCATAGCAGAGGTCACTCTCCCCATCCCCCTGGACAAGTCACCGCAGCAGTGCACAATGTCAGTCTGCATGTTCACTGACCGGCGGCATAGCAGGGTGGTTGCAGTTGCCAGCCGGTTGATGGACTTATTCTGCTGCTTCAGTACGTGCCTATTCCTGCGCCTTTCTGTCTGGTCACTCTCCAGCATGTCACAGAGGGAACCCATGCGCACACCTATTTCCCTCACCCCCTCTGCCATGGACTCCATTCCTTTTGCCATGGACTCCATTCCTAGGGCCATGGAGCATATCCCCCGATCAATGTTTGACATCCTGCTGTTCAGGATGCGCACCTGTCTGTGCACTGCCATGATCCCTTTGGCCTGCTTGCGCTGGATCTTCACCAAGTTTCCAAACCAGCAAAGACCCCCTGCATATCCTGCCCCTCGTCTCGCTCACGTGCCCTACGACCACGGACACTTGCACGCCCAGATCCTGATGACCCCTGTTGCCCTGCGTTGCTAGCCGGTGGTGGAGTGCTAGGTGTGTGAACCTCCACCTCTTCTTCATCAGAGCTTTCTAGGATCCTGAGTGGTGGAACATCATGCCTCCTTGACCTCACATGCACAGAGGACCCTGAGGTTGGTGTTGTGGCACCTGCAGGTGCTTCCGGAGTCTGTGTCTCAAACAGCAGGGGTGACAGTGGCTGTGCTGTGGTGTCTTCCTCCAATGCTGTGGGTGCACGCGCTGTGGAAGTGTCCTCAGGGACAGTGCTGGGTCCTGATCTGTCTGAAGGCTTCTCCCTCGCAGCCGTTGCTGGTGCACTCGCCTCCCCTCCCTGCGCTGCACTGCGCGATGACTCTCCTGTGGGCAGACATGGACAATGATCACCTGTGTGTCTTCATTAAACACATTCCTACCACACAATTTCCTAAGCCTCAACTGCTTGTGTATGGGGAGTGTGGCATGGCATGCTGAATTCTGTGTTGGCTGCTTTGATGTATGTTTCTATGACTACGACTACCATGATGCATTGCTGGTGAGTACTGACATGTGTTCTGGATTGTGATTCCATCACCCACATTGGGGAAGGGGCCAGGGAATGTCCATGCATCTTACCTTTCTTTCTTGCAGCTCTGGCTGAGCTGTCAGCATCCCCAATCCCGTGTATGCATTCCGGCTCCATGGTGGATTCCACCAGCTGCTCCAGTTCAGTGAGGCTTGGTGCACGGCTTTTCCCTCCACCTGTGGCTGCGGATTCTTTCCTCTGGGTTGCAATCTTCTTTTTGGTGGTGATCCTCAGATCATACCACCTTTTTTTGATGTCTTCAATTTCCCGATGTGTGACCCCTAGGGCATTTACTTTGGTCTTGATCGCCAGCCATGTGTTTCTTTTGACAGACTCTGCTACTTGCAGGGACTGTCTCTCAAAAAGCTGGCTGTAATGCTGCACTACCTCCTCCACCAGCACCTGGAGCTCAGTTGTGCTGAATTGTAGCTTCCTTTTTCTATCACCTCCCTCCTTCTGGCCTTCCTGGGACTCCATGGTGATGCTCTGCTGGGCTCAGTGCAGCCTGCTCCTCTGTCTCCCCTCCAGCTCTCGTAACAGTTCTGTAGCTCTGCACCTGCATGGGTGTGGCCACCTCCAGGTACTGGGGTGTGGTACGTGCATCTGATTGTTTGATTTCTCAGTTGCTTTGTTGTGGGGTGTGGTGGGTGTCCCTGATTGGTTGACTGGCTCACATGTCTTCTATTCGAATTTTCGAGATCGGATTTTACCGAATCGGTAAATACCGAATCGGTAATCTCCGATTCGGTAATATCCGATTCGGTATCTCCCATTCATTCCTATGGTCCTGGAGGCTCATGGGGTTGAATGGGTGATACCGATTCGGATATTACCGATTCGGAGATTACCGATTCGGTATTTAACGAGTGTGGATTCCGATTGTTACCGAATCAGTATTTTTTACCGATTTTTTAGCTACATACGGTTTTCCGATTCATAAATACCGATTCGGAATGAATCGGTATTTAAGAACCGGTAAAATGAACTTACCTACATCGGGCCCTTAGTGATTTGTTGAAAAGCCACAGCTAAAAGGAGGTCAATAATAGAAGTGTTGATGTGTAAGGAGGACCATATTTCAGAAATACTACCAAGAAAGATTTGCATAAGAGAAAAGGGAAAATGAGTGGAAAGGATTTTATTAATTTGCTGCCATACTTGGGACCAAAACGTATGAATCTGTGGGCAAGTAAAAAGCATATGTTTAAGGTCTGCTATTGCACCTGGACAGGACCAACAGGTAGACGGGATAGAGGGATCTATTGCATGTAATTTGGTGGGGGTAATCAAAAGTCTATTATAAATAAAAAATAAAGTTTGAGTTGTATTTGCTGCTCTAGAAGGCTTTCTTATTTTGGTCCATATATTATGCCAAGTTAGGATGGAAAAAGGTTCCTCTAAATCAAGTTCCCAATCTTGTTCAACTATAGATTTGTCCCTAGTGACAGAGATTTCCCGTGTTTTTTTATAAATTTGAGATGCTGAGGAGGAGGATAATAAAAAAGGAATAGTAAGAGGAGAAGATGTATTGTAGGAAACAGAAGGTCTAAGGGAGTCGTAACCTTTTTGAACCGCTACACTCAATAATATGTATTTAGGATAAAAAGATAAAGGAAGAGAGAAACGAGATTGAAGGGAAGGAAAGGGAAGACAAACCTCATCTTGAAAAAGTTGATGAGTCCAGAAGAGACCCCGATCTCTCCATTCTGTCCAGAAAAGAGTTCTATTACGAATTTTAATAAGAGGATTATACCAGATAGGAGAATGTAAAAATCATGCATGATTATCAAAATCATCTATGTACAATGGAAGAAAGATTTTTCTCGAATTATTAAGGATAAGAAGAGACATCTTTTGTAGAATACTTGACAAAGAAACAAATTCTTTAAAAGAAAAAGGGTAAAAAAAAGAGGTTTCAATATCAACCCACAATGGCTGAGAAATATTGTCTAAGACGTGATCTAATAACAAAGGGATAGAATGCATAAGAAAAAAAGAAGTATGATAAGAGGAAAAATCCGGGGGAAAAAACCACCTAAATGTTTAGGACATTTAAGTTTGGAGAGAGACATCCTAGGTTTTTTGTGTTGCCACAAGAATTGTGATAAAATGGAATATATATGTTTATAACAGGATTTCGGAATATTGACCGGAAGATTGGAAAGATAGAATAAGATTATCGGAACTAACATCATTTTAATTGAGTCCAATCTATCCCACCAGGATAAAAATAAAGGATGCCATTGATTGTAGAATCAATGAGAGTAGTTTGTAAAGTTTTAAGATCAAGTGCAACCGTGTCTTTAATGGAGGGAGTAAACCATAAACCTAAATATTTAAATATTTAATTTTGGAGGGACTCCAATGAAAGGAAGAGGCCAAAAAATCAGCATGAAAACAAAACTTATTAAGAGGGAGAATTTCACACTTATCAACATTGAGTTTATAACCAGATACCTTAGCAAAGGAGGAAACTTCAGAAAGGAAGGATGGAATAGATAATTGAGGATTAGAGATAAATAAAATAATATTGTCTGCATAAGCAGAAAGCTTTCAATGTGTGTCACCATATTGAAAACCAGTTATATCTTTATTTAATCGAATTTTTGTTAAAAAGGGTTCCAAAGCTAAAATGAAGAGGAGGGGAGAAAGAGGACAACATCGACGGACGCCTCGGAACAAAGTAAATGAAGAAGATATAAGACCATTAGCAAAGATAAAAGATCTAGGAAAGGAATATAACAACGATATATAGGAAAGAAATTTTGGGCCAAATCCAAACCAAGTGAGAGTAGAAAATATAAATTGCCAATTGACCCTGTCAAAAGCTATTTCAGCATCTAATGCAACCGCAGCCAATGAATGTTTACAAAAGTGGGATTTACTAAGGACATTAAAGAAAAGACGAGTATTATCAGAAAGATATCTAGAGAGAGAGTACCCCACTGACACCAGGGAACAGGGTACACTGACAATCAGTCAAGGGGAAGTCCCTGGGTGCACATTCATGTATGGCATTATTAAATCTCGATACCTATCTAAAGTAACCAAAGAATTTAAATTTCCACACTAAAATAGGAACGTTCACAGTCTTTTTTAATAAAACATAAGACAGTTTATACACAGTAACAAATAAAAATTTCAAAGGGCGGTCTTTGAAAAAATATAGTAAAAACAATTAATTTTAACAATCAATCATAACAGTTCATTACATTTCATTACACATACACAAAAATTATTAAATCAGATATTAAACATCAGAATCATTTAAGGCAAAGATCACATGCAAGAATTACATAGAGTCACAGTAAAAAAAAAATTCTTATAATATAAAAAACAATCTTCAATAAACCCCTACACAGCGTGGCTTAATGATATTATTGCCACTCTTAATTATTTGATCCAAAGGTCATTAGTTCATAGGAAAGTGACATCAATAGTACTACTTTTGTGTGCGTATCAATTGTTCACTGGACCTTGTTTGGATTCTACATAAACAAATGCGTCGACGCGTTTCGGTGCGGAGAACAAAATATACTGTAGCACCTTCCTCAGGACTGCCGTTTCTTTGGGGTCACCGGCTTCAAAGGTTGTTGCTAAAACACCCTTTCTGTAAATATATGGGGAAAAAGCAAGGTATCACTATTTTTGGTTAGTTCATGACATTATAGAATAGTCTCATGGTATCATCACACCGTTAATTTATACACCCTTTCTTTTATATAATAGTGTTATCAGTTTGTCACATTTTTTTCCCTCCCCTCCTCCTTGCTATGGAATCTTAGGAGAACTTCATTTATTCCAAACATTTGGCCTTTCTCCAATTGAAGTTTATACTATTACATTCATGATCTATGAACAACATCTGCGTGGCTCATGCAATTTATCTTAAGAGAGCATAACATCATCTTATGTCCCTCCGTTTCCCTTTTAGTGTGGAAATAGGACGGAAAAGGAGGCCAAGTGTTCTACTGAGAGCCTAGTCTGATCTTATCATGTCATAGCTTTCATCAGATTAAACTATTTTTAATCTCATAAGTTCTTACCATATAAGTTTATGGGCAGGACACCGCTGTTAGTGGAGTTTAGAGATTCAGGTCCTGGCTTCTGATATAAATTTCAATTTTCCTAATGGGGGCATGAAAGATAATCTCAATTTCTTTATTACATGAGTTCTTTCCCTGTTGTGTACTAGATAAGTGAGGCCATTTACCTTTGCAATCTAAAAATGGATGTTGGTATGCTTCTTCTCCTCCTTGTTTGTTTTTCCTGGCACTTTCACTTTTCTTGCGCCAGCTACATAGAAATCTAATCAAAATAAAAAGACATGGTACTATTTCTAGCTATAGCCCCTCGTTTATTCTGATATTGTGTCATCTTTTGTTTTCCTCATTTTCTTTGGAAACAGTAGCCCCTTATCCACACTTATATGTTTGAGCTATTTACCTTTTTTGTGGGGTGTGGAGTGCGGAGGTAATGAGCCACTCCTCTATCTTAGCGGTGTATAATGGTATTTCCACTCTTCTTGGTCCGTTAGGGTTTCTATCTATTTAAACAAGGGATGTCACATTAGAGTCCTAACGGTGTTAAAGGGCTAAGCCCCCCTCTATTATACATGGGAGACTATTGCCAGGAGATCTGAAGAAAAAGATGTAAAGGACCACAGAACCTGCAACCTAATAAATAAAAAGGGAAAGTATCAATTACATACGTACAAAAAACATATCAAACAAACAAAAATATATAATATCATCTAATACAAAATACAAAGTACAATGGGGAAGAGAGAACAAAATAAGAGAAGAAACGAATCAACAAAAGAGAAAAAAGGATGAATCCATCATGGCTGAGGTATGTCCATGGAGTCCACTCTGCAACTATTCAGGGGTAGGGGGAGACCCTCAAGTGGCCTGTCGATCTGGGTGGGTGCGCACTTGGGTGCCAAGACAGTCCACATTCCTACCAACTCATCCGACGTCCAATGTGTTCTCTTGACCCGCTCAGATTCCACACAGATCTCCCTGCTTAATCAATTTATTCAAGGCCTTCGCAGGGCGGGCAGGAATCTGCCACCATTGTCACACTGGGGCAGTTTATTTTCACTCTTGATCCTGCAGTTGCCCTACTAGTCGGAGGAGATTTTAACTATCAGTTCGAACCTCTTACCAGCTTAGGTCTGGGTGATTTGGAGGATGAGGACCAGCACTGGCGTATCCCTGAGCCGCGGATAGCCCCTGTCAGAGCCTGGACCCCCCTGGTTCTTCAGATTAAATCATTATCTCTTACAGCGTCTTTGCGGGCTTGTAACGTGAGGGTGGATCCATACAGACCGGGCCTATCTACTTTTAATAGAATAGGGCAAAACTCCATCATTGACTACATAATGGTTGAAGCCAGACACTGGGATAGGGTTTTGGAGTTTAAGGTCCATTAGCGGAGCGATAGTGACCACAACGCTCTGGTCCTGACACTGAAACCCGGGAGTTTTGGTCTGTCTAGCCCGGCCCCTGAGCCTAATTCTGCCCAACCGCCTTTCCTGTTATCCAATAATCGGCGGCGAATTAAGTGGTCGAAATTTCAGGACTCGCCGACCAAACTGGCAGGAATATACCAGCTGGCACTACCGCAGCTGATAGAAATGGGTAGGTCGGAGAAAAGGCCCTTGACCGAGAGGCTCAGATTAGGACCGGAGAAATCCACAGGCAGCTGATTACACAGCTATCAGACGTGTTCTATCCCTGTGGAATAATCCAGGCTACCCCAGCTCAAACTCACCCCTGGTACAACGCATCATGTCGGAATGCGAAAAAGACATGCTAGTCGCAATAAAAGACAAGAACAGACTTAGTATAAAGCAGTGTTGACTTAGGTATAAGCAGGTTATCAATAGGGAAAAGAAGAACTGTGAGGAGAACAGGTGGGAAGATTTAGGATTAGCACTTATGAATAAAGTCTCCAAAATGTTTTGGGCCATTGTTAGCATGGGGAACCAGGGGGGTGGGCCACCTACCTTGGCGAATATAGCACCCGCAATTTGGGAAGCTCATTTTGGAGCCTTATATGCTGACCCAGCCAAAGAGTTATCCCTTCCTCTCCCCTTGGACCCCTCCATGAGTATAGAGTGGAGGGGCCGATGGTTCTAGTGGCTGGTGATGAGGAGGAGGTCTGCTCGCTCTCTACCCCAGGTCCCCGCTATGAGCATCGATTGGTGGGGCCCTTGGGCACCGAGCGGGGCGAGGAGATAGTGGCTCTGCTCTGTGAGCGTTGCTTGGGTGTGCACACAGACATCTCGCTTGTATGCCATGTCCTGTTTTTTTGCCCGGCGCACCACACAATTAGGAAATGTTGACTGGTTCCACTCTGCAGGAATTTAGGTTTTACCCAATGTGCCCAAGCCGCTAGGGTTTTAAGATATGATACCCACCCTCCCATCGTCTTTGCTGTATCCAGGTTTCTGTTGGGTATGTGGCGTAGAAGGAGAAGTTTTCTATAATATTTGTGCTCATCTCCTAATTTTATTAAATGTACTGTATAGCTTGATAACGATCAAATTTAATTCAATTTTAGCTTCAAGTTTTAACACACATCTAATTTATTGTTTTAACCTTTTTTGTTTTTATGTACCTATTGTTCTGTGCTTTTATGGTCTCCATTGACCGAAATAAAGTTATCAATGATGATGATGATAAATAAAAAGGGAAAGTATCAATTACATACGTACAAAAAACATATCAAACAAAAAAATATATATAATATCATCTAACACAAAATACAAAGTACAATGGGGAAGAGAGAACAAAATAAGAGAAGAAACGAATCAACAAAAGGGAAAAAAGCATGAATCCATCATGGCTGAGGTATGTCCATGGAGTCCACTCTGCAACTATTCAGGAACTGTTGTAGTAGTGCAGGATCTTCATAGGTAGTTGTCTTATTGTTATAAGTCACCTTAAATAGACATGGGTGAAACAACCCATATCTAGCATTTAAATTGCGTAGAGCAGGTCTCATATCCAAGAATTTTTTCCGACGGTCTGCAGTTACTTTGGCGTAATCCTGGGCAAAAAAGAGAGAAGAACCATTCCAAGTGAGTTTACCACATTGTTTGGCAGCATGTAAGACTTTGAGCAACTCAGTATACTCAGGAAAATATAATATAACCCCTCTGGGTTTTGTAGAAGAAGAAGCAGAACGAGAGAGTTGACCAAGCCGATGTGTGCGTTGAATATTCAAAGATGGGTTGTCTGAGAGACCTAGAAGGGTTGGCAGAAAAGACTGAAAAAAGGAGATGGGATTAGGGCCCTCAAGTCCTTCAGCCAGACTGTAAATGCGTAAATTATTACGCCTATTGCGATTCTCCAGATTTTTGATTTTTTGCTTAAGCTGCACAATTTCCTTGGAGATAAGGGGTACTCGATCTGTAAGTCCTTGCACAAGGTCAACACGGGATTCCAATTCTCCAACTCGTTGATCTGTGAGTGACCAATTGGCTTCCAAATTTGTAGGCGCGTATTAGTCTCCTCCATATGTGGCTTAAGAGCACGAATTTCATCCAGGAGAAGCTCCATAGATATTGAGGATGATAAATCCGTAGGAGAAGGAGAATTCACTTTTACGCATTTGGCAGGGGTAGATGTCGACACAGAAGGTAGTTTTGAACATTGCTTTGTCCCTGAGCGAGAACTAGAAGAGGCAGAGCCCTTAGAGCCAACAGAGTCACTCACATTATCATCCACAGGTTCTGGTAAAACACTGAAAGGGTTAAAATCAGCAATATTCGCCTCCTTAGAAGGAAAGGAACCCTTTCGATTGTTGCGAGATGTCACCATGAAGGGCAGTAGAAAGAAACACTTATAGCCCTTCAAAATACAACAGGAACGCTTATTGCCAAAAATTAATTATCTGGAGCCAAAAATCAGCCACACAAATTAAAGAGCTAATAGATATAACAAATGCCGCAAGTTTGCTCAGAAATATAAAAAAACTGGTGTCATTTTAAAATAAAGACATTTTCTGTGAGGTAAACAGCCTCTCACAGCTTCATAGCGGTAAATCGCGAGCGCGCTGAAAAACAAAATGGCGGCCGCGATGTCGCATCGAGACGCGGCATGAAAAGGATCAAAAGAAGGATCCTGGGCTCACCCTGCGTTCTCTTCGAGCCCTCATGTAAGGCAGCGCTGGTTCTGCCAGCCGAATGGACAAGTTCCGAGGTCCGGGGAAGTATATGAGCGCCTGGAGCCGTCCCGAAGCCTCAAGTCTCGGTGGAGCTCTCCTGCACAGCGACCATCACCCAAGGCTCCGAAGCCACGCCCCCCTTGGAAAACCTCTTGAAGGAGGACATCTGTAGTTGGGAGAATGGGTGGTGCGCTGCTTTTTGGAATGGGAGGTTTGCATCCAAGAGTGGCTGTGGCGATGGTGTTTCCCTCTGGGATCTACCTGTTGGGGACTGGACAAGTGTCTGTTGCTGCCTCCTCCTATTAAAGAATCACCAGCCAATGTAAGGCAACCACTAAGGTCTCCAGCTTGGGGAGATGCAGTCAAGCAGCTATCTCCTCCTGGAACTCCCAGGTGGGCACTGCTGCATGGTCTGAGGAAAGAAGAAAGAACATGAATTATAGTACCCATGTTTGTATAGCCAGACACCACACAGGGGTGGCGGTTCTCTATGTTCACTAGATTTCTTTTATAGACTTCTGTGTCTCTGGGACTTTTTTTACACATAATTCACATACAACAATTTGTAATATGTAGCATTAATTAATCCATAACCACATGCATGATTAAAAAACGTATTTTTCTCAAATTGAAAAAAAGTCTAAATAAATGAATTCACAGGGTAATTTCTTTTTACGCTCAACATGTGTTATAATAATGACCAGTCTGCAAACTTAGCCATTAGCAATAGATATGGAACATTACATTAATGCTGTACAATTTATATTGGATGGTAGCTGTGGGTGGCCAGTTGACACTGTGTAACACACCTTTTCTTCTACCCATTTATTAAATTCAGAAAGGCAGAGGCAGAAATACAGGAAAGTGGACAATTTCAATTGGTTTGGGGATTGGGCTTAGAACGAAGCAGAAAGAAATACCTTAACAAGTACAGCCAAGGCCAATGATAAAAGAAATTGACTTACCAATGCATTATTGCAGCTCTGAAATGAACCTTACCTACTTTCTGCAAGGCTCGTATGTGAATCATAATGCATTGATTCCATTCACTTAAATAAAAGCACTTTTCACACTGGAGTGCCCAGAGCCACTGTCTTTGGAGTGGCGAAATAAGCATTCATTTATGTATTAATTCATTTCATCACTCCTTTGCAACAAAATCATTCCAGTATGAGAAGTGCATTTAATTATGTGAATGGCACCAATAAGCGTTTGCATTTGTTATAGCATGAAATGCATTTTCCTGATATTTTTTAATCCACAAAATACCAAAGGGGCATTTCATGTAATTATAGGTACATTTATATGATTGCTTGTGGATATTATGTGAATGTTTCACACTTCTATAATTAAGAAGGGGCGTGAATGGGGTGCTCCCTCCTAATTGTGAATCACAATCAGATAGATCAATGTCTTGTTATTACAATTGCAGTCGCAAATCATTGATAAGTTGCACACACCTCAAAAGAACTGGTAACCTATTCGCAAAAGGGAAGCTTCCTCTGTGGGAATTGTGTTGGGTAGAGTCAGTGGGTTTAGGGAGCTGCCACATTGCCTTCTACCACCAATGTGACCAAAAGCTGCAAACATTTTTTTAAGCTGCATTCATTCTCTTAAGGTACACAGAGTTCTTTAAACAAAAAATATGTTTTCTGCTCAGGATTGCAAACACAGTGATGGTGGTCTGCTGTTCCTCAAAGGCTAACTCCCCAAGGTTTGTAGCTTGTCACAGGAGGTCTTCAATAGCAACTTGCCAAATGAATAGTCATTAGTCAGGTATTTCTGTAACCCCCTGTGAATGGAAATGTTCAATTGATCCTATTAGTCCTCAGATCTCATCTCAATTCAGAGGCTGGTTGCATATAGTCAGTGTTGGACATGGCCTCCTTAGGGTAAATGACTCCAAAACTTTTAGCTTTTTCCTTCTAGTCTTTACTGACTATCTCTGCATAACCTTAGGAGACTGGGCACCTTCCCCTGTAAAGAGATACAAACAATACCCAGGGCAGGTACAGTACTGGCTAGTAGTGGGACGTAGCACTGCGTGTGCCACCCAAAGGGTAGCTGTCAACTCTATAACGGGTCTGCCATGGCAGGCCTGTGGGGTGTAATTGCCCCCTTGCCTCAGTAGTATCACTTATGCCTCAGCCAACCATGAGTGGGACATTCCAGATATTGCAGGCACCCCACAGAAAAGCTCTGATGGGCACCAAGGGAGTGGTAGGCAGAAGGCCAAATGTGGATGTTGCCTGCCCGTGTAGTGAGGAACACCCCAATGGGGCTTTCCCAGCCTCAGGGTTCGGCTCTCCCCATGGATATGCCTGGTGAGTTACCGAATCTCTGGACTGGCTTCAGGGCCCTCTGCACATCCTCACTGTCAAGGCTGTGGAGAGGTGTGTGCGCTTCCTACACAGATTAGGAAGAGGCACGAAGCACCATTCTGGAACATGGGCTGTTCTGGCATTGTAGACTGGGGTGTGCGCACCAGCCTTGATGATGTTTTGGATTCGTGTTCCTCCTGCCGTGGCAGGGTGGATGATGTACCCCGGCACCTATGGCACGTTGGATAGGTGCCAAGCCTGCATCGCAGGCTGATAAATGTATGCCTGCAGTCTTGGTGTTCTAACCTCCAGGTCAGGCCTTCCAGTGCAGGCCTGTGTCTGCATGCTTGCATCCATGGTGCTAGCGGTGAGATGCCCAGTACACCATTGCTGGCCGGGAGTGCACAACCATACCCATGATGCTGAGTGATACCGAGGAGGTGCTGAGTGATGCTGTGGTGTTGAGTCATACTGTGTTGGTGGTGCTGCACTCATGCTCAGATGGTGCTGAGCTAGTGCTCAATTGGTGCTAAGTGATGCTTAGTTGGTACTGTGCTGAGGAGATGCAGCGCTGATGCTGAGGTGGTGCTGTGCTGATGCTGAAATGGTGCTGCATTGGTGCTGAATTGCTGCAGAGGTGGGGCTGCACTGGTGGTGGTGCACTGATGCGGAGGTGTAGCAGTGCTGATGCTGATATGGTGCTGTGCTGATGTTGAGGTGGTGCTGTGCTGGTGCTGAGGTGGTGCTGCACCTGTGGTAAGGTGGTGCTGCCCTGGAGGTGGTTCTGTGCTGATGCTGAGCTGGTGCTGTACTGATGCTGTGGTCGTGATGTGGTGATGCTCAGGTGGTGCTGAGTGATACTGAGACAGTGCTGTGTGATGCTGAGGTGGTGCTGAGTGATGCTGAGGTGGTGCTGAATGATGCTGAGGTGGTGATGTTGTGCTGGTGCTCAGGTGATGCTGAGTGATGTTGAGTTGTTGCTGTGCTGAGGTGATACTGCGCTGATCCTGATATGGAGCTGTGCTGATATTCAAGTGGTGTTGCGCTGGTGCTGAGGTAGCGGTGAGCTGGTGCTGAGGTGGTGCTGCACTGGTGCTGAGGTGGTGCTGCACTGGTGCACTGATCTGGAGGTGGTGCTGTGCTGTTGCTGAGATGGTGCTATGCTGATGTTGAGGTGATGCTGTGCTGGTACTGAGTTAGTGCTGTGCTGGTGCTGAGGAGGTGCTGCACTCGTGGTGGTGTATTGATGAGGAGGTGGTGTTATGCTGATGCTGAGATGGTGCCGTGCTGGTGCTGGTGCTGAGGTGGTGCTGTTGTGGTGCTCAGGTGGTGCTGAGGGATAATGAGGTGGTACTGTGTGATGCTGAAGTGGTGCGTGTGTGATTGTCAGAGCACAAACATGAACATTACAACTTTGGATATACATATATGGATGTCATTGGCACTTTCGCTACCTCAAAATGAAGAGAAAAGAGAAGAAACAGAAGAAAACAGTTATGAATGGAATATTTTACAAATCAACATCACATTGCATTTGACACTGAAACAAATTATTATTAATAGAATGCATTTTGAATTGCTTTAATTGATGCACTGAAATCGTACATATGTTCATTAATTTATGTAAGAACATAATTGCAATTCACATTAGTTTAATCAAGGCATAAAAAGGCTTGATTTTCATACAAGCAAGTGCTCTGAAGGTACTTTGATGGCTTGGCAGTTCGGTCTGCACTGTTACCATGAGGCACAGGGTCAAGACTGATTTGCATATGGCCATGTCTGAACTGGGGTGGCTTGGTGAGAAAAATAACGATGGATTAAACCCAGATCTGTGACTGGGGGTGAATGTTTTGGAATTGTGCAACATTCCATCCATCATCTTGTGTGTTTTGCTGTTCACCCTATGTGGGAAGGGTATGCCCAGACGTGAGTTCCGTGCTCACTAAGCCATTGGAGTCAAGCTATCCTGGCTGAAGATGGCTGATAGCCAGAAACCGGTCCTAGGATGCTTGATTCCGGTCCAGGGAAGACATGGCTTGGTAGTTCGGGCTGGACTGTTCCCATGAGGCACAGGGTCAAGACTGATTTGCATATGGCCATGTCTGAACTGGGGTGGCTTGGTGAGCAAAATAACGATGGATTAAACCCAGATCTTTGACTGGGAGTGAATGTTTTGCCATTGTGCAACATTCCGTTCATCATCTTGTGTGTTTTACTTTCTTAAGACTAACTGACATGACAGAAAACACGTCAAATAATATATAACATTTGTTATGAAGACAGATTTTACTTCTGCCATAATACAGATTTGCATTAAACTAATGCATATAGCCAGGGCCACTGGAATTTTGTGGTAGAGGAGTGCCAAATTTTGCAGCATGGTTGCATAAATTATGCAGCAAGAAAAAGCCTTTTTTGTGGCATAATGCACCATATTTTGTATTAGCAATACTTATTTATTTTGTCATTTTTACACTTGCAATTCTGGACATTGGTTGATCCTCATTAGTATCAATTTAATATCCAAATACAGCAATAAGTGACAGAAAGGTGACCAGTCAACTTTAGCTAATGGTCTTCCACTGCATGACAACACTTGTTACTGCACGTTGAGTAACTTTTTAACTGTTCATTTGAGCTAGAAACACATTTTTTGGTTTAAATCTGCAGATTATGCAGCAGATGATGGATTATGAGGGAAAAGTGGCAGATCCATAATAATGCAAAAAACACTGCAGCCACGCAATGGCATAATTCCAGTGGCCCTATAAATAGTATAATTATTTCTATCCATGATCCAGCCAGGAAAGTTTCTTGTGTTGGGAAAGCGATTCCGTCGTCTGAGATGAAAACAATCCGGAGCAAAGAAAACGCGAACATCTCTCAATTTATTTTCTGGCCTTGAGTAGCATTTCAGTAAATATGGATATTTAATGCAGAAGAATAACAATAAATCATATACCACACCAGAGGGAAAATGTATTTGTATTTAATGGTTGCATTTGTGTATCTCCGGCTCGCCCATCACTTAAGGTTGTGTTTACAATGCTCATTTCAACTCACAGGCTCAGTAATTCGCCCATTTCCAAGCCTAGGCACATGTAATGTTTTTTTCCCTAGTCTCTCGCTCATTCCCCGCATACCACTAATATTCCCTCCCCGGGCTGGGAAGCATTGGATGTGGCAGGCTTTCACTGCGAAATATGCCCATCACCTTCCAGAGGAGCGTTGAGGGCGCCTGCCATTCCCCTGCCTTCCCCAGAGTCTACCCTCATTACATCAGCAGGCAGCAAACCAAAACATGCAAATCACGCCTTGAACAATACTATGGCCAGGTACGGCCGAATCCCCGAGCCCCTTAACTCCCGCCCTTGGATGATGGCCCCATTTCCCCGTGCCCAAATGACTCGCCTCCCAGCTTTAGCTGAGGAACACAACTTCGTTAACACAAAGATTTGGATTAAGGGTCGTAAACCCCGGCCGTATTTATTACAAACAATACTCAGACATTAATATATTTACATTATATACGCAATACGCAGAAAGTCCAGTCCGTTACATTGAGAGCTACTGTATTTCTGCCCAGCAGGCAGGGACGTGTGGGGCAATGGCTGAAGAAGACATTTGCCTAGGCCCCCCCATCTTCCAAGGAGCCCCTCACAAGGCATACGTGAAGTCCTAACATTCTGGAAGTTTTAAGGTTTCGTAATTGCTTAAGTGGTTAACGCTTATCAGTGCTTAATTTGTAAAATAACAAGTGGCTGTGTGCAAAATTGTTCTCAAACGTCATGAGGCTGGCACTAGAATATTGGGGTGTCAGATACCAAAGTTGCATTGTCTTTATTCCACCTCATGCCACCTTCACCCAGCACCAGACAAGTTCTGCCTCTTTACCCCATTCTTTTGTTCCTATTTTCTACCTTTATCACTGTTTTCCCCTCTTTTCTCCCTCCTTCTTTCTTCCTTTTGTGTTTTCTCTCTCTTGCTGTGGCTGAAAGTCTGATGAGGAAAATAAGTGCCCGTTCCCAAAAGTAAGTGCTTGTTGAGCCCACTTCCAACCACCTGCTAAAATTAAGCACTGACAAGACTCGCTGAAACAAACGCTGCAGTTTGTGTGAAGTAATAGTCTAATTTTATTCATCAGAGGAAAGCAACCTACACAAAGAAAAAAATGAACAAACAGATGGTATTTTCAGCAAAGCCAAACAGCATCTTCAGAGTGCACAAAATATTTCTGGAACTTTTCATGAACCAGACAACTTTATGTTATAATAGTAATGTAGGAGCTTGTCAGACAACTTCCATGTTAATATATTAGTGCCGAATTATCTTAGCAGCAGTTTGGGGTTACATAATGACTTTAAGGTAGCACTTTTCACCTTTTGTTGAAATTAAGTCTATACACATTATTAATATATTTGTCCCCATATTTGCAGGGGTAAGAAATATACATCTTCTAGAGTAGGGTAACTTTTTTAATTCTAGTTTTTGAAGAGAAAAACTGAAGAGAAAAAGTTTGATCGTTTCACACTTTTACCCCATGGTAAAAGTGTCTCGGACATGTGCAATATCTCCAGCCAATATTCACTTCTGCTGAGGTAGAAGAAAGAGGAAAAGGAAGGCAGAGCGGAAGTGAGAGAGTGTGTGTGTGTGACAGGGTACGAGAGGGTGACATGATAAGAGACAGAAAGAGTGAAAAAGAACGTGTGACAGTGTGAGCAAGGCAAAAAGAGCGAGGGAGAAAGAAAATGTGTGTGTGCACTGACTGAAACCAAAGCGCCAGAGTCATTGAAAGGTTGTCATTGGCCCCAAAGCAATCAAGGAAAAGTCTTCCCTTAATTCCTACTCCTTCTCACTGAGTAGAGAAATGTGGCAGTGATTTAAGTACAGTGGGTATTTCACACTCTGAGCCCCAGTGCCACTGCACCTGCTGCACTCTTAATAGCTACACACCTGCAAAGTACGGTAAAGTGCCAGGGCAGGAAAGTGGTCTCTCCAACAGGTAATTTTTGCAATTCAACGCTCTATTTTTTCTCTCTTAGTGAGAACTGAAGGCAATTATTTATTTATTTATTTTTATAGTTTTATATAGCACGAACATGACCCAAGTGGGTATCAGAGCGCTTTACAGAAGAGTTGAGATACCCAAAAGGCAGTGATATAAAGCAATAACAACTAATGTAATGATATAAGGCAAGACACAAAACCAAGACAGCTTTTACAGGCCCATATGTTCTCAGCCCTCCCTCAGCTGAGAAGTGCCACCATCCTTCAGGGCGTACTTCCTCATTTAGAGGTGGACATAAAGGAAAAAAACAGTTCTAGGAACACCTCCGCACTCCATTTACAGAGCAAAAGTGGAGAGTTTTAGTAGGCTCCTATTAATCGGTTATTTGTGAGCTTGTGATTGGTTTCACAGGGACTCACCCTACATCTTTGTTCTCACACCACTGCGAACAGAGCTTCACTTATGCTTTTTTTAAAATAATCCTAGAAAGTCGCACCAACAATGGCAGTAAGTGTGAAACTCACACCTGTCATATTTTCCAACAAATCAATAACTCCAAACTCTAGCTTGGCTGCGCGTGGAGGTAAGGTAAGGTGTCTTTGCTGCTATCACAAGGGGGAGTAAAGGAGGCTTCATTCACTGCATGGCCTCCTAGAAACACACAACCACAAAAGGACATGGTGAGAATTAACGTGAAAGAGTGGGGTCCTTTACTCCTCTCTCTCTCTACCCAAATTTGACTCTCCAAGGTGATTACTCCATCTCAGAATCTTAAAATAGTGTATGAGGTGTTCTCACCTACGTAATGTAGCAAACTTCATCATTGGCCACCTCATCCCAAACTGGTAAGATGGTACTACCAGGGCAGAATCAACCTCACAATTGTAGAGGGAGTTCTTAAAATATAATAATCTGAATAATATTACAGGATCCAGTCCTAATCTAAAAGTACCTTAAAGGTATAGCAGAAGGTTTACCTTTTTTAGGTGGTATCTCAGGTACAAATATAAATAATATAAAGTATAGTTAGTGGATGCTATTGCATGTCTCTGGTTTCCCAACATGTTTCTGCCTCTAATGAGCCATGAACTGGTCTCAGGCATTACTCACAAGATCCAGTTTTAGAGTTAGACAAAGAGGTGCCTCCACACACAGTCTGGCACTCAGCATTAAGTGTGGGCGGCCAGCTACGCTCCGTGCACGGAGTGCCGTCTCCTACGCATTTTGCGTAGCGGTGCGTAGCCGGCCGCCACCCGCCTCCCTCCCGCCCTCCCTAAATACATAAATAAAAGTATAAAAAGCTTTTAAAAACACTTACCTTGTCTGCCGCGTCCCCGGGGCTCCCTCTCGCCGTCCCGCGATTGGCGCCGCCATTTCGGATCCTAATGCGCATGCGCGGGCGGCCGCGCATGCGCATTTCTCATGAGGAATGCGCATGCGCGGCCGCCCGCGCATGCGCATTAGGATCCGAATCGGTGGCGGCGCGAATCGCGGGACGGCGAGAGGGAGCCCCGGGGACGCGGCAGACAAGGTAAGTGTTTTTAAAAGCTTTTTATACTTTTATTTATGTATTTAGGGAGGCGGGGGGCGCGGAGTGGGGCTACGCGGAGTGCGCGGGTGGGCGTAGTTGTGTGCCCACTTCGCGTAGCTCCGCGGAGCCCCACTCCGCACACTACGCCCAGGGTTACTCAGCATACAACTGGAATCATCAGGCTCTGAGAGGACCCCAAGGCCCTGGACCTGGACAGTGATGGCGGTAACACCATGGACAGCTGGAAAGTAAGGCCCCCTTATACCATGATGGACTAAAAATTTCGTCTGCAGCTGACACCCAGGACAATACGGGTTTCCACCTGGCCAGTCACGCTGGCTCAATTACAGCCCCTAAGGACCTGCTGATAGAATACTTGGACCTTTGTGTCCCAGCAGGAAGAGAGGAGCAGCAGAAGCAAGGCAAAGGAGAAAGTTAGTTCATGGAGTCAGTGAAGCTAAGTCTATGCAAAGCGCATTGTTTTTGAGGTGAGGAAGCTTGCTGAAAATACTTCTGGTGCCCAGAGTTAGCCACTAGGAGTAAAATGTGCAAAATATTGTTGTATTCTGCCCAATGGGGCTGGGAATATTCACCTTGAAAGATTTTGACCATTGACCCCATGCTCATAAAAGAGTGTGATTGGTTCTGCTGCTACTTCTTTAAATTACCCCAGGGTGGGCCAGTGCCTAGGGGTTGGCACATCTTAAATGAATAAAATATTTAGGGGGTCCCAGCATGAGGAGAAGAGGGGAAGCGCCGCAGCGCGCTCCTGTGTATCATTTCACCTGTCTGCTGCGTGGGGAGCCAGCTGGGGCGGATGGAAGAGCAATCGCCATGCTGGCCTCATACTGAAACAGAACCCAAGTGTCCAGTGGGCACGGGCACTTGGGAATTAAAAAGATTTAAAAGTAGAAAAAAGCAGAAAAAAGCCAAGCAGCTATGCCATGCAACAAAACAGCCGGTGATGCTTACTAAATATCCATGCTCCATGGAGAGGACGTGCTTTAATGCCCTGCAGGCCTTCACTTGCATTGAATGTTTTTCCTTGTGGTACCCCAAAGAGGGGCAGTGGCACCACCAACGTAATTTTAAGTGCTGCAAGGGCTGCAGGGAGTGTTGCAGCCCCATGAATAATTTCCCAACATTTTCCTATGTCTCCCAGGTCTGCAGACACAAGACCTTAGGTGGCTTTTTCACATTATTTCAGGGATTCCCGAGCTTGAGCGTTTTTCTCTATAGAAGTTAGTCTTATGACTACATTTTATGTTGCCTAAAAGTATAAAATAAATACTCCAACATGGCCTGTTGATTTTCTATGCTTTATTTAAAGTATATTGCTGACAATGATTTTTGGTAAACATTGGAATGCTTTTATTGACAATAAATTAAACATGTTACTCTTTCTAATGATATGATGGTGCCTTCTTAACATGTGATAATTGTTCCTATAATATGGTGACCCCCGATGACAAATCCAATAGCCTTGATTTATGTATTTATGTGGTGACCCCCTTAACAAAGGTAATAGGATTGTCTTGTTTTAATATGCTAACCCATGACAAAGCCAATAGGCTTTCTTTATATTATAATGCAGTGACCCATTGACAATACCAATCGGCTTGCCTTATTTTATAGGGTTGTGACCGTTGATAAACCCAATAGGCCTGCTTTATCTAAAATGATGCCCCCATACATTGTGATTTTCTATCTGGTATGGATGGTGGTAAACTTGATTTTGCAGGTAAAAAGTGATTTCAATATATCACCAAAGGTACAACATGGCTCTGCACTCAGATGTGGAGGTACATTTCCAATTAATGGCAATTAGTGTCCAAAGTCATTCCCAGATTGTTAGAATATAAGGCCCTGAATGTAAATATCAGCAAATAAACACAAATGAAATCAACATTGCGTCTCCCATATGAATCACGTTGCCAGTCATGTTACTGGAACCGGACATCACTCTGTTATATTTGGAGATACATATCCCGTTTACGTTTGAAATTACTTCTTTGCCACAGTAAGCCTGACATGATGTGCCTGGGGGTTCTTATCAGAGATACGCCAAGCCTTGAAGAAGTACTGTGTGGGACGAAATGCGCCACGTCGGCTGTCAATTGTGTGCTATGATTTTTTTTTACAGAAATTGGAATAAAAGAATAAAGAATAAAAGGAGATTATTTTTCCAGTAACAAGACTGGCAACGTGATTCCTTTGGGAGACGCAATGCTAATGTCATTTGTGTTTAATTGTTGATATTTACATTCAGTTAAACACAAAGAAAGGGTCCCAGGGGAATGTTTTAAGACCCCGACTGCTAAACCCCCGACTCGAAATTACACCAACAATAGTTAGCAGTGAGTCTAAGCAAAAACCTATCCAAGCATGTACCCAAACCAAAATAGAAAATAGAAAGAGGGAAAAGTCAACTATGGGAACGAGTTCCCATCAGTCCACCATCGAGACCGCCCTTCATCATCTGGGATCTCTTGTACAAATCAAGATTACCTGGGAAACCACTAATGACCCGGCAGGTGATGTAACCAAGTCAGTGGATACCCCAAATAATATGCCACAGATGTGAATTTGGTATGACTAGTGGGGAACTGAATAGCAGTGCTTAAGAAAAGTGTAAGTGAAAAAAGAAGAGAAAAAGACTCTAAAATTAGGTCGTGATCGGGGAAAAAAACTTTAATATGCACCCTCACACTCCTAAATCAATAAAAAACAGTGTGATTAGTAGTGTAACAAATAACTACCAAAAGAGATGTAAGGTCGACATGTTTCTGCAGTTATTTGGGGCCTATAGGTCACCAGCTGCTTCTTCAGGACCATTAGAGCTACTGCTAAGTAAGATTTAAAACCATATCACCTGAAAAGTGTGTATATGCTAGTCTTCCCATCCTGGACAGAAAAGAAGAAAATATATATGGGTACATGGGGAAGGAACAATGTAAAATTAAACAATCAATAACAAGCATAATTATGCCTACGTTATAGTGTTATTTTAATGATACTTCACAGGCCATTGAAATTATAGACCCATGTTCAGACAATCATAGTTTATCAAAATTCATAAGTTTTGGATTCACTCACCCATTCGTTGGGAAGGTAAAGCCCCACCTCACCTGGCACCAGCTCAGGTAGTGGGTGCACCGCACTACAGAAAAAATGAAAATAAGATTTGCAGGTAGGTATATATTACTGATCTCACCTCTCATCCAACCAGTCTGTCACACGCCCCACAGGCGCTGAATTCTCTTACTAAAATCACACAAAGCCATTTGTTTTAGAGGCGCGATCTAATCATATACTCCAATTACGGGGATATATAGATATTTAAACGCCGTAGCACCTCGTAAAACGATAAATATTTGTAAATGAATGAAAGTATCTTTTTCCGGGCACATTATTTATTACCAGGCACAATAGACGTAGGGATCTCATATTGAAAGAGTTTTTTAATCACTCGTATTACTGGCAACATTTATTTGATATTAGCTAGTTAGGGCCGCCATACTAATATCTACAGCATATTAATGCGTCTTCAAAGTGACATCCAGGGGATGTCTTCATTCAACCCTGTTTTATCAGTTTTGAGTCCGAAGACCCATTTTTGTTCACACTTGAACAGGAATCTAGAGACATCAGGCGTGCCAGCAGGAATCCCTGGTTCATCCAGTACTGTCCAGAATATGTCAGAGGGCTGATGACCTACTTGCAAAAAGTGATTTGTCAGCTTTGTTGCTTGTTTACAGCAACGAATCGAACTCTTATGCTCTGAGATTCTCAGCTTAATCTTTCTTGTAGTCATCCCTACGTAGTTCAACTTACAGGGGCATGTGATCAAGTAAATTAAGTTGGAACTGTTACAGTTCGTGAACCGTCTCAATTGCCAAGGCCTGTCTGTGCCTATATCGATGGTGAGTGTTTTGGATGTTTGCGAACAAGCCGCGAGTGATTAAAAAACTCTTTCAATATGAGATCCCTACGTCTATTGTGCCTGGTAATAAATAATGTGCCCGGAAAAAGATACCAGTAGGGGATTTGAACCCCGGTCCCTTTGTGGTATCTGTTTGGACTACATCTCCCGGCATCATTTTGTTTATTTTGTTTTGGATGTCAGTACGACGGTTCAAACCGGCTCATACCGAACAAACTTCGCCGACAAATACGAGTGATTTAATATGAAACCCCCATGTCTAATGAGCTTGTAAATAAAATAGTGTGCTTGAACATATGACACGATACGGGGATTCGACTCTCGGTCCCTTCGTGGTATCAATAGGGACTACATCTCCTGGCACCCAAAATGCGTTATGACGCGATCATGTGCTGCGCACGTAACACACGCCCAGTGCGGAAGTGAGAAACGCATTAATCCCCCGTCGGTACACCGAGTCGGTTCCTCCCTACGAAAGAGCTTCAGAGGGAAGACCGGTGTACCAACGGAGAGGTAAGCGTGTGATCTAAATGGCTGTGGAATATTTATCGTTTTACGAGGTGCTACGGCGTTTAAATATCTATATATCCCCGTAATTGGAGTATATGATTAGATCGCGCCTCTAAAACAAATGGCTTTGTGTGATTTTAGTAAGAGAATTCAGCGCCTGTGGGGCGTGTGACAGACTGGTTGGATGAGAGGTGAGATCAGTAATATATACCTACCTGCAAATCTTTTTTTCATTTTTTCTGTAGTGCGGTGCACCCACTACGTGAGCTGGTGCCAGGTGAGGTGGGGCTTTACCTTCCCAACAAATGGGTGAGTGAATCCAAAACTTATGAATTTTGATAAACTATGATTGTCTGAACATGGGTCTATAATTTCAATGGCCTGTGAAGTATCATTAAAATAACACTATAACGTAGGCATAAGTATGCTTGTTATTGATTGTTTAATTTTACATTGTTCCTTCCCCATGTACCCATATATATTTTCTTATTTTCTGTCCAGGATGGGAAGACGAGCATATACACACTTTTCAGGTGATATGGTTTTAAATCTTACTTAGCAGTAGCTCTAATGGTCCTGAAGAAGCAGCCTGTGACCTATAGGCCCCAAATAACTGCAGAAACATGTCGACCTTACATCTCTTTTGGTAGTTATTTGTTACACTACTAATCGCACTGTTTTTTATTGATTTAGGAGTGTGAGGGTGCATATTAAAGTTTTTTTCCCCGATCACGACCTAATTTTAGAGTCTTTTTCTCTTCTTTTTTCACTTACACTTTTCTTAAGCACTGCTATTCAGTTCCCCACTAGTCATACCAAATTCACATCTGTGGCATATTATTTGGGGTATCCACTGACTTGGTTACATCACCTGCCGGGTCATTAGTGGTTTCCCTGGTAATCTTGATTTGTACAAGAGATCCCAGATGATGAAGGGCGGTCTCGATGGTGGACTGATGGGAACTCGTTCCAATAGTTGACTTTTACCTCTTTCTATTTTCTATTTTGGTTTGGGTACATGCTTGGATAGGTTTTTGCTTAGACTCACTGCTAATTATTGTTGGTGTATTTACATTCAGTGCCTTATATTCTACCAATCTGGGAATGACGTTGGACACTAATTTCCATTAATTAGAAATATACCTCAACCTTTGAGTGCCTGGCCGTGTTGTGTCTTTTTGTTTTGGGATTTCATCCCCATCATTGGGGACGTAGGAGGGTCACGTCCCTGGCTCATTGCCCCACGCCCTCGATCTAATTGCCATTACACCAGGCTAACTGGTGCAGGCTTGTAGTGCCTTGACCTTTCTTTGTGTTTTTGTATATCATCTAAAGTAATTCAATCTGCCTGATGTATATATTTGTAAATGAATGTGCTGTATTTAGTAGTGTGTGTGTAATAAATGCACTTTTTCTCTTTTTCATAGAAAAAGCACTGACTGGACATCATTTATTGGGTATTATTATTGTGTCCCAGTGGATGACAAACACTAGCCCACACCACCTCCCCTGAGTAGCCCTTGGACTTCTCTTCTTCGCTACCCTGAAAGAGTCAAAAGCTACAATGGATTGCTTGGGTCCCAGTGCGGAGATAACTTTAGACCTATTACTTGTTCAGGCCTCGCATCCTGCACAACTAATAAACCAATTTCTAACAGACTCTCTTCCACTTTCTATGTCTGCCTGTACTTGTTTGGCCTAGTTCTCTCAACCTCATCTCACTATCTCACTTCATCTCCTTCTTTCACTTCTCCATTTTCATTTCAACTCCCCATATCTTTCCTCCATACCTCACCTCTCTCAACGCCATCTCTCTTGACCTCACCTTACTCTACCTCATCACTCTCTATCTCACCTCTCTCTCTTCTTGTCTCCTGCCTCCTTCCATGTCTTTTATACTGGGCTTGAGTTCACCATCTAGTCAAAAAATAGTATGCATAGACAGAGAAGAGAAGGAGAAGCAAGGGAGAGGGAATTTAGGAGATATTAATATTTCCTAAATCTATTAACTATTCCAATTACCAAATTTCCTTTGATGAAATGGAAAAAAGCATGTGAGTAGTAGTTTGTTTTTCCTCAGGCAGCAAGAATGCCATGCATATTGTTTCCCCCTCTGTATTTAAATAGTGTGAAATGTAACTTGTGCTCATGTTAAACTCTCCCATACTGTAGGAGATAGAGTTTCCGCTATGTAAAAACCGGGAAAAGAAACATATCCTATCCTATGTATGCCTCTCTATTTTCGAGCGACACCAGCCCCCACTGGCCAAGAGTACTATCTTTACTGACATGAGACTTCTGTGCATGTCCTGCGTTGTTGGCGTTAGTGACGGTGGCACCATACCAAGATCTTTGCTGATTAATGATTCTGAACAGATCTTATCTGTGTTGCAGCAGTGTGGCCCACTCATGTGAAGATCATCTTGGATGAGACACCCAGACCCTTGCTCTGAGATGTAGTGCATATGTCAAATAAGTGTGAGTAAAGAATGTAGGGCAGCAAGACTCTGTGTTAATATAAGAGTCTTATAGTTGGGACCAGTGAGAACTATTGTGGATAGGCCCTAGTTTGAATTGGCACAGGATGCAGGATGGGGTACAGCTTCCTCTGCTCAGTGAACGTATATTGCCTACATTTGTGGGGCTGAAGGGAGGAGAAATAGACACTGAAGTGAGGAATGATTGTCACAGGTCCATGCTTATAAATTGTGCAAGGACATTTTTCATGGAGATTTCTCATTAGTCTTTGCTGAACACTGCCATTTGATAGAAGGTAGCATAATGAGGGAGAGCCCACATATACTATTGTTAAATGTGAGTATGTTTCTGGTCAGGGCTGGTATTCTTGCCTTTCCCCAATTGCCATTTCATTGCTACTTCAGAAAGACTGATGACAGTCAGGCGCAGAGTCTTCACACTCCGCATGTTTTGAGATACACCTGCGTGGAGCCAGTATCAGCATCACTCCCTACTAGGAGACCTGTCACGTTGCACAAAAGCTGTGTCTGCATAGCAGCCAGAAAAAGACATCTGTGAGGAAAATTCCCAAAAAGGATCCCCTGTCTGAAAAAATCAGTAAAAAGGTGGAATGCATATCTTTCTACTCTGCACCAGTTCCTTGTTCTTCTTGATCCAGGAAGGGAGTGCTCTGCAAAAAGCTGCGGTGATCCAGGGCTGGTGTCTGCATGACAGCCAGTATCCCAGGGATGAGCTTAATTTATCACACTTTGTGTCTGTCCAATGCCTACAAGCTGTATGTTCAGGGAGTGAAGGTGAGTACCTGGCCAGGCAACAGAAACGACTGACCAGGAAGAGAAGCCCAGCTCTGGTCAAACTATGTGTAGTACCCAGCAAAACCAACTGACAAAACACCGATGGTACAACCATAAAGAGGATGCACCAAGTCTGTGCATTGAGTCATGTCCAAACTGTAAGAAACTGGGTTATTGATTGAGAGAGTTGAGAGCCCCATTCAAATAATAAACATAATCCTTGTCACCGTGAACCACAAAAGTCACTAAATAAACCTGAGCTTAACCCTCAGGTAGCTTGGAACTTACCTTAGAGGTAATTTGTAAAATATTTATGCAGCACACAAACGGTAGACAAGTAAAGAATACCTTTATTTCGGTTCAAAGAACCATAAAAGTTTCATAGTATTAAAAGTTTTACAATTCATTCAACTTCAACATAGAAAAAGTAAAAACAACATATTTACCCCCTTATAAAAGACAGCAAGATTAACAATATCATTCCCTCGACATTCAAACAGTTATTAAGTGGATCAGATCGGGTTAAAGTCACAACTTCAGTCTGACCATGACGGAGCACAGGTCAGACACAGGGACTAGGTTAATCCTCATGAAGATTTTACTTTTACATAGTCCAAGTCAACATGAGAACCCTCAGCCAGAGCTCTTCATTATCAAGGGCCACAAGGAGTTCATTGTTGGTATAAAGAGCAGGTCACCGCTGGAGTTTCTCGTTGGTGGGAGACATGGGTGGTCGCTGTTTTTGCGAAGAGCAGGTGTCTGTATGAATTTGTCATTGGATTTAGACACACCGGTTATTGCTGACGTGAAAAGGCTTCTCTCGTTTGTGAAGAGCCCAAGACATCTGGATTTTCCCCTGTAGTTGCAGTGTTTGGTAGGAGAAGTGCACTCTGATGCAAGCCAAGGTGGCACCTCAATGGTGGGGCACCTCTTGGGGATTAGAACTCCCCCCGCAGAAGTCAGCACAAGGATTCAGGCAAGTCCAAGTGGTGCTAGTCAGCTGGGCAGTTGCCAGGGAGGCCTCTAGAAGCTTATTATGTCCATGTAGCTCAAACATACAGCAGATGAAGAGATTAATCTTTATTTAGAATCTTCCACACTGGCCTAGGAGTTTTCAGATGAGAGGTTCTGAGGCTGCCAATATTACATCCAGTGCCAGCCTGTCTGTGGAGGTCCCTCTCTTGGTCTGTTCCTAAACTGGTTCTAGCTAGCTATGCCCCTTCCCCTGGGTTTGGTGTCAAACTGTCCAGGGTAACAAATGGAAGCAGGCCCAGTTGTCAGCTGCATTTGCCAGTTATGTAACATGATTTTTGTGAATAAATGTTGCTTGATCTAATCTACTCATAAGTGTGTTATTAACAAGTATAGCTAACGGTGTGAAAATTATTAACATGGGTGATTGAAATGATTAACGTGAAATACGTGTAAGAAGGACGCAACACATTTAGTTATCAAATGTTGCAAAGAATTAGTGTGCAGAAAAACAATGACAACATGGGTTTTTATGAAAATACACATGTAATTTGAATTAGAAACTTAATAAAGTGAAATTAAGAAAAGAGGGATAATGAAAAATGTTTACAGAGGACGTTTCATGATTAGGTTTTTCTTTTCTCATAACAAGAAAACATTGATTATTAATAGAAATTAGATTATACTTATGAGATTAAATAGAATAATGAAGCTTTGAAATACTGATTTTCCTATGTATTTTCTCATTTTCATAACAAGTAGTATGTTTTATTCTTCATTATTTTAAACATGTTGATGTATTTGTTTAAACTGTGCACAAAGCATATCACTAGGGTTTCCTTCCTATGGTTGGAGTATTTCTTTCTATAAATAATTGTGTCGACTATGTTGCAAGCTGATGTCGAAGCGAGCACGAGGACATGGAGAAATGACAATTTGTTTTCCTGCTTCCGAAGAGCGATGATGACATCTAGTTTAACAACAGACTGGTTTATAAAGTTCCAGATGAACTACCTTGGAAGATGATCACCTCATACACTTAGCCAATTAAAATGAGAAGAACTAAGAAACTGAAACATTTAGGGGTTGGATTTACGAACATTTTGGAGTATAACTATCTTGTAGGAAATGAACATGTCAGTAGCTGTTACTATGAGAAGAAAGCTTTGTTGCTATACTCTCTATGCTACTCTGGCTGACTATTATCCTTGCAATTCCTGAGCGAGACTATCCTGAATACCTTGCACTTCATCGGCGGGTGATGTTGCTCAAGCTATACCATTTCGGCCGAAGGGTCTGCTACATCTGACTATTGCACTCTGTGCATTAGTTTTCATTGATCTAGGTTTGTAGGAAATCTGAATTGCATACTGTTATTGCAATGAATTATCTCTTTTCTCTATCACTCTCCCTCTAACTCACCTGTTATTGATTTGATGATGTATTTGTCATGAACTGTGTTTTTGTTATTGTGAATTTACCTGTAACGACAAAATAATGAAGAATTATGTCCTTTGTGTATTGACCATTCATGTTTTGAAATATTTAGATAGAAGTAACTTGATACGTATTCAGAGTTTGTCTTTATTAATGAGTTATTTGACATAATGTACATTGTGACATTAGTTGTAGGACAGGCTTTTCCTTCATTATAATTCCTTATGAAGGAAATAGCATCTGTCTCTTATTATCGAGTCCCTATTAGCTCTACCAAAGATCTATCGGAGGACCTGATATATGGAAGTGGTTATTGAGTGTATATGGGCCCAAACTCTTAGTTATAGAAAAGTTTCTGATCACATTAAATTAGGGATATACATTTTACACTGCTTCCGCTGGATCACCAGTGACAGAGCAGGCAGCTTCAGAAGTTAGGAAGGGGATGGTCACAGTTCTCAGCTACTCTTTGAAGTTCAGAAAGGGCTGAGTGCAATCCCTCGGCCATCATGCTCAGGAGAGGAATACCCTTTGCTACACATAGGCCATTTTGTTCCCTGTCTGGAAGGAATACACATCATCCCACAGGATAGACATGTGACCCTGGCAACTGGCAGAAAGGCACATTTGGTTTAGACAGAAAAATGTCACCTCCATAAAAGTGGTATTCTGAGAATAGATACTTTAAACGTGACTTTACCATTAAAGAGGATAATAAATTACAATTCAAATTAGTGTACAAAGTATGTTTCTATCTTCTCCCAAACTAAAGGTATCACTTACTAGATGTTCTAAGGTATTAGTCTATGTGAAAGCAGCTTTGCTACAGTGAAAAACGACTTTAGACATTTTTCACTGTCAGGACATATAAAACTTAAGTACACATACCCTACATTTTAAATGAGTCTTTAAGGCCTACCTTAGGGGTGACATTTAGGATTAAAAAGGAAGGTTTATGCCGGACAAAAGGTTTATTTTGCCGGGTCAAAGTGGCAGTTTAAAACTGCACTATAGACTGCAGTGGCAGGCCAGTGACATGTTTACTGTGCTACTTTACTGTGTGGCACAATGAGTCTTGCAACCTACTTTTAGCATTTAATTGACAGGCCCTGGGAACATGTAGAACCATTTACAAGGGACTTATAAGTACATTAAATGTGACAATTAGGTGTATACCAGTTTTATTATGTTTAAGGGAGAGGGCACAAGCCCTTTACCACTGGTTAGCAGGAGTAAAGTGCACAGAGTGCCAAATCAGGCAAAAATACATTCAGCAAAAGCAGGGTATTGTAGGCAAAATGTCTGGGACAATACCAGGCCAAAGATGTCAGGTCTAACATAAGTGAACATGTAAATTGGGACCTGAAAACAAAAAATTGAGAGACTGTATCTTGGACTCGTGAAGCTAATCCTACCCGTAGGAGAATAATATTTGCCAGAATGGACTCTTTAGCTCAAGATCTGAATGAACTGGCTTATGGGTTACTTCACAATATAGTTGCTTACACATCTTAGTACTAAGCTTATACCTGTGCCATAATATTGTATTGGACTGTGTACCTTTAATAATACAGTGTAGATGCTAGTGAACACATAGGGGCTGGTTTAGGTGACTGTAGACTGTGTAGGACTTGTTTAGAGGCCGTGGATGGGCTCAAAGAACCTTGAGGTTGAATCGGCATTAGTGTAGTATTTCATTTTACTGTTACATTAAAGTACTTCACTTTTTAATAAGACAATCACTGGGCTGGACAGTGAGTTATTGTGTCTGTTGCTTGACTGTTTGAGCTCAGGGCATCAGCACCCACACTACCTCCCTGAGAAGCATTTGACTTCTTACAATGGCTACTCTGAATAGTTAGAGCAAAATGGTTGTAGTTTGCCCAATTTGTAGTTCCATTGCAGGATGTGCCTCTGGATACCATAGGCAAACAACCCCGACCACTATACTCGTGGCCCATTATCCCCGTGCAAAAAGAACAAATGATTGATGGAATGCTGAACAAAGAACGAACCCTGGGTGTAGTACTTCGCTACGCCCACGGAGTGGGCGTAGTGTTGCCTACTTCACCATTTGCAAAGTAGGAGAAGCAGGCAACACTACGCCCACTCCGTGGGCGTAGCGAAGTTTCCCACCACCCGCCTCCCTCCCGCCCTCCCTAAATACTTAAATAACGTTTTTAAAAAGAATAAGAACCACCTATCTTGTCGGCTGCGTCCCCGGGGCTCCCTCTCGTAAGCGCACCGCCGTCTCGGACACTAACGCGCATGCGTGGCCGCCCGCGCATGCGCATTTCTCACGAGAAATGCGCATGCGCGGGCGGCCGCGCATGCGCATTAGTATCCAAGATGGCGGCGCGATTACGAGAGGGAGCCCTGGAGACGCAGCCGACAAGGTAAGTGGTTTTTATTCTTTTTAAAACGTTATTTAAGTATTTAGGGAGGGCGGGAGGGAGGCGGTTAGTATTTAGGGAGGGCGGGAGGGAGGTGGGTGGCGCATAGTGGGGCTACGCGAAGTGCGTAGGTGGACGTCGTTTCTTGCCCACTTTGCGTAGCTTCGCGTAGCCCCACTATGCCTACTACGCCCAGGGTTACAAAGAACCCCTGAAACCGGCACCAGGATGCTTGTTTCAGTCCAGTGAGGACATGGCCTCGCAGTTCGGACTGGACTATTCCCATAGGAATCAGGGTCAAACCTGATTTACATAAGGTTGGGTTCAAACTATAATGGCATGGGGAGCAAACATCAATGGCTTTATGCCTAGATTTCTGTACTGGGGTGCATGTATGACATTGTTCTGCATTCTGTCCATCAATTGTTCTTTTTGCATTTGTCACTCTGAGTGGGATGGATATGCCAGACGCGGGTCATGTGCTCTTCATGCCGCTGGAGTCAAGCTAGCCTGGCTGATGAGTGGTGAAAGCCCTAAACCGGTCCCAGGATGCTTGCTTCCAGTACAGAGAGGACCTGGCCTGGCAATTCGGGCTGGACTGTTCCCATAGGGATCAGGGTCAAGACTCATTTGCATATAATTGGGTTCAATTGGAATAGCTTGGGGGGGAAAAATGGATTTAGGCCCAGATCTCTATACGGGGGTGAATGTATGACTTTGTTCTACATTTTATCCATCGATTGTTCCTTTTGCATTTGTCACCCCGAGTGGGATTGTATACCCAGACGTGGGTCCCATGCTCTCCATGCCACTAGAGTCAAGCTAGCCTGGCTGATGTGAGTTGAAACCCAGAAACCGGTCCCAGGATGCTTGTTTCCAGTCCAGGGAGGACCTGGCCTGGCAGCTTGGGCTGGACTGTTCCCATAGGGATCAGGGTCAAAACTGATTTGCAAATGGTTGAGTTCAAACTGGAATGGCATGGCGAGCAAAGAAACAATGAATTTAGGCCCATATCCCTGTACTGGGGTGAATGTATGACATTGTACAGAATGAATGAATGAATGAATGAATGAATGAATGAATGAATGGATGGATGGATGGATGAAATACTTTTATAGAGCGCACAATACCCGAAGGAGTGGGATGGGTATGCCCAGACGTGGGTCCCGTGCTCTCCATGCCGCTGGAGTCAAGCTAGCCTGCCTGATGAGGGGTGAGAACTCGAAAACCGTCCCAGTATGCTTGTTTCCAGTCCATGGAGGACCTGGCCTGGCAATTCAGACTGGGCTGTTCCCATAGGGATCAGAGTCAAGACTGATTTGCATATGGTTGGGTTCAAACTGGAAAGCATGGGGAGCAATAAAATTATGGACTTAGTCCTAGATCTCTGTACTAGGGTAAATGAATGAAATTGTTTTGCATTCTGTCCATCAATTCTTCTTTTTGCATTTGTCATCCGAGTGGGATGGGTATGCCCAGACGTGGGTTCCGTGTTCTCCATGCCGCTGGAGTCAAGCTAGCCTGGCTGATGAGGGGTGAAACTCCAAAATCAGTCCCAGGATGCTTGTTTCCAGTCCAGTGAGGACCTGGCCTGGCAGCTCAGGCTGGACTGGTCCCATAGGGATGAATGAATGAATGAATTAAAGGTTTTTTTGTATAGCGCAGCGTTCACTCCAAAGAGCATCTTGGCGCTTAGCTGAAAGAAAAGAGACAACTGGTGATATATTACAGAGGACGGGGTGATGAGGGAGAAACTTTAAATCAAAGATAGCGCTAAGTGGGGCGTGGCTTGGAGGGCGAAGATGGCGGTCGCAGCTTAGAGGAGCTCCCGCCGGCCCAAACATAATCTGTTTACTTATCCTGGCCCCCGAGCCCGCTAACTGCCCTGCCTGTGCGGTGAGGGTTCCTGGTGGCACCCAGATCTCTCCGGTGTGCCGACTCGCTCCCTTTGCCACTTCGGTGACCCAAGATCATCCGCTGCGAGGTGCGGCCTGGAGTCCGCGGGCGGAGCCGGGACCTCGATTTTCGGGGTCGGTAGCCGACGGCCGGTGGTCGGGCCGGTCGGGCGACCTCCTGGCCGGGGACAGCGGCACCGGAGCTCAGAGGAACCACTGTGGGGCCCTGTGGAGCGGCCTAGAGCATCGAGGCGACCCCAAGACGGCGCGAAGGTTTCGCGACCCCGGGCTGGCCCGGGCCCAGGTTGCGGTGTGTCGCCGCGGATCACCCCTGGTGTTGGTGGGGCAGCTGCAGTGCCCGGAGGCCGCTGGACACGTGCAGGGGGAGCCCGGAGAGGTGGATCACAGCTGGAGCCCGATTGCCCGGTGGGCTAGACTTTGCTGGTGGCATGAGCCCTGAGGCGTGCTTCCCTTTGCCTGGACCCGGGGCTGCCTGGAACCGTTAGCGCGACGGGGGACATCTCTGCTGGATTCTGCTTCGGACCCTGGGGACATCGGTGGGGGACTGCGGCCTGCCTGGCCCTGGAGACGCCGGGGCCTCGAGTTTCTCGATCCCCGCCCGGCTACATCTTCATTGACTCCTGGACAGAGAAGCGAGCACTGTGCAGCCAGGGGTGCTGGGGAGTCGAGCGCCACTTCCAGATTGGAGAGCTGGGACTGCTGTAGCTGTACTGGATGGAGCGGTGGCTCGGCGATATATAGTGCTGTCCGGAGGGGCCCTTCTCCGCGCCTGGAGAGACACACCTGCTGCCCTGGTAGTGACCGGGAGCTGATCCGAGGATAGCCCACGACGAATTGTGAGTGCCCCCCCTCCCCCCCTCCACGCTAGTGTGCCTGCTTGTGAGGTGCAGTGAAGAGACTTGTGGCCCGAGGGATGGTCTGCGCTATTCAGCCGGAGGAGCTGGGTGCCTGCCCTACATATGCTGTACTGGGACCCGAGCGGGGTCTGGGGGGGCCTGGAGGACCGGCGTAACTTGGCTTCCCTGTGATTCAGGACTATACTGTGCGCGCCCTGGTTCGCAGGTCTTGGTGGAGGTCCGGACCTAGACCTTGGAGACCCTGAGCAAGAGAAGAGACAGCTCTATTTTGCACGTCTGGTGGGGACAGACGTATTCTGCCGGGGCTTGCCGCCAGGAGCTTAGCTGTGTTGCCCAGTATCTAGGGGTGCTCGCTGGAGACGGCTTCCGGGCTGTGCTTGTGGTCACCTTGGGCCCCCCGAGTGGGATCTACTGTTGGGTTGCAGTGGGGGAAGGGCCTACCGTAGGTGCGGAGCAGCCTGCTCAATTCCTGCTAACCATGACGAGAGGTGGGGGTGGCGCTGGTTCCACCAAGCAAGGACCGATCGATAAATTCACTGGGCCCGGTGGGGGATCCGGGGCCTCGGGGGGCGGCCAGGGCACGGGTCCTGATAACGCGGCTCTGATGGCCGCCATTACGCAATCCAGAGACACGCTTGATGCCAAGATAGGTGCGGTTGGAGCCGATGTTATGCTACTGCGTCAGGACCTCCGTAATGCTGTTGCTCGCATCACAGAAACCGAAACCCGGATTACGGGGGTGGAAGATGATGTAGTTACCCTGAAGAAGAAGGTGGAGGACATGGCCAGGATCCAAAAGGGGCTGGCACTTCGCGTCGAGGATGCGGAAGGGCGAGCGCGCAGGAACTATCTGCGCTTCGTGGGCTTTCCAGAGGACTGCGAGAAGGGGCCCATGGATGCGTTCCTGACGCAGTGGTTGGAGAGCTGGCTTCCCCCGGGCGTCCTGTCGCGCTGCTTTGTAGTGGAGCGCGCTCATAGGGCCCTGATGCAGAAACCGCCGGTGTGAGAGAGGCCGCGTCCGGTCATTGCTAAAATCCTCAACTTCCACGACAGAGACACTATACTCCGGGAAGCGAGGGCCAAGGAGACTTTGCTGTTCGACGGTCACAGGATTATGATTTTCCCAGACTATACTAAGCTGGTGCAACAGCAACGCCGATCCTTCCAGGATGCGAAGGCCAAATTGCGTGGTCTGAAAATTCAATATTCACTGTTGTACCCGGCTCGTCTCCGAGTTGTCTTTCAATCCAAGACCCACTTTTTTGATACCCCAGAGGCAGTGTTTAGTTGGACTGATGAGACGGTCAGGATCCGACCGAATGCCCAGCCGGGCTTGAACCCCGGCTCTTCGCGTGGGTCGTCGCAGGAGAGGAGTGGATCTTCCATCAGGGGTAAAAGACACAGGAAATCTCGTTCACGGCGACGCTCCCGATCCGGGGGTGGCCCTCTGGATGGTGCACAGTCTGACACTACTCAATCCGAGACTGGAAATTGAAGGCCGTGAAACCTCTTTCTTGCTTCCCTGGCAACTCTTCGTCACTGGTCTCTGCAGGTGGCCCTGAGTGGTTGCCACACTGATCGCTGGCCTGGCACCTGGTGTGGTGAGATCTGGGACATGGCTTGACACAGGAGAGGCGTTCTGAGAGTTGTAAGACTGCCTCGCTCTGTTTGAGCGGTGGGACACAAGTGGTTCAATGGGGCTCGGGGTACTGACCCATGGGTGGCCTAGTCCTCTCACGTTCGAGGAGGGGCCCTAAGGGGAGGTACTGTTAGTTGGGGAGAGTAGTGGGATCCATTGGTATGGGTGGCTTTGGGCGCTCTGTTTTGGGCATGAAGCTCCTCATGCCGCGACAGATACTTCAGTGTTCCATGAGGTATAGGGGTGGGGGAGGGGGGATAGGCGTTGGGTTGGGTAGTTGGGGGCGTTGTGTTGGTGGGCAGGGAGGGGGGGTAAGGGGAGGTTTGACGGGGATGCACGTGATTTTTGCTGCAATGATTTACGTAGTACAAGGCGCTTGGGCTGGGTCCTGGGGTTTTCAGAGACTTTCCCATCGAGACTATGGGTGATTTCCCGGAAAAGGCGCTGGCTAGTGGTTCCATGCGAATCCTAAGTTGGAATGTCAGGGGAATGCTGGACAAAATTAAGCGTGGGGCAGTGCTGCGCTGGGGTAAGAGGGACTCAGCGGATGTCATGCTATTACAGGAGACGCATATGTTGGGGACGAAGGTACTGAGTCTACAACGGTTTGGTTATACCCAGGTGTTTCATGCAGGTTTTACCAGGGGATCGAGGGGGGTAGCCATCCTCATTCATCGACGATTGTCATATACTCATGAACGTCATTGGCTTGATCCCCAGGGTCGATATGTGTTTGTTAAGGGTATGATTGGTGCGGAACCTGTGGTGTTTGGCAGTGTGTATGCTCCCCCACCTCTACAATGGTCTCTGGCAGAGTGTCTGTTTGATTTGTGGGCTGAGATCCCGGATTGCTTGGCTGTGATAGGTGGCGACTGGAACGATGTGGTGGATGTGGGCCTGGACAGAAAGAGATTACAAGGAGCCATGGGGGCAACCTCCCCTACACGTCTGAAGGCAATGATTGATGGGTTGGGCTGGGTGGACGTCTGGAGACATTTGCATGTCAGGACGCGTGAATACACGTATGTGTCTGCTGTGCATGGCTCCTTCTCCCGGCTGGACTGTGTGTTTGTCCCTGGGGCCTTCCTCGATAGGGTGAAGCAGGCCGTGATTCAGCCTAGTGGGCTGTCAGACCACTCCCCGGTCGTGGTAAGGATCGGGCTGCGCAAGTCGCACCAGCCGTTCCGGTGGCGGATGTCCTCGTGGCATCTCCAGCAGGCGGGTTATACGACATACATGCGCGGAGCGATTGCCCAATACTGGCAGGAGAACTTGACAGAGGGAGTGGATAGTATGACGGTCTGGGAGGCCATGAAGCCCACGTTGAGGGGCGTGGATATCGCCTGGTGCACTGCTGCCCGTCGAAGACGTCAGGAGGCCGCGGTGGCAGCGGCGGCTAAGGTGGGAGAACTGGAGAATCGGTGTCGGGAGGACGATGGCAATGTAGCGCTAAGACTGCTCCTGCAGGCGCAGCAATCCTACGCCTCGGTCCTACTGGACGAAGCTCGACAAGCCTGGCTGGCCACGCGGAGCAGGGTTTACCAATGGGGCGACAAGTCCTGCACCATGCTCCACAGGTTGTGTCAACAAACTCTACAGCCGATTACTCTGCCGGGCCTCACGGACAGAGGGGGGATTGCTATGACAGATCCTGCTGCCCTGGCGGCAAGCTTTGCTGGCTACTATGCGGTACAATACGCCCCAAGGGACGGTCTCCCACCAGAGGCGATTGACAAGTTCATAGCTGACCTTCCCCCCGTGCGATATCGGACGAAGCCAGGACGGCCCTAGACCTTCCCTTGACAGAGGAGGAACTAGGTGATGCGCTGGGACAACTTAACACTGGTAAGGCGCCCGGACCGAGTGGATTTCCCAGTGAATTCTACAAGAAATTTCACTTGCAGCTGGGACCGCACTATCGGCGGGCTTTGGAAGCAGCGCGGGAGTGTGGTAGCTTGCCGGTGGACTGGCGTCAGGCTGAGATCGTAGTTTTCCAGAAACCGGGCAGGCCTCCCGACAGACACGAGTCGTATCGCCCCATTTCTCTAATTAATTTTGAAGCCAAATTGCTGGCTAAAGCGTTGGCGAATCGTCTCCTCCCATATATAGTGGACTTGGTCCACCCGGATCAGGCGGGCTTTATGCCGGGTAGAGCGACAAGACACAATATCAGACGTGCACAGGTGGCGGTGGACGCGATGGGGGCGACTGGGGAGCGGGCGGCGCTCCTGCTTGCGGACATTGACAGAGCGTTCGACTCTGTCAGCTGGACTTACCTCTTCGCTCTTTTACCGCGCCTCAATCTGGGTCCGGTTTTTGTCTCATACGTCAGATTGCTGTACACAGACATCACCGCCTCGGTGCGTATTGCAGGAGCCATATCGGAGAGATTTCCGGTTGCTAGGGGGACCCGGCAGGGGTGCCCCCTGTCCCCTTATCTCTTTGCGTTGGTCATGGAGCCACTGGCTGCGTGGGTGCGCATTGATGCACAGATTTGCGGCTTTGTATGGGGAGTGGGACTCTCAGACAGGATCGCGCTATATGCGCATGATGTCCTTTTCTTTTTGACGGACCTTGATCGTTCAGGCCCTCGAATCTTGGAAATACTGCGCATTTTTGGTGACGTTTCGGGACTCTTCCTCAACCCGCGCAAATCGACTCTTTGGGTACTGGGGGGAAGGTCGGAGGTATCTCCTTGGGCCTCGGCTCTACAAGTGGCGATCGGTGGACTGAAATATCTGGGAGTTTTCCTGTCGGAGTCTGCTGCCATTGCATGGGAGCGTAACATACAACCGGTGTGGGACAAGGTTCAATCGGACGTCAAAACTTGGTCGCGCATGCCCCTTAAGATTTATGGCAGGTCTGCCATTTTCAAGATGGTCGCCCTTCCTAGACTATTATACCAACTGCAAAACCATCAACACAGGGTGGACCCGCAGTGGTTCCGTCGTGTGAATTCTCTGCTAGGCCGATTTTTATGGGCTGGGGGCGCTTCCAGAGTGGCGCTGCGGACTTGTTTTTTGTCCACGTATTGTGGAGGTCTCGCAACGTCGGACATCCTATCCTACTACCAAGCCTCCCATTTGTTGGTTCTAAACGAGTGGTGGTACGGTGGACATGGCGATCCGGCATACGCCCTAGAGCACTTTCTGATGGGGGACGCCACGCTGCATACACTCTTGTATTCAGCCGGGCAGCGGAAAAAACTGCCGCAGGCTACTCAGGTAGTCTTCCTGATTTGGAGACAAGTACTGCGCCGCATGGGCTGGTGGGGTCGGCTGACGGCCGAAACTCCACTTTGGGATAACGGACAGCTCCCTGCGCTGGCCTCGTTGCAGGGGTTTGGTGGCTGGGACTCCATAGGGATCTCGTCACTTGGTCATGTCCTTACCGGAACTACCCTCAAATCCTTTCAAGCTCTCAGCACTGAATTTGATATGCCCAAGACCCAATTTTTTAAATACTTACAGCTCCGTCATGCTCTTGCGCCGAGCCTAGTAGGGCTGGACCGGCTTCCAGAGTTTAGCCCAGTGGAAGCTAAGCTCTTCATGGGAGATCTGGGGGATAAAAAAGTCTCCAAAATTTATCAAACGCTGGTCACTCATTGCTCCTCGTCCCTTATGTCGTTGAAGGCCTCCTGGGAGATGGATGTTGGGCCGTTGGATGAAGATGACTGGAGGGAGGCACTAGAGTCCCCCCGTGGAGCGGCAATAGCTGTGAGACTACGGTTCATACAATACAAGTACCTGCATCGGGCCTATTACACCAGAGAGAGACTGTGGAAGGCTGGCCTTATTGCTACCCCAGACTGCCTGCGTTGCGGGACTGAGAGAGGCACATTGGTGCATACTGTGTGGTCGTGTGTGGGTCTAGCCCGGTTCTGGAATGGGGTATGGAACTGCTTATCGGAGGTGCTGGGGTGGGATCTGCCTCGTACGCCCAGATTGGGTCTTCTTCATATCCTAGATCAAGTAGGTGGTAACATCTATAAGCGTCATCTCCTTCTGCTGGGCCTCGTCGTGGCCAAGCGGGATTTGTCGAGGGCTTGGAAAAGTGACCGCGCTCCCCCGCTTGGCGCCTGGAGGGCGGGCTTGGATTTCCTCATGGGGTTGGAGTTACCAGTGTTTGAGGCCAGGGGCTGCCCCCGAAAACATTATAAGAGCTGGAAGCGGTGGGCAGATTACAGGGACCTGACCTTGGAGCCTCCCATTGACATGGATGATGGACTGCCTACAGACGGAGACCTCGGGGCCTAGGTGGCTCCAAGATGCCTATTTTTGCTTTAATCTGTATACTGCAGCTGATGGTGATCACGTGCATTGGGCTAGGGCGGGATAAGGGGTGGGTAGTGGGGGTTTTGGGGTTGTTGGGTGGAACAGGGGGGTGGGAGGGGGCCAGTTAAACGTTTAAGCTATGCATGTACTCTTTTGTGTGTAGACCACTGACGTGCTCTCCTGATTTTGGAGAACTGTACATATGATCTGCTTAAACTTCTAATAAACACGGTTGTGAAAAAAAAAAGATAGCGCTACGTGATCTGAGGAAGCAAAGATCCATGTTTTGAGAAGGGTCAGGGCAAATACCGGTTTGCTTATGGTTGGGTTCAAACTGGATTGACATTGGGAGCAAAAACGATAGATTTAGGCCCAGATCTCTCTACTGGGGTGAATGCATGACATTGTTCTGCATTTTGTCCATCCATTGTTCTTTTTGCACCTGGTTGGTTAATGTCCTGGAGTACAAGTAGTGTAAATGCACAAAAGCATATTATTTAATTGTTTGCCAACGGAGAAAATTATTTTGCATTCATAAAGATTAAATATGGGTTTATGCCCAATAATTTCCCACGCTAAAATGATACAGTCTCCAACTGGTTTCATGAGTATCATTTTAGGATGGGACAGGCTATGCAGAACATTTTCTGATACCTGCACTCTTTAGAGTTTCTGGGTATCCAACAACGTTTTCCTGGGAAACTGTCCAGGAGTCCCCCTTGCCCTTTTGTGGTTGCAGATATACTCCAACATGCAATCTGCCAAACTGCCGCATTGTCTGCAAGAGTAAATCCGATTCATGTGAGAAAAGGTGCGCTAATCCTGATTTTGTGAATCAAACCCTCTGTAATGTGAGCTGCATTTCAGGGGCAGGCATGTAGAAACACAGCAAGAAGGTAAAGTAAATGGAACTTTATCTACATGATCTAGGTAGGCTTAAAGGGACACTTGAGGTGCATTTTGACACTTGAAATAATTTGAAGAATAAGTGGGCAAGTTGAGCTGGCTGTTCGATTAAGCCTCTGGGTCCTGCAAGCGCTTGGATACCCTATTGGATAATTATCCGCGCTTTATAAAACCGGATTGATTGATTGAGCTACGGCAGATATTGGAGGTTTTGCTCTGATTTTTCTACAGGTTTACATGCACCATGCGAATAATAGAGGCCCTTCCTGGCCCTAGGGTCATGCCACCCTTGACATGTAATAGATTTAGCAGGGTTTACAATTCAATGTGTGTCTTTCTTTGAAGTATCCACACTCAGGATCCAGGTTATAAACAAAGTAGTAAATCTGCACATGTGGATCTATGTCTGTAAACTGGTGCAGAGAACTACTTTTTAGAATTCATAAACCTGCCGAGAATTATGTCTAAAAAGGTGCGCCGGATGCTGGTTTCCAGGAATATGTGTGGGGATCGCATGTGATGATTCCAATGGGCTCTATTCCCCAGCCAAGCACTGCATCACATTTGGTGATGCAGTGCACGCAACGAAATTCATTTTATTTATTTTTATGGTTACTTACCTGTTAAGGTCCGGATTCCATACATTACTAGCCCCCACCCGGCTCCCCCTCCCCACGTCACCGCCCGGCCGGTACTGCCACTACCGGCCGCGGCTGCTATTCCCCGTGTACCGAGGTCTCCATAGGGGAGAAGTCTGCACAGCAGGAATGGAGCCTGCTGTGCAAATGCAGAATATTTTTTTCTTCCTCAACCAAACATTTTCCCTCGTGGAGAAATCCATGCACCTACACCCCTACCAAATGCGAGGTTGTCCATCTCCCTTCCCACCCTGTATGGTAAGTTACTCCAAGGCAGTGCCTTCGTTAATTCCAAGGGTGCAAAGGGGTCAAATGACAGCTTGGACTGCCACATTCCCAAACTTGGAAGTGAAACCACACTGTGGTAGGCCTAGGTTGCAGGGCTTCAGTGGGCTCCACAATTGCAGATGTATCCACTCGTGTGCTAGAGTAATCTGTAGTCGTAAAAGTCTACCAGGATTGGCCATATAAATTGAGACAATTACAGAGGAGGTGGTTTTCAAAAACATTTGTGAGCATAGGAAGTAATACTTCAGCAGAACTCTTTGATGTACTCTTAGATGTCTTGGCACATCAGTCCTGAAACTACTATCTCCCTGTATTAAATGTGTTAAATGGGCACAGTCCTTCTTTTGCATATAATACTCTAATTTCATTCCCATTTAGATGTTCTGGGCCCATTCACATAGGCATGTAGGAGCACTACCCAAGGACCGTTTTACGGTCTCAACCATGCCTTATAGAATCAGCCCTATTGGATTGCCTCTAAGATATGTTTTTGACATATTGGTAAACTAGAAGTCACCAAGGTTTAAAAATATGTGGTATTTGTATAAAGACAAATCAACATAAACAAATAAAGCCTGGAAACTGCATTACATTTTGCACAGTTAATGTAACTCTATCGATAAAGGGCCAGCTTACTATTTGCATAAACTAATCACTGACTAAAAATAATATTTTCTATTAGCTGGCCAGTGCAAACTAATCCACCCACAAGCACAAAAATCCTCAGTCACTGTTACAATGCATACACCCATGAGACATACACAATTATGGCACCTATCAAGAATTGCTGAGAATTTTCAAGTTAGTTTCTATACATTTCAGGCAAACCACAATTAGTATATTTTCTGTTTGGTTTCCATTACATAAAACATTTTTACTACCTGAGGCCTGATAAAGAGTTATTGGTCATTAATGGAAAATTCACTTATTTATGGAGGAAATGTTAATTCCAGAGGAGAATCCGCCCGTTGAATTTACTCCGCCATACCTCCCATTCACAAGGTTGGTCATATCGTTCATGCTTATTTGGATTATGGTGTCAGTCATTAGTTGTGCCTCCACATTCACAGTATAACATGGTGTGTAAATATGATATCCACAAATGGCATCACACATTCCTTCTCAGTCAATCAATCACTTTCAGTTACATTTGGTCTTTTTTGTCCTTAGCCTACAAAAGTTAAGAATGTATATATACATATCCCAGGATAGATAGAGTAAAGAGAGAAACAAGAGGAAGTAAAAAATAAAGAAAGATGATTTGATGTTGATGTCAACTGAGCTGGCTGGTGGTTTACATTTTATAACTCCAGATGTGGGAATTCCATAGTGGCTCTGCCATTGACATAATTGTCAGTCAATATTGTGTTGCTCTCTCTGTGGTACCATTGAAAGTAATACAGGCATTGTTGTAGGACTGCTACTTTCCCAGTTTTGCAGGAGCATGAATGAGTGTCATATTTTTCCCAACTCTTTTCTCTAGAGTTTATCTTTGACAAGTTTTCTCCAATAGAGGGCAAATTCGGCATTACCCCAGGCTTCTTACTTAAATTTATCATATTATCATCTGTCTAAGGCTTGCTCTTTGTTGGCTTTGTCAAACGTTTTGTATTCTTTCCCGAGCATATTTTTTCTCGATCTAGACCTGCTCTTCACTCCACATTCTTGATCAACCTATGGTAGGAGTCCTCTTCTAGTTTGTGGGTCAAGCTCTCTGTTCTTGTTTTTCTGCAGTATGAAGGTTGAACCAGCCCTCATATACCATTGAGTTAACTCGGCCACTAAACTAAGCTTTGAATAAATATTAATTACGCCAGTGTAATTCATGTAATTTTGGAAATTTCACATACCGCTTGTTATGCAAAACTCTCGAAATGACACGATTACGAGTTATTTGCTGTAAATATGTACTGGAAATGGTGCAATTCATGGTAATTCCCTGCAATTTTTTACTGCGAATTGCACCCCTTACACCGGGACAACAGAACACAAGAAGATGTTGTTCACGGTGCTCTTGTTTAAATGCATCCTCTCACCAAAAATGTATGCAGGGAAGCAATTTTTGCTAAAATATAGTGCGAAATGACAGATTGTCATTTCTCCTAATTCCACTTAATTCCACTAATGTTGATGTAAATTCGCACCACTACGTGAAAGCAAATTAAGTACATTTTAATCAGTTTCATTTCAACCCGATTCATTTTTTTCACACTTGCAGTTCACTTCTTTTTTTTTTAAATCGGATGCAGGACTCCCAATTTGTGAATTTTTAAAGGAATACTGGGTGTGGGGTCTCACCCAGGACCGTGCATAAGAGCACCCGACTGCCAAGTTAGATTAAAGTAGTGGAAACAACCTAACAGCCAAAGGCATTTAAACTGCTTGAAACTTTTCCCATCCCTTCCTTATTGTGAGAAATATAAATCCACCTCAATGTCTCCCATCAACTAACAATGTAGTGGCTGAATAAGAGAGTAATTCAATGCTCCACTCTCTTCTGCAGAACTATGCTGAGCAGATTCTCTAGCATTAAGCACGTCCAGAAGGAGTCCTTAAAACTCGATCACAAACAGAGGCCGCTGTTTTGACTACTGCGGAGTGCAGCCGATAATGCTGTTTTATCAACTGCAGAAAAAAATATACCGATGCTTTTTTTCCCTCTGCTTTCTTTTCAAAATAACTCATTTCCAGGCCGTTCTCTCACATTATATTTCATGGCAAATGAAAGCCTGGCCATGTTCTGGATTACTGCTTCCATTCCGGCTTCTGTTTTAATGGCCCACAGGAGCGAGCGACTGCTAACCAGAGTCCCCTAAATCTGGCGCCAGGGAGGGACTTGTACTTTCTTGTTCTGCACTTGATAACCAGCCCCTTCCAGCATTGTTTTTATGGCAGTAATCTTCCTAGGCTGGCTGCAGATTGCTTGTCCTGCTTCTTTCTGTTTGTCCTCTGGCCAGTGGAGCCTTTGGCCACAGAAGACCATCCATCACTGTGTGCTTGATGTCAGGCCCTGGGTCCCCCAGGTCTGTTTACTCAGGTCCAGGGAAGTCACCGGGCACAGCAGCTGCTCAGGTGTCATTATCTAAGCCTAATGTTGGGACAAATAGCTGTGCAGGCAAAGGACGGCAAGTCTCGGCTCCCCAAGCAGCCCATCAATTTCTGCAAGACAAGGGAAGGTAATGTGTTGATAAAAGGAGATAAATGTTCTTTTGCTTTGAGATCTGATAACAGTGCCGTGTACCTACATAATGAAAGGCCAAAAATGCTTAGAATAAAATAAAAGTATGCCCTTATTTCAGGCTCTGTGTTCAGTTAATATTTTATCTCTTCTGCAGAGGAAAGCAAATTTGAAGTAGGAAGAGAAGTGGGGCTTTGACTCCCATTCAATCTTTGGTAACTCGATGGAAAAAACATTCAAAGACCCTAATTTGGCGGGAGATACATTCAGCACATTGCTGTTACTCAGTATATCCTTACATCAAAAGACAGTGCACACACATTAGTTTCCTACAGGAAGCACATCTCGCTAGTGATGGACTCCAGCGCCTCAGCAGGCGATGGAGAGGTACGGTTCACGGTACGACTTATTCTGCATATGCCCGGGGTACAATGTGAGACCCACCCCCTGGCACAATCAGACCTTTCCTAAGACCTATCCCCTGCCCTTTATCAACCCTTTGCTACCAGAGGAGTTGGACAAACTCATTATTGTGGCTGAGGTAAAGAATGCAATACATGACCAGCTCGTAATAAGACCCCAAGGTTAGAAGGGTTATCAACTGAATACTATGATCGGTTCTCGTTTAGCCTGGCTCAAAGTCTAATCGAGGTGTACAATGAAGCCCTTACCACCGGTGTACTCCAGGAGTCTTTTCTAGTACTCCCTGTTAAAGCCTGACAGGGAGTCCACTTGCCTCTTTTCCTATCGCCCGGTGGCCATATTGGCCTCAACTATAAAGTACTCAGCAAAGTCATAGCCGATCGGCACTTGAGAATACTTCCCTGCCTCATTCACCCTGACCAAAATGGATTTGTACAAGGACACAACACATATAATAATATTGGACAACTCTTCCATGTGATGAAACAGGCCTCGCTCCGATACCCGCAGGCAACATGCCTCATTTTGGAGCTCAAGAAGGATTTTGAATCTTTGTCTTTGGAGTACCTCTTTGAGATACTACGGGTAGCAGGCCTGGGCCAATGCCTGCTGTCCTACACGAAACGGTTATACACTACCTAACTGCTACTGGTTATACATTACCTAACTGCTACAACCTTTTCCCTCCTGAGGCGGAAGCCGGGAGGTCTCCCTTCTATTCTTTGCACGTTTTAGCTGTGTATTTTAACTTGCTTGTGTATTCATTTTAACCTGTGCAATTTAGGCTTGTGCTTCGCGCTTGATCTAAGAAGCGTTTTGCTGCCTGTAAAGACTTCCCAGCGCTCCTAGGCGCCTCGTTTGCTCCCCTCACCCTGCCTGGGTATTCAGACCGCCCTCGGCCGAGTATTGACGCCGAGGGTTGGGATCTGATTTTGGCCGCCATTATGGGGGTAGGACTCGCCGCCCTCGCGCTCTAGTAGCGCTATAAAAGGGGAACTTGCTCCTGCACTCAGGGATTACCTAACTGCTACAACCTTTTCCCTCCTGAGGCGGAAGCCGGGAGGTCTCCCTTCTATTCTTTGCACGTTTTAGTTGTGTTTTTTAACTTGCTTGTGTATTCATTTTAACCTGTGCAATTTAGGCTTGTGCTTCGCGCTTGATCTAAGAAGCGCTTTGCTGCCTGTAAAGACTTCCCAGCGCTCCTAGGCGCCTCATTTGCTCCCCTCACCCTGCCTGGGTATTCAGACCGCCCTCGGCCGAGTATTGACGCCGAGGGCTGGGATCTGATTTTGGCCGCCATCTTGGGGGTAGGACTCGCCGCCCTCGCGCTCTAGTAGCGCTATAAAATGCTCACCTCTTCCTCCGCGTTTGCGGACGCGTACTGCGGATGCGCCTGACCTGCGCCTGAGTCGCGCCAGAGTCTGCCCGTCTGCGCCCGTCAGCGTCCCGGAGGCGCCCGGCGCGGCAGGCCCTCTAGGCCCTACTCTCCCCCTACACATATCATCATGATATCATACACTTCCCAGGAGCTCCACTCTATCAACAAAGCGGCGGAGTCCTGTCACTCAGTTTTTCCCGGACGTTATAGGGGTAAGCATAAATGTCCAGGGTGCAACTGGCAGCTTACTAGTGCACGTCCGCCTATTTCTCATATGAAGGAGTGTAATACTAAACACAGCTGCCTACTCCTCAACACTAGGTCTATGCACAGACACGCTCAGGAGATCTTTGATCTCCTGACTATTGACAAACCTGCCTGTCTGATGCTTACTGAGACATGGCTCAATGAGTCCTCTCATGCTGACATTGCTGCAGCTATCCCCCCTGAGTACAACATTCTTAGACAAGACAGAGATAAGGGTAGAGGGGGAGGAGTGGCCCTCGTTGTGAAAAAAACTATCGCGTGTTCAGCCATTCACACGGAATCTATCACGGGCACCGAATCCCTTGCCTTCTCCTTATCCCTGTCTCCTCAACAATCTGTCAAGGGGCTCCTGGTATATAGACCTCCGGGGCCTGTGGGGTCCTTTTTTGAAGAACTTCAACAAGTCATGTCTATTTTAGTGCTGAGAACGGAGAGGTGCGTGCTTGCCGGGGACTTTAACTTCCATATGGAAGATAGCCACGATCCGGATACTATTAGGATGCTAGATATTACATCCTCTTTGGGCCTGTTCCCATATCTTTCCGGCCCGACCCACGACAAGGGCCATACCTTAGACCAGATCTTTTCTACCTTTCCGGTTGAGGTGACTGCATTGCTGCCGGTTCTATGGTCCGACCATCGACTAGCCCATTTCCAAATACTTGGCACTGAGAAATCAGCAGTCACCGCTCTGAGACAACAGGGCTCTGCCTTTAGAGCATACCATCGGGTGACTCCTGACCTGCTTGCCCAGGCCCTCGTGAACCATCCCGTGTCCTATACTGGTGATCTGGATAAGGATCTTGAAACCCTGCAGACCTGGCTCTTAGCCAGATTGAATGAGCTTGCTCCTGCACAGCCCCCACGGACCGCCATCAAACGGGTCTCGGCACCATGGTTTACTGTGGAACTAGCTCATTCCCGTAGGCTATGTAAAGCTGCCGAACGGACATGGAGAGCTCAGTACGAGACCGAGGCAAAACTGACCTATAGATCCATGATTAAAACCTACCATAGATTAGTCCTCCAGGAAAAGAAAGGCTACTTCGCTAAAAGAATCGAGGAAGCAGCCAATTCCTGTAAGGAGATTTTCGCGGTTGTTAGAGAATTCACTACTCAGCGATCTAACTTAGCACAGGAAGCCCCTACTGACACCTGGGCTGACACCATAGCCAATTTCTTCACCACCAAAATCAGGCAGATACAGGACTCCTTTCCCCCCGAGGCCAACAACTGTCATCCCGCTCTCTCTGGAAGAGTCAGCTTATTTGCCTACTCCCGGCCCTGTGCTAGCGGCCTTCCCACCTCTTACGGAATCTTCTTCACTAGCACTTATGATGAGTTTGAAATCTGGATCACCACGTGACCCTTGCCCTGCCAAATTTCTAGCCAGAATGGCAGAAGTTGTTAACCCTCTGGCTAACCCCATTTTAAACCTTTCTTTAAGTCAGGGGGCCCTTCCACACCTCTGGAAACAGGCTATGGTCATCCCTCTTCTTAAAAAGCCCAGCCTTGCCCCAGACATCCCCGCCAATTATAGGCCTATCTCGCTCCTCCCGGCTCTCACAGAAATCTTGGAGAAACATGTTCATGTCGTACTCTCCAATTTTTTGGAATCCAACATGCTTCTGCACGCGTCTCAATCAGGTTTTCGACCTAACCTAAGTACAGAAACCGCACTCCTTGAGGTTTCAGAGATTGTTAAGGAGGCGTTGGATGTCGGAGGCAGGGTGATGTTGGTGATGTTAGATCTGTCAGCGGCTTTCGACACCGTCCCCCATGAGGATCTCCTCATAAGACTACATGCCATCGGTCTGAGGGGGTCGGTGCTCAGTTGGTTTTGTTCCTTTCTGACCAACCGCCGACAAACAGTCTGGGCCTCCCCTGGATCTGCCGAAATGTCGCCTTTAGGAGTCGGAGTTCCTCAGGGCTCAGTATTGAGCCCAACTCTTTTTAACATCTTTATGACCCCTTTGGCGGCTTTGGTGGAATCCTTTGGGGCCCAGATCGTTTCCTATGCTGACGACACCCAGCTTCTCTTCACCTGCCGGAAGGGCGAAGATTTCGAGGGCGATAGTATCCGTGAGTGCCTTGGGGCTGTTTTTAACTGGTTCCAACTGAACAGCCTCAAGTGCAACTCGGATAAATCCGAGATACTTTTCTTCGGATGCCCCTCGGAACCGGACTGGCAGGGATGGTGGTCGGCTGACATGTTCCCTCCAGGTAACTCCTCCGAGTCAGCCAAGAACTTGGGAATTAAAATAGACAATGGGCTTACTCTCAAATCCCAGGTGCTGACCCTTACTGGAACATGTTTCGGTATCCTCAGGATGTTGCAGAAGTTTTTTCCGCTGCTCTCGGAGGACCATAGGAGAATAATTGTTCAGGCCCTCATCGGGTCCAGACTCGACTACGCCAATATTTTGTATCTGGGCCTGCCGGAATACCTCTTACAGCGCATGCAGGTGGCCCAGAATGCTGCCGCACGTGCCATCTTCGGCTTGCATCGGCGAGTGAGGGCGTCAAACCTACTGCGAACTTTACATTGGCTCCCCATCCGGAAGCGGCTAATGTTCAAGGCTATGACATTGGCTCATAAAGCCTTGCATGGCGCGGGGGCCCAATACTTACAAAAGGGATGGCTTTCTACTTGCCGGCACGATCTTTAAGATCAGAGTCATTGGCATTAGCAGTAGTCCCCCGCATCAAGAAAGCCCGTATCGGAGGGCGATCCTTTAGGCTGTTGGCCCCTCAGCTCTGGAACTCCCTACCTCTGTCCTTGCGTTCCATGTCCAACCTATCTGCTTTTAGGAAGAGCTTAAAGATCTGGCTCTTTACTGGCTAGAGTCTCTCATTCTTCTGTTCTGACCCTGTTGTTCTGTTCTTTATTGTTATGTGGTGTATGTTTCTTTTCTCTTTCTTGGTCTGGAGCATAAAGCGCCGGGACACTCCTTTGGAGTAGCCGTGCGCTATAGAAGACCTATAATAACATAACATAACATAACACCCACCTGTCATTTAGGGTGTGCATTGGTCGCTTGATTTCAACCCCTTTCCACTAGATTGTGGCAATTGTCAGGGCTGCCCTCTCTCCCCTATCATATTCATGAGTGTCATGGAGTCACTGGCTCATCACCTTTGCTGGGAGGGTCGCAGTATGGGATCCCTCTAGATGGAGCCACACATGCTGTGTTGCTCTATACTTGTTGTTATGTATACGAGATACTTCAGCAGACATGTCTTTAGCATTGAATACTTACCAATGTTTTGAGGATGCTGCTGGCCTCCGAGTGGCCTGCGGAAAATCATGAGTTTTTCCATTTCGCAGCTATGCCCACCCATAGGTAATTCAAATGGGCGACACTCCGCTAGCCTGGGGGACAACTGCAGTCTGTTATTTAGGGGTTTGTTTATACCACTCCCAAAAAGGTCTGTTTGAAGGAAATGTGAAACGTGCATGCATAACACTGAGATCCCAAATCTGTTTCTGGCAAAGGCTCCCCCCTGCTTTCACACGTAGGATACCATTTTCTAAAATGATTATCCTCACCTTCTACTATATACTTTTGTAAAAGTTCTGACTTTTCCCCAACATCGCTTTTTCTGTGATTTGGATCAATTATTAGGGACCTGTTGTGGCATGGCCGGAGGCAAATTGGACCTCTTCGAAAACTTCAGTTGGCAATAGGTCAGGATGGGGCTTGGGTGCCATCCTTCAAAACTTATTATCTAGCAGCGCAGCTCCAATGGGTATCCCAATGGCTGGTAGGAACAAACCTCTATGAGACAAGAACAGGAGAAGATCCACACCCCTCCTATACAATACAACAGCTCTTACATCCCACTATCAAGATACATTGCTCCTGCTCCCTACACGGGTGGACCCATGAAAATACCTAGCTAGGGTTTCCCAGCTCACAGGTAAAATCATCTCATGCTCCCCCAAAATACCCTTTCAGGGCTTACTTGGACCCTTAGGTCCAAGTAAGCATGGATGAGCAGCTTTCGGAATGGCATGCATATTCCTTAGAAAAGGTGGGAGATATCTTCAAACATGTCAAGATCCTTACATCCAAGAAAATTTGTCAGGATTATAATATTCCTCCAGGACACACACCAACATACTGACAATTGCTGGATGCAATCTGATCATTGTGGGGGGCATTGGATGAAGAACTGCCTATCCATGTGGTGCTATATACTCTATAACTCATGGGAGGAGGTCGACATATCATCACAAGGCTATACAAAGCTATTAGGGAACACACAGACATCTCTGTGGTTCACCTTCGACACCTCTGGGGGAGGATTTAGCAAGACCTCGTCACAATACTGAGTGGTCTAGAACCCTGCAGTCCTGTAAGACTGTTTTGAGGAATTCTCATTTAAAAAAAATCCAATATATTTTTATTTTATTTATTTATAAAGTTTTATATAGCGCAAACTTGATCCCGAAGGATATCAGAGCACTTTACAATTTGAGGCAAAGGTAACAAATCAGAACATTAGTCTAACATTGGGAATCTAATGGGCATTGAATCAACTAGAACAAACATAATAGAACAAACATAAGATCCTTCACAGGCATTATCTTACACCCTCTTGACTAAATCATATGTTCCCCGCAGCCCTTTTCACTTGTACTAGATATCTCACCTAGGTTGCCAACCTTCGGCATATGCTGGGGCCCTACTGCAGCATAGCAAGTTTTTGACATGTGGTACATGCTTCATTGACAGCGGTCACATAACTCACCACGTTAAATTCATGGGAGGCTATTGCCATAGGTATTTTGAACAGACGAAAACAATCTGAAGGTACATGTGTTCTTTGCAAACCTTGCCCTCCTGTTTGCCAAACATCTACTACCCATGCACTGGAAGGTCCAACACCCCGTCTCTCTCCGAATGGCCTAAGGCATTGCTTACATGGGGAGAGGCAGAAAGCTCTGCACTTCATTGGGAGGAGGCCCGTCGTATGCGCTGGTGCCCTATAGCCGCTGCCTAGGACGCTATGTTCATACAGTACAAGGAACTGGCTGAAGAGGACCTCCCTACCTCAACATGTCAATTGAAGGCCTCCGGTCCCCAGCAAACCTCTCCTCCATCACAATACACCAGAGTTCACTCCCGCTCTGCAAATCCCCTAAATTCTGTTTCACAGCATTACACCATTATAGCTCGGGCACCCCCACCACCGGTTCATTTTCCAAAATCTGTCACCCATTCCTATAATTCAATGGGTCCCCCTCATCCATTTAGGATACTTAGAGAGACTATACACAGCAGCACATAGCGGAAGGATTCTAACATTTTACATCATTATGCGCCAGTGCAATTCACTCCTAGCCTATTGTTTGTGCAGGTAATGAACCTTGCTTTCTCTCTACTGAAATTGAAATGTACCTGAATGTTGCTACCTTTTTTAGTTGTTATCCTGCTTCAATTGCTAATGTCTAAATAACAATGACACCCATGTTTTTTTCTCATCCTGCTACAACTTCTTATGTCTATAGTTGAAAAAAACCCAATAAAAAGTGTTTAATCACAAAGGCTCTGATTTCCCCCAAAAAGTTCAAGTGCAATTTTTTTTGCAGACGCCTGCTTTTGCGGGGATTTGAATTGTGAGTAGTATGTTGATTATTGCATCCGTGCTGTTTTCCTTTGATATGTATCATCCAACGTTTATCAGAACAAAAGGCCCAGAATAAAGGCAAAGTGTAGAATGGGAGGAGGGGGTTAAGTACAATTCTACACGTTTTGACTCATTTCCATTTGATGAACTTGAAATAGGAGGTGTTTACCTCATCCAGCAAATATCTCACCCTTATGCAACGGTATTTAACAGGTGATTACCCCGCCCTTTTCTGCCCTACACAGGATCCGAGTTGTAGGGGTGACAGCATGGATCGATTTCCACGCCCCACCAATCGTTTCCTTTTTCACAATGAACAGCTGTGTGTAAAAATACAATGAGCTCTGCACTCCCATCCCATCATTAGTCTCTATGGGATAATAGAGTGCAGTGTGTGTGAAACAAGCTCTCTCTTGGACCAGCCTTGCTCACAGAAAGGGTTGACAAATTGTTCCCTGTACATTGCAAAACATGTATGGAGTCCTCGGCGCTCGTTTTACCGAAGTGCATGAAGAAGAGGCCTCATGAAGCAAGCAATGATGACCGTTCTCAGAATCACAGATTTGTCGGCACTAGACATTCAGGAACATTTTTGGAACTAGTCACATTGACCACATTGTAGGACAGTGCAGTCCTGGACCCTGGGGGTATTTACTAACCCTGGGCGAAGAACTACGCTCCGTTCGCGGAGCTTGCGGAGTTTCGGCAGCTCCGCGTTCCGCGGAGAACGCGTAGCTGTCGATAACTCCGCGATCCGGTGCGTAGCGTAGTTCTCGCGCGCTGAATAACATTATCGCGTGCGCGGCAATGGCTTACCTTCGTTCTGCGTTCGTTTTTTCCTGGTCGCTTGTGCCACCATGTTTGGAAACACTCTCGCACAGTCCCGTGCGACTGTGCGAACGCGATAACGTCATTTTGATGCGAGATAGCGTCATAAGGATGCGCGAGGATGCTTTTTGGTAAGATCGAGTTGCCGAACACGCAGAAACTGCATTCTTGCACAGAATAACTCGCGAGCATGTTAAAACCATAATAAATTACCATTTTGGTTAGGAAAAAAAAGCAAAAAACCTTAAAGTTGTACCTTTGGCTTTATTTTTAGGGGGGAAGGACCCCTCTTTTTGTTTCTACTCTTGTTTTGCAGAGTAAGGAGGAAGGGCTCTTGAGTTTACAACTTCCTGTTCCTGTCCACCAGGCTCCTCCCAGTGCTTTGTCCATGTGGTGCTCACTTTCCTTTGGATTTTGAGCTGGAAGGATCACTTTCTGTCTGTGTTGGCTGCATTACTGATTTACCTTGGATTTAATGAGGACTTTTTGAATTGGAATTCTCTTTTTCAAGTAAGTTTGTGTAATGTATGAGTGATGTAGACTTGTGCTTGTTTGATTTGATTTTTTTTTTAACAACAGTATTCAATCCTGGAATGAAATTATTGATGGAGGCCTGTACTTTCATGAGGTCCCAAATTGTAGTTTTTTTCTAACATTGCATTTTGTGGAATTTAAAATGTTTCTAATTTTTAAGCCAATATGTGACCCTAGTACCCCATGTAGTTAGTGTGTAGGCATGCATGAGTTCATTGTATTAACTTTCTGTGGTTGGCCTGGCCATGTGTTGGCGGCCATTTAATGTTTCCAGCCACTTTGCTCTTGCCATAGGCCTCCAACCTTGTGGCCTACTCTGGCAGTAGGCCATAGGTACTACTCATAGGGTCATGAAAGTTAATCAACTGTTTTTGTGGTGTACCCTTAATGTGAAAAACATGGATGGCTTGGATTGATATAGAAAATCTTATTTTTATGTGTGGGGTATTTCTGGTTTTGGGTGTGTTTAAACTTTAAATACTCTGTCAATTTCTGCCATTAGGTAACCCTAGGAATACAGCTTGGGTAGTTTTGGTAACTTCGCACCATGTGAGCACGTGAACTTACATTTTTTGTCTTGTTCGCGCACTCAATGTACTTGCTCGGGAACGCGAACACGACTTTTTATTCCGTTCGCGCTGCCGAACATGCCGATTTAGCATTCTCGCGGACAATATGTCCCGAGTTGCATAAAAGTTTCTCAAAAATGTTGCAGGTCTTTCTTGTGCACCTAAAAATTCCTCATTTATGTTATGTTCTCATTTTGGTAGTACTTTTCTCTTTTTGGAGCATGGACCACTTCCATTTTCTCTCCTCTGTTATTTTTTTTTTTTTTTTTTGGGGTGGGGTGACCAATTTGGGCGGTGGTGTGGTGTGTCCATTTTCTGAAGCAAAGCATTGTCCCTTTGCCATAGGCATTATTGTCTGTCTTCTCTTTCTTGTCATGTTGTTGTTGGTGGCCAGGCCATGTGGTGGCGGCCATTTTGTGTATGCTTCCTTTGTGATATATTTTGCCATGTTGTTGTTGGTGGCCAGGCCATGTGGTGGAGGCCATTTTGTGTATACATCCTTTGTGATTTTGCCATGTTGTTGTTGGTGGCCAGGCCCTATGTCGGCGGCCATTTTGTGTGTCCTTCCTTTGTGCTTTTGCCATAGGCATAGGCCTCCAACCTTGTGGCCTACTCTGGCAGTAGGCCATAGGTACTACTCATAGGGTCATGAAAGTTAATCAACTGTTTTTGTGGTGTACCCTTAATGTGAAAATCATGGATGGCTTGGATTGATATAGAAAATCTTATTTTTATGTGTGGGGTATTTCTGGTTTTGGGTGTGTTTAAACTTTAAATACTCTGTCAATTTCTGCCATTAGGTAACCCTAGGAATACAGCTTGGGTAGTTTTGGTAACTTCGCACCATGTGAGCACGTGAACTTACATTTTTTGTCGTGTTCGCGCACTCAATGTACTTGCTCGGGAACGCGAACACAACTTTTTATTCCGTTCGCGCTGCCGAACATGCCGATTTAGCATTCTCGCGGACAATATGTCCCGAGTTGCATAAAAGTTTCTCAAAAATGTTGCAGGTCTTTCTTGTGCACCCAAAAAAACTGAATTTGTCATTTGGTTGTTGTTTTGGGAGCCTGGGCAGGGGTTTCTTTGTATGTGTTTTTGCGGTGTTATGTTTACAACCTCTGTCTTAGCCATGGGCTATTTATTCCTTGCACATTAACCTGTCATGTGCAGCAGGCATCCTCGTTTTTCTGTCCATATTGGTATCTATAGGCCTGCTTCACTTTATTGGTTCTTTCTGGACTTCATGTGGCCTTTGAGCTGTGGTGCTGCTGGACTGGTATTATTAGTCTTCTGTTTTGTCTTTTATACATTGACCTGTGTGTCTTTCAATTGTTCATGTTGCCTTACTGCTTGTTTGACTGATGTTGTTCTGCCTTCTTTACTTGTAGGTGCACAAAAAAGACTGAGGAGGTGCTGGTTGTTTTTTCATCCATCGCTCGTTCTACCGCCAGACGGACTTCCTTCAGTTGTACGCCACGTGTGGTGTGTGACTCATCTGACCAGACATCTCTGCAATTTGTGCTGCTGTGAGCTGACTGACATCAGAAGAAGATGGGCCCTAAGAAAGCTACCAGGTCCTCCACCACAAAGAAAGTTGCTGCGAAGAAGGAACAGCAGAAGGAAGTGTCACTTAAGTCTGGTATGGACCCCAAAACCTTTTTTGGCACCCCAAAAGGTACGCCTGCAGCAGCGGGGTCTGGGGTGCAAGCTGGGACCAGCACATCTGCATTAGTGGGGGCAAGCCAGCATCCCAGGGCCAAGCACATGATGAGGGTCGAAGAGGTAGCCAGCCTTCTGCTTGCGAGCAGTGATACTGAGCCAGAACTAAACTTATCGCTGTCTCAAAGTAGTACACAATCCACGCAAGATGGAAGTGCTCAACAACCACCGCCAGCAGTAGATGTTCAACAACCACAACCACCGCCCGCAATAGGAGTTGTTCACCCACAACCACAACCACTTCCCGCAACAGTTGTTGAACAACCACAACCACCGCCCGCAACAGTTGTTGTTGAAAAACCCCAGCCCGCAATAGTACTTCCTCAAGAACAACAACCACCATCTCCGCACCAAATAGTAGTAGTTGTTCCTCCTGAAGTCGGGGCAGTTCAGGAAGTAGAGCCTCCTTCCGAGCAAGAAGAAGAGGAAGCCACTTCTGTAGGTGATCTATTTCCTTCGAATTCACCAAAGGAAAAGAGGGTTAGTGCATCGAGTTCTTCGCAAAGCATCCCTTCCGATGACCTTGATACGGATTGGCAGCCACAACTATCTGCGCATTCAAAGGAGAGACATCCCAAGAAGACCATGCTAGGAAAAAGGAAGTTTCCAGGCAGGCTTGAACTTATGGAGGTCGATGTAGGTGAGCAGGATACTGCTGGTGATAAAGACGGGTCTGACACTGTCATCATCACAAGCGTTATCCCTGGTGCAGAGGATGTAGAGACAAACATTTTCACCCTATCCAGAAATGCTGCAATGACTGATGAGCAGGTACCACGCATAACTCCTACACACTCAACACCCACAGTAACACCAGCTCCAATTTTTTCAACAGCGAAGGCCCGGCAGCATCCGACATCCAGCAGAAGCGCCACTTCAACAGAAGGAGGTAGTGGCAGTACTAGGACTGAGCTGTCCCATAGTGAAATTCCACAATCCTCCAGTCCATCCGGCATTGGCAGTGGGTCCTCCTCTTCCTATGGCAGGAGACAAAAGTTTACCTCCCCAGTGTGGGACTTCTTTACGGTTCACCCAGTTCAGGAGAACATTGCTGTATGCACCATTTGTCATGCCAATGTTAGTCGTGGTAAGCTTGGTACAAACTATGGGACTGGAGGCCAAACGACCCATTTGAAAAAAACACACGTGATCAGGTGGGAGAACCACCTTGCAAGCTTAAAAAATGTTAGCACTCCTGTTGGTGGGGATACAGTGGTACAAGGTCCACTCATGGTTGATCAGGAGGTAGAAGAAGAGGGAGACGATGACCTTCTATCTAGGAGTGGTACACAATCGACCCCTGTCGCCAGCACTGGAGTGGTAAAGACCACATCCTCCGCATCTGCAACTTCTCAGTGGCACCAGAGTCAGCTGGAAACACCAAGGAGTGCAAAGTCTGCGATGCAAGGTGGTCCGTCTAGCACAACTCAAAGACATGCAAAGCAGCTTACCATTCCTAGCATGTTAAGGCAGGAGGGAAAGTACGAGCGGAACCACCCAGTAGCACGTTTATACAATGCCAAACTTGCGAAAATGTTAGCACTGGACCTTCTCCCATTTTCATTTGTTGAGGCTGTTGGATTTCTGGAATTAGTGGCAACCCTCTGCCCAAAATGGAACGTTCCCAGTCGCTACTATTTTGCCCGAGTGGCTGTTCCAGCACTACACCACGATGTGCTGGAATTGATTGGGAAAGCCTTACAACAGAGTGTTGTCCATTGTATCCACCTGACAACAGACATGTGGAGCAGTTGCGATGCTACAGATTTCATGTGCATCACCGCACACTGGATCTCTTTTGCAGGTGTTAAAGACAAGTTAACTTCAGGCCTCCGTGACGTTGCTGGAATTTTTAATGACACGCGCAGACATGCAACTATAGCCATGTTTGGTATGGACAAAAGTCATACTGCTGAAAACATTTTGTCTGACTTTAATGACAAGGTCTTTGAATGGCTGAAACCAAGAGGCCTTAAGATTGGTTTTGTTTCCACCGACAATGGCAGTAATGTAGTGAAGGCAATGAGAGAAGGACATTATTTCAGGGTACCCTGTTTGGCACACTGCATAAACTTAGTCGTGCAAGACTTTCTGAAAAATGAAGCCAAAGTCAGCAACATAATGGCCATCTGCAGAAGAATATGCACGCACTTTAACCATTCTTTCAAAGGACGGAAGCTGCTACGGGTCATTCAGCAAGAGCATAGGTTGCCAGTCAAAGCACTGATACAGGAGGTCCCAACACGTTGGAACTCAACTTATTTCATGCTTGAGCGTCTCTTTGAGCAGTACATCCCACTGAATGCTTATGTCATGTCAAGAAGATTAGGGGATCCTACTGTTAATCTTAAAGCCCTGACCATTGAGATGTGGCAGTGGGACCTCATTAAATGCATCACAGAGATGCTACAACCCTTTGAGGTCTTCACACGTGCAGTTAGCAGGGAGGACTGTACTATGGGCCAAGCCATCCCATTGTTGTACATGCTTGAGCAACAGGTGAAGGAGGTCTGTGAAACATACGAAGGTGACGAACAAAAAGTTGATGCATATACCTTAGCCAAGGGCTTAGTCAACCGCTTGTGTGAAAATGTAAGGCTCAACAATATTGTGTCAGGTGAACATTACATAACTGCAACAATCTTGGATCCACGGTACAAATTATTTGTCAGCAGTAACGAAGTAATTCCATTTTCAGATGAGGATGTTGACAAGTACAAAACTTCCATAGCTGCGGAAGCTAATGAGTTAGAAACTGAACGGCTGTTACTTAAAGGCCTGCCACTGCCAGCCCAGGCCAGTCCAAGTACTCCTGACGCAAGTTCTTCACAGCGTGAGAGCAGTGCGTCTGCTTTCCAGCAGGCACCAACAGTACCAAAAGCAGCACCTACACGATCTGATTCAGCAGACCCAACCAAAAGCATAACTGCTTTTTTTATACAGAAAGGGATGGGTAAGTCCGTTGCTGTTGCAAAGGGAAAAGAGGACCAGCAAAGCCGAGCACCAATGAACATTGAGCGGATGGTTCAGGCCTATCTGGATGACACAACAGAGGTGTTCATGGAGCAAAGCCCATTGGTCTATTGGTATGAAAGAAGGAGACAGTGGCCAGTGCTGAGCAGGCTGGCGATAAAGTATCTGGCTTGTCCTGTAGCCAGTGTCTCCTCTGAGCGGGTTTTCAGTGCTGCTGGTGCCATTGTCACATCGAAAAGGACTAGTCTCTCCCCCAAAAGCGTGGAGCGGCTGACAATGATAAAAATGAATCAACGCTTCATACCACCAGACTATCAAGTACGTGAATCACCGCCGGATGAAGAAAGCGAGTGTGAAGAAGACGTCCTCACTACTGGGTTACATGACCTACTTCTGTCTGAACGCACAGAGTTTGAGGACGAGCTCCTCTTCCCTGACAACTAGGACAGGTATGTTAAAGGAATGATGCAATGCATTGCATAGGATTGTTTAGCCGACTCTGAGCAAATGTGCATGGAATTAAAGTATACTAGTAGTAACTTCAGACTCACGTGATGGGCAATTTTCCCATGTTATTTAATAATATAAATTATTTATGCACTTGTGACCCTACTACTACAGGTGCAGTCAGTACTTAATTTATCGTTCGTAGTGCATGTTCATGTTGCACAACGTACATTATTTGGTGAAACAGTCCCCCCTCCACCCCCCCAACAAACACAAATGAACTTCAAATGTTTTCTTGTGAAAATAATATCTTTGTTTTATTTTTATATTTTAATAATGATAATAGAAAAATAAAATATATAACTAATGTAACCCCCTGACCCAGAGCTGTCCCTACCCTCCCCTAACCCCAACCAAATTTCAACCCAAATGTACACCCCAACTCCCACATCCCACCCACCAACAAAAGGATTAAAAAAGGGGCAAAAAACAGGGTCCATTTCAAAGCCGGCGGGCTTTCAGGTGTTTGTCCACCAGTATCTTGACACGCTCCTCTAGACCGTCCTCCTGCTTCTTCCGCTCCTCCTCCAACTTCGCTACCCGGCGGAGAATCTTTGCTTTGAAATCACGGCACCTACACTTGCATGCATGTTGTTGTTGTTGTTGTTGTGGGGGGGCCGCCGAAGATGTAACAATGCGGCGGCGGGCGGCTGCCTGACCACGGCGACGTAGTCCTGCAGGCTTGGGGCCCGGGGCATTGGAAGAGGCAGCAGCTGCTGCCGCCGCCTCCTCCTCCTCCTCCTCGGCCTGATCCACCAGCCGGCGGTAGGCCTCTACAATTGCCTGCAGTTTCCGCTGCCGGGCCCGGACTGCCAACTCCTTCCTGGTTGGTTTTTGGGAAGGAGTAACTATAAAGAAAGAAACAGAATTGTTAATCCAAACTCCCCGCAAATCAAGAACACAACATTGATTCAACACATAGTGGGCGGCACAGTAGCACTAGCAAGCAAGCTGAGTACCAGAAATTGTGTTGCGTCTATCTTGAACATTCTACAGCCTCTATTAATTTGTCGGACTTTTTGTCACGGCTTTATGCCTGCCCTATTAGCAAGGGTGTACTTCAACGGTCACACACATTAGAACGAACACCTGTCTTTTACATATCTCCTTTTGTTCCGGGAAGGCGGGAACACTCTCAAAGTAACATTAATTAACAGGGGGCAGCTAGTAGCACATGTCTAGTAAAGACTATAATACTTTATACCGCGCAACAAACCTTATTTGGTTTGTGTTTCACCAGCAACGACCCATGCACCCAGTCGTCCCCTCCTTCCCTTGCCTTTGGGTTTGCCCAAAACACCGCAGCTGCTGAGACTATCCACTAACCACCGGTATTGGGTGTGTCTCCCAACCACGCTGGCAGCTGTGTTTTCCCCTTTACATGCTTTAACAACAACCCATGCATCCGACTGCTATCAGGCACTTGCATTACTGTAGTGGTAATGCTTAGCATGCTAATGACAAGTAAAGGTAACATCATATATTTTCCAGTAGAGTACAGTGAGAAAGTTTTCCCCTCCCACCAAGTAATGCAGATCACTATTGAATGTAACTTACCATCGCCCGCCGCTGTTGGCTCCCCCCCCCACTGCTGCTGGTGTAGGTGCCTCTGTTCCTCCTGTCCCCGCCGGGAGCGCTGAAGCAGCGCCGCTGTCCCCGTCGGCACTGGTCGATGGTAAGGGTTCTGCACCTATAAAAAAAAGTACGCCTTTTTAGATGGATGCACAGCCCCCTTTGTACTTGTTCACCAAGAATGGAGTTCTTCAAAACAGTTAAGTCCAACGTACGTAATCAGTATGAGTCCACATTGCATAGTACAGCAGAGTCACTACACATATTATTAGCATTCATTGTTATGGTATGGTACCCAAGCTCATCTCATCTGTCCTGCTACTCTAGTCCTTGGAAATTGGAAGTGAACTATGTAACCTTTGTACATCAATGTATCCAGTTTTGCGCATGTGTTAACTCGCAGCTTGTTGCGCAGTACGAGAAGACGCTCTGGGGCAACACATCATTGTTCAATGCATACACCTGAAGAGGTGGGAAAGTAAAAGGGCCCGTATTTAAGTTTTCTATGTGGATTGTGGGATAGAGTTTGCTTACAGGTTACAACTTCTTTTTAGCATGGCTGCATAAAACTGGCATAAATGTATTTAATACTGTCTAACGTGCACCACTTTTGTCATTATTTTTCGGCAGGTGAGAAGATTGCCTTCTACGAAGCGGACATTTCCATAGCTTACAAAAAAAGAGGAATATCTGACCAGTATACGTTGGTGAGAGGTCTCCGATAGTTGCCACATTTCCCTATTGTGCACTAGTAGCTGTACAAATGTTGATTACTTTATTATGCCTGGTTTAACTCTGGATTTTTTCTGGTGGGCCCTTCAACGTATTGGACGGAAGCACTTAAAAACATTGATGTTACTTACTTACTTCTAACAAAATAAAGCTTTTGAATGACCACTTTGACTCTGAAGTTTATTTTCAGTGTCTGTTGTCTTAGAGACTCACACGAGTGAGTGAGCAAAAGGGGGTTTCTTAGGTAACGGTTTGTGTCCTAAAAGCATTCGGCATCTTGGTATTGGGGTTCAGGAGTGTGATTTGAACAATAGACCAATGACTCAGGCCATATAGGCTGACGTTCAGTGAATTGTGCGTTCCTCAGAGTTCTGTGACTGAGGTGTAAGTAAGGTCCAACCTGCCTATCAGTACCAAAAACATCCAATTTTCGTGTGCATAGTTACATAGTTGTGTAATATGTATATAACTCCATAGGAGATAGAAGAATACCCACAAGACTAGTAGTGGTATACTAACGTTTACAAAAATACTAGACAAACATCATTCTGGATGCCTACTTGGTTGCTGTCAATTGACAAAGCACTGCAGACACATTACAGAGGAAAAAACAAGCACTGTTGGACTTACTGGGGACAGCAGCAGGATCCTCAGTAGAGGAGCTCTGTGTAACTGGTGGTTCACCCGCCGACTCGGTCCCTGTATTCTGCTTGCCCCTGGGTTCTGTGGTTCATGTAAAAATTAAAATAATAAACATAGATAAATACATTGAGTGATGTGAAACATAGACATAATTGCAAATCACACTGCTACAGTGGAACAGAGCCGGAGGCAACAAATCCATGCCAGGGGCCGCAACGCAAATATGTATCCATCCTTAGAGTATTATTAAATTAAGGATATCTATTGGTGCGGTGGCCCCTGAAGTTTGGTGCCCCTGTGCAGTTGCACAGCTTGCACATGCCCCCTAGAGCCGGCCCTGGCTGAGGTAAGAAGAACAAAGTAACGTTAGCATTCTTTGCAAGAAAAGGATTCCATTCATGCAGAAGAGAAGGCCGTGAAAAAAATGATACAATATGCAAACAACGTACAATTATCCATCCACCGTTATTTCACTGACGGACAAAGGAAGGACAAGACTCTATTAATAGCATTAACTAACTTCAGTTCTCAGCAATAAAGAAAATCTCACATCAATAAAGAGCAACAGCTAGCGCCAAGTTGAAACAACACGCAAGAGCCAGTGAAGAACAAGAACACTGTCATACAATGACAGTAGATATACCGGAATACATCGCAAATGTAACTAGGGGCAACAGTCATCGCGTTACTTATTCAGCCAATATTTACAAAGATACAATAACAATATTTATACAACTATATATATATATATATGTATATATATTACCTACTGGCGGTCGCCAGTAGGTATATATAGTTAGGATTTTTTCTCTATGGGTTTTTTGAAAATTCTATGTCTAATAACTTTGGCGTTTGTGGACGGAATCGGCTGAAATTTTCAGGAAAATGGCACATTTTGTTTCTGAGCAGCCCTTGAAAATTTGGGGGGGGTTCGTCCAGTGGGGGCCGAGAAAAAAGGGGGGTCCCAAAACGTGTTTTTAACATTGAGTTTTCCATAGGGCGGTTGGCCTCACTTTTAGCCCGAACGGCTGAATGGATTTGCACGAAACTTGGCAAAATTGTAGGGACTGGTAGCCCGATGTGCCTTTTGTAGGTCTCAATATATGTGCTCCAGTGGATTTTGAGAAATTAACGTTTAAAAAAAGATATATATCTGTAACAGCGGACCGGTTAGCGCTCTGGTTCGCGGACTTTTCGCGCAACGGAGCTTTGTGAAGCGAAGCTGATTGGTTCTCCGGCGTCTGTCAACATTCCAAACAGTCCGTAGCGGCCGCCATCTTGTCTCTCGGTAGGATCGAGAGACAAGAGGAGGTCAAAACAAAGGGGGAAATAACTATAAGGGGGCATAGTAGATCCTCGCTGACCCCCTAGGTTTGATGTGGAGGTTTTAAAAGGGCCCCGCGGGGCAAAAAAAAAACAAAATAATAATAATCGAACGGCTGAATGGATTTGCACGAAACTTGGCAAAATATTAGGGACTGGTAGCCCGATGTGCCTTTGCTAGGTCTCAATATATGTGCTCCAGTGGATTTTGAGAAATTAACGTTGAAAAAAAGATATATATCTGTAACAGCGCTCCGCTTCGCGTACTTTTCGCGTTACGGAGCTTTGCGAAGCTGATTGGTTCTCCGGCGTCTGTCAACATTCCAAACAGTCCGTAGCGGCCGCCATCTTGTCCCTCGGTAGGATTGAGAGACAAGAGGAGGCCAAAGCGAAGGGGGAAATGACCATAAGGGGGCATAGTAGATCCTTCCTGACCTCTTAGGTTTGATGTACCATTTTGCCAAGTTTGGTGTAATTCCGTTCAGCCATTCAGGCTGTAGACGTATGTAAATGTCCTATGGAAAATTGCATGGGGAAAACACATTTGAAAGTGTTGAAATTAAGAACCAATTAAAATGTTACTTTGGTTTTGTATTTGTGTGTGATGAAAGTTAATTGGTTATGTATATATGTCAAATGAGAGGAAACCACAGCCATTTTGTGATACTACTGTCTGAGGTACATTTGTGAGGAATTTTTGGTGGTGAATTTCTGGTGTTTGATTTACACAGTACTAACACTTCTGCTACTTTTAAAAAGGTGAGTTGTTAATTTGTAAGGGGAACTATGTTGTACACTTGAAGATAATTTGAAAAATGTTTTCTGTTATTTATTTGCAGTCCTTCTGTTATACTAAATACTTGATGAAGTTAGTTTTATATTATGTATTACTAAAAACGATAAATGAAAGTGATTATTTTTTTCTGCAATTTACAGCAAGCAATTTCAAAATAAAATGGCTCACAATGAAGAGACCGTGGCAATTTCTTTTGAATTGTCCACTACATTGATTGAAATTGAGAGCACCAATAATGAAATATTGTCACAAGGAGGACATGACTTGTATGATTCCATTAGATTGATTGAAATGGACAGCACCAAGAATGAAATATTGTCACAAGGAGATGACTTGAATGATTCCACTACATTGATTGAAATTGAGAGCACCAATAATGAAATATTGTCACAAGGAGGAGATGGCTTGTATGATTCCATTAGATTGATTGAAATGGACAGCACCAATAATGAAATATTGTCACAAGGAGGAGATGACTTGAATGATTCCACTACATTGATTGAAATTGAGAGCACCAATAATGAAATATTGTCACGAGGAGATGACTTGAATGATTCCACTACATTGATTGAAATGGACAGCACCAATAATGAAATATTGTCAGAAGGAGGAGATGACTTGAATGATTTTTTTGATCAATCTCTTGATGGCGAATTTATCGAGTGTTTGGAGACCATAGAGTTACAAGAATCATCATTGCAGACTTTTAATGAGGAGATTCCAGATGAGATGATTGAAGAGGAAATTACTGATGAGGACATGTTACTAGTTGTTTCAAATTTAGAAAATTCTGAAGAATAAATTTATATTTAGAAATCAAAAATTGTTTGAGACATTATTTATTTTTATTTTTAATTTATGAGGTTGTAGCGAAGTGATTGTAGTATAAAATGAGACTTATAGTATAGAGTGCAACATTTTTATGTTACATGGTAAGTTTACTCATATTTACTTCCCTTCTGCCACTATATTATCTCCAATGTGTATTTGACATGTCTTCTTCATCTCCGGCCTCCTTTCTCTCACTGTGTGTCTCCGATGCATCTTATCGCTGGTATTTTGTGTAATTACAGAAGAGAGTAAAATAAAATAGTTCGGAACGTGAAAAGGGGGCAAAGTAGAGTACTCCTCACCCCCTAGGCCTTTTTAGGCGGTCCCAAAAGGATCAGTTTCTGCTTTCCTGAGAGATTATGGTATGAGTTCCATATACCACAATAACTTGCATTACAACATGCAAGATATCTATCTCCTATTACCAACTTTTGGAGATATTCGCGCTAAGCGCGAATATCTCCAAAAAGTAACACCTGCCCTGAGCAGTTCTTAGCCATGTTATCCAATGGGAGGTGGATAACATGGCTAAGAGTATTAGCTCGGTAATGCATGAATATCGCTGACTTTTTAGCGATATTCATGCATTGCGGCCGTTTATTATCGCATTTGCGATAAACCTTGATAATAGTAAGGTTTATCTTCGATAATTTCTGACGATGCTTAGTGGTAAAAAATTGGTTGGTAAGCATCGTTAGCGATAAATATCGCTTAACTTTGGTAATATGCCCCAACGTCTGTTAACGTTCGATTCGAAGGAAATGAGGAAGTGTTGAAAAACATTGTCTGCGCCATCTTGCCTTTTTTGAAATGCCACACTTTTGTCGTGCACGGCAGCCATTTTAGATGTCTTGACCAGACCCACTCTCTGCACGCTGTCGATTCGTAGCATGGCTCCTCACCCTCGTAAGCATCTCCCCCAGGCACTGGTCACCACCGCTCTCTGTCTTATGCATGGGCAATAAACCTTCCCCCATCTGCGCTGCTCTTCCCTGAGAATCACACTCTGTGCCCGCCCGACACCTCCCTTTCGCCCTATTCACTACCGCACCCTCTGACACTCCTCTTCCTCTGTGTCCGAATGTCCAGGCCGGTCCTAGGCTATCAGCTAGCCCTGCAGATGTAGTTTATGGCCCCAGCTGTAAAGAATCACCCCTCTTCAAAGGAGTTATAGTAGATCAAGGCCCACACCCGATGTGATCCGTCACAGCACACGCGTTCCTACTATCTGAAAACCATCCTGTATTGTGATTGGGGAGGGGACCGAGCCTGAAGCGGAAGATTCCAGGAATGACTCTTTGTACATCAAAGTTTTTACAATTATGTGTCACATTAAAAATATATAGCACTCCAACAAAGTAGTAGGAATATAAAACTTTAATAACATATAAATATATACAACAAAACAAAAACAGTAAAAACATTTAAACAACGAAGAGACCGTGGCAATTTCTTTTTAATTATCCAATAGATTTATTGAAATTGACAGCACCAATAATGAAATATTCTTGTCAGTAGCGGTCTGTTGTGCGAATAGTTCCAAGGCAGCAGAACGCGCTGAAATCTAGATGGCACGAAAGTGATGTCTAGTAAGTTGCCGCCCAGCAAAAAACGGCGTGGGGCGCCGCGGGGGTGAGTGAGTCCAGTAGGCACCACAGCTATTCTTACCGGCATTGCAGAATTACTGCTGGGGACAATGCCTGTGCTGTAGCAGGGTCACAGCAGAAACAAAAAGGATTCTGTTGAAGATGTTGTTGGTTTTCAATTTGAAAACAGTTCTGGTGTCAACTGCTATGCTAATGTAGTGGTTAATGTTTTGTTTTCTCTAGAAAATGTAAAAGAGGGGGAGGCAGTCCAAAGTTCCGTTAAAAGGGCAAAGGAAAGGATCGGTGGTTTGAACTATCAGTCAAAAAGGGGAGGGGGTGCAATAATTTTTCCTACCGGGTCACACTGTGCTTTCACCGGAAGTAAGGTCTGCAGGATTGTAGTAATTCAAAGTGAGGCTGGCGCCAGCATGGGAGCGCCGACGTCCCGCGGATACAGTTTCGTCACTCCACGGGCGATCATGGCAGTCATTCCCCATCGGGGGTCGGAGACTCCCGCGGCTCCTCTAGAATCTTCAAGGTCGTGGAGGACTACGGTGGTGGAGTCAACCAGTGACCGGGCCATTTCTTTATGTTGGGCCCGCTCTTGCCAGGTCGACCGCCATTTTGAGAGTTCGGCAGCTACCGGCGATCGCGGGGTCACATGAGCGGACGGGCTCCACCCTGCCGGGCGAGACGTTGCAGCATGGCCACAGTGGAAGAACCGTTATCTAGGTCGTTCCGAAACTGTGCAGCACTGTAGTTGTTAGGATGCCACCGCCTGGAGCGCTGAGGGTGCAGCTGGGAAGCCTCCACCTGGGGAGGCGGGAGAGGCCTGTTCGCACCGTCTCTCCCTCCCAGTGCACCCCACGGCGTCTCGCTTGAGATTTGTTATGGCCGGACCAGGCGATGAGGACGAGGGGGGGGTCGGAGGCATGTGCAAGACATCCCCCTCCAGTGTTGTCGCAGCCATTATAAAAGAAAGAAGTGTCCCGTCCGTCTTCGGGCCGGGCTTCCGGTGGATGTCGGCCGGACGCCCCTGGCTCTGGCCCCATGAACGGGTTTCTTGGTTTATCGGCTGCAGCCGGATCCCGTCGGCCTCGGCCCCCCGACCGTTGGTGGTCGGACCGGAAGAGCATGTGGCGGGACTACCTGCAACTCTCAAGGGCCACCGCGGCCGGACTGGGAGAGAGAGGGGAGGGTCGAGGAGACATTCCCCCCCCCTGCAACTGTTCAGCGTTGTAAAGGCAATCCCCTGGCCGGGTCCCGCTGGTCTCGGCCTCTCCTCCGGCTACACCCTACGTTAGGATCTCCTGGCCGAGGCGTGGCAGCAGGACCTGCCTTATATGGGCTGCTCCCGGCTGGGCGTAGCCGGAACCCTGCCCCACCTTGGAAGTTTCCAGAGTGGGGGTGGATGTTCTACTGACTTGCATTTTCCCTAGTCTATCGATTTTTTTGGCGTGGCAGGCGGTGGGACAGCGAGGGGTGATTTGGTTTCTCTTACTGTTTTTCTGGTCTCTCACCACTGGCATATTTTAACGTTTTCTTGTTTCTAGGACATTAATAGGTTTTATCATTACGTTATGTTATCGTTTCTTTGTTCGTTGTTTAATAAAAGTTCATGTTCATCAGTGGCCTACTGATTTTCGTTTTCCTATTTTTTTCTTTCCAGGTTGTTTCATGGTAAAGTTTCTGTTAACAGGATACAGTGATCACTTCGTTATTATTGCATATGTCCTTTTCACTAGGGGTGCTCTCTGGTCGGGCCAGATGACGTATCTCTAGTAAATGGTCCGGGTGAAAAAGGTGCATCAATCAGTGGGGAGTAGATAGGCATGACAGATTACAACGGGGGAGAACGGTCCGCATTACGTACCCTTTCACTACTTGCAAAGATTTTCCTACGTTTATTTGCAAACAGGGAATACCTCCAAAAAGAACTAATTCCCAAACAGTCAATGTTCGGACAATCAATCAATCAATGAGGAATGAAATAGGTACGACGTGTTAAAGGCTTGCGTTACCTACCCTTCACTATCTGCAAAGGGAGATAGAATATTCCTATTCTTCCTCGTTTGCAGGTAGAGAAGATCGTTAAGAGAATTAACTTCGAACAATTCAATGCTCGATTGAAACAATCAACAAGGGGTACTGTGAACACAAATGAACGCCGCTTATATACATACGCATTGCTATTTTCAACAGGTTGTTCCTAATGTTTCTATTTTAGCGAGGTCAAAAGAGATCCCATTAGTGGCCTACTGATTTTGCTCGATTCCTTTTGTTTTTTTACACGATTTTTCGCTATCTGCAAAGACTAAACAGAGTATTGCGACTCTGTGCTTGTTTGTAAATAGAGAATGAACCAAAGAGAACAATCAATCAAATGGAGAGAGAAGCAGGCACGACGGATTACAAAGGGGGAAAGGGCTGCGTTAACTACCCTTCACTATCTGCAAAGAGAGAGTACTCCTAATAGAAATGAGGGGTGGGGGGCAGCAATCAAAGCAGATCAGTGTGCATAAACACGAAAAAAAAAATTCTTACCACGTACTTGACATTCGACAGCTTATGATATTTGCTATTAAAAAACCATTGAAATTCACTGAAAAAAACATAGGTTATAGACCATATATAGTTAGGAATTAGCATTTACAAAACCTTGAAAATTCACTGAAAAAACCATAGGTTATAGACCATATATAGTTAGGAATTAGCATTTAAAAAACCTTATTTTACTCACACAAAACCATTGAAATTCCATATATAGTTAGTTGCACTAACTATATATTGCGCACCCGCAATCCACTGCTGATGATGTCACATATTACATCATTCATGACATGGTCAGTGACATCACTGATGACATCACTGATGACATCTCAAATGACATCACTGATGACATCTCACTTGACATCAATGATCACATCACTGATGATATCATTCATGTGACAATACAATGCATCTCCTCACATTTTAATATAACCTCTGTTTCACCCAGTGTTAAAAACAGAGTATAATTTTTGAAACCATTGACACACCAATACTAGTTACTACATACGTACTCACTGATTCCTACGTCTACACACACATTCACTCATTCACCCATACAATCATTCATACATACAATCACTCATGTTTACAACACAATCATATGCACTCATACACCTATACAGACACTCACACTCTGCCACTCATCCATGGAGTTACTCACACACCTAGTCAGTCCTGTAAAGAATCAATCACACTTCCATTTTCTACTCTATACAGTTAAACATAGAGCACCTTACGTTTTCAACCATATACTAACACATACTTACTCTCTTATACAATCATTGATACAAGTACACATTGATCTGTACAGAGTCACACACCTCCCATCCAGCCACACACACACTCAGTCTCCCATGCAAATACTTGGGAAATCAATCAATAACCCATATAGTTACTCATATAGCTACTGATCAACACATGCAGCAGTTTACAGAACAACAGACATAATGATGCACAAATTAAGACAGTTTAGTCACTAACCCATGCACTCAGTGAGACACATTTAATCACTCACTCATACATTCAGTCATGCACCTACTAAATCCTTCGTCCAGACACTTATACATCCACTCATTCTTCAATATGTAAGACATATTTTAACTTTACAGAAACATAGTCACTGGATGTTGTCATCAGTGATGTCATCAGTGATGTCATTTGAGATGTCATCAGTGATGTCATCAGTGATGTCACTGACCATGTCATGAATGATGTAATATGTGACATCATCAGCAGTGGATTGCGGGTGCGCAATATATAGTTAGTGCAACTAACTATATATGGAATTTCAATGGTTTTGTGTGAGTAAAATAAGGTTTTTTAAATGCTAATTCCTAACTATATATGGTCTATAACCTATGGTTTTTTCAGTGAATTTTCAAGGTTTTGTAAATGCTAATTCCTAACTATATATGGTCTATAACCTATGGTTTTTTCAGTGAATATATATATATATATAATCTATATGTATATAAATATATATATATATATATATATATATATATATATATATATATATATATACACACTTTATTTTTGGGGTAGCCACTCACCAAGACCCACAACCTCCACACCAAGCAGGTCCAACAGGTCCTGCTCCCGGTCCAAAATGTCGGCCCAGCGGTGGGACAGCTGATGGTGGGTACGCCGGATACCGGAGCAGCGGAAGACTGCACGGCGCACCTTCGCCCACCGCCGGAGACGCTCTTCAATGTGCTGGTATCCGGAGCCGGGCCTGCCGCCTGCTGCCAAAGTCAAGGGGAGGTGACGTTGGATAAAAAAGACCAGGGCGGCCAACTCCTCCTCCCCAAAAAGTTGGCGGGGCGTCACTCCTGCCGGGCGCATTCTGCCGCAAGGCAGCCTGGTTTTTTTAGGCACAGCCGCCTTGCCCTTTGAGCCGCCGATTCTGCTGGCACCCTTCACCATGGTTCTGGGTGGAGGGGAGAAGGAAAGTTGAAGACAAAAAGGTTAGGGGAAGAAAGAAGAAAGATAAAAGAAGGAAGTAATATAAAACAAGAGAAAAGTTGCAAAAAAAGTGGTAAAAGTAAAAATAAAATGAGAAATATACACCTAGGCACAGACAGAAATAGGTAAGAAGTAAAGAAAGTTAGAAAAACTGAGGGAAAAGACCAGGATGGAAGAGATAGGAGTGAGATGCTGAAGTAGGCCCAAAACCATAGCCAGAGTGTGAAATCGAAGATGGCTCTGCCCCTCGCGACCGCCGCGGTAAGTTCGCGCGATATTTGACGCGATCACGCACTTTGGCAGTGCGAACGAGAAGATGAGTTCCCGAACATGTCTAACACAACGCGAACACGTTACTTGTGACCCGGAACCGGAAATAAGGGAACGCAAGCGGGCGGGACAAACCTCATTGAGTAACTTAGCGCGCTAGCTATTGCGAGCATGCAGGCAGCGCCCCGAACACGCGCACCGCGCTCCCGAAGACGAAAAAACGGCGCGCGAACGGGTCTAGCAAGCTACTACGCATGTCCGCGGAGCTACACGTAGCTCGCGGAGTGCAAGTGCGGCTTCGCGTAGCTTCGCGGAGTGCGGCTACGCGAACTACGCCCAGGGTTAGTATTTACGCATCCAATAAATAAGGATACGGCAGGGTTCAATATTTACTGAGTCTGTAGAGAAGCGCATGTATAAATATATGTTCTTGCACAATTACCGCACCATTCTGAGTTTCATACCGCAGAATGGGGCTAATGTGCTGTCAGTGTCTGTTTTCCACAATCCAGAGTTGGACAAACTTAGAATGTGTTATATGTGCCTGCATTTGGTAAGCCAGGCTTTATTTGGCACACTGTTTATGGTCAAAAAACCATTGGGGTGAAGGCGTGCTATTTGTAGCCATTTATAATCTTGATTCAGGCATAAACACCAGAAGTGGGTTTTCCATAAGTACTACAATAAAGTCCGCAGTAGTTACTGTACGAGTTAGGAACTGGCTACTCTTGTTACACATTGAGGTTTGCATGTAGCAACCATAGCAAATGTAACTTTGAACACAAAACTAACATCTGGTATTTACAATGTATTCAACCGTGCATTCTTTCTTTAAAAACTGTTACCTATTTTCTTGGAATGTTGTAGCCTGCTACATCAACTTTTTATTTTTCGCCAGAGACTGACAGGGTGCCTTGTGATCCATTTGCCAATTGGACAACGAAGAGCTGATAAAAGGTGAAAAAGTTACATTGCCAGGACAGTCAGCGGAAGTATGTTCAACCCAAAAGACACATGGAGTCTGTTACACCTAATTTACACCAATGCTTTCTACACAAATGAGATTTGTTTTAATAGGCACCACTAATGAAAACTGCGCAGCACACATTATAATCCATTCCTGAAGCATGACACTTGATCTCACCTTCAGCCAATCACAAAGCATGGATTTGCACAATCCCTTAATTTTATAACTTCAAAAGGATTCGGGATGTGAATGCTGCAAGCAGGATTCAGAGAGACAAGCCTCAAAATGTGAATTGCCTGATTTTGAACCAGCACCACCAGATTACACTCATAAACATTGGGTGGTCTCAGCCATCTATGCTTTCTGCCATTTCCTGTAGGGGTCAGCAGAGGATTTTGTTGCTGGTACGCCCCTCTTCAGAACACACCGAAATGGAGGATAATTATTTTCATGTTGCTTTTTCTTGGGTTTGAAAGTGCATTTTTAGTCCAAAGGGGAGCTCAAATTCTTGTTATAGATCCATAGTAATTGCAGATATTTAGAAATAAGCTCACCAATCCGGATGCAAGTTTTGATGTGCTCTTCTTGAGAAGTGCATTCTAGGTTTATGTAACTCTGTTGCTTATATCTTAGCTCCAAGTCCTGGTTGCATCAGGTCGCCAGAAACACAAGCACCCTTATCCGGAAATTCGATTGGTCCAAGGATTCACTGTTACAGTTACAGGACAGCTCCATTGTGTGGTCAATAAGGGATTGCAAATCTTTTGTACTGGACTTAAGGAAATGCAATATGGCATAAAAGCTGCCTGGCACCTTGGATGCCTAGAAACCCATTTTATCGCACAGCTATTGTGCCATTTAATTGTGGACGTAATTCTCTGCGTCGGTAAAGTGGAATTAAGCGGGCGCACCTCAAACAAGGCTACCTCTGTTCAGGTTGGGTGTACAATGAGTTCTGTAAATATTTCAAGCAGATTAGCAGCTTCTGGTTTTAGTGTCTTAGCTCAGCACCCACAGGTAGCACAATAGCTCTCTATAGACAATAAAAGCCTTGCGGCAGATTAAGGCGGCACCTGTCATTACTTGTTCTCTCATGGTGCTTTTAGAAGGCAGGGTCTGAATGACAGACACAGACAATTTAGCACTCAGTCTAGTAACCAACAATGGGTAAGAAATACCAGGCAAGGATTGGGCAGCAAATCTCGCAGAGATCAAATTCAAGATATAATGTGCAGCTTGACCTCAGTCTTTGCTGGCTTCACCTCTTCATGCATTTGGCTGGCAGCCAGTGAGATATCTGATGATTTTAGAGCCTACTGCAGAGAACTACAGCCTTGAGAAAAGATAGCGTGTATTAATTAGAGTACTAAGGAATTGTTCTATCTGGGGCATGCGCTATATACATGACCATGACGACTCAGGTGATCCAACTTCGCTGGGGCCTGAAAAATCTGAACATGTCTTACTGATCAGGATGTGGACAATTCTCAAAACATTCTGGGGCAGAGGACCTGTGTATCTTGTGGAAACCTCAGGTACAGCTAATCCTGCACCAATTCAGATGAATTGGATATAAAATCAATCTGGACATAGGGTCATCTACTCCCAAAATCCACTGACCAATTGCTGCAATCCCAAAGATCCCTGCAGAACTACATCACCTTCTAGAATCGGTCATCTACAACTTTATTCCGGTAAGATTTCAGTTCATAGAAGCATAGCCTGTCGGTTCAACTCCCGCCACAAGCAGGAAAATGGAGGACATGCAAAAGGCACACCCAACATGTTGATCATATTCTATAGACTCTTTAGGAAGCATCTTAAAAGCTCTAACTTGTTCATATATAAGAAAATTCAGAGCTTGCAGTCATTGGATTTCTTCCTACAGCATTAAAAAAGTACATAAAAGTGCAAGAGGACTCACTCGAGCAGATACATGGCTAAAGCAAAACAAGGTGCAATAAAACAACCTCAATGAAAAAACTAGACCTTATTGTATACCATAAGAGGTCATTAACTTGAAGCAACTTCAAATGTAAATTCATTGTTCATAGTAAATGTATTAGTTTATTGAAGAAGTTAGAGGATTCCATTTAACCGCTCCACATCAGATTACGCATAAATGTACACTTGAGTGACCCTTGGAAGCTTAGTATATATGTATTCTGAAACCAGCACAACACGTGGAGCTGGGAATCCCCAAAAGATAATTAAAGCATTTGTATTCAGGTCATTGTTATGAAACGGCTCTTGGTCTAACTTTGCAGCTCATAGCTGCTCCTGATGTGGGAAGCATATCCCTTATGCAGGAACCTCACCTATGTACACATCTGTAAGTCAAAAAATGAATTCTATCCCAGCGGCCCTTCAGGAAGGAAGGCCCATCCATTTCTTCAGCCTTTCTCACCTTCATGAAGTAAAAAGAAGCAAGTGAGTTTGTCACAAGAGAAAGATGCCAGCCAAGTTAGTCCAAAAGTCACTTCAGTAGCCAAAGCTAAGAGTACAATGAAATGCATGGTTTAAAATAGAGCTGAGCTCATCTTCAAACCACCTCATGCATCGCACTACGTGACGTGATGACGTGCAGGTGATGATGACATCACTTATGACCAGCGTGTTCTACCTAATGGAATATTGTGAGTACGACAAATAATGCTTGACACTAAGGTGGCCGGAAAGACAACATCTCTATGAACTGTGTGAACAGTTGTGTTGTTTTGTCCTTTTGTAAGACTCATTATATTACTGCAGATCTTTTTCTATTTTCAAAGAAACACTAATGTGAGACATAAATCGGAACTTTGGCTTGTTCCTGCGCCTCCCTGCTATTCATGCTCATTCTATTGTCATATTCAGGACCATAACCACTATCTTAAATGTACAAACACTACCATGATTTTAATTAGTTTTTTTTATCAATGAGTTGAATCGTGACAAACCCCAGCACAAACGTATACACTTAGCATGTGACGATCTAGATTACATCTATTGAATTCATGCCCTCACAGGTACATCTGGCATCCGGTCATCAACATATTAATCTCCATGTCATGAGTTCATCCTTCGCAAAGTCTAGCATATATGTTCAAATGTTGCCGCATATTAATTCATTTAATATGATTCACATGTTCCCTTCCTTGTGCATATAGCTATAGTAATACAACACTTTACTCTGAGGTATAGACTTTTAATGCTTCCAGTAACTTTTAGTGACTAAAAGCTCAGAGGTTAAACGGACTGAGTGAAATATGCATTGCCTGAAACAGGAAATAAAAAAAAAACAAGCTGACATATTGTAATTTTAATTCAAATTGTATATATATTGCATTTACTACCCCTGATGAGGCGTTGAAGTGCGAAGCATGCTACCCCGGAACCCAATGTGGATTAGTGGTGGATTAGTATAGAGATATAAAAGTTTTTAATTCAAGAGGCGTGGTCAAGATGGCGGTCGAATGAGAGGTACTTCTGTGTCTCTCCGGCCCCAGTGTTACTAGCACTGATCTAGCTTCCCAGCCACAGAACCTCGCTGGGGAAAACGTCTGCTGATCTGGTCATGAGGCTCCGGAGACCCTATGGGGACTTACCAGGTGATGTAGAATCGGCGCATGGAGCTCCCGGATGAGACGAGAGAAAGCGGGCTTGCCCAGACTAACGCCTTGCTGGAGTTGTGCGGCATCCGTGTGTTGAGGGACTCATTGGGGAGGGGCGGATGATGGTCCGCATGGAGAAAGAGTAGACGATCGGGCAGAGGGCCCGGAGGTTCCGGCTGTGGTCGCTAAACAAAGGGGGTCGCCCACACAAGTAATCAGTATAAGGATCAAGACTTCCGGTGGTGGTAGCCAGCACTGCGGTGGAGCGGGCTGATATTGGGGTACCTCTTGGCTGGACATGTGGGGGGCCCTGCTCCACGACCTGTACTGGCGGTGGGCTAGTCCTGTCACACCCCTGATGAGCAGAATAAACTGCTGCAACCTGGGTCCAAGCTGGGGTGGTGTGGTGAGCAAAAGTATGATGGATTTAACCCAGATCCTTGTGATTGGGGTGAATGTTTGCATTGTCCTGCTTTCTGTCCATCAATTGTTTCTTTTGCATAAGTCGCCCTAAGTGGGAAGAGTATGCCCAGACATGGGTCCCATGCTCATTACACCACTGGATTCAAACTAGCCTGGCTGATGAAGGATGATGCCCTAAAACCAGTCCCAGGATGCTTGTTTCCGGTCCAGGGTGGACCTGGCTTGGCAGTTCGGGCTGGACTGTTCACACAAGGAACAGGGTCATGGCTGATTTGCATATGGCTGGGTCCAAACTTGGATGGTGTGGTGAGCAAAAGAATGATGGATTTCACCCCGATCCTTGTGACTGGGGGTGAATGTTTGCATTGTCCAGCATTCCATCCATCAATTGTTTCTTTTGCATATGCAGCCGAGGATAGAAGCACAACACTTACAGCAGCACACATTGGTCACCGAGCACAACCCCCATCCTGAATGGGATCCACAACCTGGAAGCCCCACAAGTAACAGACTGTGGTAGCGAGTGAGATCTCAGTGTATCAGCGCATGGACTCCACTCCAGGACTGTTGAGAACATCAGCGACACACGCCTAGCCCTAGAAACCCAGTAGCAATGCTAAACGGCCCGAGATTAGTGTCTCGGACCTCCCCGGACCGGGCTGCAGCATGTGGGGTCATGATGATGACAGCCGAAGCAAAGAAGTAACAATCTGTGAAGGACTTGCTGATGAAGTTGCCCATATCAGGGACCCACAGTGGGCCTACTCAGGATGTAGAGAGACAACAGGAGGTAGCAGAATACGTGAAGCACATGCCACGAAATCATTCATGACCACCCTTTGTACATCCCTGTGTGAAGACCTAGTTTCAAGGACACTTGCCGACCCTCTTCCAAGACCTCTCTATGACCACACTTTTCAAAAGAAAGGAATTCCGATCTGTCACAACCCATCTTAGAGAGAAAGGAATTGCTTACTCATGGGGACATCCCTTTTGGATTTTCTTTCAGTATGAGGCCCAGATGAGGCAGCTCCGCTCTTTGAAAGAGGCTCATGACCTCCGGGGCCTGACGGAAACCCAGGTGCGGGAAAGTGCTGAGCACTGCCTAGGGGGCTCCGGTGAGACGCATTCCCAATGGCAAAAGGTGGGGAAGGCTCCTCCCACCACAAACCGGACTTGGAGACAATAACAAAGGAGAGGGAGGTGGTCATTCACTCTCTAACTGGAGCTCCGGATTAGGCGGCCCGACACAACTTGTTTTATTTGTGATAGTGGAGGGCTGAAACATTGGCTGGGCCAGGAGACGCCTCTACCACCTTCTCACCTCCAAGTGAAAGGGACTGAAGATACCCGTGTGGATGAACCAACACAGACATCCAGATGGCCGTGAAGCGACGACCCCCAACGATTCTCCTGCATTGACGAACTGTTGTCAATGTTTGTGTGTTAATTGTTTTTTTTTCTTCATGCATTTATTGGCAGGCTTTAGGGGTGGGTAGGATTTTCCTGCCACAAAAACTAGAGGGTATGTTCTCTTTTCCTTCATGTTAGTCCCTGACAGCTCCTGTGAAGGTCGACAGGATAACAACATACCATACCAGCCCCCTCTTCACGGTTTCACGAAGGACAGTAAACACTATGGCATTCTCCCATACATTGATACAGTATTGATAAAGATCTGTAGATTGTTAGCCTCAATGTCCGAGGCCTTAACCACCCCGTGAAGCGTGCAGCGATTCTTTCCATCTTTGAGAACTCTTGGGGAGATATATGTATTCTCCAAAAAACACACCTGCTATCAAGGGACATGGCATGTGTGTGTTCCCAGTGCGTCCTACACCAGTTCTGGTACTCAAGTCCTTCCTAAAAAAACGTGGTCACTATCCTTTTGGGGGCGATATTTGCGCCTGAAGTAGTTTCAACGCTGCTTGAAGTAAAAGGGCGGGTGCTTGCGATACGAATTCACTGGGAGTCCCTACATTTCACTTTAGCTAATATTTACGCTCCGAATACTCAATAAGAACCCTTTATCATAAAATTCCTTGCAGACATTCTGGTAACCCCTGACTAAGCTATCCTTGTGACAGGGGACTCTAGTTCCTGCTTACTTTCCGCGCAGACCAGGACATTTTCCACTGAAAGCAAGAGCTGGCTGGTGGACTACGGCTTTCACGATGCTTGGCGGCAACAACTCCTGGAGTCTCGCGACTTCGCCTATTACTCACCGGCTCACAAGACGTATGCACAACTTGACCATTTTATAGCCTCTGCCGCGGTCTCCTCTAGACTGAAGAACACAACCTAGGAGCTGAGATCCCTCTTGGAACACGCAATGATCACAACCACAATCCAGTTCGAGAATGAGAGAGAGCCTTCTGAAATGTCCCACAGTATTAGCAGATGTGCACGAGAAGCTTTCAGAGTACCTACGGGTAAATGACATCGGAGAAACATCTTTGGCCATTGTCTGGGTGGCTCTGAAACTGGTGATGAGAGGGGAATTTATTGCTGTATCAGCAGCAGAGAACCAATAGCACCGGGAGATAAGACAAGGGCTGGAACAGGAAGTGGCAGAGATGGAATCTATCCATAAACAGACAGGGGCACCGAGAGTATGGATAGAGAGCTGGAAAAAAGAGGCTCCTGCTGAAACGCTTGGATCTGGAAAGGGCAGAGTATGCCCTTCTCATTTTTTCTTAGCAGCGACCGCAGTGGTAGAATGCTCACACAACGGCTCAGAGCCAAGACTATGGCTATAACAATTGCCTAGGTAAAGCGGCTTGATGGTGAAGAAGTACACTCAGATGCTTAGATAGTTGAGACATTTAAAAATTTCTACCAAACCCTGTATTCCAAAACAGATCCGGTAAATCATGAAACTCACACTCATCCCGCAAACTGCCCAGTTACTCGCCTCCCAGAAACAATTGCAGCCCAACTCGACCAACAGATACAAATAGGAGTAGTGATCTGATCTCAGCAATAGCCCGCCTAAAAGTGCAGATGCCCCGAGTCCGGACGGATACCTGGTGCACTTCTACAAAGCCTTCTGCCAGGAGCTGCACCTCTCCTGACACAGTTGTTCAACTCTTTCCTAGAAACTGGCATGCTCACTGAGACCATGTTAGAGGCTATAATCTCTGTCATCCTCAAATCCTCTAAAGATCCCAGCGAATGAGGGTACTATGGGCCCATCTCTTTACTAAACATTGACGCAAAACTATTAGCCGGGATTTTGGCTGCCAGGTTGAATCTGTTGATGGCTGGACTCGTGGACCCGGATCAAGCAGGCTTTATCCCCACTCGACGAGGGAGTAAAAATACCAAAAGACTCCTCCATCTCATGGATGGGATTCATAGATCCCATAAAGAAGCACTTCTCCTGTTAATGGACGCTGAAAAAGCATTCAACAGGGTTCGATGGAGTTATCTCTTTGATACGCTGCACCATTTTGGGTTCGAAGAAGGATTTATAAAGTGGGTTGTTTGCATCTACCAGGTTCTCTGGGCGTTTTTTTCCGGGTGAACGGGACATCGTCTGACGCATTCTCATTAGCCCGGGACACCAGACAAGGCTGCCCTTTATTCCCCCTGCTTTTCACTCTCTACAAGGCGCCGCTAGCACAAAAGATCAGGGACAATCCATTACTTGAGGGCATTACATTCAGAAGGAACTCTCACAAAATTAGCCTATACGCAGATGATGTGATCCTCTCACTGATGAACGAAATGTCTTCCCTATCGGCTTTACTCAATGAGCTTGAAAGTTTTGGGGAATCCCGGGGCTTCAAATTTAATCTAAACGAATCACAGATCTTGAATCTATCAGTCCCATTGAGATGAGCAGAGGCACTCCGGAATGCATTTCAGCTGCACTGGTCAGAAAATTCCATACCATATTTAGGCATCCTCCTGGCCCTCACTATATCAGGAACCCTTGCACGAGGGGGCGTGGCTTGGCCGCCGCTAGGAATGGACACGTGAGCTCTGCGCTCTGCCACGGCCTTCCTGATTATCCTGATCTGCATTCTCCCGCGGACCTCCCCTGGCAGGGGCTTGACCGCATCCCCACCCGCGCACCATCAGGTCCACATTGGGGCGGCGGAGCGGTCCCAGAGGCAACAGGGAGACGCGCTGGGCCTGAGGTCTCCGGCGTGGCACCGGCCATTTTGAGCGGCCTGGGTGTTCGGCGAGATCCCCGGCCTCGCGTGAAAGAGTGGCCGACCCGCGGTGCGAGCTGACCGCCCGCCGTCCACCACGCGAATCGGATCAGCGCCTTTGGAACCGGAGCCTCGGCGACAGAGGACGGGCTGCCCCGTGGAAGCGCTGGGGCAGGGACGGCTAGCGGAGCCCGTCGACGGGGAGGCCAGGCCAGCACAGGCGGTAGTGGGGGCTTCTGGGCCCGAGCCCGGTGAAACACAGCGTGATTCCGGGAAACGACGGCTGGCGGTAGGTGCCCCCCCCCCCTCCTGACTGTCATACGCAGATCCCTGGCAGTGTGAGCCTCGGGGGGGCGGTGCGGACCCCCGCGGTGCTTGAGGCCTGGGGCACTTTGCTGGGCACTGCCGGCCTGGGCGCTGCTGCGCTGAGAAGACCTCTGAGATCCAACCCCCGAGACTGGTGCTGATCTAGCACACAAGGGCGCTGACCCCCTCAACCTGAGATAGGGACCCACCACCTTAGAGGGGTGCACGCACTGCCGGCTACCGAGCTCCCGGCTGTGAGTTGTTGCGCCCGGAGCCCCCAGCGCTGCAGTGAGAGACTCGTGGGAAGTGACCCTGGGACTGGGGGCCCATCGACGCATCTTGCGCCCTCCAGGACGCGGTCTTTGAGGAGATGCCCTACGCCTGGGGCCGGCTGCCACCATGGGACGACGCCTTAAGCCCTCAACAGATGCTGAGGAGGAGGCAGCATGCAGCCAGGGTTCTACAGTGGACAACGGCTCGAAATCGGGCCTCCCGCAAGACCAACCGGAACAGATTTTGCAGGCCATCGCCGACACCAGGGAAGCACTGCGACAGGACATCGGCCAGGTGTCCACGGGCCTAGGACTCCTGCGGGCGGACCACGGCAAGCTGGCAGACCGGGTCAAGTAAGCGGAGATTCGAGTGGACGCACTAGAACCGACGGCCAAGGCGAATGAGGCTGCGATGGGGGAGCTGCGGCACAGGGTGCACCTATTGGAACAGAGAGCGGAGGATGCGGAAGGGTGCAACCGCCGCAACAACATCCGCGTGGTTGGCCTGCCCGAGAAAATTGAAGGGGCGGACATGCTGGGCTACCTGGAGCCTTGGCTGCGCAACGTGGTGGCTCCGGAGGGTCTGACCCCGTTCTACACTTTGGAGCACGCTCACCGGGTGCCGGCTCGGCCTCCGGCTGAGGGCCGGCCTCCACGACCGGTGGTGGCGCGCTTGCTGCACTACAAAGACCGTGACTTTATCCTGCAGAGGGCGAGGGCACTAGGGCCCTACCGGGTGGACAATGCTCAGGTCTCCATATACCCGGATTATTCTTTTGAGGTACAGAGGCAGCGCTCCACCTTTCTAGCAGTCAAGAGAGCACTGCGGGAGGAGGGGATCCGCTACTCTCTTCTTTTTCCTGCACGCCTGCGGATCATGTTGGATGGTAAATCCTCCTTCTACAACTCCCCGGACGAAGTTTGGGACTGGCTGGAGCTCTACAAGGCCGGAACGGATAATCTTCCTGCAACTGGGGAACAGCGGAGGATGGCGCAGAGGCCCAAGCGATCCAGGAGACCTAAGAGGCGACCGCCGAAGGCTGGGACGCCCCCTGTCTCGCAGACCGAGCTGGAACGCAAGGAGGCCCTTCGGGCGGTCTCTACTATTTCCAAGGTGGTGACAGCGACATCCGCAGCGGAGACGGGCTCCCGGGAGGGCTCGGAGGAAGCGGTGTCGGAGGAGTCGGGCGCTGGTGGTTCTGGACCACCTCATGTCACGCCTGGGACAGCTGATGGCTTATTGGACTAATGATCCTCAGGACCCGTTGTGCTGGTATTGTATTTGCAGCCGGACTACTGTTTGGACCTGGGGCGGAGGCATGTGACTGGGTTGAGCGGAGTGGTGTATGGTAGCGGAGGGGTTCCCTTCCGCTGCTGATGGTTTATGCCTTTGTGGGGGTGGGGATGTGGGGCAACTGGAACATACTGGGGAGGGCCGACCTGGTGGCATGGTTAGCTCGCGTCCTGCCGGGTGTAGCGACAGGCCGCCCCCCTATCTCACACCTATTGTGGGACTCTGGTAGTTACCGGAGACTGTTGTACTAGGGTTATTGACTTTTGGATGGGTCTCTGCTGTTTGGGCTATTCGGCCTTTGCGAGGGGGGTTCTGATCTGGGTACGGGCGGGGTCCCCTTCCAACCATTGCAGACAGTGCTCGACCCTGAGGGGAGGTTTGTAGCTGTACAGGGCCGCCTGGATGGGAGGGACGTGACACTTTGCAGCATCTACGCCCCCAATGTGGACCAACCTGCCTTTTTTGCACGACTGTCGGGGAAACTGGCGTCAGTGCTAGCCAACACGGTCTTACTGGGGGGGGGGACTTTAATTCTGTACTTGATGTGGGATTAGATAGGTCTCACCCTCCACTGGCGCAAGCGGCAGCGCACAGGCTAGCGAAGAGTAGGCGAGAGTGGCAGAGTGGCTGGGGCCTGGTGGATGCATGGCGAACCCAACACCCGACGGAGAAAGACTTCTCGTTCTATTCCCCCCCGCACGAGCTTCATGTTCGCCTTGACAGCATTCTGTGCTCGCCGGATGTTCAAAGCTTGGTCCGCCACAGTGAATACTTGGCTAAGACAATTTCTGACCATAACCCTTGTCTGGTGGTGGTCCAATGGATGCGGCAACACCAAGCTATACCGACGTGGCGATTGAATCCGTTAGCGCTGGAGGACGCGGCGTTTTAGGCCGAGGTAGGCAATGGGGTGGAAGGCTACTTTGATGCTAACGCGGACACAGCTTCCAGTAGGGCGCTGGAATGGGACGCCTTTAAAGCGGTGGTTCGGGGAATCTGCATTTCGGCTACCGCAGGAGTCCGAAGGACTCTCTTGCAGGACCTTACACGGAGCGAGGATCACTTACGCGACGAGGAGAGACGTCACCATGCGACCCCTGAAGCTCGCGAGGCGGTTTTGGCGGCGCGGGAGGAAGTGGCGGCGGCAACGGAGAAGCTGCGCTGCTTCGATTATAAGGAATTCCTAGTTCGGGCTCATGCCGAACGCGACAAGGAGGGCTCACTCCTAGCCTGGCTGGCCGCTCCGGGAGCCCGCGGCACCCCGATTGTGGCTCTGACCACTCCGGAAGGGAACGAGATTTACACTCAGTCGGAGATCAATGGCCAATTTTTCGCGTACTACGCGCGCCTCTATAGGAGCGCGATGCCATGTGTGCCAGAGGAACTGGATGAGTTTCTCCGGGCGGCGCGGCTCCCCCGGCTTGACCCTGAACACGTGGATTGCTTGGGCGGGAACATCTCTGAGGGCGAAATTCGAGTGGCCATTACACAAATGGCTCGCCGCAAGACTCCTGGCACGGATGGGCTGCCGATCTAATTTTATGCAGCCTATGCAGATGTATTGGTACCGAGGTTGCTTACGGTATACCGAGAGGCCTGGGAAACTGGGACCCTGCCTGCAACTACCCGAGAGGCCTTGGTGATCCCCTTGCTGAAGCGGGGCGGCGACGCTACCTCACGCTCAGCCTACCGTCCGCTGTCCATGCTTACAACGGACTACAAGATCTTGATCAAGATTCTTGCGACGCGGCTGCTGGCCCACATGCGTGCCTTGGTGCATTCTGACCAAGCAGGGTTTATCCCCCAACGCACCAGTGCCACCTGTGTGCGTAGGCTGCTTCGGGTTATGGGGGGCTACGTTGATGGTCGACCAGGTGCTGCTGTCCTGTCAACCGATATTGAGAAAGCGTTCGACAGCGTTGAGTGGCCATACCTGCTTCGCGTGCTGGAGATCTTCGGCCTGGGCGAGCGGTTTGTGAGGTGGACCGCCCTGCTTTACGCTGCGGCCACAGCCCGAGTCAAGACCGGGGCTACTGTCTCTGCCTCATACAGCGTAGGGCGAGGGACCCGGCAGGGATGTTCCCTGTCCCCCCTCCTGTTTGCGCTAGCTATAGAGCCCCTGGCTGCTCACGCCCGCCTGGGCCAAGCGTACGAGGGCCTTCAGCTGAGAGGCGACGCCCACTACATATCCCTTTATGCCGACGATTGCCTACTGTTCTTGGCTGACACGGACGTTGCCTTGCGCGGGGCTAGGCGCCTGCTGTTGGGTTTTGGCCGCTTATCTGGACTGAGGGTCAACTGGGGGAAGTCCTGCCTCTTCCCATTGGTGTCGGGAACGGAGGACTCCCAGCCGGAGGGTGAACTGAGATGGGAATATCATTGTCTCCCTTATCTAGGCACGCACGTATACCGGTCACCGTTGGACCTCCTGGAGGGTAACATTGAGAGAGCGATCCGGGGCCTACGTGGCTGCATGGGGTTCTGGCGGACGCTCCCGCTGTCGGTCGCGGGGCGAGTGGCGTTATTAAAAATGGTGGCGTTGCCCCGTCTACTGTATTTGTTTCGCACGCTACCGGTCTGGATCCCGACTTCGGTGTTCACCAGACTACGCTCCTTGCTTACCGAGTTCATTTGGGGAACGGGCAGGAGGCGAGTGCCGCTGGCCACATTGATGCGCCCCAGATCGGACGGGGGACTAGCTGCCCCGGATTTCGAATGGTACTATTTGGCGGCCCAGTTGCAGTGGCTTACCCAAGCGGTGGCTTTAGAATGCAGAGGCCCGGAAGGGACTGCAGACGGAATCCTTCCGAGACACATCATATCTTTTATAATTCTGGCCCAGAAATTGGATCTTTCCCGACTCACTGGGGAGGAGCGGACGATTCAAAACTGCTAGCTGCGATGCCATAGGCGATCCGGCGTCACTCGCCCTTATGCCCCCGAGCTCCCACTAGGGCTGTGCACCGCCTTCCCACATGGAGGGGATTGGTCTGCGCTGGCGACTTGGGAGGAACTTGGCCTGCAAATGATTGGTGATTTGTACAAGGAGGGATCGCTGCTTTCGTTTCAGGAGCTGCGCGACGCTTACGGCCTCCCGAGGGGGGACTACCTGTTGCACGCCTCGCTGGTGGCTAGTATCCGGAACCATTAGAAGAATGGCCTTTCTGAACCACCGACATCTGAGAGCTGTCAATATGTGGTCATGGCGGCTGGTACTTACAAGGCCGTCACCTGTCTCTATCGGAGGCTGTCGACAGAAACGCTGCAGCCCCTGGACGGGCTGAAAACCAAATGGGAGGGGGATATCGGGCGACCGATCCCTAACTCCACTTGGCCGCAGCTTTTGCGGCGAGCATGGAAAGGCACTAGGAATGCCAGGTTCCAGCTGGTCCAATTCTTCTCCCTCCACCGAGCTTATTTGACGCCAGCTAAGATCTCGCAGTATTTTGAGGGTGCATCTTCACTCTGCCCTAGGTGTGGGGTGGAAGGCGCGGATTTTCCCCACATGTTTTGGTCTTGTGTGAAGCTAACTGATTATTGGGAGGCGGTGGTGGCCTGCCTGAATGCTGTCACGGATCGGCAAATTGAAGCGGATATGGGCGTTTGTGTATTAATGTGGTTCCCTCACACCCCCCGCACTCGCATCACCAGCAAATTTTATGACTTGGGCCTGATACTGGCCAAACGGGAAATCACCATGCATTGGAAATCCGACCGGGGCCCCAGCTACTCGCATTGGAGGTCCACCCTGGAGCGGTGGGCGAAGGCAGAGAGCGCGTTGCGGCTGCAACAGGCCAGGCGACTAGATAATGACAGGGCGTTAGAGACGGCCAGGGCGTGGGAGGCCCTAGTGACCGCGCTGCAAATGCCTGAGAGTGACCAAAGCGAGGATAGCGGAACAGCAACTCCATAGGGTAGCTTGGCTGTGAGGTTCCCCATTCCCGGTGCGGTGCACCACTGTCACGAGTAACGACGGAGACCCCGAGAGTTCAGGTCCCCCACTGGTATGCATTACCTACCTCCTCCCCTCGACTGGTTCGAGGAGGTGACGGATTGTTGATTATTGGCTGATGAGAGAGAAGACAACGGCGCACTGACTAGGGGGGGTGGGATGCAGGGTGGGATTTGTTGCGGGATTGTTATCATAAAAGGCATATGATCAGAAGAGGACTGTTATCCTATAATATCAGATATTATTGCAAAATTAATCGTTGTACTGCAACATTCTAATCTGAAATGCCAATAAAAATTGTTTTTACAAAAAAAATCAGGAACCCTTGCACCTAACTAAGCTGCACTCTTTGATCAAATGATCAAGGCCCTAGATGGGTGGTCCCGGCTGAAGCTGGCATGGTTCTGACATATTGCAGCAGTCAAGATGACAGTACTCCCCTGCATTTATACATTTTCCAAACTGTTTCGCAGTCACCTCCTCCGAAGGCGCTCCACACACTACAATTGGCGATAAATACATTTGTGTGGGGGGAACCTCGACTGCCGATTGCTCAACTGACACATCCGAAACAAGAGGGAGGGCTGGGGGTACTATTGATAAATAGAAACTTGCAGGCAGCGCACCTCCGCTATATCGTCGAATGGAACAGCCCAATGTCGGAGAAATACCAGTCCTTTATGGACCTAACTGTGGCAAGTATAAATATCTGACAGGAAGCTTGGCTCCCACGTAAACACAGGGCATGGGGTTTAAACTCCTCCTCTGTAACCTTGTCCACTATGAAAGTTTGGGATACAGTAGCCGAAAAGAGAGGCCTAACAACTTTTCCATCTCTGATGTCCCCAATAGTTGACAATCCCGATTTACACCCGGGTTGGGGCTCAGAGGTCTTCCACAGATGGAGAGAGCTGGGGTTCAAAAGGTTGGGCTTTTTTATTGGACCCCGGAGGGATAATTCCCTTTAAGCAACTGAGACATGACTATGCCCTTACCCAAGTTGATTCTTACAGCTACTTTCAGATTCAGCACTGGGTTTCCTCCCCATTAACGGCCTTTGAAAAGTAGATAGTTCGCAAACACGACAACAAACATCTCATCTCGGAGCTATATGCAATGCTCTCCACCGGGAAGGAGGTACGGCGAAACAAAGGTCAGATGAACTGGGCAGAGCACTTTCTGATAAAGAATGGAAAGACATACACTACAGAGCGCATCACACGGCCAAAGCACTGCAAGGTCAAAGTCTGCCTAGAAAGTGATAACATATTGTTATTACACCCCACCCCGCATACATAGCTGGGACAAGAATAGCTCTGAAAACTGCAGAGGATGCAGCTGGAAGGCTCCCTGGTGCACCTATTATGGCACTGTTCGCAGCTGGGGTGTTTTTGGGATAGACGACACTTCGACGTTTCCCAGCATATACTCTACTGGGACTTTCGGACCCTCTGACCTTCCCTCTACGCTCATTAGGGGAAGACAGATTGCACAAGCTTTACTGGTAGCCCGCCAGGTAATTTTATCTTGACGGGGCACTGACAACATACCAGATCACATGACATGGCTACATAGCTATGGGTAATATTAGCCATGGAACTCATTTCTCTGGTAGTAGAACACAAGGCAGAATCTTACAATGAGCTTTGAGACCCCTTTCTCTAGATTCTCTTGACAGATTTGAGAGAGGCCATATGTCTCAAATACCTACAGATTCTGAGACTCCTCCTGGGAGGCGAGGAAGGGGCGGTGCCAACCTAATAGACGTTGCTTCCCAAACCTTAATGAAGATCCTAATTGACATCCATGATACATATGGCCTAGAGGGATAGGCGTCTGGTGCAGGAAAAGGGGTGGAGGGAGGGTGCAGGGAGGGTGGTTGGCTTATTCCCCTGGGAATTTAGTAGTCCTATTGAGTGTTTTTTTGAGGTTATTTTTTTGATAATTGATCCTACCATCGCGGCCTGCCTCGGGGTTGTAGGCGCAAAGCTGTGTAGAGTTGCACTCTTGATTGTTCGCTGCCAGCCAATGGCTGTAGGCACTCAGCTATGAGATTGACACGCTGGATCTTGTTGAATAAACAGATTGGTTTAATAAAAGTTGTTCATTCAAGAGGTGGACATGTTAATCTCTTAGTTGGATTGAATAGGATAAAGGAGAGATAGAGGAGGAAAGTGTTATTTGGGAGATCATAGTAGTAAAATTAGGTTTGGGATGAGTCAAAGGAGGGCCAGAGGAGGGAAGAGTCTAGAAAGGGCCATTAGGTTGAGCATAGTAGTACAATGAGGTTTGTGATGTGTCAGAGAGTGGAGGTAGAGGATATATTAAAAGAGTGTAAGATGAGACAGAGTAGTAAGTTGGAGAGAGTTGAATTTGTTTTTACAGTAGTAGTAAAGTAATACATATATAGACACATAACTTCATAGAAAGGCTTACATGTGTATGAGAAAAAAAGAAAGATATAAAGTTGTATTATATAAAATCCCATTTGTACATGTACAGATAAATAGTTGGTGTTAGACTTGGCTTTTCAGCGGGTTTACCCCTAGACATTTTGCTTTTGGGCCTCCTGTTTTAGTTGGTTTTATGACTCTGGGCACTTTACCACTGCTTTTCAGTGCTAAAGCGCATATGTTCTCATGGTAAATTGTTTTATGGATAGATGTTTCCATGAATGGCATATTTGGTTTACTGGTAAGTCCCTAGTAAAGTGCAATGAGAGTGTCAGCGCCTGTAAATCAATCAAATGCTGCTCGTGGGCCTGCAGCACTGATTGTGCCACACACACAAGCAGCCTTTTAAAGGGTTCTCAGACCTGTCACTGCAGTGTCTGCGTGCAGTTGTGACTGCCATGTCAACTTGACATGTGCACCCACTTGCCAGGCCCTAACCTTCTCTTTTGTTACATGTAAGTCACCCCTCAGGTAGACCCAAGGTACCCGTATGGGCAGGGTGCAGTGTATGTGAAAGGTAGGGCATGTACTAGTGTGTGTGACATGTCCTGATAGTGAAGTACAGTGTAATTTCACTATTGAAAGGCTATTTGTCCCATAGAATAGAATGGGGGATACTTTGTAACATCTTATATGTATAACTTCCCATTGGGACACAATTAAGCATGGGCGGATTTTGCGGATTCGCGATCCGCGAATTTGCGGATTTGCGTATTCGCGGATTGCGAAAATACGCGAAATCCGCGAATTCTCGCGGATTAGCGGATTTTTTGGGGGTGTGTGTGTTCGCACGGGTTTCTGCAAGTTCGCGAGGGTTTTGTACTATTTCGCAAATTGCGAACTTACTTGTCGGGTCGCCAGTTTAGCGAACTTGTTGTTTGTACGTGCCCAGTCTGTTTGCTAAGCTTTCTTCATCACTGCCACTCTCTGTCACCACTGGCACTCTCTTTGGTCACCCATGCCACCCTCTGGCTCACCCATGTCACCCTCTGTGTCATCACATCACCCTCTAGTTCACCAGTGTACATTATTGGGGCAAAGCAAAGCACTGCCATCCTCTGTCAACACTGGCACTCTGGTTCACCCATGCCACCCTCTGGCTGGCACACCCATGCCACCCTCAGTGTCATCACAACACCCTCTGATTGACCACTGAGTGAACAAACACCTGCTAAGTGCCTTAAGTTTTGCAAACAACAACACCTGCCCTGCCCCAACTGACATTAATGAAGGCTGGCACCTGCTTGTCTGCTCCCTTTCCTTTTTGTTGCAAATGCAAAGTAAATAATTTTTTTTAACAGGATGCAATGGCATACTTGTAACTATTCTGTGACTGATAGAGCAGGGTCACACAATAGTTGCAAGTAGGCAACCGGATTCTGGAGGGCCCCTTCAGGAAGCACTACAGGTAAATGGTTACAAATGAATAGCTCGAACTTTTGCACCTGCTCGTTCGTTTTGCTTTTGCAAAACTCGTTTTTCGGTAATTTCGCCCTATTCGCGGGGCGCGTCGTAGTGCGAACTCGCCCGTGGAAGCCGCGAACTCGTGCGAGTTACCTCAAGGTTGAGTATGGGCGCCGCCATTTTGTTTGCGTGACGTATTTCCGTTTCCGCCCGCTAAGTGTAATCTCGCCCGACTCGCGCCTTGCGAATACAAGTTCGCACGAGTTCGCGAGAGAAATCGCGTGCGAACTTACTTACTCGCACGTGATCGGGCCGCCATCTTGTTTTTCATTCATTCCTATGTGTCTGGGTATGGTGTTTCTATCCTCTCTATATCTCTGCCATCCTTTGCTTGTTTTACTATTTTTTTGATCTATTTAACTTATTTTCTATCCCTGTATTTTTCTAGATCTATATTTTTGTGTTTTAGGCTATTTTTGTTTACTTTTGAACTACTTTTTTAAACTTTTACTTTCCTTCTTCCCTACTCTTATTTTTTTTCATTTTGTCTCTTCTTTACTGCTCACACCTGCCCAGAACAAGAACATGGTCAAGACAGCTGTGAAGCTGCCCAAGACGGGCACCGCAGCCCGTGCCCGGCTCCCGTGTGGTCGATTGAGGGCGGAAATGGTGGTGCCTCGGGAGATTTTCAGCCCTGAGGAGGTGGGCGCACTTGTTTTTTACGTGCAGCGCCGTCTCCCCAGGACCATCGCGGCAGGCGGCAGGATTGCTGCTGGTTACACCAACAGCCAGGAGCGACGGAAGCGGTGGGCGCAGGTGTGCCGGGCCCTTTTTAAGATCACGGGGGTCCAGCGCACCTACAATCAGGTCACCCACCGCTGGACCGACATCCTTGACCGAGAGCGTGACCTGCTAGACGTGCTGGGAGTGGAGGTCCCCGGTCTTGGTGAGTAGTAGTAGCAATTTTTTCATTAATATTTCAAAATCTACAGTGCATTTCATGTGCACTGTTCTCCTTCTCTGTGCCGGTGCCACTGCTTATTTGTTATCTATTTTGTGTTCATTTAATTGGGCTGAGTATGAGTGTATTTTACAGAACTGCGTAATGCTAGACACAAAGGGGCAGATTTACAAGCCCCTTGTTCCACGTTTACACTGCCTTACCTGACGCACAGCGACGTAAACGTGGCGCATCCCTGCGAGTCATGCACAACGTGATGCATCTAAGGAGATGCGCCACGTGAATGCCTGGGCCTGCGCCTCAATGGGTGCGTTCCCACGCAGGGGGGGAGTGGGGGGTGGGTGGTGCCGGTCAGGCAGATGTGTGCCTCGCAAAAGTGCCTGCGTGAAATCTACAAGATTTAACGCAGGCACTTCCGCGACGCTGCTATGTCAATTCTTTATGCCTGCTTGCTTGAAGCAGGCGTAAGGACTGATGCGGTATGTAGAGTATTGGGCAGCCCTGAGCACTGCTATAGTTGCATTGCGCCCGCGAAGCGACTCTAGAGATGCGCCCCTATTTCGTCACGAGATGCGTTACGCATCTGCCTACCCTTGCGCCAGGGTTTGCCGCATTGTAATAGCGGCGCATCTGCCGTGACGCAAGGTTATTTTTGTGTTACGTATTTGTTCTGGTGCACATCTGGAGGTGTGCAGCTCAGAACTCGTAAGTATGCCCGTAAGTGTCAGATTAGCAATTACCTGCGCATCCCTGCAAAGTGTGTGGCACGGCAGCACCACCCATGGTGCGCCGTATTTACAATGCGGCACACCATGGTCCCAAAACGTCACCGAAGCGTTACGCATCGGTGCCGTAAAGGCGGCTCTTTGATGGAGTTGCGTTGCAACGATGGCGCAGCTCCAGCAATGCTGCGTCAAGCCGTAAGTCTGCTTCATGCAGGCGCAGGGTTTCAGTGATGCATCATTGTCCTAAATGACTGATTGAAATTTTATATATTCCCCATAGCCACTTTTAGCATGCGTTCCTGCGCAGGAACGCCCTCCCTTGCGCTGGAACGCTCCCTAATGGCGCAGGGTTTTAGAATGGGATGCATCTCCCATATGCGCCACGTTGTTAATATACGCCACACCATGGCGCCTCTCTTGTGGCGCTGCGTCACAAAATTGACGCAAGAATGGAGCAGAAGAGCTGCAAGGGGCTTGTAAATCTGCCCCTAGAGTAGAGGCTCAGGTGCAGTCCTTCCTTTGTAGCCCTCTTTTTGGATGAAATAGTAGGTTCTTGTTCTTTCTAAATGTTTGATTTGGTTGACAAGGACATCGGCAAGCAGCAATCATCAATGTTTTCTGTTATTTCTTTCATGTTGTACGTTAGGTCCGCCCAGGGGCAAGCGGACCGAAAAATCTGCTGCAGCAGTGGCTCCAAAGGAGGAGGATGCAGGCCAGGGCGGCGAGTGCTCCTTTGCTGGCCCCAGTAAGTTTTCTTTTAAATATAGAGGACCTATTGTTGTCCAAGCATTCCTAATTTAATTGTTTCGAAATAGTGTTTAGATAGGAGCAAAATCAATAATCCTACTGTTGCAGGGACAATTCTCCACAAACCGAACTATGGACACCAAAGACCAGAGTAATAATATTTCAGAGGGGCGTGTTTGGCACACTGTATAAATAAACCTGGTAGTGTCAGCAGCACAGATTCCTCCTTCCAAAAATTGCAAAACTTTTCGCTCAGTCACTCTAGTCCGGACTCTCTAGAGGAAAAACTACAGAGTCAATTCAAGTTTAAAAGCTTTATTAAAAGTTTAAGTAAACACATATATTAAAATAAAGTTAGTTGGAAATGGAAAAGTGCTTGGTGCTGATTTGATGAGTTCTGGAATGGTACACATTTCTTGTGGTCGAGCCGAGCTTTCACCTGGTTTCAAGTTGATGTTCCTCTCTTGTCATTAGAAGTCCAGTTTCTGTCTGTTCAGAGAAAAATAATGTGTGTTAAAAAATTAAGCAAGCATTCAACAATTGTGACAAAAAAATTAAGCAAGACAACAGCTTTCCCTGGAAGGAGGGACATTTACTTTAGACTAGAGTAGACAGTCAATTAATTTTTCAGTTGTTTTCACATTTTTTCATTCATAGACCAAATACTAGTGGAGTGGTGTAATCTAACATTCTTAAATCTACTTTGTAGGTGGAACATCTGGTGGCGGGGCCAGCTCGGATGTGGTCATCATTGACTCTGAGTCCGAGGGTCGATCTGGGGAGGAGGCGGCGCTAGAGGAGTCGGACCAAGAAGAAGTACAGACTGTGAGGAAGGAGACAGTGGCGGTGGCGAGTACAGGTAAGCTGGATCATGGTACTATCTGACTCTTAGATAGGATATGATGTGTATCCAGTGGTGGCCCAGTGACAAATTACAATATGGTAATTACAGCAGGCTGGGACCGAAAGACAGATAGAGGCAGAGACAGAGAGAGAGGAAGACAGAAGGAGAGATAGAGAGGGAGGGAGCCAGAGGGAGGGTGAGGGAGGGAGACAGAGAGAGAGAGACAGCGAGGTAGAGGGAGACAAAGGGAGACAGAAAGAGTGAGACAGAGAGAGAGAGAGAGAGAGAGAGAGAGAGAGAGAGGGAGGGAAACAGACATATCGCCTGGGCCTGGTGCAGATGATACGGTTGCTGGTGTGGTTAACGGCTCAGAGGAAAAATCACTCACTTCTGCCAGATCTCTTTCATATGAAAGAGCACCAAACCAAGGATACAAGAGAGTTGTGGGAAGGGAAATGGTGATTCAAGCGCCCCTCCCTGCGGACGCCCATGATACTGGCCTGAATAGTTTTGTACTGCCCTGGCTAGTTGCTAGTTGTACTGTGACACAACTTCCTGCTGAATCATTTTGTGTTAATCATATTCCTAAAGAGCATTGCTTACAGATTATGTCTTTCTTTCTTCATATAGTTGGCAATACTAAAACCTCCAAACCAACGAGGAGTATGCTGGCTGTACTGGCCCGGCAACGGAGGCTGGAAGCAACTGTTGCGGAATATCGGCGACTGGTGGAACTCGAGGGGGATGACACGCACTCCAGTGCATCCAACTTAACATCGTCTACATCCTCCTCTGTTACCCCACGTTCTGCCGGTAAGCACAGTGCTCCAGCGAACCGGAGCCGTGCCGGAAGACGCCACCGCCGAGCAGCAAAAGCTGCACCTCGCAGCACTGTTAAAGGTCGCTTGCGCCGTGCACTCCGCAGAGTGTCAGACCTAGAGGCGGAGGTCCAGAAATGGCACAAATTTCAAAATGTGGTGGAGGGCCTCCGCCTAGAGCAAGCCATCCTCCAAGAAAAATATGATGCCCTGGCCCTAAAGCATGATGCCCTGGAGGCCAAACTTACCAGCTTGCATCCCTAGAGTGTCCCTTGCCCCTTTTTTTGAGACTTTTGGGGGGTGGGAATTGGGAGTTGGGTTTTTTGGGGACTTTTGAGGACTATTTGTTGGGGTTAGGGAGGGTCTTGCGGGAGATTATTTTGTTAGGGATATAAATATACTTTTTCAAACTTTATCTGAGCATACCTGTTTTTTTACTACTTTTGAGCTGGGTGGGTGGTGGTTTTGCAGTAATTTCATTTAACAGAACACTGTCATCGTGTTGGTTCACGTGCAATAGGCCAAATTTTTTCCTAAGTAAATGCCTGTCACAGACTTTGTCAATTCAAGAGCCCTAGGACTTTGCTGCTAGTACCACTGTCACTCTCTCGCCTCTCCGAATACTCCATTATACTACCTCCCATCCAAAAGCTTATCTTACCTGTAATTTGTGTTTGAGGGCTGGCTCCACCTGGAATTCACAGAGTCCTAACGCGTTCTGCAGCAGGGCCACAACTGGAGTTTCCCGGCGTGGATTTTCTGCAAATCAAAAGCAATCAACATTAGAAATGTGGTAGCGGTGCTGACACAACCCTAAAACCTAGAAGCCCCAGAGACAGCACCCCTGAGACAGGCAAGCGAGCAATAGAACGCCTACACGTTCACGTGCAATAGGCCAAATGTTTTCCTAAGTAAATGCCTGTCACAGACTTTGTCAATTCAAGAGCCCTAGGACTTTGCTGCTAGTACCACTGTCACTCTCTCGCCTCTCCGAATACTCCATTATACTACCTCCCATCCAAAAGCTTATCTTACCTGTAATTTGTGTTTGAGGGCTGGCTCCACCTGGAATTCACAGAGTCCTAACGCGTTCTGCAGCAGGGCCACAACTGGAGTTTCCCGGCGTGGATTTTCTGCAAATCAAAAGCAATCAACATTAGAAATGTGGTAGCGGTGCTGACACAACCCTAAAACCTAGAAACCCCAGAGACAGCACCCCTGAGACAGGCAAGCGAGCAATAGAACGCCTACACGTTCACGTGCAATAGGCCACATTTTTTCCTAAGTAAATGCCTGTCACAGACTTTGTTAATTCAAGAGCCCTAGGACTTTGCTGCTAGTACCACTGTCACTCTCTCGCCTCTCCGAATACTCCTTTATACTACCTCCCATCCAAAAGCTTATCTTACCTGTAATTTGTGTTTGAGGGCTGGCTCCTTCATTTCTTCATTTCTTCATTGTGCAGAATCCAGGCATCAGCATTATGGGTAATGGATAGGGTGAGTCTGGAGGAGGAGGACTCAGGATAGACGACCAGGACTGAGTTCTTGTCAACTAACTGTTGTGAACCGGAGGAATGCTGCGGCATCAAAATCAAGACAGTTCTGCTGATGTGCTTGTTGTTTGATTGGGTGATTACAGTTTTGTTGGGAATGTGATGAAGCACTTGCTAAAGAAAGACAGACATACAGGAATAAAAGTGAATAAGGAGGACTATTTACAATTAATGAATGAATGATTGAGTCATTTTCAGAACTCGCTGTCAGGGAAGCAGAACTCGTCCTCATACTCTGCTAAATCATCAGTCGGGGTTACTTCTGGTAACTGAGGAGAACTTTCCTCGGGTAGGGCGGTGTCCTCTTCTTCCTGCGTGCATTCTCGTACTCTGTAATCTGGTGGTATGAAGTGCTGGTTCATCTTTATCATGGTGAGCCGCTCCACATTTGCGGGCAAGAGGCGGGACCTTTTGGAAGTCACAATGCCACCAGCAGAACTAAAAACACGTTCTGAAGACACGCTTGCGAGTGGGCAAGACAAGTAATTGATAGCCAGGTTGGTGAGCTCTCGCCATATTTTTCTTTTCCCATGCCAATACGCCAATGGGTCCTCAGTAATATTGACCTCTGTTGAGTCATCCAGATAGGCCTGCACCATTGAAAGAATGTCCTCCCGGATTCCTGTACTTTGCACTTCTGTGTCCTTTCTAGGACCAGGAAACCCTAGCTGAGTTAGCCAACTCGCTTCAGACATATCGCATGCGCCTGGTGCAGATGATACGGTTGCTGGTGTGGTTAACGGCTCAGAGGGAAAGTCACTCACTTCTGCCACAGGCACAGATGGTGAAGTGCTTTTTTGGGACGCCTGATCGCCTGCTGATTCACTAGTAGTACTGTCTTCTCCTACAGTTTCCTTCCGTTCTATTTCAAAACGAATGGCTGACTGAGCTAGCCAACCTTTGTACTCTGTAACATCCGATGTTTCAAAAGGAATTATTACTTTGCCAAACAATGGCTTTTTGTAACGTGGATCCAGAATAGTAGCACAAATGTAGTGCTGTTGTTTCTTGATATTTACAAGCCGTTCATTGCTAACTAGGCGTTGTAATAATCTCTGCGCCAACTCATGTGCTTCGTTCTTTCCAACGTCCTTTAATTGTGAAGACACCACCTTGACTTGGTGCTCGAGCTTCAGCAACAGTGGGATAGCTTTGCTCAAAGAACAGTCCTCCCTGCTCACGTCACGCGTGAAGACCTCAAAAGGCCGAAGCATGTCTGTCAGGCTTTTAACTAGCTGCCATTGCTCCACCGCTAGCATCATTCCTGTCGTATCACCACCCAGGTTGTAGAAATACTCATTGACTACTGGAAACAGCTCATGCAGACGCTCAAGCATGTAGAAGGTTGAGTTCCAACGTGTTGCTACCTCCTGGATAAGTGCTTTCACTGGCATTCTACGTTCATTTTGCTTGCGCCTCAGCTCCTTCCGGGCCTTAAAAGAATGGTTGAAATGTGTGCATATTCTTCTGCAGATGGTCAGTGTTTTGTCGACTGCAAGTTCTTTTTTCAAAAAATTTTGCACAACAAGGTTGATACAGTGCGCCAAACACGGCACTCTGATATAGAAACCGTCCTCCATGGCCTTAACTACATTCCTGCCATTATCTGTAGAAACATAACCAACCTTGCAATTTCTTGGGCGCAGCCATTTCAAGACCTTTTTGTTAAAGTCAGCCAAAATGTTGACTGCAGTATGACTTTTCTCCATGCCAAACATGGCTAATGTTGCATGTTTACGAGCACCCTTAAAAATCTCGACCAAATCACCACCTGCATTTATCTGTTTAATAACCCCTGAAAAAGAGACCCAGTGTGCAGTGATGCACATGTAATCAAGGGCTTGGCAACTGGTCCACATGTCTGTTGTCAGGTGTATAGTGTGAACAGCACTCTTCTGCAAAGCTGCCCCCACCAACTCAAGCACCTCTTTGTGTAGTGCTGGAACAGCAACCCTGGCAAAATAGTACCGGCTAGGAACCTTCCATTTAGGGGCCAATGTTGCCACGAGTTCAAGGAAACCCACACATTCGACAAACGAAAAAGGGAGAAGGTCCACCGCTAGCATTTTTGCCAGCTTAGTGTTATAGAGGCGTACAGTTGGGTGGTTGCGTTGAAATTGCGCATCTGAGGAGAACATGCCTGAAATGGTGCGCTGGACAAATTTACGGGATGATGCGGATGCCTTCTTCGACCCACTTCTGATCAGTGTTGACATTTTCCGCATTGGTGTGTCTCCCAGACTCTCAGTGTGCCTGTTATGTGTTACGGAGGGTGTGATGCTGCAAGGGGTACTGGGTGCAACCGGACACATGTCTGACGCTTCTTCTACCTCCCCATCATCTTCAGATGAAACACCTACTATGGGTATATTTTGGCCACTTGCCCTTTGGGATCGCTTTCCCTTGACGTTTGCTAGGTGCGGAAACCATTCGACAGCGTGCTTTCTTTCAAGATGACCTATCTGGCCTCCGGTTCCATAGTTGGTACCAGTCTTACCACGGCTAACTCTAGTCTTACAAATGCAACAAACGGCTATGTTATCATATTTTTCATGGACACTAAAAAAGTTCCAAACTGGGGACTGGAAACTTCTGGTTTTGCCGCACGAGGTGATACTGCTGCCAATGCCAGATGAAGCAGTGGTGGATGAGCCTTGCAGACATCTACTGGGTTGTGCAATTATTGCAGCAACCTTACTTGAGGGAGTCGAGCGGGATGGAGTCCCCCTCCGGGGAGAAAATATGGGAGCTGTAGGTTTTGTTGAACTTGTGGTACTACTTGACTGCGTTGGTGGTGCTACCAGTGGCACGTCGCCAGGGTCACGCTCAGCATGACGTCGGGATAGGGTGTAAATGTCTGTCTGCTGCATGGCCGGTGTGGCTGGACTGACATGTGTGATGACTAGGTCATTGCTGTCATCCTCTTCAACAACATCAGAATGCACCACTTCATCAAGTCCGACGTTCGGATCCATAAGTATAAGCTTTCCGGGGCCCTTCCTTTTAACATTTGATACCTTTCGCAGCTCATGGTGTGCCTCCCTCTCAGACGTCGGAGATGGTTGCCAATCCAGATCCAGATCATCGTCTGATGGAGCGGGGCTTGAAGAGGAACTTCTACACATCCTCCTTGATCTTTTCCTTGCTGGGGAGCTGGGAGAAAATGAATCATCAGGAGGAGTGGCTTCGTCTTCCTGACATGATACCCCGGCTCCAAAGTCAATTTCCTCCTGTGCCCCTACTTCTGGAAGAACAACCATTGTGGGAACTTGCACCGCTCCATGGCCATCTTCACTGACCTCTACTTGCAAGTCTCCATGGACCTCTCCTTCTCGGCCTTCTCCTTCTCGGCCTTCTCCTTCTTGGCCTTCTCCTTCTCGGCCTTCTCCTTCTCGGCCTTCTCCTTCTCGGCCTTCTCCTTCTCGGTCTTCTCTTTCTCGGCCTTCTCCTTCTCGGCCTTCTCCTTCTCGGCCTTCTCCTTCTCGGTCTTCTCTTTCTCGGCCTTCTCCTTCTCGGCCTTCTCCTTCTCGGCCTTCTCCTTCTCGGCCTTCTCCTTCTCGGCCTTCTCCTTCTCGGCCTTCTCCTTCTCGGACAGCTCCTTCTCGGACAGCTCCTTCTCGGACAGCTCCTTCTCGGACAGCTCCTTCTCGGACAGCTCCTTCTCGGACAGCTCCTTGCGCATGTACTTCTGCTTGTACTAGTAGCCCATGCAGTTGTTGTTGCGGCTTTGGTTGTTGAAAAGTACTTGTGAGATGAGTTAAAACCTGTGTTGATGGCGTGCTGCTACTTTCTTGCGATGATCCAACATCACTGGTCGTTGGTGATTCAACAACTAAACAGGCTACCTGTGCAGCACTCATGGTGGGCCTTTGTTTTTTTGGTTGTTGTTGCCCAAAAAATGTCTTGGTTGAGCAACCAGTCGCCTTGGTAAGTGGTGCCACTTGCTTCTTCTTCTCCTTAGTAGAGACATCTTTCTTGGAAGAGGACCTACGGGCACCTCTTTTTGGAGCCATCTTCTTCAGATGTCTTAACAACAGGCCGCAGCAGCACTTCTTCCTGGCACTGATGCTCAACGATGATGCGTAGTTTTGTGCACCTAAACGCAAATGAAGACAGAGGAACATCAGTAAATATAAATGTTGCATATGTAGCGCTTGAATAAACAGTTAGCAAGTAGGCATTTATGAATACACACGTGCACACCACACAATATGGAATTTTCAAAATTAGGATTTGCTAAATTTTTGGGAAACAGGAATTTAACATTGATCCAAGAGAGCACACACACAGAGGGTTGTGCTTTCATGTACCCCTGACTCCGCCTGGGCACCATGGGTGAAAGCAAGGCACAATGGGTGTAGGCCTATGTCTCATAGCTCACTGCCTGCCTTCAAAATGGCCGCTTGACCCCCCCATCCACATGGCCAGGACCATGCCTCAAAATGGCCACCACCAACATAGCCAGCACCCAACCCCTACTCCAAAAAGTGAAAACACACAACACAAATCAAATCACCACAATCCAATGCCATCCATCCATTTTCAGAAGGCTTATGCTGCCTGCTGGTGGTTTTCCGGTGCAAAATTGCATTTTTTACAATTTCGCGAGTGCGAGATTGTTGCTTCACGGCGCGAACGTGGCAAAAACCCACAAAATCCGCGAACAGACCGATTCTGGGCCCCCCTGGGCATAATGGATGACATCAGAGCACAGAATCATGTTAACAAAAATAATTTCAACAAAACAGTTGTATCATCCATGCACCCATAAATAAGCCTGGTGGTTTTCAATTCATGTGCAGCAGAATTGTAATTTTTACAATTTCGCGAGTGCGAGATTGTTGCTGCGCGGGACACGAGCAGTGCGAACACAAGCAAAAACATCCTCAGCTCGCGAACTTGCAGATTTTCCCCCCAAAAAGTCGAAAAAAAAAACACACACAAAAATCACCACAAACAAACAACATCAACTTACTTCTTTGTGAAATCAAAATTCGAATCCAAAAGTAATCCAAAAAGCCTCAAATCCAAATATCCAGCAGCAACCACAAAAAGTAATCCTTCCCAGTCAAGAATGATCGAAAAGTGGCCAGGAAATGGAGGAGCTTGCTGGACAGGAACAGGAAGTTGGAGACTGGGGCACTTCCTTCACCCCACCCCTATGGGAGGAGCTTGCTGGACAGGAACAGGAAGTTGGAGACTGGGCCACTTCCTTTACTAAGTAATTTTTGTACTTTCGCTAGTGCGAGATTGTTCCTGCCCGCGCCGCGGACCGCGAGCAGCGCGAGCAGTGCGAACACAAACAAAAAATCCGCTTCGCGCGGATTTTGCGTATTCTCGCCGCATCCGCGAGAGTTCGCGGATTGCGGATTCCCCGAAAATACGAAAAATCCGCGAGCGTAACGGATTTTACGCCCATGAGAGAAATGGAGTTTAGCATGCCTAAACTCAGAATGTAAATATGCATATTTTAGTACAGATGATTTTTATATTGTGTGGTTGGAAATACCCCTTTTAGAAAGTAGATATTTTCTTTTTTAACCATCCTGTGTGCCTCTGCTGGGCTGTGTATTGGCTGTCTGGCTTTGGAGTGACAGGGGCTGGGGATGTGTATTCACTGTAAACTGCCACTGGGGTGTGAGGTGTGCCATTCCTGGATGAGTCAGGGCTGGACTGAATAGACCTGGGCTGCATTTAGAGTAGTGGGAGGAGATGTCCTTGCACCTGAATAGGCCTGGTCTGCCTTACACACTGCTGGCTCCACCTCCTGCCAGGAAGCTGGATCATAGAGGACAACACTGGTTTGGACTAAGCACAGCGACTCTCTCCCACAAGAGAACAAAGGAAAATGCTGTATAAATACTGGGGACCTCTTCCCAGATCATTAGAACTCTTTTGGACTCAGAAAGCTGCCAAGAAGAAGAGCTGAAGAAGCTGTGAGGAGGAACTACTTTGCTGTGTGCTTTGCTGTTTTGGCCTGCAGTGGCTGCTTCTGTCTTGGGCAGAGAACGGACTGGACTGAACTTTCTGAAACTTCCTTGTTTGAGATTCTCCAAGGGCTTGAGGTAGAGCTTGCTCCCTGTTCAAGAAGTCTCAGAAACAGCAAAGACTTCAAGTTCATCGACTACCAGCACTGGGAACTGTGTGATTGTGCTGCAACAGAAGAAAAGGCAACCCGACACTGTCACTATGCCACTGCCAGCTCTGTGTCCTGAAGGCACCGTAGAGGGCACCACTGATGGAGCAAGGTTTCACATGTAAAGTGACTTGCTCGTACTCAACCCTCTTGATAATAATATTAATGTACTAATTAACATGTTTTGTCTTATTAATATTGCATTACACGACATACTAGATATCTAAGGGAAGCTTGCCAATGTGCTTTTACTAACTATAATCCGCTTGCACTAAAATGGCTGCTGCTACGCGGGATTTTCTACTGCGCATTCGTCTGTCATGCCCACGTAACACGTTTGGTGGGAAAACCTTTGCTTCTTCGCAATAGAATTAAGATGGCTGTTATGTGCCCTAATGTGCAAGAAGCTTGCATTGCTGCTTTGCTAAGCTGTTTGTTTTTGCTTAATATCTAACGTAATAGTTAAAATAAAATAATGGGAATAGAGTAGAAAGAAATGGTATACAGTGCATTAATTTATTCTGTGCTTCTAAAACTGTTTATTTTCAGTTTTTTCATGTTACCAAAAATTACGGGCCTTAATGCTTTGGTGAACTCCATTTTTGGAGAAACTGCGCCTGTGCGACAAATGTCCTGAAGCCACAGAAGCTGTTGCCTTGAATCATGGCCAAGACGGACATGGAAGGCGGTGAAGAGTGAACTCCTTGCATTGCCGGAGGAAGCTGAATTGATTAAATTGTTTAAAACAATCATTGATATATTTCACTACCGGGAGGAATAAAGAACATGGGTAGATAAAGTTATGGGAGGGAACGAGTTTAATACATGATTGACAAGTTCCTTCTAGAAAAGTATGGTATGATGGCTACTCGTCGTTCTTTGTCTAATAAAATTGTGGGATTCGCACATATGCAACATTTGGGGGTGGTACACTGACCTAAAAAAATAGTATAAGTAGGGTAGGCTTAGCTAGCTAGATTGTCCGACGTGTCTGAATAGCTGACCTGTCACTGACCCAACGCACTCAATAGGTGATCAGGAGAAGAGTTGCTGGCAGAGCACTCTGTCAGAAGATTCAATAACCCAATCGGGGTTCTGGGAAGGAGATCGATGACCCCCATCGAGGTTCGACTGTTAGCTGCAGAGAGGGTTTACAACGCTGGCGTTTAGAACTTTAACTGTGGTGCTGGTCTTAGCCTGTGGTGGTCATATCCTGATCCAATTTGGTCCATAACCTGTCCTGATTCTGACTTGCACCTGTTCTTTTCTGCTGGCACCTGAACTTTGGGATTCTATTTCTTTGAGTCAGCCTATTACCAGGGTTGGTCATCACATCGGAATAGGTAACTATTAAGTGTGGGTTTGTCATTGTACTGTTTTCCTTTTTCTTTTACCCACCCTTTGTTCAAATGCTTAACAACATTTTCTCTCCAAATCATTCTGAAATGTTATGTTTTTAAAACTACATTAGTCTAAAGAGAATAAGAAATTAATTTGAGTTTTCATGTTTATAAATTTTTCAAATTTTTTTTTTTTACTTAGATAAAGATTTTGAACCTTTCCCGAGTTTGTGGTTATGTATGAAATGCTAAATGTTATTATTGCCACCTATTTTCTCTCTAACTCCTTTGATCCTTTAGGAGTTTAGGTATTGGTGACTTGGATTGGTAAGATAAATGGTATAAAATCCAAAAGGTAAAAACCCCAATTGATTTTACCTGTTTAATGTATATATAAATATATGGGCCCAGGTGAGTATGTTGAGCAGGTGAGCCTGCGCTCTATCACTGCCACATTTCATACCGCAACCCTGGTCTCACGATAATGCTGTTCGAAGCCGCCACCTAGCTGCTTGCTTCGTGACATATGGGTACCGCACTTCACACTGCCTTGCTTCACGTTGCCACCCTAGTATCCCCGCCGCCGCTCCACACCAACATTAATGCCGCTGGTTGCACCGTGGTCAAAGGGCACAGCTTGTAAAGTTCACAACGCACCGCCCTCATCCCGCACCGCAGCCTTGGCCTTCCGATGCATGTGCCATCGACTCCAGTTCATCAGCATACAACAGCGCTTCTGCAACAATGCCACTGCTTGCACCTTGACCTGTCAGCACCACAACCAGCACTGCATCACTTCGCACCACAGCCCTGGTTTCAACAAAGCCGCTGGACGAACATTATCAAGCCGCTGCCTGCACCGTGACCTGAGGGCACTTTGTACCTCAGCCCAGACACCTGCAGATGCCGGCACTCCCAACTTCAACCGCAAGGAGTTCGATCTGCAATGCGTGTGACTTCAAGAGCCCGACGACTCCTGCACAGACCTCCAGTACCAACGCCAGTTCTTTGGAGCTCAATGAGAAGTCGCTGATGCCCTGCATTTCTAAAGGTACTATTTTTTGAGTCTCTCCAACACCGTTGCTGGCTCACGACGACATAGTCAGCCAGAACTGTTTGAATTTGTTGTTCACAATGTGGTGATAGCCTGGACCGAGATATCAACTTCAAGAAACTGTATTTTATGATGATTTTTAATTATTGATATTCCTAAGAACTTTATGGTGGATTTTTTAAAATCGTTTTTGGTCCTGTTTGTACAGATGAAATTTTGATATTTTTCTAAAACTGGTGTGGTGTCCTTTTGTTGTGTTTTCAATGTATTATTGTTGGTTATGTGCAAGTGCTGTTCACACTGCCTTTGAGATAAGCCTAACTGCTTGTGCCAAGCTACCAATGGGGTGAGCAGGGGATATTTCAGTAGTGTATCCCCCTTATCCTGACTAGGAAGGGAAATAACCTGCCAACTAGAGACCGCCATTTCTAACTGTTAGAAACATATACGTTCAAGTGTTGCTGTACATAAAGCTGATTTATATAAGGATTGTTCTTAATTTTTTTTAATTCATTTTATTTTTCTATTATGTATGTTTATTTATTTTTATTTTATATTTTCTCCAATATATCAATAGTGAAACACTTATAAATACAATTGTTATGATCGTATGTACACACTGTGATTGCTAAATAAATAAAACAGAGAACCATAAGCATATAATCAAATAACATATGTAAACTATTTAGCTACTTATATACATGATAAGCATAATATAATATATATCTATATTAACCATAAGCAATATATATATTTTGTAAGCAAAGTAGTATTCTTTGGACTAGTAACAGGTGTATTATTAGTGTTGGTATCAGGCTAGAAATGGGGTTGTTTGTCTACATTGTAATCCGCATCCAACAGGCATAGAAGGCATTTTGTTGGGTCTGTGTGTGCAGACAGTGGAGATGGAGGTTGAGAGTTAGATGGTGGGCTGTGTTGTTTTTTTTTTAGAGTAGTTATGTGGTGTAATAGACAAGGAGATGCAAAGTTGAGAAGTGTGGTATGTTGTTTATTTTGTTTGCAGCTGCTTAGGGTGTTAGTTATACTGTTCCTACAAATTTATTAGGGCTGTATAATAGGACCACTCTTATTCCCAAGAAGTTCATGAAAACAGATCTAACCCTTTTGTTTTCACTTTTGCATGCCCAAGGAGTTTCAATGAGAAGAGGCAATAATGCCTTTACAAATGTTTATTGAAAAGATCTAATCATTGTAAGTAAAATATGAACTGCTATATTTTGACATAGGAAAAACTTCATAGTTATAAGCATTATTAGAATGGTGCAAAACTCAATTCAACTGTGTTAATTGCTCCTAATGTTACTCATATGTATCACTAATACCCCTCCTCTAGTGAGAACATGATGGGAGTACCCTTCTGCCAGACCCAGTTGGAATGATCTAACCCCATACCCTTATGTACTGTCTCAGGAAGCCGGCCTTAGTGCATTAACAAATGGACTCCAATTCAGTCCGCAATCTTGCACACATCTCTGCTTGCACATCTGTCTTCCTTCTTTGGATGAATGTTGGGGTCTACAGAGCTGCATCTTATTCGCAGCTCTATGCTACATTCACAATAACTCCGGTGTGAAGTTCCTGTGCCTAATTTCTAAACAGACACTGTTTAAATATTGAAACACCACAATTATTGCATTCTGTTATAGAGGCAGAATAACATCTTAATTTACTCTAGGGAATAAGAGTTCTCTCCTATGAGCACATAATAAAGCAAGGACATCACGTTCTAGTATGCGTGTCCCTGGAACAAACAGTACAGACTAAAGCACAATAATGTATACCAAAGCTAAATGTGTGTTTTGCATTGTTGTGTGTCAGTGAAAAACATGTTCAAACCACCATCTTAAAAAACTGCAAATTTGAAAAAGGAAAATTAAAATGAAAACTAAGTATAATCACAGTGTAACAAGTGTGGAAGGTGTATGGTTAGGGGTGGTGGTGGAGTATGTGGGTCATGTTTTAAGGCTCTAAATTGTGCAATGGACAACAGGTGGGTGAAGGAGTGTTGTTGTGTTGGGGTGTTTGTTGTAGGTGTTGGCACAGAAAGAACATTTTGATTAAAGTTGGTTTAGAACTATATGCCCCCGCACACACTGCCATCGCTGAGAAATCCAGTAAGTTCCTGGTGGACCTCCAGCTTCCCTGTCTCTCTCACTCCGACAAGGAGATCCTAGAAACTGATATAAAACAAGCAATTGGGGACCTAAAACCTGGCAAAGCAGTGGGCCCTAACGGCAAACCAGTGGAGCTCTATAAACTCTCAGCATCAAAGATTGCCCCTCATCTCCTGCAAATGTTCCTGGAAAGCCGCAAATTAGTCGTATTACCCAGAGATCAGAGGTTGGCATACACAGGGAAGGCAAACGGCCTGATGATTTTGCCTCCTACGGGCCAATCTCGTTATTGAAAGTAGAGGCCAAAATCCTAGGAAAAATATTAGTAACATGACTCGTCCAAGTGGCCCAAACACTGATCCATCCTTATTTATACATTTTTATGCGGGGGTGAAACATGTCTCTAAATCTGATGTGCTTACATAGCATTCTGGGTTGAATGGAGGGAATCCATGAAGATGCCCTGGCATTATCACTAAGTCTTTTGATTGGGTATTCAGACAAAATATCCAAACTAAAATATCGTCCTACCAAAATATAGTTTACTAAATATTGTGATATTGAAATATCATCTGCAAGAATACCGTTGTCAAGAATATCGATTTTCAGATAAGTAATATCGCTTTTATAAATATCAGTCAATAATATAGTTTACAAAAAAAGTTGTAAATAATATTGTTTTTTAATTATTGTCATGTATATTAGCATATATTTTAAATGTATATGATATACTTTTGTTGTATAATTATTGTTTATGGGTTTTAATGTAGTAGTTAATTTTTTAGTAGTTGTTACATTTATTTTGATAATTGTTTGTGATTTTTAGTACCGTAGCGGGTTGTGGGTTCATAGAGGTACAGAGAGGGAAGCAACTTAATTATAACTAATTAATAATTAGTAATTAGTTTTTAATATTAATTATTTAATTTATAATAATCTATAATAATTATGTTAAGGGTTGATTTTTTTTTAAATGAATGTTTAGGTGAGGGTTGTGGGTTTTATCGGGGTATAGGGTGGGAAGTGCATTAATTATAATTAATTAATGATTACTTCTAATTAATATTAATTATTTAATTTATCATGAATTATACTAATTGTGTAATTAATATTTTTACATTTTTAATTTTAGGTTTGGGTTGTTGGGTTTATATAGGTATGGGGTGGGAAGTAAACTATCACTAATTAATAATGAGTTCTTAATTATTATTAATTATGTTAATAGTGTAACTAACATTTGTAAAATGTAAACTTTAGGTGCAGGTTGTCGGGCCTATAGGGGTATAGTGAGGGAAGCAAATTAATTATAAATAATTAATATTTATTTTTAAATTAATAATTATTTAATTGATAATTATGTTAATTATGCAATTCATTTTCTTTTACTTACATTTTAGTTGTGGGCTGAGGGTTTTGTAGGGGTATAAGGTGAGAAGTAAATTCATTTCAATTAAGTAATAATACATTTTTAATTGATAATAATTATTAAATTGTTAAATAATTATGGTAATTGTGCAATACATTATATTTAAGTAGTAATTAATTTTTAATTAATGCTAATTTTTAAACTGATAAATATTTATGTTAATATTGTAAAAAATTTGTTTTTTAAAGTTACGTTTTAGGTGTGGGTTGTGAGTTCTGTAGGGCTGTAGAGTGAGCAATAACTACATTAGTATTATTTAATAAACATTTTTGGATAATAATTAAAAAAATATATATTTATTTAAATGAAAAGTATTTATGTAAATTGTGCAATATTTTAAATATTTTTTGTTTGGATGTGTGTTACAGTTTTTGTATGTGCAAAGGATGTATAGGAAATTATTTATACTAAGTAATACATTAAGTGAATTTATAATAAGTCTAGAAATGAAAAATATGCATGTAAAACATGCACGTAAAATATGTTTTATTATATATTAGGTGTGAGTTGTAGAAGTTGTAGGTGTAAATGGTGGGAAGGTAATTCAATAACATTCATTTATTATTACTTTTTTTTAAAAACAGTTTTAATGAGTTTTTACTCTTCTTTGTTATTGTACATATGTAACATAGTTGACAGAAATAAAATAAGAGTTTTAAAATAGATATTACAATCCAATTATTAGGTCTGAAATGAATACTTATATATAATGACTTCAAATATTACAGTGCCTTATTCCAATGAAGAAAAAATGTTCGGGTCACTCATATATGTTAACGGCCAAATATTAGAAAACTTGTGCTTATCTAATTATCTATAAACTACAATACCATGAAAGATTGAAACTCTCCCCCTGCCCCCGTTCCCTGGTCCAGTATTTTATACATTAACATACCAAAATATTGCACTCACTCGAGTAAAACCAAATATATGCAAAGCACATATATTTATATACTCCTAGACATTATTAATAATAAGACAGTGATATGGCATTATACAGGTTCGGTCAGATTAACTAATGAAGATGTGGGGGCTGTGGGACAAATGGGCGCGACCTGAGATATCGGGGGAGTTATTGAATCTATAGCTTTAAATGCTTCCAACATTTGATCCCATTCCATAGAGATAGGAATCCTACGCAGTCCTCAAAATTCTTCATGCCTAATAGATGCACTCTTTGCAGTTCCCCATCGGGTCATTGCTGTATTCCAAGAAAGTGGTGTAGGAGGAGAAGCAGATTTCCACCTCTTTGTGATGGCACATTTCGCTATCAACACAGTCATTATTACTTATTTGTTAATAATAAATGTTTCATTAAGATTTAATTATTAACATTTTGAAAATTATATTTTTTTATTTATATGTTTGGTATGTGTTGTTATTTTGTAAGGATAAATGGTGGGGTGGTAAATAATTCAAATTATTTTAGGAATACATTTATATTATTATTGTTTTAAGTAATAATTAAATATGCAACATGTGTAAATAATTTTATTTAAAATACATTTCTAGATATGTGTTGTATTCTTTGTTGAATTTGAGGGTAGAATGTAACTAAAGTTATAACAAATTCACAGTTAAGGAATTATATTATAAAAATTGTGTTATTCATTATTGTATGTGTTAATTGTTTGTGTTTTTTAAATGTAAACAATAACTTACTTGTTAGTTATTGAGAATATATTTTTGCATTTTAATTATATGAAATATAATTAACATTGTAATATGTTTTATTTTATTTAATTTTTCATATAAAATATATTTGTATTTCCTTTTTTACATATTTATATTTGTATTTGTTTATTATGTTTTTGAAATCATTGTATTAAGTCGGAGAGAATTTGTTTGTTTCTAATGTTGCACTGACTGCACTTAATATTAGTAAATGTTACCCCTCCACAACCCAACACTTTCCCCACTGCTGCACTTATTGGTGTTGGAATAGTACATTTTAACCCTCCGCAATCCAACACTTTCCCTACATTTGCACTGACTGGAGTGGAAATAGTAAATATTACCGATCTCCGCAATCCAACATTTTCTCTAGTGTTGCACTAATTGTGTGGTAATAGTAAATGTTACCCCTCCACAATTTAACACGTTCCCTCCTGTTGCACTTAGTGGAGTGGGAATAGTAAATTATACCCCTCTCGAACACTTTCTCTACTGTTGCACTGACAGGTATGGGAATAGTACGTTTTACCCCTCTGCAATCCAACAGTTTGCCTACTGCTGCAGTGAATGGTGTGGGAATAGTTAATTTTACCTGTCTGATATCTAACACTTTCTCTACTTTTAAACTGACTGTAGTGGGAATAGTAAATTTTGCCTCAGTGTGATATAACTCTTTGACTTTTTTTGTATACATTGTAGTGGGAATAGTCTAGTAGTATAGTATAAACCGTTTTGTAACGCGCTCTGTTACTGGTGAGTATCCTGGCGCGGGGGAAAAAAGACAGACCGGCAGAGAACAAGACATCGGGGGATCCTCCTAGACTACGCTCTTGAATAGGTGAGTTTTCAGGTGTTTTTTGAACGCAGCCACTGTCGGCGTGGAGCGTAGATGGAGAGGGAGGGCATTCCAAGCCCGAGCCACCACAACGGCCAGCGACTGGCCGCCCAGTCTGACACGTTTAAAACGGGGAAGGGACAGTTTAAACAGAGAGGCGGATCTCAGGGTGCGTGCCGGGATGTACCTTGTGAATCTCTTTCTCAAGTACGATGGGCCCTGGTCATGAATTGCACGAAACGCCAACACCAAAGATTTATACAGAATGCGTTGCGCTACGGGAAGCCAGTGAAGCGAGCGCAGCTCAGTGCGAACGCTCTTCCACCTGGGGATGTTAAATAGTAGGCGTACAGCCGCATTCTGAATAATTTGGAGGCGTTTGACCAGGTATGCCGGAATGCCACTAAACAGTGCATTCGCGTAATCGAGGCGAGCCAGTATGAGCGCTCTGGCAACCGACTCTCTGGCCTCCCTAGGGAGCAAGGGGAAAAATTTGCGGAGCATTTTCAGAGTGGCAAAACAGGTGCCTGTAAGTTTTTTGATGTGATGCTCAAATCTGAGATCCTCCGTAAACCAAATACCCAGATTTTTTGCTGGTCTCCCCATTTCTATTGGGCAAGGAATATTAGAAGGCCAGAGTGTGCTCTTAAATGAGGGGGGGAAGGAGCCATAAAAGAGCACTTCGGACTTGTCCTCATTGCACTTCAGCTGGGCCTGTGTTAGCCAGCGAAATACCGAGGACAGACACTGATGGACTGTAGACGTGTCCAGATTGTCGTCTGGCCAGGTAAACAACAATTGGGTGTCATCAGCATACCCTAAGATTTTAGCCCCAAACTGTTCAGCTAGGTATACCAAAGGTGTAATGTACACATTGAACAGTAAGGGGCTAAGTGTGGACCCCTGCGGGACCCCTGTAAGCAAAGGCTTTTGCTCAGAGGCATGCGGAGGCATCCAGACCTGCTGGGTCCTATCAGATAAAAAAGAGGACAGCCATTCCAGCACCACTCCCCCGATACCTATGGCAGACAGCCGACCGAGAAGGAGATCATAGGGGACAGTATCGAAAGCGGCAGAGAGGTCCAATAAAATTAGGACCGCTCTGCCACCTCCGTCTAGACATTCCCGAATTGCCTCGGTCATCTCCACCAGGGCCGTCTCGGTGCTATAAGCAGCCCTAAAGCCCGATTGGGCAGGGTGGAGGGCATTCGATGTTTCGACGAAGCTCTCCACTTGTTGAAGAACTACCTTCTCACAGATTTTTGTGAGAGCAGGTAGAAGGGAGATGGGTCAGTAGTTTCCCGGAACCGACACATCCAGTATATGTATTAAATGTAAAATGTTATAATGTATTTTATATTGTTATAATTTATATTATTAGGTTTTTGTTTATTTCGAATTATAATATTTATACCTATTAATGTTGTTAATGTGTGAAATATGTTTATTAAATTGTAAGATATTTATGTTGCCTGACCCATTGCTGCTTTAAGATAGGCTACTAGATGACCACATACCGAAAAAAGCCATCTCGCTCACCTATCAGAACTTGCTTAATAATTCACCAGATACCCTGCCTCCTCTGAGGGAACAATGGGAGCAAGATCTGGGGGGATTAGTAGATGATGAATGGCCTGATGTCTTGGCGTCCCTTAGAGAGGTGGCTATTAGCTTGAGGTTCTGTCTGGTCCAGCTAAAGATCTTACACCATTGTTATTATGCTTGCACTACAGTGGTGCAGATGGGCAGGGCAATGTCAGAGCTTGCAAATAGAAATTGTGGAAAGGTGGCCATGTTTCTCCACATGCTGTGGGTTTGCCCAGTGACTCAAAGCTTCTGGAAATCATTGGTATCTTGCTTAAATTACATTTGTGGGAGCCGCCTGGCCACTTCTGCAAAGTGGTGTCTCCTAAATATATGGGAAGAGACTGACCTCACAAGGATGTGGAGGGCTGAACTGGCACCTTGACTGGGTGACTGGAATTGTGATTTGGATTGGTGCATGCTGGTGGGGAAAGTTGTGTATAAAAGCAAGGGTTCTCCTAAGAAGTGGAATAAAATATGGGGAAATGGAATAGCGACCAGGGTGATATATGTGCTCCTTCTGTGATGACTGAATATGGGCTCCGGAGCTTTGATTCAGATGTTGCACTGTGAATTTTTGTGGTAAAGGTGTGGAGAATGGGAGCCTTTTATGACACTTGGAACTCTGTATAGGTTGGAACATGTCTTCAATGCTGCAAAATTTACTGCTTCTGGTAATTGTTGCATTGCCTGTTTTATGCGTAATAAACAGATTTATTAAAATAAAGTTGGTTTAGGAGTTGTATTAATTATGTAGCCATGAGGGTAGGAGTGGGTGTTTGTTTCTATTTTGTGGCAGAATGCAGGATGAAGTTGTATGTTTGTGTGATTCTGATGTGCTGGTATGTGTCTTGGTTTTTGTTAATGTGGAGTAGTGAGATGAGATATTGATGTATTGAGCTTGTATAAAGGATTTGGATGCAAAATACTGTTGGTGAGTTGCAGTTCAATGGTAAAGGAGGTGGTGATGTGCTTTGGAGGAGAGTGTATGTGGTGTGTGAGAGGGTATGGACAGGGGTTATGAGTGTTTGTATTAGATTTGGTAGCCGGAAGAGGTGGTGGAGAGGAGTGTAATGATTGGTTGGTTGTGTGTTTTTGGTAAATAGAGGAGGAGGGTGTTGGTGGATGATATGATAGAGGGTTGAATATAAGGTTGATGGTGAAGGAATTGGGTCTGTTATGAGTAAGTAGAGGGTAGAACTGGTGTTTTGTATGAAAAGCATGCATGTGTTTTAAGGGATTAGGGTTATATATAATTTGGGTGTGTGTTTGGAATGTCACAACTCAACTAAACTGTAATAAGGACATTATAGACATATTTATAAATTTAGTATAGGCTTCCATGCATTGTGCTATGATACAAAATAGCATGATGGCATATAATATGGGAAAAAGAATAACTGAGATTAACCCAGTACAGCAAAAAACAAGGTATCATAATAGTATGATAAAATATAGGGCAAACTAGAGGATAAAGCATTGAAACAAAAAAAGCAAAATAATTTACCATAGCTGCAAGAAGCATGGTGCATGATGTACAACAATGTAATGTTCCTAAACTGTAACCTATTACAGTATTTATATATTAAGAACTGGGCCTGTAATACATACAGGGTACACTGCTGCTGTTTGTGCCGCCCACTACACACTTTTAAGCAAATGTGCCAGGCTCATACAGGGACAGTTACAATGAATCTTCTGGGGCAGGGCATTCAGTGAAATATAGAGCATCTGCTTCAAAGCAGCTTTGTGTTTCTCTGTGTAGGCGGCAACCCGCCTGCAATTGAAATTAAACAATTAGAAAATTGGAACACCTGTCTACTACCTGTGGATTCAGTTTTATAATCTCTAGCTTGTAGAGTGTGGATCAATCCTCTTCTACTATTCTAAAGTTTCAGAATTCACTGGTCATTACTGGAAAATGTGTTCCTTCTGCTCCCAGTTCTGGGCCATGAGGCATATAAATCCTTCTGAATGCAAGTCCTTTTTTCAGCAGTAGCACGTGCAGCTGGAGTCTCTGGGCTGAAGCTATCAGACTGATGTTATGGAGCTGTAGTTATGGAATTACAGCTTCAAAAACTCACCAGGTTGACCTGAAAATTGCAGAAAAAGAGCCATCAGATATGGAAAATTAATATTGGAGCTTGCATGTCTTGATCTAGAGACACTAACATAGAAAGATAGCACCTACTTCAAAATCCAACAAAGAACACATACAATTGGAAGAGGATGAATGAATTTCAATGCATCTCTAGGACTGCTTATGTACCAAACAAATAGGTAATACTAGATTAGAGAGGCAGCAACCATGAGGGTTTTATAAAAACCCAGTGTTTAATTTGAGCTGTTGGTTTCCGGTTCTGGGCACCAGCAGTCAATTGTCAGCAACTGCACTTTGGACAGTCTGCTACAGGGTGGAGATGTTTATCTAATTTACAGACGAGCACAACAACAGTTGTTATATCTTTAAAATGCCTAATACCTGCCTTCCAAACCATTCTTACAGCAGGGAGGCCTTGAATAGTCTGAATTGTCACTTTTGAAGGAGTGTGATGCTTAGTGGTTGTGTTAATAGTGGCATTGGCAGTGCAGGAAAGAGCTATGGGTGGTGCTAGCTGCAGTAGCCTTCTGATGAGGGCCCTGGCACTCATTTGTTCACAAATTAAGCACTGTCAACCCTGATACAGACCATTGATAGGTATTGTTGATGGAACAGTAAGAACACAATGATGTATATGAGAGAGAGCAAGTTCTGCATTACGTCCTCCACCTCCTGGGCCAGTATTGATTCCACAAGGTGCCAGCAATACCGTATAGGTAAGTGAGAATGAGAAGAATCGAGCCTGCAATTGCTAAAGTTCTCTTTGCATAAGTGTCAATGTTCTGTTCATGTCTGTAATTGTTCTGTTTGTAAAAAAGTCGTAAGGCTACTGGCTGGGATGTAAATGATCTGTGTTAGAGGCAGCAGACCCGAGAGCAGAAGTCGGCCCGGGACCAGGGTTCAATTCCCGACGCGGCAGGGTTGTGGACCTGGGTCAGCGGACTCGATAATTCTCGCTTCGGTGCTTACTCTATTCAGGGGTTCCACTCGGCAACTCTGGGCATTAGCTTGCCTAATCTCCACAACGGCCCCATCAATTCCGGGGATGCCTGGCTCCACCTTGGGGACTCCCAGCAGGGACCATCCCACAGGGAAAGCCAGGACGGGTTCCCCAGAGTTATACAGCACCAGGAAACCTATGGACGGGTAGCAGTGCGCTTTACAAGCTCAAATACATTTACATTTACACATTTACATTTACATTTACATTTACATCTGTAAAAGTGCTGCTCTATATTGAATGGGAGGGCTCAGGAATAAAGAAAAGTTAGAGTAAGCCTGGTCTCTAACAAGGACTTTAGACACTTGAATAGAGGAGCTGGGCACTAGACTTACAATGAACAAGAAAATCACTATTTAGCAGCAGCTGGTTGTTCAGCTTTAACAGACAATTTAAAAGGATACAAAGGACTTCTTTCAATATCTTTCTTTCTACAAGATGACTATTTAACTCTATCTCACTTATATGTCCTGCAAAGTCATAAAAGCAGAAATAGAAAATAATACAAGAACCTTGACAGATCAAAACTATACATTTCCGTTTTCTGTCCATCAGGAAAGCTCCATCAGTGTATGTCAGACAATTTATCACAATTGGTTGAGATGTAGAGCAACATTGTAGACATTCTAACAAGTTTATTCAAGACTTAACCCAAAATTCTCAGCATTTACATAGAATATCGAAAACAAAACTATTGTGAGACAAAATATTGGGTCAAGAATATTAAGAACAAAAATATAGCGAAGGTAAGTTTCTATAGGTAAGCAAAGTTTACTATATATAACTCCACATATATATATATATATACATTGAGGATATATATATGTATATCATCAAGGTATGTAGATGTGGAGTTAAGAACAGCAAATCTATCTTCTCAGGGAGCTGTGGCCCCACACCTCCAGCAGAGGAGCACGGTGGCCCTCATCTCAGTTCCAGGGGGATGGGGCCCTCCAGAATACAAAGCATTGCACTGTCCCCAGGTGATGGGATGGGGTCCCTTGGGTATCTCTTGGAGGGGAGCATTATGAATGTCTCTACCCCATAAAACAATAAATCGGGATGATGCGACCTCGAGGGGCATAGCCCTCACCAGCAGAATTCTTGAAAATACTATACTGCGGAGCTCTATGCACTTTTCTTGCCTTGCCCCCCTTGGTGACCAGAATTTAGAAGCCATTTTGTCTTGGTCCGTTGGGCTGACATGACCAGTTATTGTTTTCATTTGGCTCCTGGAGGTGAGCTCTAGCCACTAGTAGCATTTCCTTTCCTTTAAAAGTTACCTATCATCAGGGAGCTTAATTTAGCTGCTACCTTGCCAGAATTTTTTCTGCGCATGGTTTTCCAAAACTCTAACTTGCTAAGAAAAGGAACAGTGGCCCCTAGTCAAAGATTGTGATAATTCTGTATAGTCAAACGGAAATTTGTAGTCAAATAAATATTAGAACCAAACAAATGGAGCAGTGAATGCAAGTGCAAAATAATGTGCATGATGCTCTCTTATAAGTGATACACGTGATTAACAAGTAACAAGAATAACAAGTATTTTTGATGCAAGGGTGATATAGGTAATGACGGATGTAGGGACTTGATGTGGTCTTGTTCTCATATTGAGAACAGTACACATGGGGTATATTCACAAGAAGGTGTGATAACTACCACAACAGTAGCGTAACGCAACTTTGAACAACGCAGCCTATCATAGGAAAATAACCCTGTGTCAATGTGCAATTCACAACTCGGCGGTAGCATGCGATAGAAAGCAGATAACACAGCAAATGTCAGCGTGAAAATCAATGCGACGCACAAACACAAAAAAACATGCAATGAGGCCATACGCGGTACACAAAGTAGCGAAAAGCAGCCACAGGCCTGCAAATCCCATGCGTCTGGCGTGACAATGCACCATAAAAACCACAGAAAAAGTACACCAGAAACAAGCCAAAGCACGTAGCAACATGGATGCACCCTGACCCAGCGCAGAAGCCAACTCCAACCCCACAACCCCCACAGACTACCAGCAAGGAACAGCGGAGTAGGGGAAGGCCAACAAGAGGAAGGAGAGGAAGACAGGGTGCAGATTGCAAGAAAACAAGTCCAGCGTCACTGAGGTGACAGAACACTACCAGCAACTGACCCACCAGAAGACCACCAGGATTGTAGTCGGAGTACCAAGGAGGCCAATAGGTGACGGCATGACGTGAGTACCTAAACCATGCACCAACCTGCTGCCAACAGGAAGGCAGCAACGGCGACAGGAGGCGGCAGTCCAGCGCCCCCGGAGGAGTTGGAGGAAACACAGGCCACAATCATCAGTGTGGAGGGAGACAGTGCAAGGTAGTACGGACACAGCTAGAGTGGACCTGACACACCATCAAAAGGGAGTACCACGAACAAGGACTGGGTGGATGGGGTGAGATGGGCACAATGGCATACATACACACCCACAAACACCCAGGATCATGTCCCAGATCCCCTTGGCACACTGCAGCACACTCACGTAGCACGAACTGCATACCCACATTGACCACAATGTGGAAAAATGTGCATAGCCGATACTGCAGAACAGAGGACACAACTGGCTCCGCCCAGCATAGAACCACACCCAGGTGTGCAAATAGCAGTCACACCCCCATGTTGGCTGTACGTACGATGGCCCTGGCCACTCTCCTTACGAATTGAGTGGGTGACAACAAAGCTACATGTCAGAGCTCGAACCCGCTGCCTGCAATGACATGTCTGCATCCGATGTACACAGCACAATGTAATGTCGTAGGGCCCAGGGCCCACATGCACACTACAAGACCACAGGGACACACACAGAAATCATGTTGAACAGGCTACAGGCACATACGCCTGGCCCCATGTTGCAGGGCCACATGTACAGTGACGCCTGTGCTGGATGTGTGTGGGGTGAGTGAAAGCCAACCTGCACGGTATGTCTGGTGTTGGCAACCATTTGAATATTGGACACCAGTGCAAAGGAAACAGAAAACAAATGCAATACAGAGTCAACAGCTGAGCAACATGGAGTGAGTCGGATAAAGTCCAGAGGACAGCCAACATGCAATCAGAAGTGTCCGTGAGTTGCAGTGCACTGGGGTTGGGACACTGGAGATGAGCGCGCTCATTTGCAGAACAAGTCTTGGATTGGGTTCCTTCAATATATTACTGATGCAGTGGGGTGTGCCAGACCTGTATCATCTTCACCATCAACGTCTCAGGGCCCCCACACTGTTTGAGGTACATACGTGCACAACCGCTTCACAGCATAAAACACAATCAGCTACGGACAATGGCCTGCGGTGCACTGAGACACTGGTACCTGGTGTGCTGATCAGGGAATCAGGCCGACGATGGCATCCACGATAGGCCTGATTAACCCTGAAGTCTGTCAGGACCACCGCTTCAACTCTGGCAGATGGCAGTTTGAGGTGGTCCTTGCGGTGGTGGCGTGTGCCTCCTGCGGTGATGCATTGTCTAGGCCGGTCTGGACTTGCTTTGGTGTGTGAGCCCTGGTGGGATGCATTTGGGCCCAGAGGCTGCGTACAGCGCAAGGCCACAGGGTAAAGGCATTGATGACCTCAAGGCCTACGCCTCCGGGGCCAGCCTATGTCTCCAGAGAAGGAGTCCCAGACAGGACCAGCACCAAGTTAGTGGCCCCTGATGCACTGCGGCCGGCACAGGCACCCAGCCACGGGACGGTGACTTGAGGTGCAGTTAGATGGGCCATGCAACCTGAGCGGGTAACCAATAATGTCCGAGGTGTATGTTTTGGAGTGTTTCGGGGGACAGTGGGAGATGTCCTCCAGGGAAAGACACCGAAAGGTTTGATTTATCTGGCAGCAGAAAGTGGAATGTAAATGTAAATGTAAATGCCGGCATTTGTAAAGCGCTCAGCTACCTCCAACGGAAGTGTCCCGGCACTGTCTGTATACCGCTTAGGAACCCTTCCTGGCTTTTCCCTGTGAGATGTCCACTCCTGGGCACCCCCCAAGGTGAAGCCAGGCATCCCAGCGATGTTGGGGCCGTTGTGGAGATTAAGCAAGCTATTGCCCAGAGTTGCAGAGTGGGACCCACGATTAGAATAGGCACCGAGAAGAGAATTATCAGGTCCGAGGAAATTGAGCCCAAGACCCGCCGAGGTGGGTATTGAACCCTGGTCCCGGACCAGACTTCTGCATCAGGGTCTGCCGCTCTAACCATTTGAGCCACACTTCTCCACTGTGACAGCCTGTTGCCACCACCAATTCCATATCAGCTACATGGGGATCAAAACCCTAGTCCATAGGCTCAGACGCCACCACATTTCGACCAGAGAGTGTCCATGAATGTCGGGGAACAGACTTAGTGGCACCGGGGCTGAGTGGGGGTACAGACTGCGATGATGCCTGTACACTGATATGGACTCTGCCATTCCTGAATGTGACCTACTGGAGCGTAGTGTAGGCCGTAGGCAGCAGTCAGGAGTGTCCCACAGCCATGTGTCGTTGGCTCACGATGCACAGCTCTAGTGACACCAGGGCAGTTGTCTGTAGTATACGAACACCTCTGTAACGATGATCCATTTTCTCTCCGCTAAGATGCAATGCGCCAACTTCTTTTGCCTCTCCTGGCGTGCAATGATATGTAATCTGCCTTTGCATACTCGATGTTCCATTCTGAATCTGTGACCTACTCGAACGCAGCCTAGGCCAAGAGCAATGTAGGCCAGAGGCAATAGCAGCCTGGGCCATTCACTGAGTGTCACCGGCATAGGTGGGTGGCCCCACCAGCCTGCGTCGTTCAGGTTCAGTGACCATGTATTCGGTCACCTCCGTGACTGTGACCCTGCTTTTGTCCGGACTGAGCCACATCTTCCTCTTACTCCTCTATGTACGACCACGGGTGTGGACTCTGCCATCCGTGAATCGCGACTAGGTGCTGGATGTGAGACCTACTGGTCCGCAGGGTAGTCCTGGTCCCTCATCCATGTGTTGCCGGCTGGCGTTGGACAGGGTTTGTGGCAGCACGTGTCGCCAGCTGGCATTGGACAGGGTTTGTGGCAGCATGTGTCACCAGCTGGTGTTGGGCAGGGTTTGTGGCAGCATGTGTCGCTGGCTGGCGTTGGACAGGCTTTGTGGCAGCACGTGTCGCCAGCTGGCATTGGACAGGGTTTGTGGCAGCATATGTCGCAAGATGTGCATATGGAACTATGCCTCACTGATCGGGGGCCTGGTGCTGTTGCCGCTGTTCAGGATTTGGGGTCACTGCCATTCAGGAGCCTGGACACAGTCTCACATATGGGCCCCACTGGGCCGCAGAGGTTGCCGGTAGAATATGTCAACGATGAAGGAGTAATGAGGGCTAGCATCGGGGGGACAGTGGTGGTCTGAAAGGCTGGCAGGGTCACGGACCTCGGGCTTGGAGCTTACACAGGCAAGTGGTGTGCCCTCCTTGACACACGCCAGTGTTGGATGCTGATCATTGTTGCCTGGCTGTGTAGGGTTGGGCCTGACGGGTTTGTGGTCCAGCGGGCCGGGGTATGGTAGGACGACAGGATCTCAGGCAACTCCGCTAATGAGGATGGTGATGGCCTCGTGGCGGGGTGGGAGGCGCCACCCTGGCAGAGACGTTGGGCTTTCCGAAGAGGACAACGACCAGGGCTACGTTTATTTTTAATCACACCCCTATGCTGGCCTTGCGTATGCTGGCCCATCCCACTCTGCTCATGCTTACGGGGGTGGGAGTAACAGGCAACATTTCCGCAAGGACCCCCGCTGGCTGGGATGAGATGGTTATGTCCACTGTCCACTACACTCCATTCACCAGAGGTGAATATCGCCGTAGATATGGGTGTGTTCTGCATACTCCAGTCTGTCCAGCACTTCGCCGCCACTCTTGGCATTGTGTACTTTACCAATCATGGTTCCACTGCATCCTTCACACATGCCTGGTTGCCTCCTCTCCCCACATTCGTCTATTGTGTGGTTGAGGTGCCATACCATTGATTGGTCAAGTTCACAGATTGACCAGGTTACCATTGTGAGTTGTTCTATCGTGCCTGGTGGGTGGGCATGTTGTTGTGTATGTTGGCTGTGGACTTGGTGTCGTAGGGTATGCTCAGACGTGAGTCCCTTGTTCACTTTGCCACTGGATTCAAGCAAGCCGGGCTGAAGACGGCTGGAATGCCAGAAACCGGTCCTCGGAAGCTTGTTTCCGGTCCAGGGAAGACATGGCTTGGCAGTTCGGGCTGGACTGTTCCCATGAGGCACAGGGTCAGACTGATTTGCATATAGCCATGTCTGAACTGGGGTGGCAGAGTGGGCTAAAGAACGGTGATGGATTAAACCCAGATCTTTTGACTGGGTGTGAGTGTTTGATTGATTCAGATGCTCCGTCCATTTTGTACCGCTTTTGGCCGCCATAAGTGTGGCAGGGTATGCTCAGACGTGAGTCCCTTGCTCACTATGCCATTGGATTCAAGCAAGCCGGGCTGAAGACGGCTGGAATGCCAGAAACCGGTCCTCGGAAGCTTGTTTCCGGTCCAGGGAAGACATGGCTTGGCAGTTCGGGCTGGACTGTTCCCATGAGGCACAGGGTCAGACTGATTTGCATATAGCCATGTCTGAACTGGGGTGGCAGAGTGGGCTAAAGAACGGTGATGGATTAAACGCAGATCTTTTGACTGGGTGTGAGTGTTTGATTGATTCAGTTGCTCCGTCCATCACCACCCCCTTTTTCACCACCCCCTTTTGTACCGGCTGTGGACTTGTGACATGTGCATTGCCAGAGTTGTGGATTGCATGGTTGTGGAGTTGAGGTGAGTGGGGTGTTAATTGGGAACTTGCCAAGGGGCTGTGCATTTCCCGTGGTGCCATCCTTGAAAGGCTGGTTGATGTTGGACTGTCAGAGGATGAAGTGATCATGCACGCTGGCAGTCTATTTGAAGGCAACATTGATGTAGGTCCCACTGTGTTCTGATGTTGCCTGCACATTGAAGTGTGACGTGTGCTTCCTGTTGCACTGATTGTGTGCTGTGTCACTAGGAGTCACATGTGGGACATGTGTGCAGTGGATTGCCCCCAACACGTATGTGCATCCGGCTATGGTGTATGGTCCTTGCTTGGTTTCCAGCGGTTCCTGCGCATTGTGTGGACGTATGGGGACTAGGGTTCCAGGGTGATGGTGATGTCCAGGACAGGTGTGGGGGACTTGGATGTGGCTGGCTGTGAGACTCCTCCGACTCTGGCGGGTGTTGGTTGGGGTGTGCCAGGGGCCAACAGGTGCTGCACAGCCAGCAGCTTGGTGTGGGGTGAGATATTGGTTTTCCACTGTGTTGGTGCTGTATGCCTCTTGAGCGATGACGGTCAGGATGCGTAGGATGGTTGTTCCGTTCATCCTGTAGTGGAGAGTGACATTGTCAGATGTTGTGCCTGTGAGGCAGGTGCATTTCCTGGGTGGCCCCTGTCTTAGTCTGTGCTTCCTCTGTGGTGGTCCGGGGGGGTGTGCCGGGTGAGTGTTGTGGCCCTCTTAGGTGTCCGTGCTGCATGTTCAGTTGCTCCATGGCATCTGTTGCCCATCCGATTACACCTTGGGCTGGCCTCCCTATTGTGGTGCAGGCTGCCGTCCGACTTTACACCAGGCATTATCGCTTGTTTTGTGTTCTTATCGCTGATCTGGCTGGTCGTTGTGGATATTGAGGGGTAGTGTTGTCGCACGTTTTTTCACGGGAATGCCTACTCTGCATCTCATTAGCGAAAGTTGCGGGGGTCCTCTGTGGTGATGTATTTTGCGGCTGTTATAACGGGAAAACTGGTGCAGTGAGCTGTTAGCACCTGCTTGTAAATGGTGGGGTAAATCTATCACGACTTTGGCTGCGATAAAGTGCTGTTAATTCAGCTATAGCTCCTTGTGAATATGCCCCATAGAGTTGACTCTCCCCCCTCAGTTTATCCATTTCTGGACACAAACTCTTCCCTGCTAGTCTTTAAACCTGGCTGTTCCCGAAATGAGGCTCTCCGTTGCCTGGAACATCTTTTCGGCACTGTTGAACTGTTTTTCTCTGCCCAAGCGCCTTGAGACCTTGCGGTGATAAGTTGTGCTCTATAAAAACATTTGACCTGACCTGACCTAATGATTCTATGTTTAGGAAGGCCAAAAGGCAGTCAGATGTAGAGAAGGTTAGGTTCTCAATCAAAATGATAACACACATACTGTCTTGGATGTAACTATCAGTCATGGGTGGATAGGGCTTGAGGAAAAAGTCCATATACTGTCCTGTTTATTGTAAAACAGAACCACACTTAGACAGTTTTGCTATTTTGGGCAGGTTATTCAAATGTTTGTGAATCTTAGGCAGCGTATAAATGACTGGTGTTCTGTGTTGTTACTTTCAAATAGGAAAACAGAGTACTACTCAAAAAGCCCATCTGTTTTGATTCAGTGATAAGTCTAAGGATTCTTAATTGAATTTCCTTAGTGGGGTGTTTATTAACCTTAGTGTAATAATCAGTGTTGAACAGTTGCTTGTGTATTTCAGATTTACATATTTCTGTGTCCTGGCTTTATAGTCACTGATGAATGTTTCTTTAGGCAGTTCAGGGCAGAATGTTCTGCTAAGGAGATGTTATATGGTGTGATGTTATATGGTGTGAAGATACTTTTGTGTTGTAACTCAGCCAAATATTTAAGCACTACTTTATCAAAAGCGAGCACTTCCATAGAGAGGCTGCTTATAGGTGGAGAAAAGGTGGAAGATGGAAGCCTATAATGTCAGATTTTTGGCACAGTAAACTGTTACTAAAAAAGCTTTCGGGTGAATCTTTCTAAAAAAAACTGAGTGTATCAATTTGTAAGTCAAGGACATTTGTCCAACTAGTGTCTTTTGCTCAGAAGGGTGATTTCAGGTGCTAATATTAAGTGGGAAGATAAATTGAAATAGGGATGGTCGTTGGATAAGCTAAACTTGGAGAGATATCCACTGATGATGTTTGGAACGAGTTAGCCGATCACTTGGTGTGTTGCGGATTCATCTCTGACATTTTGTCCTTTATTGTACTGTATTGTATTGTATTGTATGAAGGTTTTATACCGCGCATACTGTCACCCTACGGTTATCCTGGCGCTTTAGATTTTAGATTTTATCTGCCTCTTCTGGGTGGGCATGACTGTCTTCTTTCTGAAAAAGGTACCAATTGTGTATATTCTATTAGTTTAGTAATCCCTAGTTAGATAGTTAGATATGAGTAGAACGTTCTGTCTAGTAGTTTTGTATAGCTTATTTTTACTTTTTTGCCATTTTCTCTTGTTTGATACGGTTGAATTGTGGAATTGGATTTTCAATTTTCTCAAGCACAGACTTAGGTAATTTGGTAGGACCTAGCGCCCATAGGAAAAACTTTTTTTGGCTTGGCTGTTTCTTTGGCATGAGTCCTCACGAAGGTTTCCAATAGAAGTGTGCCAGTCATTCTAGTTGTGCATTGAAAGTTTCGGGGTGATCCACCAAGTGGGGTCAGGAAAAAGGGGTGGGGTTAAAAAAAGTGTTTCTCCCATGAGAATTCCTATTGGGATTTTGAACACGACTTGAGTCCAAACCGCTGAATGGAATTCCAGCAAAGAAAGGTAGCTCTTGGTCCAGAAGTCACACTTTGGGGCCTATTACGATGTTGGTCGTAAGGCCTCCATCCTGAGGTCAAGACCTTACGACCGACATCGTCGATTACAATTGCAACCGGCTAAGTTTGATTGAGCAGGTCAGAATTGAAACCGGCCGGTCATTCCCGTCGGCACCAGCCCGTAAGCCAAATGAACGGTGATTTACGCCATCCGGATTACGATGCACAGTTTCTGGCAGAGTTTATAAGCTGGACTTTCTGACATGCAAACCCATTTGGAAATCATGTTTGGGGGCCCCAAGCAGGACCTCCTTTCCTTAGTGGCCTCCAGTTTGTGCCCCTTGTTTATCCCTGCACCCTGTGGCAGGCACCTTGAGGTACATGCCACGGAGTGCAGGGATTAACACCACTATTGGAGCATGTTCTACAGCCAGTTTATAGCCGTAACAAATGCCATGTGCGGTCACATCATAATGAGGCGGTCGGGACCGCGACCAGACGTTGGTTGGTCCCGTTTGATTTGCATATAGCTGGGTTCAAACTGGAAAGGCATGGTGAGCAAAAAAACGATGGATTTAGGCCCAGATCTCTGTACTGGGTTGAATGTATGACATTGTTCTGCATTCTGTCCATCACCTGTTGTTTTGCATTTGTCACCCCGAGTGGCACGGCTATGCTCAGACGTGAGTCCCGTGCTCTCCATGCCACTGGAATCAAGCTATCCAGGCTGAAGAGGGCTGAAATCCCGAAACCGGTCCTTGGATGCTTGTTTCCAGTCCAGGGAGGACCTGGCTTAGCAGTTCGTTCTGGACTGTTCCCATGGGGCACAGGGTCAAGACTGATTTGCATATAGCAGGGTTCAAACTGGAAAGGCATGGTGAGCAAAAAAACTATGGATTTAGGCCCAGATCTCTGTACTGGGTTGAATGTATGACATTGTTCTGCATTCTGTCCATCACCTGTTGTTTTGCATTTGTCACCCCGAGTGGGACGGGTATGCTCAGACGTGAGTCCCGTGCTCTCCATGCCACTGGAATCAAGCTATCCAGGCTGAAGAGGGCTGAAAGCCCGAAACTGGTCCTTGGATGCTTGTTTCCAGTCCAGGGAGGACCTGGCTTAGCAGTTCGGGCTGGACTGTTCCCATGGGGCACAGGGTCAAGACTGATTTGCATATAGCTGGGTTCAAACTGGAAAGGCATGGTGAGCAAAAAAACGATGGATTTAGGCCCAGATCTCTGTACTGGATTGAATGTATGACATTGTTCTGCATTCTGTCCATCACCTGTTGTTTTGCATTTGTCACCCTGAGTGGGACGGCTATGCTCAGACGTGAGTCCCGTGCTCTCCATGCCACTGGAATCAAGCTATCCAGGCTGAAGAGGGCTGAAATCCCGAAACCGGTCCTTGGATGCTTGTTTCCAGTCCAGGGAGGACCTGGCTTAGCAGTTCGTTCTGGACTGTTCCCATGGGGCACAGGGTCAAGACTGATTTGCATATAGCAGGGTTCAAACTGGAAAGGCATGGTGAGCAAAAAAACTATGGATTTAGGCCGAGATCTCTGTACTGGGTTGAATGTATGACATTGTTCTGCATTCTGTCCATCACCTGTTGTTTTGCATTTGTCACCCCGAGTGGGACGGGTATGCTCAGACGTGAGTCCCGTGCTCTCCATGCCACTGGAATCAAGCTATCCAGGCTGAAGAGGGCTGAAAGCCCGAACCTGGTCCTTGGATGCTTGTTTCCAGTCCAGGGAGGACCTGGCTTAGCAGTTCGGGCTGGACTGTTCCCATGGGGCACAGGGTCAAGACTGATTTGCATATAGCTGGGTTCAAACTGGAAAGTCCATCACCACCCCCCTTTTCCAAAATCGGTTTTATCCACACTATGTGTGGGAGGGTATACTCAGACGTGAGTCCCTTGCTCATTGCACCATCAGGATTCAAGCAAACCGGGCCGAAGAAGGCTGTGATGCCAGAAACCGGTCCCCGGGAGCTTGTTTCCTTCCCAGTATAAGAATTGGCTTGGTAGTTTGGTTTGCCCTGTTCCCATCATGCACTGGGACAGGAACAGACTAATTTGCATATAGCCGGGTTCTGAGCTGGGATGGTGCAGTGAGCTAAAAAACGGTGATGGATTAAAACCATGATCTCTTGACTTGGTAAGAGTATTCTGCATCATTCAGAAACTCTGTCCATCACCACCCCCCTTTTCCAAAATCGGTTTTATCCACACTATGTGTGGGAGGGTATACTCAGACGTGAGTCCCTTGCTCATTGCACCATCAGGATTCAAGCAAACCGGGCCGAAGAAGGCTGTGATGCCAAAAACCGGTCCCCGGGAGCTTGTTTCCTTCCCAGTATAAGAATTGGCTTGGTACTTTGGTTTGCCCTGTTCCCATCATGCACTGGGACAGGAACAGACTAATTTGCATATAGCCGGGTTCTGAGCTGGGATGGTGCAGTGAGCTAAAAAACGGTGATGGATTAAAACCATGATCTCTTGACTTGGTAAGAGTATTCTGCATCATTCAGAAACTCTGTCCATCACCACCCCCCTTTTCCAAAATCGGTTTTATCCACACTATGTGTGGGAGGGTATACTCAGACGTGAGTCCCTTGCTCATTGCACCATCAGGATTCAAGCAAACCGGGCCGAAGAAGGCTGTGATGCCAGAAACCGGTCCCCGGGAGCTTGTTTCCTTCCCAGTATAAGAATTGGCTTGGTAGTTTGGTTTGCCCTGTTTCCATCATGCACTGGGACAGGAACAGACTAATTTGCATATAGCCGGGTTCTGAGCTGGGATGGTGCAGTGAGCTAAAAAACGGTGATGGATTAAAACCATGATCTCTTGACTTGGTAAGAGTATTCTGCATCATTCAGAAACTCTGTCCATCACCACCCCCCTTTTCCAAAATCGGTTTTATCCACACTATGTGTGGGAGGGTATACTCAGACGTGAGTCCCTTGCTCATTGCACCATCAGGATTCAAGCAAACCGGGCCGAAGAAGGCTGTGATGCCAGAAACCGGTCCCCGGGAGCTTGTTTCCTTCCCAGTATAAGAATTGGCTTGGTAGTTTGGTTTGCCCTGTTCCCATCATGCACTGGGACAGGAACAGACTAATTTGCATATAGCCGGGTTCTGAGCTGGGATGGTGCAGTGAGCTAAAAAACGGTGATGGATTAAAACCATGATCTCTTGACTTGGTAAGAGTATTCTGCATCATTCAGAAACTCTGTCCATCACCACCCCCCTTTTCCAAAATCGGTTTTATCCACACTATGTGTGGGAGGGTATACTCAGACGTGAGTCCCTTGCTCATTGCACCATCAGGATTCAAGCAAACCGGGCCGAAGAAGGCTGTGATGCCAGAAACCGGTCCCCGGGAGCTTGTTTCCTTCCCAGTATAAGAATTGGCTTGGTAGTTTGGTTTGCCCTGTTCCCATCATGCACTGGGACAGGAACAGACTAATTTGCATATAGCCGGGTTCTGAGCTGGGATGGTGCAGTGAGCTAAAAAACGGTGATGGATTAAAACCATGATCTCTTGACTTGGTAAGAGTATTCTGCATCATTCAGAAACTCTGTCCATCACCACCCCCCTTTTCCAAAATCGGTTTTATCCACACTATGTGTGGGAGGGTATACTCAGACGTGAGTCCCTTGCTCATTGCACCATCAGGATTCAAGCAAACCGGGCCGAAGAAGGCTGTGATGCCAGAAACCGGTCCCCGGGAGCTTGTTTCCTTCCCAGTATAAGAGTTGGCTTGGTAGTTTGGTTTGCCCTGTTCCCATCATGCACTGGGACAGGAACAGACTAATTTGCATATAGCCGGGTTCTGAGCTGGGATGGTGCAGTGAGCTAAAAAACGGTGATGGATTAAAACCATGATCTCTTGACTTGGTAAGAGTATTCTGCATCATTCAGAAACTCTGTCCATCACCACCCCCCTTTTCCAAAATCGGTTTTATCCACACTATGTGTGGGAGGGTATACTCAGACGTGAGTCCCTTGCTCATTGCACCATCAGGATTCAAGCAAACCGGGCCGAAGAAGGCTGTGATGCCAGAAACCGGTCCCCGGGAGCTTGTTTCCTTCCCAGTATAAGAATTGGCTTGGTAGTTTGGTTTGCCCTGTTCCCATCATGCACTGGGACAGGAACAGACTAATTTGCATATAGCCGGGTTCTGAGCTGGGATGGTGCAGTGAGCTAAAAAACGGTGATGGATTAAAACCATGATCTCTTGACTTGGTAAGAGTATTCTGCATCATTCAGAAACTCTGTCCATCACCACCCCCCTTTTCCAAAATCGGTTTTATCCACACTATGGGGCCGATTAGGATGGCGGTTTTTCCGCATCCTCCGGGCCGGCGGAAGTGTCCGCCGGCCTGGAGGATGCGGAAAAACCGCTGCGGAGCCTCCAAAGACCCACCGCCAAATTAGGATGGCTGGTGGGTCTGGAATTCCGTCCGCCGCTTTTCCGCCGCGGTCGGCTTCCGACCGTGGCGGAAAAGCTATAACATGGCAGGCGGTGTCTATGAGACACCGTCCGCCATATTAGGATGTTCGTGAATACATGCTTTTCCACGGCGGCTTTTCCGCCATGGAAAAGCATACGGACATTCACTTTGGGGGCCCGTTGCGGGCCCCCTGGGTGAATGGGGGGTGGGGGGTGCACATGGGGGGTACCTATGGTACCCCCCTGCATTTGCGTGCACAAAGCAGCAGGCACCGTGCGGTGCCGGCCGCTTTGTGCATGTAAATGTAAAACATGCTTTTTTAACATTGCGGCGGGTGCAGCTTGAAGCTGCACCCGCCGCAATGTTAAATATAGAGGATGTGACCGCCACCCTGGCGGTCACATCCTAATCAGCACGGAGGGAACGCCGCAGCCCCTGCGGACGTTCCCTCCTCCTCAAGGGTGGCGGACGGACGCAAGTCCGTCCGCCATCCTAATCGGCCCCTATGTGTGGGAGGGTATACTCAGACGTGAGTCCCTTGCTCATTGCACCATCAGGATTCAAGCAAACCGGGCCGAAGAAGGCTGTGATGCCAGAAACCGGTCCCCGGGAGCTTGTTTCCTTCCCAGTATAAGAATTGGCTTGGTAGTTTGGTTTGCCCTGTTCCCATCATGCACTGGGACAGGAACAGACTAATTTGCATATAGCCGGGTTCTGAGCTGGGATGGTGCAGTGAGCTAAAAAACGGTGATGGATTAAAACCATGATCTCTTGACTTGGTAAGAGTATTCTGCATCATTCAGAAACTCTGTCCATCACCACCCCCCTTTTCCAAAATCGGTTTTATCCACACTATGTGTGGGAGGGTATACTCAGACGTGAGTCCCTTGCTCATTGCACCATCAGGATTCAAGCAAACCGGGCCGAAGAAGGCTGTGATGCCAGAAACCGGTCCCCGGGAGCTTGTTTCCTTCCCAGTATAAGAATTGGCTTGGTAGTTTGGTTTGCCCTGTTCCCATCATGCACTGGGACAGGAACAGACTAATTTGCATATAGCCGGGTTCTGAGCTGGGATGGTGCAGTGAGCTAAAAAACGGTGATGGATTAAAACCATGATCTCTTGACTTGGTAAGAGTATTCTGCATCATTCAGAAACTCTGTCCATCACCACCCCCCTTTTCCAAAATCGGTTTTATCCACACTATGTGTGGGAGGGTATACTCAGACGTGAGTCCCTTGCTCATTGCACCATCAGGATTCAAGCAAACCGGGCCGAAGAAGGCTGTGATGCCAGAAACCGGTCCCCGGGAGCTTGTTTCCTTCCCAGTATAAGAATTGGCTTGGTAGTTTGGTTTGCCCTGTTCCCATCATGCACTGGGACAGGAACAGACTAATTTGCATATAGCCGGGTTCTGAGCCGGGATGGTGCAGTGAGCTAAAAAACGGTGATGGATTAAAACCATGATCTCTTGACTTGGTAAGAGTATTCTGCATCATTCAGAAACTCTGTCCATCACCACCCCCCTTTTCCAAAATCGGTTTTATCCACACTATGTGTGGGAGGGTATACTCAGACGTGAGTCCCTTGCTCATTGCACCATCAGGATTCAAGCAAACCGGGCCGAAGAAGGCTGTGATGCCAGAAACCGGTCCCCGGGAGCTTGTTTCCTTCCCAGTATAAGAATTGGCTTGGTAGTTTGGTTTGCCCTGTTCCCATCATGCACTGGGACAGGAACAGACTAATTTGCATATAGCCTGGTTCTGAGCTGGGATGGTGCAGTGAGCTAAAAAACGGTGATGGATTAAAACCATGATCTCTTGACTTGGTAAGAGTATTCTGCATCATTCAGAAACTCTGTCCATCACCGCCCCCCTTTTCCAAAATCGGTTTTATCCACACTATGTGTGGGAGGGTATACTCAGACGTTAGTCCCTTGCTCATTGCACCATCAGGATTCAAGCAAACCGGGCCGAAGAAGGCTGTGATGCCAGAAACCGGTCCCCGGGAGCTTGTTTCCTTCCCAGTATAAGAATTGGCTTGGTAGTTTGGTTTGCCCTGTTCCCATCATGCACTGGGACAGGAACAGACTAATTTGCATATAGCCGGGTTCTGAGCTGGGATGGTGCAGTGAGCTAAAAAACGGTGATGGATTAAAACCATGATCTCTTGACTTGGTAAGAGTATTCTGCATCATTCAGAAACTCTGTCCATCACCACCCCCCTTTTCCAAAATCTGGGTTGAATGTATGACATTGTTCTGCATTCTGTCCATCACCTGTTGTTTTGCATTTGTCACCCCGAGTGGGACGGCTATGCTCAGACGTGAGTCCCGTGCTCTCCATGCCACTGGAATCAAGCTATCCAGGCTGAAGAGGGCTGAAATCCCGAAACCGGTCCTTGGATGCTTGTTTCCAGTCCAGGGAGGACCTGGCTTAGCAGTTCGTTCTGGACTGTTCCCATGGGGCACAGGGTCAAGACTGATTTGCATATAGCAGGGTTCAAACTGGAAAGGCATGGTGAGCAAAAAAACTATGGATTTAGGCCCAGATCTCTGTACTGGGTTGAATGTATGACATTGTTCTGCATTCTGTCCATCACCTGTTGTTTTGCATTGTTGCCGTTTCCTAGACAATCTCAGGCAAACGCAAGTCCACCCAACATCATAATAGGCCTATTTTTGTTATTTGGTGTAAATCTGTTCAGTAGTTTTGGAGTTATTAAAGGAAATCTGGGGCCTCATTTATGAGGCCTTGCGTCAGTTTTGCGCTTCCGATGCGTCACTTTTTGTGACGCATCAGCGGCATAAAACATGCCTCCTGTTGCGCACTATTTACAAAGTGACGCATCTAAGCAGATGCGTCACTTTGTAAACCCCTGCGCTACATTATACCTGCGTCAGGCATAATATATGCAGGGGGGCGTTCTCCCGCAAAAAGTCTCGTAGAAGTGACGCAGTGAAATCTATGAGATTTCACTGCCTCACTTCTAGGACGCCGTTGCGTCAAAATCTTACGCCTGCCTCACAGTAGGCTTAAGACTGACGCAGGCCCTTTCACATGGGGCTTGCCCCATGTGAAAGGATGCATTGCTGGAGCTGCGTCACTTTTGTGACACTCTCCAGCAATGCGTCACTTTTGCGCCATACAGACATGTCAGAAATGTTGACGTGTCTGTAACTCCTTGCAACATGATGCGTCATACAGTAAATATGACGCATCAGGTATGTCGCAAGGAGTGCGCACTGAGAAGTGACGCATCGTTGCTTTCACGCAGCGATGCGTCATTTCTCATAAATGTGGCCCCTAGTGTCTCGACTACTTTGTGACAAATCACAACTGCGTGTGTCAACAGGAATGCTGTGATTGGTAACCTGAGCAGAAAGTTGCGGTTGCCATTTTAAGTAATGGGACATGGTCCCCGGGCCTGAAAATGAAGAACAAAAGTGGTATAGGGGTCAGAGTAGAGGTACCCTCACCCCATGGCTGGAATATAGGGGTGTTTGACTGACACCTTATGTGTTTGGAATGTCGTAAAACATTGTTCCCCTCTTGCAATATTCACAAATATTTTGCGACACTGAGTGCGACCCTCCATATAATATTGCGACGAGTTCGCAAATATCGCTGAAAAATGTAATTATAAAATACTGACTCATAGACCCACTGAGTCGCACATGCATCCACTGAGAGATCCACTGAGACATTACCACAGCTACTCACAGACCCACTCAGACACATACCCACTCATAGACCCACTGAGACACTCATGCACTCAGTCACAAACCTACTCAGACACTCATTCACGCACTCACATACCCACTCAGAGGCTAATGCATTCACTCACAGACCCACTCAGACACTCACACACCCACTCACAGACCCACTCGAAGACTCATGCAGCCACTCACAAACCCACTCAGAGACTAATGCACCCACTCACAGATCCACTAAGAGACTCTTGCTCCCACTCACAGTCCCACTCAGAGACTCATAATCCCACTCACAGACTCACTCAGACACTCACACACCCACTCACAGATCCACTCAGAGACTGATGCCTCATTCTTGACACCCAAGAAAATCAGGACATCTCCACCAAACAAGCACTTGCTTCATATATTTAAGAGAAAGTACCATTGTTTGGTAGAGATTTACCTCTTTGTAGTCTTTTTTTTTATTATCCTTTTTTTTTTTTTCCTCATATACCATTATTGGAAGTCTTGATGGGAAACTGGCCGCCTCTATACAGTTAGTCATCCTGGTCCGGCCCGAATTTCGTTGACCACTGGTAAGATAGCAGGCCTGATCCCTCAAGTAGCCACTGCTTTCCCAGTTCAACTCCATTTCACTCCGTGATTTGGGGCCCTGTGTTACTTTGAAGGCAAGGGAACCATCAGGGCTCCAGATAAATCATAGGAAAAGAAAACAAAACATTTAAAAAAAAAAAAAAAACATTCACTTGTCCTGCCATGCCACTAGGGCCGCCCAGAAAACTTGTGGGGTCACAGGCCATGTCAGATTTACTTGTAAAAATAATATGTTTTAAACAACTTGAAAAGGTAGGGGAAATTGGATCCTTCCAGGCTCTACAGATTTCGCGCCTTGCCAAAAGCATAACATAAAAGACAAATCTCGTACGAGGTTCATTTACCTTATAGTCCATGCACAACCCAGAAAGGATAGTTCTTGTGTTAAGTTCCAGGGATGCCTGAAAGACTTCTTCCAAAAATTCCCGAATCTTGATCCAGTACTCTCTAATCTCTAGGCAGTCCACGAACATATGTACATCGTCCGCGGCAGGATATCTACATCTTGGACAGTGGTACTCCAAGTTAGAGAATTTAGCCAATTGTTTAGGGGTAATGTAGGCCCTATACATAGTGTACAGGTGATTTCTTTTTAATGTATCAGGCTTTACTACTGCCTGCAAGATGACAAAGGAATCAGACCACAGATCTTTAATATTTCCACTATTTGGGTTTAAGACAATACCCCAAAGTTTTTGTAACTCTGGTTCATTAACGATTTCAAGGTCAAGCATAGCTGAGTACCAAACTGAGATTTGATTTTTCCACCTTCCACAACTAGGGCCCGATTCACAGAATGAACTTAAGACTCAATTCTAAACTTACTACTATTTTGGTATTCACAGAATGCACTTACTACTTTTGGCATTCACAGAATGAACTTACTACTTTTGGTATTCACAGAAGTTAGGATTTTGTCTTAAGTCTGTCTTAAGTCTGTCTTAAGTTTGTCTTAAGACAAACTTAAGACAAATCCTAACTTCTGTGAATACCAAAAGTTGTAAGTTCATTCTGTGAATGCCAAAAGTAGTAAGTGCACTCTGTGAATACCAAAATAATAGTAAGTTTAGGATGGAGTCTTAAATTCATTCTGTGTATCGGGCCCCTAGAAACTGAATCAAATTTCGGGTTTGGATCGTTAGAGTCCCGTGTTCTAGTCGACCACCATCCAGATAGCTGGTAGTATTTGAATCTGGTGAGAGTTCCCCCAGTCAAGTTAGAAAGAGCCTCCCAGCTTAAAAGCTGTGCACCATCCTGTAAATCACACCAACGTTCCAGTCCTGCCAACCTCAGGGGTCGGGACAGTTGATCATCCAGACAGACAGGAGTCCCAGGGGAGTCCCAGATCGGGGCCTGTGTTGCGTAATATGGGATATCAAGCCTTTTCCTGATAAAAATCCAATTTTTTAGGGCTGCCCCCAGAATCTTGAGCCTCACTTTCTTATAAAACTTGGGGTCCCCAAATTTAAAAAGAAAAAAATCTTGTCCCTGCGGGATGTCCTGCAGTAATGCTGAATAAAATATGCCTTGAGAGGATAAATCAATTTTACCAGCTAATATTCTGAATTTTTTTAAATGAAATGCAAGGCAATACACAAATAAGTCAGGGAGAGCCAACCCTCCTGTTCCTAGGCTTCTACTGAGCTTTTTCCATGATATTCGTGGAGATTTTGAGTTCCAAATAAAGGATCCTAGTTTCCCTTGTAGTTTTTTTATGGGAAAGTGTGGGGAAGGATAGTGGGATGGAATTAAACAGGAACGTTATTTTTGTCAGAATGATCATCTTTATTAGATTGACTCTCCCGAAGATGTTTAAAGGGAGAGATGACCATCTCTGAAGTAGGGCATAGACATCCTTAGAGACTCTATCCAGATTGATTTTTGGTATATCTTCAATCTTTTTGGTCAAGTGTACCCCCAGGTATCTCATCCTAGTCTTTGACCCTGGAGTCACTACTTCTTGGTTCCACTCCATAATCTCAGTCTTATCTTTATTAATCTTGTACCCTGAGATCTCACCAAACCTTTCTGCCAAATCTATTAATCTTGGCAGTGCTTCTGACGGATTTGAAGTGTACATCAATAGATCATCCGCATATAACGCAAATTTTAATTCCAAATTAGAAATCAAAAAGGGCTTAATTAATGGATCAGACCTAAGCAAACAAATAAAAGGCTCTATATATAAATTAAACAAAAGAGGCGACAGAGGACAGCCCTGTCTGGTTCCGCGAGCAATGTTTATCCTATCTGTAAGAGACCCATTAACTAAGATCTTAATACTCGGAGCACAGTAGAGAGACCTTATAGCAGTCGTAAACTTGTCTGGAAATGCAAAATCCCTCAGTGCTTTCCATAGATATGACCAATCTACTTGGTCAAATGCCTTGGCGGCGTCGACCGCTACCAAAGTCAGGGGCAGTTTTTTTCAGTTGCTACATCGATTGCAGCAATTACTTGGAAGGTTAACTCGTTGAGTTGTCTATCAGGGATAAAGCCCCTCTGATCACAATGGATGATGGTTTTTGCTACCCTAGCCAGTCTAGTCGCCAATACTCCCGCGAAAATCTTATAGTCCGAATTCAGTAGAGAAATCGGTCTATATGATTCTATCTTTACCGGGTCCTTATTTGGTTTTATTATTAACGTAACAGTGGCTTCCGACCATGAGTTTGGGGCCTGCTCTCCCCTCAAAAAAATTCCATTAAACAGTGTTGTTAAAGCAGAAATTATTTGATCTAGGACTATCCTATACAACTCTACTGGAAGACCATCGGGCGCGGCGGCTTTTCCTTTAGTCATTTTCAGAACCTGGGTTCTCACCTCGCCCTCTCTGATCTCAGAAGCTAGAAAGGTTCTATCATTCTCAGACAGAGTCGGGAGCTGTATCTTATTTAGCCAATTCTCTGCACGCTGCATACAATCTTCCGGGTTGGCTTTATACAGATTTTGCATGTAGGACTTAGTCTCTTCTCTGATTAGATCGTCATCAAAGGTGGTAACGCCTAAGCTAGAAAGAAATAGGCTATTAATCTGATTCCTGGTCTTATCTGCTCGAGATTTCCATGCGAGTAGGCGGCCGCATTTCTCCCCATAAGAGAAATTTTGAAGCTTACTAGCATCCCATCTGTCTTTTAATACCTTATCTATACTTGCTTGATATTCTGCCCGTAAGGTATCCAGCTCTTTTTGTAGGCGAGGTCTTATGTCTGACTGATCTACCGATGCCTTCTGAAGCTCCTGTTCTTTTAATTTAATCTTCAGGAGATGCTCTTCGTTCTTCTCCCTTATCACCTTATTTCTCCTAATCATCAGGGAACTCAGAGAACCTCTAACAAAAGCCTTAAATGTCTCCCAGATCACCTGTTGACTTGTGAGCCATTATTATGCCTGAAAAACTCCTCCGTCTGTGTTGCTAAATCTTGCATGACACCTTCTTGAAGTAATAGGGCTCTATTCAGCGTCCACCTTCTCTGCTGTATCTTCTGATTAAAATAAATTACAACTTCGACAATTGAATGGTCAGACAAAATAGCAGTAATATAAGATATACAGTCGACCGCAGAGAAGAGTGATTGATCCAAGAGAAAGAAATCGATTCTGGAATGGTGACCGTATCTTCCACTATAAAAGGAATACTTCTTTTTACCAACATTTTTAACTCTCCAGATATCTATGAGGTTAAAATCTTTCATGATGTTCTTAAGCTCCCTTCGGGACCTTTGGGGGGGCCTAAATCTGACCCTAGAAGTTCGATCTAATTTTTCATCAAATATCATATTGAAATTACCCCCCAATATTACTGGTCCTACAGACTCCACTAAAAAAGCTTTGAGCTTCATCAGGGACCCTGGAGCATCCCGATTGGGCCCGTAGTACACTGCACATGTGAATAAGGTCTGACCTTTAGATAATAAAGACACCAGCCATCTCCCAGAGTGGTCTGTCTCAAATTTCACCAGCCTTATCCCAGCATAGGTTCTGATCAATATTGCCACCCCCCTTGTATTACCGCTTTGGTCTGAACAAATGGTCTCTTGAACCCACCTGCACTTTTCAAACGCAGACTTACACTCCTGCATCTCAAGATGTGTTTCCTCAAGAAGGCTGACATGGGCTCCTGACTTATATAGATACTCGTTTACCCTGTGCATTTTCCTTCTATCCCTCAATCCGTAGTTGTTCCAGCTAATGATTTTTATTTTACATGTCATATTAGCCATATGGACCTTTTGGGTGCACCCCTGCCCTGCTCCCATCAAAAAACTTATCTTTCTTCACAAGTACATCAGGATTATTTTTTCCCCTTTTTTTCCCTACCCCCCAGTTAACTACCCACCTCCCATGAGGAACCCCCCATACCTATTTTGGCGAACTTGTCGCCTATTTGGGGCTCCCGATGACCGGTCAGGATTTCCCTCCTCTTATAGACGATAAGTGGGCACCTAATATAGGGGCCTATTACGATGGAGGATTTTCTGCATCCTCCGGGCCGGGGGAAGCCACCGCCGGCTCGGAGGATGCGGAAAATCCTCTGCGGACCCACCAAAGACCCACCGCCACATTAGGATGGCTGGTGGGTCCTGGTTTCCGTCCGCTGCTTTTCCGCCACGGTTGGCTTACAACCGTGGCGGAAAAGCTCTAATATGGTGACGGTGTCTCTCAGACACCGTCAGCCATATTAGGATGGCATGAGAAAAATGCTTTACCGCGGCACGTTTTCTGCCGTGGAAAAGCATGTGTAACTTCACTGCGGGGGCCTGTTGCGGGCCCCCTGGGTGAAGGGTGGGTAGGGCGTGCACATGGGGGGTACCTATGGTACCCCCCTGCATTTGTATGCAGAAATCGGCAGACACCGCATGGTGCCTGCCGCTTTCTGCATACAAATGCAATGTATGCATTTTTACCATTGCGGCGGATGCAGCTTGAAGCCGCACCCGCCGCAATGGTAAAAATAGAGGATGTGACCGCCAGGGTGGCGGTCACATCCTAATTGCACAGGAGGGAACTCTGCAGGCCATGCGGAGGTTCCCTCCTACTCTATGGTGGCGGACGGACTCAGGTCCGTCCACCATCATAATTGGCCCCTAAGTCTCTAGTCCATAGTTTTTTTATTATTTCTACTGTGCTCTATATTTTTTATTACATTGTGTTTTCTACCCGCCCTGTCATGTTAGTCCCTATGCGCCTTCTTCTTTTTTCTTTTTTTTGTATTAATTATTTCCCTTTTATCTCCTTATCTTTATCCTTTAACATTATTATCTTGCGACCCCTTCCTCCACTCCCCTTTATTTCTGTTTAATTTTATATATTTTAATATTTTTATATATTTTTGAAAAAAGAAAAGCAAACTAAAAAAGACAAAACATTGTGCTATCAACAATTTTAAGGGGGTAAGCCGAGCTCTACTAAGAACTCTCTCTCATTAGAATTAGAAAGGAGTCAATTTCCTGAGGTGAAAAGAAGTTGTGCGTTTTATTTCTGCAAACTACTTTTAAAAAAGCTGGGAATTCATCTGGACCTGCGCACCCAAGCTTCTCAAATCTGGCATCCTATTCCCCAGTTCCGACTGTCATTGTGCTGTTGCTTTCCCCACGTCTGAACGAATAGGGTATTTGGCAGAGTCTATTTGGAGTGTGGAATCTGACAATGCTCTACCCAGAATTAACTCTTTCACAGTAATCGTGAGGAAATTTACCAGAATCTTCCTGGGGGGTTTTCTCTTAGTGTGCAGCCTAAAGGGGTCCCTGTGGGCCCTTTGGATTTCTGACTCTAGATCTATATCAGGTCTATCCTTAAGGACTCCCTCTCTAAGGAGCTTGCATATCAAAGACTTAACGTCCCCGTTTTCTGCACCCTCTGGAATCTTTAAAAATTTTAAGTTGTTTCTCCTGGAGTGAATCTCTAGTCTCTCAATGTCCATCTGGAGGGCACTATTTTGGGTTCTAAGAGTATCGATGTCCCTGTCATGTCGTTGTGAGGCCCCAGTGAGCAGGGTGACTTCCTCTTCCAAAATGCCAGTCCGCTTACAGACATCGTCCAATTTGGTTTCTAGATTAGAGTACTGCTCATGGAGACTTTTCTGATTAGCCTCTGATATTTCAAATTTATACAGTAGATCACCTCTCAGGTTATGCAGAAGTAACTCCACCTGTGAAAGGCCTCCATCTAGGGCAGCCAATACTGTCTCATTACTTCTGTCACTCTTGGCTGACTCGGTTGGAGCGGCTTTAGCTACCACCACAGGAATGGATACACCATGTGCCCCTTGCGATGGACTTTGATAGCTAGGTATATTTTCTTCTAGCAGCGTCTGCTCGTCTGTTTCTGGATCATCTGCTAAGACCGTATACCTGTTCCCCAAGGTCACCGACTGAAGCACTGTAGCCTGAGCAGCTGACCGCTCATCGGGAAGGGGAATAGTGAGGGTAGTGGTAGAGGAGAGGGGAGGAGACTTAGGATCCGCCACCTTCTCCATAATTCTAAAATATGATTTTAAAGAGGGTGTGGGTTTTGGTTGAGAAAGACAAGTTTTTGGCAGTCTCCGCTTTTTAGGCTCCCCTGATCTGAGATTTTTATAACTTTTCTCTTTCCTCCTCTCTTTAGGGGTAAGTGGTGCAACCTCCGACCCTGCTGGGGTGCCCAGGTCCGTGAGCCCAGATTTCTGTAGTTCTAGATTTGACCTAAGTTGGTACCTACTTCTAGAAGGTAAGAGTGTCTCTTCTCTGTCTCCGCCACCACTTCTCCCAAAATCTACAGGTGAATTTCCACTTTTGATCTAAGCGGTATTTTCAATTGTGTAGTTGCAGATTTTTTGGCTAAGTCCATCTCCCTGCACTGTGCCAGGTTGGAAGAGGCAGGGGCGACGCTAGCAGCGTCTGTGTCTGTACCAAGCACTTTAAAATCAAAACAGCCGGAATATTTGGCACCAACAACACACGCTGTATCTACAATAAATATAGCGCTTCCTGCGGCCCATGGGCTGCCGCCCAGCCCTCCCCTTACCGATGCGTGTGAAGTTGTAGATGCAATTGTGGGGTGAGCGGAGGCTGATTCTAGCAAGTATCAATCTCCGCCATAGGCTCGCCTGACATCCTCTCTGAAACTGCCGCTTCTTGTCGGTGCCGCTCACCGCTCCCAACGCTGCTGCTGCCGCTGCCGCTGCCTCCACCAATCCTACCTTCACCTCCATACAAACCGGGTCATACGTGAGAATAGACACCGCGCCCATTGGAGACGTACGCTGCATACACCGCCTCTCTCCCTCCGGCTTCCCCAGCTCCCGCAGGGTCCTACCGCCAGACAGAGGCCGGTCAGGCTTCACCCCCTCGGCAGAGAAACATCAGCAAATAAAGGTAAAGAAATGAAAAAGAAGTTAGCATGAGGGTCGCTAGGACATTAAGGCGAGCTCCTGTATCTGCTCACCGTTTCAGTGCCATTAGTTCTTCGTATCTAGGAGGGCAAGCTGCCATCAGACCGGAGCTCCCTCAGCAGACGTCAGCCTGCCGCCATGTTCCTCGCCATGTGCACCTCTTTGTAGTCTCATTGTTTTCTCTATAGAAGAATTCATTTTATCACATATTTCTGGGTAACGACACATGAGAAACAATCACATTGCCAAAACACCCACAAGATCACTGGAGACATTTCCTCATGGTCCATCACGCAGCTGTAGTGTAGACATGTAGTAGATATTTACTCAACGAGGTTGCACTTACTAATTATTAAGCCTGGGCAGAGCTGGTGGAGCGGCACTACGCGGAGGTCCACGGAGTTTGGGACCAACTCCGTGGAAACTCCGCTCCACTCCACTGCCTGCCTCCACCCCCCCAGGAAGAATTACATTAAATATACATTAAAGCTATCCAGTCACTGCTATGCCAGAAATTGAGTTGTTGGCAGCACAATTTGGAGCTATATCTGGCTATAAGCTCAATGCTGCTAAGACTCAAATACAATGTGTTAATATTACAACATACATGGACCAACGGGTAGTGCAGGAAGTGAGTTATTTAGGGATCAAACTGCGGGCTGATTTAAATGCATTAGTCGAGGCCAATTGGTCGTCTCTATTGAATGATGTAAAGAAGCAACTGGACAGATTTGAATGCTTGCATTTATCTATGGTAGGGCGATGTAATGTCCTTAAAATGACCGTCCTACCTAAAATGTTGTACTTTCTGAGAGCTGTCCCATTGGAGATACCGCGGACTAATCTTGCACGGTTACAATCTTTATGTTCTAGATTTTTGTGGGCACAGGGGAAATCGCAGAGAGCCCTGCGATTTATGACCCAATCGCGCGCCCAAGGTGGCTGGGCTGTTCCGGATTTCACCCTTTATTATTTTGTTTGTATGTTGCAACATATGAACATTTTATTAACAGGGACAGAAGTGTATAATGCGGCAGAAGCTCCCTCTATTTTTCAAATGTTATTAGGTAGTGAAGCTAACAACCGTCTATTCACTAATAACGACATGAACTATTACAAGAGGACCCCGTTCAAGGTGCTGTTAGCAGCTTTTAAGGTATGGAGGTCCGTGAAACAACTCTACAATATGGTGAAGATAACTGGATATACTCCTTTAACTGCTTCGCACTTCTCCCGTCGATATTTTGGGATCGAATAGTAGATCAGTGGCGAATTAAAGGGTTCAAAGAATTGGAGATTGATATTGTGACGGGGATTTGATGTCTTTTGAAATGCTAATCGAGAAGTTTCAAATTCGCCGTTGTGAATTTTTTAAATACCTTCAAATCCGAGATTATTTGTATAAACATCATTGGAACATAGATAAAAACGCAGTAATTGAAGCCGTGGGCAAGAATTCTCGTATTGGCTATTTGTACTCTTTATTATTAAAAACTAGGGGCAACAACTAAGATATTCATAGTTTAAAATGGGACACTCGGTTTGGCAGGGTTGGGACTCGGATAGAAACTTCTCCTGACATGGCTGGAAGAATTTTCTTGGCCGCTAATTTCCGTACACAACACTATAAAACCATCTTTAATCTATATTATACACCAGTTAAAATGCTTAAGTGGGGAGGTAGTAATGACGGGAAGACGATATATTGCACATTTTTTATTCATGTAGCCATTTAAACAGTCTAATGGGGCATGTTGAGAAATTCTTGGAGGCGATATTGGGTGGGACGGTACGATTGTCTCATGCTCATGTGGTATTGGGGTTAGATGAGGAAACTGTGAGAGACTCAGTTATGTTTAAATATAAATATTTGATATTCTTGGCTACGGCTGTAATAAGGTTATACATTGCCTCAATGTGGCTGCAGAAGGATGTATCATCTTTTGAAGTATGGAGGGCCAGATTTCTGTCATCTTTCAACATTGAACATTCATTATACTCTCTGAAAGGTAAACGGAAAAAGAAACTTGGTTTAGAAATTTGGGGGCCAATGATGACCTACATAAACCGATGAATCCCAGTTTTCTGGTTTTGTATGCCTCTATTTCTGTGCTTTACCTTTGCGTTAATTATGTTCTAAATTAATATAGTAAATTATATACCACTAACTGATGTATTTTGGTATGAATATTGTTTTTTTCTCGATCCTTGTTCTTTATCTTTTTTTTTTCTTGTACGATCATGGATTCACAATAAAATCTTTATTGTTTTTAAAAAGGTAAAAAATAAATACTTACCTTGACTGCGTCATCCCCGGGCTGCCGTCCTCCTCTTCCTCGGTTTCACAAAGATCTGCACATGCGCGTGCACCCATGCACGTGCATTTTTCACAAGGAATGTGCATGCGTGGGCGCATGCACAGATCATCGTGAAACCGAGGAAGAGGAGGACGGCAGTGCGGGGACGCCACAGTCAAGCTAAGTGTTTATTGTTTTCCCTTTTTTTTACTTTTAAAGTATATCTAATTTAATTCTTCCTGGGGGGGTGGAGGCGGGGGCTGGCAACGTTGCTCCGCCGAGGAGTGTGCAGAGTTGTGCCTACTCCATGTTCTCCGTGGAAAGCAAAGCAGGCACAACTCAATACACTCCACAGGCGGAGTGGAGCTCTCCGCTCACGGTTACTAATTAACCAGTAGACAGTAATCCAGTTTGGTAGACATGTTGTACAAAGCTGTGGACTCTTGTTGGATAAAGAGGCAGGTGAAGTTCTATTCTGGCACAGTCACTCACACAGCTACTGATGCAGACACTCAGACACCCACTCATACATCCATTCTGCCACTCTCACCACTACTCACAGACCCAAACAGTCATTAACAGACTCGCTCACCGACTGATACAGCCAGTCACACACCCACCCACACACCCAGAAAATCACTCACACACCCACTCACTGACCAATATAGTCCCGCATACCCCCACAAACAGATCATACAGCCACTCACACACCCACTCACCAAACTATACAGCCACTCACACACCCACTCTCAAAGGTTACTGGTTAGAGTTAGGAAATAAAACTAAAAATACCAGTAAAAAGTCCAAAGGTTACAGGGTTCAGTATAGTTTGGAAATAACATTTAAAAACACTTGGAAATTCACTTAAAAAACAAAGGTTACAGGGACATTACAGTTAGGAAATAAATAAATAAATATTTTTAAAAACCTTAGAAATTCACTGAAAAAAGCAAAGGTTACAAGGATGTTATAGTTAGCCTAATTTTTAACTCGTACAAAAACAAAACCAGTGAAATTCAGACATTATAGTTATCTGAGCAAACTATAACATATGCCCCTGCAATACATTGCTTAGCATCTCACACATTTCATCACTCATAACATGGTCAGTGAGATCACTGATGACATCTCAAGTGATATCACTGATGACATCAATATAACCACTCACACACCCACTCACTCACTCACAAACCTATTCACAGACTCATATAACTACTCACATACCATCTCACTTATGCATAGATTCACTCACACACCCATTTATTCACTCAAACAGCCACGCATACAACCACTCACTAACCAAAACAACTACTCACGCACCCACTTATATAGCCATAGAGCCACTCAAAGAACCACACACTCACCCAAACAGCTACGCATACCCTTATGTATTCTTCTATGTAGCCACTGACAGAGCAACTGGCTCACCCATACATCCACTCATATACCGACTCATATACCAAAACAGCCATTCACATACCCAGTCCTACAGACATATATAGACATTCACATGCCCACTCATACACCCAAATAACCACTCACACACTAAGTCACCAACCCACACAGCTGGTTACAACCACTCACTCACCCATACAGCGACCCACTCACCCATACAGATACTCATACATACACTCACTTACTCAAACAAATACTAACACATACTAAACAATCACTGAGATAAACACATAGCTACACATACTGCCTCTAACATAGTCACGTATCCATACAGCCACTCACACACCCACTCACTTACCCTTATACCACTCATGCACTCACTCACCCATACAGCCATCCACACACCCACTCATTCACTTATAGTCTCTCACATACTCACTCATCTATACATTGCTTACTTATCCACTCACTCAGCCACTCACATAATTATACAGCCACTCACATACTCATACAGTCACTGATGCACCCACTCACTCACCGATACAGCCACTCACAGGCCAGCTCACTCACCTATACAGTCTTTCACATGCCCACTCACTCATCCATACACTACTTACATACCCAATCACTCACCAACACAGGCACTCACACAGCCACTTACACACCCAAACATCTACTCATAGACAACTTATTCACCCATACAGCCAGTCATTCATGCATATAGCCACAAAGGCACCCTCTCACACATGGATACACACAGTTACACAGACACTAACATCTATTATGTGTAACAATTGAATCACTCAGTAGTAGTACACAAGCTATCCTAATTTAACTTTTGTGGTACCTTAGTATTTATGTTTAATACCCATAAACGTTTAGAAAACAGTCCGCATCACTAGATGATGTCTTCATTGATGTCATTAGTGATGTCAGTGACCATGTCATGGGTGGTAAAATATGTGAGGTCATAAGCAGTGCATTGCAGGGTGTAAGTTATAGTTAGTGCAGGTAAGTATAACTGCTGAATTTCACTGGTTTTGTATCAGTGAAATCTGAGCCTTACTATAATGTCCCCGTAACCTGTGTTTTTTAGTGAATTTCTTAGATTTTTTAAATTTCTATTTGCTAATTATAATGTCCTTGTAACCTTTGTTTTTTTCAGTGACTTTCTACCCCTGGACATTGCTGGAGCGGTCCCCAGGGCCATTTATGGCTCCAGGAGGGGGGCGTGGGCCCCCTCCCATATGTAACATAGCCCCAGGGAGGTGGCGGTCCCAAGGGCTGCATGGGGGACTGGAGCACCCCACGTCTTATTGCAAATTCTAGCCCCAGGGAGCTGGTAGTCCCCTGGGCTGCATCGGGGAGCTTGGGCCCCCATGCCTTATTGTAAAACTAGGCCCTGGGAGGTGGCGGTAATCAGGGCTGCATGGGGCAGGAGCCCCCCATGCATTATTGTTCACATAGCCCCGGGGAGGGGACAGTCCCAAGGGCTACGGGGGGCACCGCAGGCCCCAGCATCTCTTTTTATTATTTCCCCCAGGACCTGGCCCACCCGGCAGCTGCGAGAGCCTGCTCTTTGTATTTTTTACATTTTCTGCCAAATTTGCGGTCCACCATGAATCTCACAAAATATTTTTTATTTAAAAATGCTTTTTTGGCCCCGGGGGCCACTGTGGGACCCCCTGAACAGGTCTAGGGGTCTGAGTGTTTCTACCCTGTCCTCTTTTCTTGTTTTTTCACTTTTTTCTTGCGACTCGGTTCAACCGAGTCACAAGCTGGCTTCCATCATTTCCTGGTTTGAAGTGTTGGCAGTCAATCAGATCTCAGGCACAGTATTGGGAGGGTTCATGGATCTACATCAGCCACAGGTATATATTTGAGAAATCTTTAAATTTCTCAGGAACTACTGAACAGATTTACACCATTTAACAAAAAGAGTGCTTTGTGAACCAAGAGCTTCCTGTTTGCCAAATTTGGTGTCATTCCATTCAGCAGTTTTGAAAATTTGACGAAGATTTGTCAAATGACGCTAAAGATATTGACAAAAGAAAAAATACTTTTCCTATAGAAACAAGGTCCTAACTATACCTACCTATTGGCAACTGCCAGTAGGTAATATAAATATATAAAATATCACTGAAAAAACCCATAGGTTTTGCATATGTTATAGTTAGGAATAGGCATTTAAAAAACCTTAGAAATTCACTGAAAAAAACATAGATTTTAGGGGTGTTATAGTTAGCTAGACATTTCACTCGTATAAAACCATTGAAATTGCCCCGTTATGGTTAGTTGTACTAACTATAACTCACACGCCCGCAATCCACTGCTGTTGATGTCACATATTACATCATTCATGACATGGTCAATGACACCACTGATGACATCTCAAATGACATCACTGATGACATCATCCAGTGAATGTGGTTTGGTTAGTTATTTAAATATGTATTATATATATAGCAATCTGCATTGAAAAATTAGTGGATATATAAATATCTGGATGGAGGATTTACTAGCAGTGTGATTGACTGTTTACTTTACTATTTATAGTGTCTCACTAAATATATTGGATAGTGACTAAACTGTGTGAATATCTGTACCACTTTGTCAGTTGTTGTGTAAAGTGCCGCACCAGTTAGTTACTAGCTATGCGAAAGTCTATATTATTTATTGATTAGTTAACTGAGTATTTGTAGGGGAGAGCGAATGTTTGTGTGTGGTTGGGTGGGAGGTGTGTGACTGTCCAAAGATGTATAAATAGTTGATTTACTAGATATATTAGGTTAAAACTGCACGTGGAAACAGTTGTTTGGGTGAGTGAATGTGTTTATGGGTGTAGTGATAAGTAAATATATTTCTCAATGAAACATGTCCAACAAAGTAGAAATATAAAACACAGTTTATGTGACAGTTGTATATAAATAAGTATACATAAGACTCAGTGATTGCATGAGTGACTGTATGGATAACTGTATACTTGTGATAGTGATTTTATAACACACTAAGTAATGTAGGTATGATCTATTATTTGCATAAGTGAGTAGGATGACTGCATAACTGAATAGGATGTGTGCTGGTGTGTAATGTAGATATAGCTGTATAAGTTTATTTGATAGTGTTCTATTTATCATTGACAGCGTGTGTGAGTGAATATAGGTACGTGATTAGATCTGTGTGTAGTTCTAGGAATCACTGAGTGAGTTTTCAGAAACTTGTTGTGTCAATGGAATCAAATATAGTACTCTGTATTTTACAGTGAGTGATGAAAGGTTATACTAGTGTTTTATGGGGAGTATCTGATTGTCACGTGGACGATGTCATCAGTGATGTCATTTGAGATGTCATCAGTGATGTCACTGACCATGCCATGAATAATGTAATATGTGACATCATCAGCAGTGGATTGCGGGGTTCGTGAGTTATAGTTAGTACAACTAACTATAACGGGGCAAATTCATTGGTTTTATACGAGTGAAATGTCTAGCTAACTATAACACCCCTAAAACCTATGGTTTTTTCAGTGAATTGCTAAGGTTTTTTAAATGCTAATTCCTAACTATAACATATGCAAAACCTCTGGTTTTTTGATGAATTTCAAAGGTTTTTTAAATGATAATTTTTAAATATATATATATATATATATATATATTTTATATTTTCTAACTACATTTTTTTAATCTTGTTATTTTTTAAATTACATCACACATTTTTTATTAAATATTTTTTACATAAAATATGTTTTTTATTATTTTATATTGTTTATAATATACTTAAATTATTTTTATTATTTTTTCCTTTTATTTTGGAGTTGCGCCCCCTACGACCACCTTGCTCGTTTACTGCGCGAAACGTGTCTGCCATTTTAGGGTCGCTGTCTAGGATCCCCGTAGGGTGTGCGACGGATACGACTTTTCCAACGCGGTTGCTAAGTGACTTGTGCGTGAATTCTGGCGCATACGCGAGGTGTACGTATTACGCAACGTGACGGACAGGCGGTAGCGTGTGATGTCATATGCATATCGGACGCGGTGGGAGCACTACTCCCGCAATTTTTTAAATGTTGAAAAACGTATTTATATATATTTAATATAAATAATAAGACAAGAAATTATCTGAATATTGTTTAACTTTCTTAAAAAGTACATCATTTTTCAATTCAATTTGGCGAAGTCGTGCTGGGTGCTAGAATGGTACGAGCAGGGTGCGTTCTGAGTGTGCGCATCCTACTCGCATCCTACATGCACCCCGTGTGACTTCAAAAAAAGAGATTTGTTTGGTTCATTACGCTTCTTATTGAAACTATTGAAGGACCCCACCCATTTCAATCACTCTTCTCAGAACTTTTCCTAGGGAAAGAGCTCTTCTGAAGATCTTCTGTTTCTTTCTTGTTGAAGAAGATATACACTTCATTAAACTATGGCTGCCCATCAACCGTCTTCTTCTGATTCAGAACACTCTTCAGACCAAGATTTGTTGCTGAAGCTCCCCCAAAAGAAAGGTACAGCAGTATTGTATGGAAATTTTTTACATATCCACCTGGATTGAAGAAGGTAAATGCGACCAAAGTCACCTTTCTCATTTGCAAGACTGTGCTTTCAAGGGGAGACCCAACAAAGAAATATTCTTGCGGAACTGCAAGTATGCGCAAGCACTTGCAAATCAAACATCCAATCAACTATGCCAGGGGGGAGTTAAGAAGATTGAGGGAGACTCCTTATTCGTCGGCAGTCCCGGGTACCAGTGTAGCAACACCAAGAAGCTCTACATCACAGCCTGACATCCGTCCCCAATTTGGGAAACTAAGAATGTCATGCATAAAATGCGGATGCCTGATTGCGTATGGGGAGCAGTCAGTAGATCTGGTGTGTTGAACTTTTGAACACCACCAGTGTTAGTTTTCTTTTCTCCTCTCCTCCTAGTTTTTAGTTCTCTTTTCCCAGTTCACATTTTTCCCATTTTAAAATACCCTCCAAAAAATACAAAATCGGTCAAAAAATCCACAAAACAAACAAAACAACAAAAAGAAAAGAAAAAAGTTATTTTCAGAACTAACCACTCTGGTGAAAGAAAGAGCTAAACTAGTATGCTAGTGTGTGACAGTTTAGATGAATGTATGTGTAGTGCATAATTGACTGTAAAAATACATTTGTGATGTATGATGAATGCATAAGTGCAAAATTATAAGGAACTGCTGCAGAATGACACTGTAAACTGTTTAACTACAGCATGCTATGGTACTTCTGAAGCACATGATGCAACATATGTATATACATTTGTTGCTGGTATGTGCTTCACTTTGCACAGCTGCTTAAACTTCAGCCATGTGGTGACACAGGCACCCTTCCACAAGGGTGCAATGATTTCCGTGTCATGCGGTGTTTGTTTTTGTGCAGAAAGGGATACCTTCCTGCACAAAAACAATCAGTAAAGGCATTTTTTTCCTTCACTATATGTTGAGCATTGTAGCGTATTCTGAAAGTGAAAAAATGAGGAAAAGTGAAAACAATTTTCCTCATTGTGCTCTGCTACACCAATAGGAGGATGGTGCAGCATTAACAAACATGACCAGATTTATAATTTCTGATAAATCTGGAGATGTGTCTTGTTCTATGAGTCTTCTGTGCAAACACGCACAGCAAAACATATAGAACACCTTTTCAACGCAAAGTGCTGTGTATATTGAGATTATATTTACATGGAAAAGAAAAGGTATACAGAATGCCTTTTCTTCACCTTGTAAATAAGAACGAGAGTTAATGGCTAGGCCAATTGTTATGATAGGAGTACATTTCTGTACTGATAACAGAGAGCAAGATACATTTACAACTACTTACGTTTTAGGGAACTGATAGGACGTCGGCCTAATATGACATGTGCAAAAACACTCATTGATGTGGTTTAAGTGAAAGAGTTTCATTTCTTTTCATTCTTAAATTACCAACACCTGCAAAACAACCATATCAGTCTATTCTGTACTAATCCATGTATCACGCAGACAGGTGTTCTTAAGCTGTCCCCTGTTTCATACTTGTCTGCATTGGAATTTTGTGGCACAAATCTAGTCCATCCATCTTCCTTTTCTTCAGCTGTGTGGAAACACAGTCCATTGTGCATTTTAAGACATACTAAAACTTACCTCAACAGTAATACACGTAAAAAACGGTACACATTTTTTTCACTTATTTTTTATAATCTAAATGGCGTTAATTTTGATATCTTAAAATTAGGATCTGTAAAAGAAAAGAAAAAATTGTTATAACATGTAATAATAAATCTTTATTAGCACATCATAATTAAAAAATTTGACAAAGTAATTTCTTTGCCGTTTTTGCTGTTCTCAGAATATACTTCACTACAAATAGTGATTTCAATCGTACTCATCACATAACAGCAGGCAAAGAAAACCAATCAATTAGATTGTTTAAAGAACAACATTATTCCATTTATAGTAAAATACTAGACAATACAAATCACACGTATATAAAATGATTACTGCTAAGAAAATGTTATAACTTAAATGTATAAACACTATAAATGATGCCAGTTAAACTTATACACCGAGACAATGTGCAACAAAAAGTCCATAATTCAAACAAATACTTTTCCTTGAGACCAAATTGTATTTTTGCAGTCGTTTTTATGTAAATTGTCCAATGGTAATCCTATGAAATGATAATAATAAATTCCTCAGAGGCTGAATTATCTTCCTAAAACGTTAGCTTTAAAAATATTAGGTAGGAATTTGGTAATTCGAAAGGCAAACGTTGTTTGAAAACCAACTCAGCATCATTACAAAGACTCCAGCCTTTCTCACTTTTGAGATAGGCAGTGTAATGTCCAGATGTTATTGAAGGACCATCGTGGAAAATTATTGCTACTGCTACAAAAGTCCTTCCTGATATTGATAGTTGTGTAGCTACAAAATGTAATATTAAAGTGTCCAATTTTCTGCCGTCAGCTGTACAACGTTGCATCTTTAAAATTATATATTTTCCATATCTTTATATAAATAATGTTGATAACATTTCTGATTTGCATTGCCTACACTCCATGTTTTGGTTTGCAGCTTTAACTAATTTACTGAAAGACACTGATTTACAGTCCGGTAATGTCACATATAAAAATCTTGCAGGGTCTACATCAGTGCTACATGTATACATACAATTTTCACATTGATGTTCCATTTATAACAAAGGCCAACAAATATTCTCTATGTCTACACCTTCATTTTCCAATACTATAAGCATATACATTAGAAACTCCTGAGCATCTTGTTAGATATTTTGTGTAAATTGTGTAGAAACAGAACATACATCCGAAAGATTGCGAACATCAGAAACGCTCTGTATTTTATTTTTTATCTGTTCTCAACTTTCATGTACAGAATGTAACAAGGAACAAAATATTTTTTCACGATTCTCCATAATTTTTTCACGATTCTCCATAATTTACTGTTGCAAACCTTCAGGAAAGAAAACAACATTGACCACTACATTAGCATAGCAGTTGACACCAGAATTATTTTCAAACTGAAAACCAACAATCTCTTCAACAGTGTCCTTTTTCTTTTTGCTTGCAATCACAACATTATCTTGTTTTTTTCACTTCTCTACACCTTCAGTACAGATATTCTCATACCTTCTTTTTCGAGTAACCATACGCTTTTCAAATACAGGATACTGAGCTCAATTAGGAGCATATGTTCTTCTTAACCTATTGTACTCTTTGACACAGTTGGCATCTGCAGTAATCTTAGTATCATCAAAATCAATCAAAAACAAACCAGATATTGTTCTGAGTCGCGACAAAGCAACGTATGCCATACCTTCTTTAAACACAGTATTTCCAATTTTCACCAAAGCACTGTCAACACTTAAGCGTTGAGATTCATGAATAGTCATTGCATTTGCCAGAGAAAACGGAAACTGTTTTCTACGGACATATAAATCTTTAACAAGCAAAAAACGAACAGAACAACAACCAATTTATTTCACTTCTTCAATCTGATCAAATTTAATCTTTAAGAATTCAATACCATCTTTATTTTGATAATTAACAAAATCCCAAACTTTGCCCATTGCTCCATTAACTAAACCTTTTTCTACGTCCAAATTATGCCATAAAATGACTCGACAGTTTCTACATGCATATAGATTCTTTTCTAAACCAACAGTTTTAGATATTTTTTTTTTTTTTTTTTTTTTGTTCCTCATCTCAACCATGGCTGGCCCATAAGTACCTTGGGCTCAAAAAAAGGTGTGACCTGGAGAAAGACTTGCTGTCTCAGTGCATGACTGGTAGGGGTCAATGATTATGAAGAGGTGCCAAGACCCTACAGACAAGTTAGTTTCATCATTAGTCACAGACCTTTATGTACTCTTAGGACGGAGCTTGCCATTAGCCAAATTACACCACTGCTTATACCACAGATTGACCTTAATTATAGAGGTCAGATATGAATAAGCAAAAAGGAGTACGACATGGCTTCGTAATCATTGGAACTGGGGAGAAAAAAAACCCAAAAAAAAAAAAAAAACCCCAGTTTCAAATTATTGAGACCAATCGAGTTTTAGCCAGAAGGCTCTTCTTTCTGGTTTTCCTCCTCTTGAAAGCTCTAGTTTTGATATAGAGAGCATAGATGAGCTCCAATCTTGTAGTGTCGGGGGGGAGGCCTCTTTCCAACGCTTACAAATCTCACGTCGAGCTACCAACATTGAATAAAACACAAGATTGTTATTTGCGGTGCGTTTTTTATCCTGTATTCCAAAAATTATCAGTCCTAGGTCTATATTCACAGTGATGCCTATAGAAGATGTTAATTTGTTGCTTATTGATTGCCAATAAGATGATAGATGAGGGCAATCATAAAACATATGAGCGTCAGAAGCAGCAACTAGACCACACCGTGGGCAAGCTACTGGTATACCAGATGAAAATTTTGACAGCCTTTGAGGGGAATAGTACGCCCTGTGAAGGGTGAAAAAGTGGTTTCTTCGCAGCCAGGCTGGTTTGACAATATCCCATAACACAGTAAAGGATATCTTCCATAGTTCGTTCATATTTAATGTCGGCAGAAGAGAACCCCAAAGTTGATCTGGAAGGTGGAATACTCCGTCTATTTCCTCTAGGATTAAATTATAGAAATGGGAAACCTCTTTAGTTTTTAGGGTATTGTCCAGTAGTGAAGATTCTAGTTGACTGCTGCCTCCCAGTAATGCTTTTGGACGACGAGTGGTGTCAGAATTTTGTGCATTCGCCCAACTAGAGATCTGGAGAAATTTAAGCCTTGATAGATTGGGGCCTACTTTTCTCACTAAGTGTTCCCAGGAAAACATTTCCCCTTCAAAAAAGAGATCTCCCCAAGTTATGATACCAGCTTCTTTTAGCGGGCTTATCAAGGCATCTTTAGTCCACTCAGGTGGGTCCGGAAGGTCCCATATAGGAGAACTGTTTGAAAAGTACCCTATTTTGGTAGTTGTTCTAAGATTATACCAAGTTCTCGCTAGGCCCTGTAGTATCTTCAACTTTATCTTCTTAAAAAATTTTGGATCCCCAAACTTAAACAAAAATCCCACCTGATTTAAGCCTTCAAATTTTAATAATGTTGAAAACATCAGGCCGATACCCTGGTCAGCTGGAGTTTTAAATAAAATTCGAGCATGTGTCATCTGAAACGCCCAGGCGTAAATTTGAATATCAGGGCCAGCCAAGCCTCCCTTCTCCCTGCGACGCCTTAATTTATTCCAAGAAATTCTTGCTAGCTTGTTCCTCCATATAAATGAGGTGATATCACTCTGCATCTTAGCTATCATTTTCTTTTCAAAGTAAAGTGGTAAACTATTGAAAATAAAGGTCAACTTGGGTAGAATGGACATCTTGACCAAATTTGATCGACCTAAGAGAGTCAAAGGAAGATGACTCCAAGAATTCATTGAATTCCTGCAGTTTTTGGCTACCTGAGCAAAATTTGTATGGGCGATCTGATTGATGTCTTTTAACATTTGTATTCCCAAATATCTCATACTATCGCAAGGTTGTACTGGAAGTAGTGTATTATTGATATTCCATGTCATAATTTCGGTCTTTGTGGCATTAATTTCGTAACCAGAAATATTGCCGAATTCTTGTGCTAGATTAATAACTGACGGAAAAGCTGCTTTGATATCAGATGTTAGGATCATAAGATCGTCAGCGTATAAAGATACTTTTTTTTCCCAATCACTGTATCTAAATGGAGTAATATTACTATCTTCACGGATTAATTGGGCAAATGGCTCCATATAGATATCAAAAAGTAAAGGCGAAAGCGGACAGCCCTGCCGGGTACCTCTTGTAATAGCAAAAGGTTCCGATAGTGCACCATTTACCAAAACCGAGGCTGAAGGTTCGTGGTACAGTAGTTCCACCGCTCTACGAAAAGCTCGGCCCACCCCAAATTTATCCAAGGCCCCCGACAGGTATTTCCAATTAACCCTGTCGAAGGCCTTGGCTGCGTCCAAGGTGAGAATGGCCAAGGGCAATGATGAAGTAGTTGCCATATCTATTGCACCTATTAGGTCATAAATTAACTCATAAAGTTGACGACCCTTTACAAAACCCTTTTGGTTAGGATGTAAAATTAAAGGAGCTACCTGTCCCAATCGTTTGGCTAGTATTGATGCAAAAATTTTATAGTCCGCATTGAGAACTGAAATTGGGCGATATGACCCACATGCTGTAGCTATTTTGCCTGGTTTCAAAATTAACGTAATGGAAGCTTTGCTCCACGATGTAGGAGGTAGATCTCCTTCTACCAGAATCAAATTAAATAGCGTGGTAAGAAAAGGGGCAATATCGGATGCAATATATTTATAAATCTCGACCGGAAGACCATCCGGGCCTGCCGCCTTACCAGATTTAGTATTTGCTATTGTTGATAATACCTCCTCCATCGTAATTGGGTGGTCTAATAGGTTCGCCTGTTCTTCATAAAGTGTTGGTAAGGTAATTTTGTTAAGCCAGTTTTCTACTTCAGTAGAGGTAATATTGTTGTCCTCTCTATAAATTGTCTGGAAAAAATCTTTGAAAGCTGACCTTATTTCAGGATCCGAGGATGCTGTTCCAGAATCCGATATTATAGAGCCAATGTTATTACGTGTTTGATCTGTTCTGGACTTCCAGGCTAATAGTTTGCCTGCCCCTTCACCAAATTCAAAATTTGCTAATTTACTAGCTTCCCACCTCTGCAAGATACGCTGATTTAATAGAGAAGCCAATTGTCCTTTAAGTTCCGTAAGCTCATCCTGTTTAGTCAGTATAACATGATCTGGACAATTATTTAAGTTTTCCAGATCTAATTGAGCTTTTAGTATATTAGTCTCTATCAGTGTAACCTCTTGTGTGTATTGTTTCTTACGATATGAGGTTTTATTCTTGATGATCCCTCTCAAAGAGCATTTAAAAGCATCCCATACTAAACTAGATGCCGCCGTACCAATGTTAATTTTAAAGAATTCCTGCGTCTCCACCTTTAAGTAATCCAGATCCTCAGGAGAAGTAAGAAAGGATCTGTCGATTTTCCATGACCTTGTCAGGTTTTGCGACTGGAGTTCAAGGTCCAACAGTACTGCCGAGTGATCGGACAGGTGTGAGGGTAGGTAGGTTATATCCCTTACTGACTTTTCCAAAGACTTGTTTACCAATATGAAATCAATTCTTGATCTGTGATGGTACTTGTAGTTTCTAAAAGAAAAAACGGATTTTAAACCCGATCTTGCCCTCCATATATCAACAAATCCATATTGGTGCATATTTTTAATGAGAAGATCTCTTGATTTAGAATGCATCTGTTGTCTGCTAGAGGAGGATTTGTCCAACTTTGGATCTAGCACGATGTTAAAGTCACCCGCTATTATCATGGGTTCTGGAAAATGTAACAGCTCAGAGAACAACGTGGCCAAGACAGATGGGTCATCGCAGTTCGGCCCATAATAGCCTACCAATGTGATACTTGACCCTCCAATCATTACAGTCGCAATTGCCCATCTACCGTGAGGGTCGACCTTTTGTTTCAAGAGCTTTGTAGTAATGGTTTTTTTAAATAGTATGACCACCCCTCTTGTATTAATTGTCTGGGAAGTGGAGACTGATATGTCTATCCATCTATTCTTTTTTACCAAATCTAATATTTCCCCTTCAACCAAGTGTGTCTCCTGGAGAATAATGACCTGGGCACCAAAATCTCGGATATATTGTACTATTGTACTAGCTCTAGGTTTGGTGCGCAGGCCATTAACATTCCAGGAGAGAAACTTAATGGTATTCATATTTTACGTATCTGCTAAAATTGGTCAAGAGTCTTGTCCATGCTTTCTCCTTAATAATGCTAAGATACTTAAGATTCGGCCATTTTTTATTTATGGATTTTCCAGCCGCCATTTTAGAAATGAGAAACATTTTATTTTTTATTCCCCTAACCCCTCCCCTTGTGCACACCTCCCCCCCTCCCCTAAGGAACCCTTGATTATCCAACCGGAAGGAATCCGGTTTGTGATACCCCTGATGCTCTATCTAGGCTCAGGCGGAATGTTCTTAAAATTGGGATAATGGAGGGCCAAATATGTCTAGGTCTACTGAAACCACAGTGCGAAGTTTTTACTGGTTAAATAACGTATAGTGGAGTCTATATGTGTTATGTGGTTTTATAAAAGGAGAGAGGAGTTCATACACTCCTACTTTTCCGTGAATTTCAATATGTGTTTTTTTTTCCCCTTTTCCTTCCCTTTTTTTCCCTTTTTTTAAAAATTTTTATTTTTTTTTTTTTTATTTTTAATTTTTATTTTTTATTTTTTAGTAGAGGGTTTTGTGATAGTGATTCCTTCTTTCCTAAGTTAAGCTGTTAAATTTAGCTTATATTTCCTTCTATTCTATTAAGGAGCATCCTTTTGAGTTTGGATTTTTTTTTTTTCCCTTTTATGCACTCACTCACTCAAAAGTTAGCACACTGTACTATACACTCTATGTAAGATTGTATAGGATTGTATAAAAACAGCTTAGATTACTTTTTGGAGGTACCTAAAGTTAGCAATAGTTCATCTGCTGCTTGTACAGTATGGACATTGAACATTTTGTTATTTAGCATAATCTTAAGAGCTGCAGGAAAGTTCAACTGGACGGATGCACCTAAATTCCTGAATGCCTCCATCCTCCGACCCAACTCCCATTGTCTATCAAGGGTCACCCGTGACAAATCTGAGCGCACTTGGAAGGAAAAGCCATCGCCTGCCAAGGATTTTTGTTTTAAAGCTAAGTTTAAGATGTGATCCTTGAGTTGAAACGTGTGGAAATTCACTAGTATCTTGCGAGGCTTTGTACGTTGCGGATTGCGCCTGTATGGATCCCTGTGAATGCGCTGAATGTCCAGATTAAGCTCCTCCTCTGTGTTTTTTAGATTCAAGGTTTTAATTAGGAGTCGGATAATGTATGTCTTAATGTCCGTGCCTTCGTTTGATTCTGGTATATTTAGGATGCGAATGTTACACCGCCTCGCATTATTTTCCAAATGTTCTATTCTTTCTGCCAGTGCAGTGTCTTCCTTTTTAAGTTTCAATATCTCCTCTTTGGCATTGTCAAGTTCTATGGACATTACTGCTGTTGTCTCTTCCAAGGCTCCTGTCCTTGAGTATAGCCCATCAATTTTACTGTCTAGTGATTCGCAGTAGGACCTTATCTCTCTTTGGATTTTAGATGACTCCTCAAATCCACGTTTAATGTCCACTGTTAAATTTGTAACCATAGTTAATAATGCAGAGAGATCTGAAGGTGGAGTAGAGACAGCAACTTCTGATAGCATTTGCTCTGTACCAAAATGCTCTTCGGAACTTAAAGATTTAGAAACTTGACTTAGTTGCTGTACATTGTCCTGAACGCATTGATCTGAGGACAGAGGGGACAGAGGGGCTTCAGGCTCCTGAGATACTTTATCTGATTTAGATATCTGGTTTCCATTTGTTTCAAGACTGTTATTGCTAACATTAGCGTCATTATCACCTGTTTGTAAACTTTCCATGACTGGAAGAACTGAACCAGTAGCCATATTTTCGACTAACGTCGAACAAGAGTTTACCTCAGGAGCAATTACTGTGGAGGAATATGGAAGATTCAAGACTTGGGGAATTGCCTTAAAATAAGAACGGAGAGAGGGTGTTATCTTCGTACCAGGATCTAGTACTGATTTTGTTGCCTTAGACCTCTTAGATCGTTTGGGTTTAGGCTCTACTGAAAGGTATGATGTGGACTTAGAAAAAGACTTTTTTATGCTTCCACTAGTGCCTGGGGTGCCTGGGGTCTTAGTGAATGCCTCAGCATTTTTGCCTCGAACCTCGTGTTCTGATATCTGAGAAGTTTCCAGTATTGAGGCAAAGAACAAGTTAGGCTTTTCTGGAACTACCCCCCCTTGGTTATTTAATGTAGTCCCCCCCTTAGCTACTTTTTTACCTCTGCGACCTCTTCTGGATGTTATTGGGGCTACATTAGTCACTATCTTGGAATGTGTTGTGGCTCTATTCCTGAGAGAGTATATATTATTCACAGAACTAGTAACCTGCTCTGTAGTCGCTGTTAAGTTTATGTCTCCCTCAAGTTCAGTATGTAGTGCTTCAGAAATCTCAACCTGTGATGCCAAATTAGTAGTGAATTGCTCCTCCACCTCCTCCCCCGCCCTTTGCAACCCCTTCACCTCGTTTGCAGACTGCTGTCTCTGTTTCCGACCCAACTCCTCGTGTAGCGCAGAATCTGATGCCGAGGAGTGTTCAGAGGCATCCGCGCCACTACCGCCGTCCACCTCTGTTTGCTGTCCTCCTGCGTCTGTTCCTATGGCCGCCGATAGAGTGTCTCTATGGAGCGAGCGAGCCCGCCTCTCTCGGCGGTGCTCCAGGGCGGCTCGATCCCACCTCCAGGAAACCGACTTGGAAGCAGCCAGCGAGTGCAGAGCTGGCTGGGTCAGCAGCGCGTGTGTATTCACCGAGTAGAACCCGGCACAGAACACGCCCTCAGCGATCCTAAGCATGGAGGACCGCAGATCACTAACTTCGTAACCAGGTAATGTCAGTGATGCTTGTTATATCTAAAGCTGCAAAAATAATGTCCTTTGACTCTAGGGTTTAATTCAAGAACAAAAGCAACCTAGAATTAAGCCCCCATCGTATTTTAAACGGAGACGCCTGCCTGAGCCTAGAGCGGAGTATCGCGGCCGCTAACCTGCCGCCGCCATGTTCCCCCTTCAATGAGCATTCTCTAACAGTTTTAGATATTGATTTTTCTAAAGAATCCAATTTTGTCTTCAATGTGTTGGTCAAAATAATAGTGATTCCTTCATGCTCTATTTTATCAATGGCTTCCATTTTTATTATTTCTTCATTTTCCAGTTTCAAAAGTTGTTCATTGAATATAGAACACTCACGCAGTGTTGGCATTAAGCAGATTCCTTTCTGCAATTTCCATGTATAATTTCTCAGGAACTATTTCTTTATTTGGAAACAAATTTGAAAGTAATCTATTGCAAAGCTTGTTTGCCATGATCAGTCAGTAGTCCAATTCTTATATCTTGGAGAATAGTTCCATAATCAACATCTTTTGGCTGTCGCATATTTGTAATGAGTTCTTTGTATTCAAAATATGACCAAATGTTCACTGTTCCAACATTACCCAGAGACTTTCTGGTGTCTTCATGAGCAAGTGTTTTAAATACTGGTTGTCCTTTTACAGGAGTCAGTTGCAGTAGATCTCCAAAAACTATGACGTGTTTTCCTCCAAATAAAACATCATACTCTGTTTTAAGAATTTGCTGCATTCTTAAACGCACAAAGGCAAGCATTAAGTTTGATGCCATGCTTACCTCATCAATAATGAGGAGTTTAAGTTTCTTCAAGACTCTTGAAACTTCACAACAAGCTTCTCCAGATAACTTGTGGTATTCCAATTTGTTTTCATGCTCTACTGGTAGCATTAGTAAATGAAGTAAAGTAATTCCTTTAATGTTGTTCTGTAGATAACTTGTAATTACTTTAATTAAGAAACGTTTTTCTGTTCCAGCTTGTCCACTCACGTACAGTCTGATAGGCTAAAATGGCGCACTCTTTCTTTTCATGAAGTAATCCATGGTCAATCTGTTGTCTCACTTGCTCATATATTTGTTTTTGCTCAACATTTAGTTGTTGTTCCAAGTTTCCTAAGTTTGTTACATCTTCTTGAGCTTGATACATTGCTGTTTCCACCTCATTCATGGCGATTGCTGCTTCATTTTCAACAATTGGTTGTCCTAGTGGATCTTGACTCAACGCAGCAGAACGTTGACTGTCTTAAGAACTGTCTCTAGAAATCTCAGCTGCAATTGTAGCTTCTTGATCAATTTCATCGTTCAACATTTTCTCATAATTTGAAAAGCACTGCATTGTATGCTAGCTTTACAAGCATTAAAGGAATCTTCATAGCTCTGGAAATCTCCAAGTAATTCCAGTTCTGAACGCCATGGTTTGAATAGTTGTAAAAGAGCTAAATAGTAAAATTCCCTTTTATCAACAGTGTCACAACTCAGCTTCCTGCGATTAATCAAATTTCCTTTCGTTTGTTTCACCAAACATCCTTCGGAACCAATGACTCCATATTTTCCATCATTGATGTTCTCTGTAGTATTCCATTTAAAAGTGTCGTTTTGCAGCACTTCATAGAGACACATGTTCTCAAGAAGATGACTTCTGTTTGGGTAATATGTATCCAACATAACAGTTTTCAAAATATCTGTACTTTCTGGATCTTTTGCTGCTAAATATTCAATTTCTTGTACAGATTTCAGTACTCGATTTCACATTGCTGCAAGATCTAGAGTCACATAAATGATTCTTGTAGATTTGGAGTATAGACTTGCAGACCGATCTGAGCATTCATATGCTCCGATTTCTCGATGAGATAACATCTTCAAACTGAAACTGTATAATTTCTTACTTAGAGTCTTCTCGTGAGAAATCTCTTCCCACATTTCTTTCAATTTTGTCTTTACTAATTGTGTAATATAAGATGTTACATATCGAGCAACAGCAATGGAATTGTCCGCAACATATTGAATATCCATGTTAGCATTCCACATGGATAAAATAACTGGGTTGTAGTCATTTATGTATTTTGACTCTTCATTTCTTCTTAAGTTGTAGGTATTTTTTGGAGACTTTCTTGTGATAGTATTTCGCAAAAATGACATAAAACTGTTCACTCTTTCTTTCAATATTACAGGACGTGGAAATCCAAAACGACATTTGGTGTCCTTAGATTTGTACTTTCGTCGAAAGTATTTTCCACATCGGTGGCTTTGGAATCGTAACACTTGTGCTCTTAAGTTCTTTTCTTCTGTGCTTTTGGGTACAGCACATGTTGCATATTGTTCAATAAAACTCAAAACCGTATCATCCGCATCTGTTCCAAATTTGGGAGCGTCCTTATTCCATAACAGCATATGCATATGAGGAGCACCTCTTGCTTGATACTCCTTTCTCCAAAAGAAAACCACAACTTCTCCAAGAGGAGGATTTGTTTTATTGCAGATAAAAGACATCATAGCCTCAAATCCATGATTGCAATACCTGCATACATTAACAGGATCCAAAGAGCACAATTCTCCAGGTGTCTTGTATTCAATGTTTTTTATATTCGAATTTGCCTCTCGAAGAAATTCTAGTAAATCATCCGAAGCGTACTCAGCACAGCAGTAAGGAACCATGTTGGAGTTCCTAAGTTCCGTGCATACATTTCAGTTCTCCATGACGACGGTACCAATATTCATTAGTCCCACGCTGACATGCCATCAAATTAATCAGCTGAGATTCTAGATGATCATCTCTCTGGTGCACTTTATCCATAAAATCTTTTGCAGATACAATTTGCATATGTATTCCAGTTTTTAGAATATGATTCACTGCATATGAAAGTCCAGACAAGTCAATTTCAAACAAAAGATAAAATATATAAGGGATACATTGTCAAAATCTTGGATCTTCTGCACATATTCTTGTTGTCCGATATTCAGATGCAGGAATCTGCACAGGACGTTCATCATATCGTCCTCCTTTTCCAGTTGGGAACATCTGTGGAAAACAACGAGCTTCCAAGCTCTCTTCCCATACGCTCATGGGACTTCCTTTTGCTTTTTTCATTTGGAACAAATCAATAGTGTTTCCCATCACTTCTTTTGAATGAAGTGGATGCACACTGTAATGTTCATAGATTTCTTCACGTCTTAACATATCCCCTTTTTCAATTTGTCCACTTGACGTTTAGTATCTTCTGCTAAAACTATTTCTTCTTCTCCTATATAAACATTCTTATAGTATGTATTGTTTTTTTTATCAAATAGAATGTTGCCTTTTGCACTTTCCTAACATCCACTAACTCCTGCCAGATTGTTTTATTCTTAGTCGGCACACCATTAACAAGAATAACTAGTGGTTCACTTTCTACACTGTCTACACCAATAGTTTCAATATTTTTCTTTAAATCTAACAGTAAATACATAACTCTTCCTTTTAATCCTCTTTGTAAATCTGAAGGAGGCAATTTACCTGTTTTAGGCTCCATACGAACAATAGCCTGAAATGGGTGCACACATTGATTGAGAATAGACTCATAGGTATTGAGATCTGTCAGTTCTGGAGGAATAGCAACAAACTCTAAATTATTATGCACAGCTCTAGCAGGCATTCTATTCTAATCTAATTTGTTATAACAATATTTACAAATACACTGATCAGAACCCAAATCAAAACAATTCTCTACCAACAAATAAGTAGCAAATTCCTACCACTTATCATTATTTTCTTTTTCACTTTTTAAATACAGATCGAAACTCCTAGTCTGATTTTTGTAGTGAATTCGGTGACAACAAATACAAGAAAAATTTGGCCGTTCACTTGAAATCTTCTTAAACTTTGTAATTTCATTTTTAAAATGTTTTGTACAACTATGTTCAACATTCTCCACAACATTTTCTTCTATTAATGTCTGAGTTTCTTCACTCTCTTCTTCTGGACCAAAGTAACAAAACTCAATATCATCACAAACCTTTTTCACGTCTGATACTGATCCACGTAAAAGAGCACTGTCCAACTCATTTAACTTTAGTGCTGGACTTTTTGCATAATACAATCTTCTCACTAACTTCAGCATTTGAGTATGATGTACTGCCAGCATCCTGAAATGGTGAAAAATACTTTGACATACTTTCCTAAAAAGACAAGCCAGAGAATGACCTTGCAAACCAGTGTGTTTTCTCACTCTGCAAGGGTCTAGTCCTTGCAACACCTTCATCTTTTGTTTAACACTTTTTTTACAATATGCTTGTAAGAAATTACGTAATCTATCAATAGATTCTTGTTGTACACTACAAATACTACTACAATCCCAAGTGTACACTCGTGCTTTAGGACATCTGCCTAGAACTTCATCAGCTATCACTTCATCAGCTATCACTTCTTCTGCATTTCTAGGAATCATTTGCTCTTTCTCAATTGGACAACCCTTTTTAACCTCATCAGCTCGACCACTGGTGTCAACTGCATGCCACAAATCATTGCTCTGTAAATAACTCTCTTCATTAAAAAAAGGCTCTGACCTTGAACTGTGTTTCCATTGCCCTAAAACAATATCACAAAAATTACTTCTTTTAATTACTCTTTTCCTCTTACTTTTGACCTTCATTAAATGGATTGGTTTATCTAGTGATCGAATTCTCTTCAATATTAAAATGAAGAGTTTCCTCTTTACTTCAAAAGCCTTTTCAACAATGGATTCGATATGCTTGTTCTTTTTATAAAATTGTGTTCTCTTTCTATATTTCTTTGTGTGTTTCAGTAAATTATGGACAACTCTGTTGCAAAATAATTTTTTGTGGATTTCTTTATATTGATTTTCTCTTCTTTTACTATAAGTTGTATCCTTTGTTCTTACATTGCCTTTTTTGCCTTTCCTATTCTTTGCACTTTTTTTGTGCTTAGAACATTTTCACTGCTTTGCACATTTGCATTTTTTTCTGAATCTAGTAATATTTTTTATGAAGACTTTTGTAGTCTTACCAGAAATGTTCTCTTTTTAGCCACATTATGTTGGTCTTCTAATACTTGTGGTTGAGTTTTTTTCAAGTAGGTATCCTTTTTCTGACTTTTTCTTCTTCTTTCTTTCTGCGGCATGATAACTTTATTTTAACAATGATAAACAGTATCTGTAAAAAATAAACAAGAATACGTTTTTAATAACTTTAAAAAATTATACATTTGTATTACTATACTAACACATTTCATACAGATTCTGACTAAAAAACTGTAGGCCTGAAGCACAACTGTGAAGGTGATAAGAGCACTACAAACATAATGCATAGCAGTTTGAAGCACTCCATAACACTAGAACCTGAAGCACTTCATGAGTACATGCATATTTACTAAATGGTCACAATACTATAAGGAAAGACACTGAGTGAATTCATAATTGGTTCACTTTTACTTTAGTAAATAGATTACTTCATGGTACATAAACAGTCACTATGGTTTTGCAACAGTACAGATTTAGAATTTACAGTAGTGCAGTGTTGTTTCTCTAGTGTAGGGAGTCGTGCTGAGGTACTGTTGTTGGGTAGTGCAGTGGTATTTCAGTAGTGTAGGATGTCGTGCTGGCATAGATTTAAGGTTTAGGGTAGTGTAACAGTGTTTCATTAGTGTAGGGGGTCGTGTTAGGGTAGTGTTTTAGAGTTTAGGGCACTACACTGGTGATTCTGTAGTGTAGGTGGTTCTACTGGGGGTAGATTTAGGGTTTAGGGTAGTGCAGTGGTCTTTGTGTAGTGTAGGGGGTCCTGCTGGGACAGTGTTCTAGGATAGTGCAGTGGTGTTTATATAGGGGTCGATTCCGATTTGGGATTAAAATCCGTGTAACGATTCGTAATCGTACCCGTTTACGTACGAATTCAAAAAACCCGTCCAATTTGCGAAGTACGATTCGAAATCCGCTAATACGTACGAAAATCTGTGACCCGTACGAACCACAATCAAAAAGCCGTACGAAATGTCGTCGGAACGTCAACCTTTCGATTTGTAAACATGCCGTACGAACTAACAAGTACGATCCAGACCAGGAACAAAGTACGCGATTTGTACGGGCAAACGGTGTCCCGCATGAAGCACGATTCGTACGGAAAACATCGCGTATGAGCGAGCCGCACTAACAAATATGAGGCGCACATCCCACTATCAAGCGTACACGTACCCCTGGTGACGATATACGAGCCTAACTGACAGACGCACTAACAAATACAAGGCGCACATCCCACTATCAAGCGTACACGTACCCCCGGTGACGATATAAGAGCTTAACTGACAGACGCACTAACAAATACGAGGTGCACACCCCACTATCAAACGTACAAGTACCCCCGATGACGATATACGAGCCTAACTGACAGACGCACTAACAAATACGAGGCGCACACCCCACTATCAAGCGTACACGTACCCCCGGTGACGATATACGAGCCTAACTGACAGACACACTAACAAATACGAGGTGCACACCCCACTATCAAGCGTACACGTATCCCCGGTGACGATATACGAGCCTAACTGACAGACGCACTAACAAATACGAGGCGCACACCCCACTATCAAGCATACAAGTACCCCCCGGTGACGATATATGAGCCTAACTGACAGACGCACTAACAAATACGAGGCACACACCCCACTATCAAGCGTACACGCACCCCCGGTGACGATATACAAGCCTAACTGACAGACGCACTAACAAATACGAGGCGCACACCCCACTATCAAACGTACACGTACCCCCGGTGACGATATACGAGCCTAACTGACAGACGCACTAACAAAGACGAGGTGCACACCCCACTATCAAGCGTACACGTACCCCCGGTGACGATATACGAGGCTAACTGACAGACGCACTAACAGATACGAGGCGCACACCCCACTATCAAGCGTACACGTACCCCCGGTGACGATATACGAGCGTAACTGACAGACGCACTAACAAATATGAGGCGCACACCCCACTATCAAGCGTACACGTACCCCTGGTGACGATATACAAGCCTCACTGACAGACGCACTAACAAATACGAGGCGCACACCCCACTATCAAGCATACACGTACCCCCGGTGACGATATACGAGCCTAACTGACAGACGCACTAACAAATACGAGGCGCACAACCCACTATCAAGCGTACACGTACCCCCCGGTGACTTTATATGAGCCTAACTGACAGACGCACTAACAAATACGAGGCACACACCCCACTATCAAGCGTACACGCACCCCCGGTGACGATATACAAGCCTAACTGACAGACGCACTAACAAATACGAGGCGCACACCCCACTATCAAACGTACACGTACCCCCGGTGACGATATACGAGCCTAACTGACAGACGCACTAACAAATACGAGGTGCACACCCCACTATCAAGCGTACACGTACCCCCGGTGACGATATACGAGCGTAACTGACAGACGCACTAACAAATATGAGGCGCACACCCCACTATCAAGCGTACACGTACCCCCGGTGACGATATACAAGCCTCACTGACAGACGCACTAACAAATACGAGGCGCACACCCCACTATCAAGCATACACGTACCCCCGGTGACGATATACGAGCCTAACTGACAGACGCACTAACAAATACGAGGCGCACAACCCACTATCAAGCGTACACGTACCCCCCGGTGACTTTATATGAGCCTAACTGACAGACGCACTAACAAATACGAGGCGCACACCCCACTATCAAGCATACACGTACCTCCGGTGACGATATACGAGCCTAACTGACAGATGCACTAACAAATACGAGGCGCACAGCCCAATAAAGAAAGCTACAGTCTACACAGCATAGGAAAACAATGTCCTTGGAACATACAAACAAACAAACAGAAGGCCCAACTCACAAACACCCTTTATGACACACCCACCAGAAATTCAAAAAAAGCCACACCCACAAATGGACCAATAAAAGGGCCCACACATACAACCCATCATCCTTTGCAACATACCTATTCTTGCGAAGACACAACCATCACACCAACAACTGCAGCCACACACCTTCACACATACACCCTATCTTATTCACACACACCACCCCCTTCACAATCAGACCCACACACCCTCATCCATACACACCATCACCCCCCCAATCACATACACCCCTCACCATGACCACACCAAAGGGTCCAAAGTTCACTAACCCGGAGATGGAGATCCTTACAGATGAGGTTATCCGAGTCTATCCACAGCTGTTTGGTGCATTGGTCAGACAGACCAGCATAGCTGATAAGACACGCTTGTGGGAGAGGATAGTTGAGAAGGTGAATGCTGTTGCACCCATCAGGCGCACCAAGGCGGTTTGCCAGAACCGGTGGTACGATCTGCGGAGGATGGTCAAGCGCAAGATGGAAGAGGACTATGCCGACGCTCATCACACTGGAGGTGGACCTCCCCGCAGACCTGCACAATACCAGCCCTGGTAAGAGAAAGTCGTGGCCATGCTACCACCGGTAGGAGTTCACGGAATTGAAGGAGCAGTTGAGCCTGGTGAGTATCCAAACAACTCATGTAACATGGGTGGACTCCGTTGGGGGGGTGGGGCCATGACTCCCAGCAGTGCCCACCAGTAGCGGGGTATGGGGGGGTGTTGGGGGTGTGGGGCCATGACTCCCAGCAGTGCCCACCAGTAGCGGGGTATGGGGGGGTGTTGGGGGTGTGGGGCCATGACTCCCAGCAGTGCCCACCAGTAGGGGGGTGTGGGGGGTGTTGGGGGTGGGGCCATGACTCCCAGCAGTGCCCACCAGTAGGGGGGTGTGGGGGGGTGTTGGGGGGTTGGGGCCATGACTCCCAGCAGTGCCCACCAGTAGGGGGGTGTGGGGGGGGTGGGGCCATGACTCCCAGCAGTGCCCACCAGTAGGGGTGTGTGGGGGGGTGTTGGGGGGGCATGACTCCCAGCAGTGCCCACCAGTAGGGGGTGTGGGGGGTGTTGGGGGGTGGGGCCATGACTCCCAGCAGTGCCCACCAGTAGGGGGTGTGGGGGGGTGTTGGGGGGGTGGGGCCATGACTCCCAGCAGTGCCCACCAGTAGGGAGGTGTGGGGGGTGTTGGGGGGGTGGGGCCATGACTCCCAGCAGTGCCTACCAGTAGGGGGGTGTTGGGGGGGTGGGGCCATGACTCCCAGCAGTGCCCACCAGTAGGGGGGTGTGGGGGCGTGGGGCCATGACTCCCAGCAGTGCCCACCAGTAGGAGGGTGTGGGGGGGTTTGGGGGGGTAGGGCCATGACTCCCAGCAGTAGCCAAGTGTAGGGGGGTGTAAGGGGAGTTGCAGAAGGCTGCAAGGGGGAGGGGGAGAGAGTGTAAGAAGCATGGTAGGAGGCAGCACTCAACCCATATGGGCCAGGTACACACCCATGCACCATGTTCAATGCACAGGGAGTGTGAAAGTACTGACAAGATAGCTGACCCTGGGCCCTGTTGTAGGCAGCACATGGGCCTCCTGTGACCAGTGTAAAAACTAACACCAGGACAAGTGAAGATATCTTGCACAGGAACTCACAAACACCATAATGGCAGCATGCTACATGGGGGGACAGACACACCACGAGGGAGGCCCACTTGTCAATCACACTCAAACTACTACCATGGCCTGTCACACACTCCCCTTACAGAAACTGAGTCCCTTGGGACAGACAATGGAGTGTACCACTGTCACAATTGTCATGTGACTAAACCCCGAAAATACTGATCTGATAACGTATGCAAAAAAAAAAGCACAGTGCAGAATCACAAGTCCATTGTGCCTCTCACACAGTGCTGTTGCCATAGCTTGGTGATGCTGTGGATGCACCCAAGTAGCACCATGGACATGGGTATTGACAAGGTAATCCGTCATAGAGAAGTGGCACGTCGTAAAGCCCTGTGCCTGAAGAGGGTGTACTGCTCCTAGGGGGTTGGCAGTGGGTGCCTGTCTTGACCCTGCAACCCCTCTCTAAAGTAGCATGATGACATCAGCTAAAATCAAATCATTCGCCATCATAAACATGCAGCACAAAAACACTGTGCATGCTTGCACCAGCAAAAATTATTCAGACTGCATTGTGCAGATTGGGCCACACAGAGCACATCTTGAACTTTGTGGTGCTGGGCACACAAGCCACAGCAATGTCTGTGACATTCATCAAAAGACATAACCCAACATGTCAAGCACCCCTGATCACATGTCAATCTCAGGCCACAACATACACATACACAAGTGAACAATTTCAATAATACAAAGCAGGGGGAACATTGATAACGACTATGTATATTACATTTGGATGTTGCATGATAGTGCATTAACACTGTTCCTCTCTCACACCCACAGGGGAACGTGCAGAAAATACCCCCAACCAGGGGGAGAAGGATCCCAGTCCCAGGCTCAGCATGGCAGTGACCCCACCGGAACAGAAGCCTCTCAACAAACCGTGGATGACCCCAACCAACCAGGCCCCTCTGGATCCCAAACCCCTGCAGCAGCTGGAACAGATACATCTGTGCCAACCACCACACCCATTCCCGCCACATCCCAGCAGACAGCTCGGAGCCCTGCCCATGATACACAGCAGAGCCTGTCTGACAATGAGGGACATCGTTTGCCGGGCACCCATGAGGTGGCAGACGACACCTCCACTGCCAGCACTCATGGGTCCCGTCAACATGATGTGCCCACAAGCGTCGGACCGGCTCATGTGGGCAGGGGTGGTGGGAGTGGCGCGAGGCAGAGGCGAGAACCTGACCAGCCAGCTGCAGGGCCCGGTATGTCCGAACTATGAGACATCATGGAGGAATACCGGCGGGACACCAGGGAGTTCAGTCTGGCAGTGGAGGCCCTCAACAAAATGACAGAGCAGCAGGCCCAGCTACATGCCAGTCAAGAACGACGCCAGGGACGGATGGAGGCAAGACTGGATCAGCTAGTGACGACGCATCGGGAACTTAACCAATCACTCCGTCTGATCGCTGGCAACATGCAGCACCCTCCCTGTGTTACAAGGCCAGAAACATCTAGGCAAAGACCAACAACAGGCACAGGGAGGGAGGAGGAGGCGGAATTGTCAGATGGAGATTCCCAAGCGTCGCCAAGGCCTGCACGTGAGGGTCCCCCAAGGCAGGTTGGTCGTCCACGGTCAAGACGTTGAGTGGCATAGGGCCATGAACAACTCCCAGGTCACCTGGTCTGGCATGTAGCCTTTGTGTGCAACAGCATCACCCTATTGACTTTAACTCTCTCCCACATGGACTTGCTGGTCGCAGTGTGGCCAATGATTCCAAGCACTGTGGCCTGTACTCCGTTGACCCATACTGGAAGCATCACATCTCCTGCTGTGAACTTTGGATTCCCCACTTCTTATACAGCACCTACTCACGTTACACGCACAAGACTAAAAAATAAATCTCACTTGCACTAAAAGCATTGATGTCTTTGTATGTACTCTGATACTAATACATTTGTGAGGTGAAATGTCTTCAAATGCCACCCTCTCCTGCAAACTATTGCCATCAACACTCATGGATTTGAGTTAGGCAGTGGAAATACATAGGTCACAAGATAGCCGAATTTGCATACATGGATAGCAAGACTCACCCGTGATGGTTACTAACTGTAGAAGATGGGGTTAGCTTGAAATACTGCAATTACAGACAGTCATACAAGAGTGTGTGAGGTGTCCAGAGCATGGCAAATATGCTAGGTCTCCACAGAGGTGGCACCAGGATCTGTCTAATGAGGAATGAGAACTAGCAGCCACATGCTGTTGTACTGTGGCTATGAAGATTGATGGCCTGGCCGAGGGTGCCAACAGGGACTCTGTTCAATAGGTTGTTAGATGTCAGACGTCCAAATAATTTATATTGCATGGATCTGTGGAGTGCCGACTGAGTGTGGCTGATGAGTATGAAGGTGAAAGTGCATTTGACTGTGGGACCATTGTAGGTATCTCAGGCGGATGGTCATGTGGCAGCAGCTGGGGATGTTGGGGATGAGGTGTGTGCATGCACCCTGCATTTTCACAAGTACTCTGTAAGTCACGTTCTTGGTCCTGTGTAGAGGTAGTTGCTGTAGTTGGGCTGGCTGGTGTTGTGGAGGGTAACCAGGCAGAACGCCACCTTGCCAACATACATCACCATAGACATACCTGAAGGAAATTACAAATCCCGGTAACACCACACTGACAGAGTGGTAGTAGGACTTCCCATCTTCCACATTAATAATCCCAGACTCACAACCAACAACGACGACACCCTCCACATCGCATAAAACATGCTTTTACTGATTCACACAAACAACACCCTCTGAGGAACACTCATCTAAAGAACACCTGCAGTCTCAACACTATTCACCAACTGCATCGCTCACCTCATCAGCACGCAAGCCCTCGTATACACGGACTACATCCTCATTGTGTAAATTTACTGTCACCGTAATGACAACTATGACATAAATTCCACCGCCCTGATGGACAACCTTGGCAAACTTGGATTACAACAACAAGTGACAACCCACACCCACAACGCTAGACACACACAGGACCCCATCTTAGCTGAAACTCCACACATCTAATCCAACAAAAACACCTCACAACACTGGAAAGACCACAGAAGCCTACACTTCACCTTCAGGAAAGCAAACACATTCCCCCTGCACACAGACCATGCCGCGCAGCTGCAGGTGCAAGCTCAACAAGGACTAAGTGAGAGCCACCCTTACCCTGGACCCACAAGCCAACACCACCAATCCCCACACCGCTGCCATCTTCCTCAAACAGTGGGTCACCGACTGCGCATACACCTTCATCCCAATCAAGTCCTCTGCCACCTAACACAACAACCACACTCTGGAGCCTGCTGCAACGCACCTGTAACACATCGGCACGTCTGATCCTCATTTACCACAACTGGGCCACATCACACAACACCCCAGAGGCCTGCACGAACTCCCTTACAAAAACCAAATAAGCTTCTAAATCCACATCCACGCACACAAATCTCTACACCACGCAGGACCACCACACCACTACCACACACTCACCTTCTACACACCCACCCGCAGCCTCTGCTCTACCAACCATGCTCTTGCCACTGTCCCTCACATCCCGAATAACACGGACAGTGACAGATCAATCTCCTACCCCGACTCCAAGACCTGGTACACCCTCCCTACAACTCAACTACAGAACCAGGACCTGCTGCCCTTAACAACAAATCTCCAGGCCAGTGTCTTTAGATCAGTACCAGCACCCCCCAGCGCATTGAGACTGTCATGGTTAGGTAGTGCATCAAACTAACGAATCTACTGATTGTAGATGGCTGAGGCAAAATCTGTGTGTAGTGTGGGCGAGCTGGAGATGATAGTTACAATTATGCTGGTCAGGATGCTGGTGTGAAACAGGCTGTGTAGATGTTTGACAATGCAGAGTGTGTCCATGGTGTTGGATGTGACTCAGAGGGTGTAGGTAGGGCGTTAAGTCTGACCAATTATAATCCTGGATAGGATGTGTGATCCCTCTAGGGTTTAGAAAAAGCGTATGTGATCTCCCGGCATAAGTGGCGCTATCAGGTTGCGTACAACCACATCACAGCATTTTAGTCGTTGTGTGGTGGTGTTGTGCCAACGAGGTAATACACCACAATGTGGTGCTGCTGGAAGTAGTGTGTGTGCAGTACGAGGCACATGACCTGGTTGTACGGACACGCACTGTTAAGTGTGTCTGCGTTGAGTTGTCAGTATGAGTTGCACACACAGCCTGAGAGCCTGTCATGGGTGTATTTGTGTTAGGGTGTGACCAGGTGGATGATTGTCTGCTGTTCACTGTGTGGGGGTTGGCTTGGGCATGAGTCTGTTGTGTCACATGTGTCATTCAATCAAAATGAGCCTAAGTGGATACAAAGGCAAAATGCAGCACCCCATTCAGACACTGTTCAATCACAAAAAGGCCAAACCCAACTCTCAAGAAATCCCTAACAAACAATGTCAGAGTTACATGGCCAATCAAAAATACTGCCTCAGAGGTCAACCTTTACACTAATCCTTAGGGTCATGTTGTGTTTTACGTTTACACAACATTGACACCAAGGTCTGAAACCACTCACTAACGTTAAAATGAAGAGAGATAAGAGAGAGTGCCTCACGGTAGCGACACCCGAGGGGGTTCCTGACAGGCAATTGCCAGTTTACCCACTTCTCATCATCGGCCACTCTGCCTTAGTCTGAGCAAGGTACAAAGAGCCAAATACAAACATTGATTCACTAACTAATAATAATAGTGTGATAACATGATCAACCACTATGTCCCCTCATGTTAATTATGGTTAAAATCATGTGTGTCTGCACCTGGTACCCCTATGAGAGCCAAGGACAATCGACCACCACTATTGAGAAGGGGGGGGGCTTGCTAGCTACACAACTTCCTACAGATGTGGTCACATGTGTCATGAGATGAGCTGAGTGTCTAGCAGTGTGCATATTGCAGGTGCTGAGGGACGGCCCTTTGTCATGGCGGTTGTGCAACAGTGGCACAGACAAGATGCGGCATGCTCCAATCATGGCTTGATGGATGAGTATCTCATAGGTGTGTGTGGCTTGATTAGGGCATGCGGTGCAGCGTTGTCACTGTGGATGCTGCAGCCAGGAGGAGTGAACACATGAGGGCAGAAGGGGCATTAGAACATGCCAACCAGCCACACAACCCAAGGATTCCTGACAGGCAAAAATTGAATATTGAAGGTGAGCCTGGAGAGGCTGGTTACCCATGGGTCAGTCCCAGCAAATGTGTGAACATTGAATACACATCACGGCCACAGGACCAGGCACAACAATGCCAATCAGGGCACATGACACACTGCGTCAGCATCAGTAGCCTGCACGTTCTGTGTATCAAACAACAGAACACATACGCAACCATGTTCATCATGCACAATATGGTCCATCAGCCATTAAGAACACCATGCTTGTTGTGAGTGTACACATACCCACATATGATCACTCACTGTAAAGAATGACATATTCAATGCATGCAGTCTGGAAAGATACTGGCGGTGCCAGCAATGAGGCACAATGTACATTTTGTAACACAGATCCTACACATTAGTTTCAACTTACTTGCAAGGACATGCTGCATCTGCCTGATCACATGTCCAGTGGCATTACTCAGACGATTAGAAAATTCATGCAATGATGTTACCTGTAATGCTGCTGATACACTCTCCACACAACTGCCAGGGACTGTCCGTACCTGTGACCATCAGAGTAGTGTGATGCTGGAAGGTTTCCATCTCCCAATATCCCCTTGGTCTGACTACTAATGGCAGACACATTAGGGCAATCAGGCGAGGGAAGGTGAGGATGGGAACATCAGGGAGGGAGATCTGAAAAAGAGCAAAACATGCAAGAGTATTCCATACTTTCAGTTACAGAATCTCAGAGTATCTTGGCTACACTGTACCTATCACACCTGTGTAGTGCAAACACTGCCACTGTGTCTTATTAGTGATCACAGATCTTGCAATGGCCCAAGATCAGATCCCTCTACAGGGACACATGAGAGTTGGTAGGGGTTCTCACCATAATGGAGCATGTATGACGCTCACTAGGCTGCTACAATGGAATTAGATCCATGCAGTCATGAACGACGTCCCAGTGTAAGATTGATGCACACAATCTCGGTAATTGTAACGTATAGCAGTGCAAATGACACAAAGCCAAATATACGTACTCCGCCCTGTGAATAAGTGAGGGTCATGACAGGAAAGTTGACATCACCCGCATGAGCCGTAAGCAGCTCCTCAAATTAGAAAGGAAATACACAAAACAACATTAATGCCCATAGGGCCCACTCATTACCTCTTGCAACTGTATTGTATTGTATTGTAAGGGGAGCTTGTAAAGCGCACTGACACCGTGGGTTTCCTGGAGCTGGTTGAATGCTGAAGGACCAGAGGGATTTAGCCAGATTGAGGGAAGAGCCATGTTTTTAGGGATTTACGGAAAAGAATGAGAGAGTTAGAGGTTTTGAGAGAGAGGGGAAAGGAGTTCCAACGTTTAGGGGCCAGGAATGCGAATCTCCGGCCTCCAGATCTGCAAAGTTTGATGGGGGGGATGAGTAGGAAGTGAAGGTGGGAAGATCTCAGGTTCCGTGAGGGACAATAGGGCCTGATAAGAGATTTCAGAAAGACGGGACAGGAGCCAGATAAAGATTTAAAGGTGAGGCAGCCGATCTTAAAGGCTGCCCTCGAGATGACAGGGAGCCAATGCAGTTTAGAAAGAAGGGGTTTGGCGGATTGCCATTTCGGAATCCCAAGGGCCAGTCTCGCTGCTTGATTTTGAACAGATTGTAGTCTGGAGAGAGATGTTTTAGGCAGACCGTACCTTACTATGCTAAACAGGAAAAGCATGTGTAAACATACTCAACTCTGAGTACATAGGCAGAATGCTAGTAGATACAACCCTACCGTGACCAGGATATGCTGCATGGCAGAAGAGATCTCAGACATTTATCTCAATGGACTGGTGCCATGTACGTGTGAAACATTAGGCCCAGGCCAACGTTGTGATGTAATCTGCGCAACATTCCTGGCATCATAAGAAAGGAAAGTTAACATCAACTTACTGAGAAGGCTAGCGAAGCAGTGTTGTCCACCGGAACTGAGGTAACGATCTGACAGTGACATGACATACTGCCACAAGGGGCAATGCATCCATGCAAACAGACTCACAAGAGAATTGACTGAAAATGTGGAACATACACTGGCCCACACCGGCACTACATGGTTCACAGGTAAACAAACTGTACTGGCCCACAAGGTTGAGTGGATAATTTGGACACATCCTGCTGCACACAGTGAGGTAGCAATTCTCCACAGTGCCTGTGTTTGTGATGTCACACACAATGGCAAGCCGTGGCATCCGCAATGTGTCAGGGTCAATGTAAACACACATTGATGCATTCACCAAATTATAAACTCTACTACAGATGACTGTCAGGTTAGGTGACTGTCTTGTCATGGGAGTGGCGCTACATGCAATTTGATACATGGCAACGTGACATCTATGTATGGGCCTACAACATGCGCAGGAACAGTTGCTACCCAAAAAAGTACCATTACACCAATGAAATGCCGGTTTGGAATCCTTACCCGAAATGAGATTTCAACATGTCTGTGCAGGGTACGCTGATTCAGCCAACGTTGCTATCATCAAGAGGGATTGCAGGAGGACCAAGATGACACAAACAGACAACAGGCTGGGCAACCTGGAAAGGACAGGCACACAAGTAGTCACGTACTGTATAGATTCATTTAGACATGGTCACGTACAATACACTGACAACATAGTACACTTGTACATTCAAACTAGAATCATTGTGCTCATTTCATGTGTGGCATTACATCTTCACTTGTGTGACACAGCTCCACCTACCACTAAGTGATATTGTGTACAGTCTGCTGGACACACATTATGCTACAAATGTCACTCTATGGTGTAGGATTGCACACTATCTTACAGGTACTCACTGTTATGAGAAGAAGTTGTATATGAGTTGACTCCGGATATCCTTGTCCTCCTCCTCATCGCTAGCATCCTGGCCAAGGCCTTCGTCCTCAACGGGCGGATGGTCCTCTTCATCAGGATCCAAGATGAGTGGCACCTCCCCCTCCACTGCCATGTTGTGCAGCATGCAGCACACGGTGAAGATGTCACACACCTTGAGCGGGAGTATGGTAGTGATCCGCCTGTCTTGTCAAGACACCTGAACCGGCCCTTCAGGAGTCCAAACGTACGCTCTATCACACGGCGTGTCAGTCCATGTGCATTATTGTAACGCTGGTCTGCGGCAGTTCGGGGGTTGCGTAGTGGAGTCATGCGCCATGGCATGTTTGGGTATCCGGCATCTCCTACAACAATACATCATGTCAATGAATGCGCAATGAGTAGCCATGAGAGAGATGCTTGACATAGAGACATACATGAGTAACAGTGTATACCCACCAACTAGACATGCCCAATGGTTGCGCAGCTGCAGCATCATCTGTGGTACCCTGCTCCACCTCATGATGAATGCATCGTGGCATGATCCTGGAAAACGTGCACAAACATGGGAAATCATCATGTTAGCCAGACACACCACCAGGGCATTTATGGAGTGGTAATGTTTCCGGTTGCGGAAGGCCTGCTCCTGAGCCTGTGGTGGCACCAGTCCAACATGTGTCCCATCAATGGACCCAATTACATGTGGCATGCGTCCCAGGCCATAGAATGCACCCTTGACATTGTTCAACTCTTGTGGAGTGGGGAACTTAATGAAATGATCAATGTGCAGCAACATAGCCGCTAAGACATCACGGAGGACCCGACTAAACATGGTCTGGGACATCCCCCCCACATCACCTATGGTGAATTGGAACGTACCTGTGGCAAAGAAATGTAGGGCTGCCATCACCTTTACCTTGGGTGTCAGCGCAGTTGGATACCTGTGCCGCGGTTGTAGGTGTGGTTCCAGTCTGTCAGTCAAATCCTCTATCATTTTCTGTTGGAATCTGTAGCGCCGGATGCAATCCCGTTCCCTCATGGCATCCAAGTCAGGCAACGGCCTTGGCAGAGGGGGTGCCCTGCACAACATGTGTGGAGAAAAAAGTGTACCACTATCAGGCAAGACATTTTACAATGTACATATCACAATCGACAGTGATTACACACATGAAATCACTTATGAACATGCGATGGGCTATACGTCATGGACAGTTAAGCAAGCTACTTGGCTCTCTTGACACATAACTGATTGCCCTGTTGTCTGTGTAATGTACATGACATGCACACAAAAGATAATCTGGCCATGTCAGAGTTGGCAGAGCAATGTATAGCCTCAGTGACACACGTCACGTGACCTGCATGAGAAGTTGGTCGACACATCCAGACAGCTGACTGCACGGAACACACACACGTCACATGTGCTCCATATATTGCTTTTCAGTTATGTTGTGCATGAGTTTAGCATTTTACAATACTAGACCATAGACATCCTCTGAATGCAGATGTGTATGTCTGTGGCCAAATGCTCTATGATGCGATCACACACATGAGCTGTAGAAATGCCCCTGTGGTATGGTGTGCGTACATGTGTGACACTTGCTATCACGACACAGACCCATCATAGATGCACCTATAGAGGATGACGTCTACCCATTAGAAACAGCATGTACAATGGATTACATGGCACACACATTACATTGTCACACAGGGTCATGCATATCCGAAATTGGTACTGTGAGACAGTGCCCCTGTCCCTGGCATCATGTGACAGATGTCCGTAATGAAGAGTGTTCCATCACAGTGTTAATGTGAATGACTACATGTCCTTTATGTTACTCATGTGGCAAGTGTGAAGGTAATGTAAACCACACAGTGGCCCGTCACATATGTCATGTCTCCACAGCCCATCAGTCATCATATATGCCACTAGTTCACATGCCCTCTGCTATTACAGTGTGTGCCACACCGGGGTCGTGCTAATGTAGGTCAGCCATGTAACTACATACATGGACATCCTCATAATGAACTCACACCCACATCCCTGCCATGTGTTTTCCTGTTGTCACTATAGTAATGGTGCCATGTGTGTGCCTGTGGAACGCACTGTACACATGCATTGACAGGAGCATGTGATACGCACACTAGCCCACTGGTGCGTGCGGGTGTACGGGTTGTCCCACCAATGCATTGTATCTATACGCGTGTGCAGCGTACCCCACTGGTGCATGTGGGTGTACGTGTCGTACCACCAATGCATTGTGTCTATACGCGTGTGCAGCGTACCCCACTGGTGCGTGTGGGTGTACGTGTCGTCCCACCAATGCATTGTGCCTATACGCGATACACATCAGGAGCGTACCCCACTGGTGCGTGCGGGTGTACGGGTCGTCTCACCAATGCATTGTGTCTATATGCATGTGCAGCGTTCCGCACCTGTGCGTGTGGGTGTACGTGTCGTACCACCAATGCATTGTGTCTATACGCGTGTGCAGCGTACCCCACTGGTGCGTGTGGGTGTACGTGTCGTCCCACCAATGCATTGTGCCTATACGCGATACACATTAGGAGCGTACCCCACTGGTGCGTGCGGGTGTACGTGTCGTCCCACCAATGCATTGTCCCTCTACGCGATACACGTCAGGAGCGTACACCACTGGTGCGTGCGGGTGTACGTGTCGTATCACTTTCGAAACATGGAGTATGCAACGATTCACGCACCGTACTTGTGTGTGGATGCCTGAAAATACATAGGGAACACCTAGGGGACGAGTTGGATGCACTGAATGCAAGCTGGTTGTCAAGGACACTGATGTTTGAATGTGCTACAGGTGTCCTGCAAAATTCAGTTGGCCAAAAGTATACAGTGTTGCTATGTTTGTTGTGTAGCTGGAGCTAAAAATTCAAACCATGCAAATGTGTGTCAGGGCCTTATGTGTAATGGGATTGGATGAAACATAGGGTGCAAAGTCATGTGCCCTATCACACTGTCTACCTGAGAATGACAGCCCCTCAGCAGCAGAGATTTAAGGCTGCATGAGGCTGTGAGAGGTCACTTGCCTGCACAATATTTGAGTGGACAACACTGCTGCTGTCTCTGCATTCCCTGGACCCTGATTTTGCTGGACATGGAGAGGGCACCTACATTCAGTGAGGGGGAGAACCAGGCACTGCTGGATGCCCTCCTACCCAACTACAGCAAGCTGTATGGGAAACCAGGGGATCAGGTGAGTGCTTAATGTCTGAGTGTGACTACAGCCATTGTGTATTTATGGGACAGAGAGAGAGGCAATGTACTTCAGAATGAGTGCCTGGTGTGTACATTAAAAAATCTACCATGCAGTGAATGATGTATCTAAATCTTGTGTACTGCTTACCGCCATTGTGCTAAGTACATTCACTTGAGAGTGTGTGGTCTACTTAGAGTTCTTAGGTGTTGTGGGAGATGTGCCAGCATGTCACGTGCTGGACACCACCATGAAAAAGCATAGCTTTTTCAGTGTTAGCCATACTCAGTGAGTGTTTAGAAAGCCTTAGGGCATCATTTGGCTTTCACAGGCATGTAGTGCATTGGTGTTTGCTCACAGGCCACATTCACATGAACAATGATACTAGTCCTGTCTGCATCCTCTGCCCTGTTGTTATCATCAATGTGGGGCAAGTGTGGGTCTTTGGGACATGGAGCAGGTGTACTGATGTACTTTAACTTTTTATTTGTGACAGGTATCTGCCTATGAGAACGGTGAAATCTGGCTGGACATCGCCAGGGCTGTCAGGAGTGAGGGGGGGCTCGCAGAAAGCTGAGTAACATCAGGAAGAGGTGGCAGGACATCCGGTGCTGGACCCGCCGCATCGCCAGGGTGCAGCTCAAGCTGGAAGCTCCACGCCGGCATGGCGGCAGCCGCCACCTCACCCCCCACATGCTCCGGGTCCTGGAAGTGGTGTTCCAAGACCTCCATAGGCAGTTGCAGGAGGGACAGCAGCAAGAAGGGGGTAGGTACATATCTGTTTGTTTGTGATGTGTGTCACATGCTACCTACAGTGCTCCAAGGCATGCTAACAGTTGGAGTGGTGTGGTCAGACAGGCACTTCATGCATTGGCATAAGTATGGCCCAGTTTCAGCAGATGCTTGTTTACATCTCTTGCCCTACTCCACATTTTTGCAGTGCTTTGACTATTGATCTTTTGTAACTTGTACTCCTAGGGTTCAATGTCTTAGTATGCATATTCCTTTAAACATCATCATGTTGGAGGGGGGGTCTGTGGCACCTGTTGGTACCTTTCATGTGTCACAACATGTGCACTGTGTCTGGCCTTATTCATATTTTGGCACTGATCTTGAGTCTCAACATGTGTTTATTGCACGATTCTGCCTCAGTGGGCTTTGTCCATGGTACACTTTCTAATTGTCATGTGTTAGCTACAGGTGCACACTGTACATGTGCACTAATTTGGGCTTGTGCATATTCACACTGGCCAGTGCGTGTGTGCATATCTTCAAATTATGTGGCATGTTCTTTGTAAATAATATTGATGGTGAGCCACACAATGTGAGTTTGGCTGCAGCCAGCTGTGATGGCAGTGTGAGGTGATGGAACAATAGTTTTCGGTCCCAGGATGGCATGACATGGCACTTTGGCCTGGACTTTTCCTATGTGGCACAGGGTGATAGCAAAACAAACATGACCAGGTCTGGATTTGGGTGGAGGGTGGGCTAATGAACTGTGATTCATCATCAGCTATCCTGTTGTCAGGCAGTGGCTCATGATTGTGTCTCTCATACAAGTGTTTGCCTTGCCTGTTACTTGTATCCTACTATAGATTTGGCGTTGTGTCTCTTACAATTGCCCAAGACTAGACTTAGCATTGTGCATAGTTCTGTGCAATGTGACTCATTATGCATGCCATGTTTAGAAAGGTCCCCAAATGATTTGTATGTGGTATGTCTGATGTGTACAGGTGACTGATATGTTTTTATTATTCTCCTTGCCAACAGCATCATCATCACAATCTGAAGGAGACACAGGTGCGGACCAGGCAGAGAGACCCAGCGACAGTGCCACCTGCTTTGAGGAGTCAGAGGGAGGAAGTGGCACGGAGGGTGAGGAGAGTCAGACGGCCGTCCATTATGTGCATGACACCTCCTACAATGCGGACGGCTCAGAATCATACTCTCCGGCGGAGGTGGAATATGCAGCGATGCCATCTTCAACATCTATGGCTGTCCCCTCATCCTCCATTACCATCTCCACCCTCCCAGTTGTTAGGGTCCCTAGGGTCCGTGCTAGCCCCCGTGTCTCCTTTGTTCCCAGCACCGCAGCCCCTGCCCTGTCTCCCCTGCTGCCCTTAGTGCTGAGTCTGTGGACCTACTCCGGCAGATTACAGTAGGTCAGACATCCATGTTGACTGTCCTCCATGAACATACACGAATAATGACACAGTTGTTGTCGTTCATGGAGGGCATGTCATCTGCCATGTCTGATCTATGTCGGAGTGTGGCTACCATAGAGTCATCACTGATGGCAGCAATGTCCACCCAGCAGCATCTCCCCCCAACCTCATTCATACCCATCCACCTCCACCTCTCCCATACCTACCCAACATACACGCAGACGCTACAGATCAGGCACAACAACAGACACACCCAGCACACCCACACGCCAGAAGAAGCGCAAATCTCCACGCACACAATCTCAAGGGGATGTAGGCACACCCACAGGGAGAGGGGACACACGTCACACACGCATCCACAAACCCACGAGAACAGACTCACAGCCCTCTACCTCCACCCCCAATGTGTCCCCGGGTTCAGGTGGTAGTTTGTGTGAACTGGCTGCAGTGTGCAGCGAAGTCTATGAAGCCACATTCGGCGAGGCACAGGCCAGTGTGGAGGGATCCACACCACCTGTACCCACTACACCTGTCCTTCCCTCTCCTGTCCCTGTGGTGCCAGTGGATTCCACAGATGATGCCCCCACTGCTTCCAAAGACAATTGAACTGTATGTGCAGGCAAGTGTGGGTGTGACAACATCCAGGATGCCACAACCTTGTTTGGACTTTATTTGGACTGGCAATTGTCCTACTATGAACATGGACTTCAATTTATTTTATTCTCTTTGGATGCAGCTGAATAAAGCATTTTATTTTTGGTTCATCACTTTTGGTTTCTGATATTGGCTTTGACTGCTGTGTGCCTGGGAGCTGGTGTGATGTTCACATTTGTGTATTGTTACATGGGTCTATTTCCTGATGGTAATAAGGTCAAGCATGGTATGTTTCTACTTTCACTGCTGGGCACTGCTGGGGGTGTTAGCCACACACACCCTATGCTGCTGGGTACTGCTGGGGGTCTTAGCTAGACACACCCTCTAATGCTGGGCACTGCTGGGTGTCTTAGCCACACACACCCTCTAATGCTGGGCACTGCTAGGGGTCTTAGCCACACACACACTCTAATGCTGGGCACTGCTGGGGGTCTTAGCCACACACACCCTATGCTGGTGGGCACTGCTGGGGGTCTTAGCCACACACACCCTCTGCTGCTGGGTACTGCTGGGGGTCTTAGCTACACACACCCTCTAATTCTGGGCACTGCTGGGGGTCTTAGCCACACACACCCTCTAATGCTGGGCACTGCTGGGGGTCTTAGCCACACACACCCTATGCTGCTGGGCACTGCTGGGGGTCTTAGCCACACACACACTCTAATGCTGGGCACTGCTGGGTGTCTTAGCCACACACACCCTATGCTGGTGGGCACTGCTGGGGGTCTTAGCCACACACACCCTCTGCTGCTGGGTACTGCTGGGGGTCTTAGCTACACACACCCTCTAATGCTGGGCACTGCTGGGGTCTTAGCCACACGCACCCTATGCTGCTGGGCACTGCTGGGGGTCTTAGCCACACACACCCTCTGATGTTGGGTACTGCTGGGGGTCTTAGCTACACACACCCTCTAATGCTGGGCACTGCTGGGGGTCTTAGCCACACATACCCTCTAATGCTGGGCACTGCTGGGGGTCTTAGCCACACACACCCTCTAATGCTGGGCACTGCTGGGGGTCTTAGCCACACACACCCTCTAATGCTGGGCACTGCTGGGGGACTTAGCCACACACACCCTATGCTGGTGGGCACTGCTGGGGGTCTTAGCCACACACACCATCTGATGCTGGGCAATGCTGGGGGTCTTAGCTACACACACCCTCTAATGCTGGGCACTGCTGGGGGTCTTAGCCACACATACCCTATGCTGGTGGGCACTGCTGGGGGTCTTTCCCAACCACACCTCAGATGTCACGCACCGTACCCCGGGCTTTCTGAGGTGTGTGCGCCGCGTATCACAATTGCAATGTGATAAGCGCTAGTGTGTGACGCACCGTACACCGAGATTAATGACGTGTGTGTGGCGCGTATCACAATTGCAATGGTGATAAGCACTAGCGTGTGACGGACCGTACCCCGAGATTAATGACGGGTGTGAGGCGCGTATCACAATTGCAATGGTGATAAGCGCTAGTGTGTGACGCACCATACCCCGAGATTAATGACGTGTGTGCGGCGGGTATCACAATTGCAATGGTGATAAGCGCTAGCGTGTGACGCACCTTACCCCGATATTAATGACGTGTGTGTGGCGCGTATCACAATTGCAATGGTGATATGCGCTGGTGTGTGACGCACCGTACCCCGAGATTGATGACGTGTGTGTGACGCGTATCACAATTGCAATGGTGATATGCGCTAGCATGTGACGCACCGTACAGGTATATTTCCGTTGTTGCGGTGGGTTGTACTCACCGTCTGCGCCGTCGTCGGTTTCTATGTACGAGGCCGTAGGCGTACAGGGCTTGGATGACACGGTCGATGGGGTTCATGTCATGTATGTCGCGTACCGGGGTTCAGTTCGTGGCGGACTCTGGATTTACTGCAGTTTGCAGCTCTCATAGGAAAAGTGCCGTACGGAGTGTCGTCAACACGGATAGTACTTCCTGGTTCGGAAATGGCTGCCGATTTACGTACGGACGTGGCGTACAGCGTCGGACGGAGTGAATCCGTAAGTAATTTGTAGTTGTACAGTGTTTTGTACGAGTCGTACGGAGTGGAGCTTTAGTTTGGGATCGTACTTGCTAGTTCGTACGGGGACATTGTTTGAGTACGATTCGTACGTGAAAAACGCTCCGTACAGCTAATCGGAGCGCTTTTTACCGGATCGGAATCAACCCCATAGTGTACGTGGTCATGCTAGGGATAGTGTTGTAGGATTTAAGATAGTGCAGTGGTGTTTGTGTAGTGTAGGTGGTCATGCTGGGGTAGTGCAATGGTGTTTGAGTAGTGTAGAAGGTCATGTTGGGGTACTGTTCTAGGGTATTGCAGTGGTGTTTATGTAGTGTATGGGGTCATAATAGGGATAGTGTTTTAGAGTTTAAGGTAGTGTAGTGGTGTTTGTGTAGTGTATTGAGTTGTGCTGGAGTAGTGTTTTACGGTAGTGCAGTAATGTTTGGGTAGTGTACGGGGTCATGCTGGGGTAGTGTTCTAGGATAGTGCAGTCATGTTTGGATAGTGTAGGAGGTCGTGCTGGGATATATTTGATGTTTAGGGTAGTGCAGTGGTGTTTGAGTAGTGTGTGGGGTTGTGCTGGGTAGTGTTTTGTTGTTTAGGGTAGTAGAGTGGTGTTTATGTAGTGTAGGGGGTCGTATTAGGGGTAGATTTAGAGTTTAGCGTAGTGCACTGCTTTTTGTGAAGTATAGAGGGTCGTGCTGTGGTAGTGTTTTAGGGTAGTGCAGTAATGTTTTGGTAGTGTAGGGGGTCATGTTGGTGTAGATTTAAGGTTCATGGTAGTGCAATGGTGTTTGGGTATTGTAGTGGATGATGCTGTGATAGAGTTTTAGAGTTTAGGGTAGTGCATTGGTAAATGGGTAGTGTAGGAGGCCGTGCTGGGGTAGTGTTCTAGGGTAGTGCGGTTGTGTTTATGTAGTGTACAGGGTCATGGTAGGGATAGCGTTTTAGGCTTTAAGTTAGTACAGTGGTGTTTGTGTAGTGTAGGGGGTCATGGTAGGGTAGTGTTCTAGGAAATAAAGTGATATTTGGGTAGTGTAGGAGGTTGTGCTGGGGTAGATTTTAGGTTTAGGGTAGTAAAGAGGTAAATAGGTAGTGTAGGTGGTCAGGCTGGAGGTAGATTAACCCCTTGCATGCTCCCGTCAGCCATTGGCTGACGTGAGCACTACCACCCTAGTGCTGCATTCGGCTGATGGCTGACGGAACCCCGCCCACCCTTTAGAATGCCCACACCGCGGCGGAAAAACCGCCGAGGTTAAGGCGTTAAGGGTTTACAGTAGTGCAGTGGTGTTTGGGTAGTCTAGGAAATCATACTTGGGTAGTGTCACTGCAAGACTACATGTACTTTTTTGTCTGCAAAAACATCAATCATGCATTCCATATATTTCAGAACTGCATTTTACTATTAATACAAAACTCATTTTGAAAACACGTAACCAATGACTATTTTCTAATTCTACCAAAATGTGAGAACACAATACGTTTTTAACCAATTACATGTCGGGAAACACATAAACTACCAAAATACTTCTCTCAGAGTGATTCCTAAATGAAGAGACTCACTGTGTGATTCTAGACAAATAACAATATTTCTTACAAATACAGTAGTAGGATACTATAGTGGTGTTTGGGTAGTGTAATGGGCCCTGCTTTGATCGATTTAAGCTTTAGAGTAGTGAAATAGTGATTAGATAGTATAGGGAGTCATACTGGGAAAGTGTTCTAGCATAGTGTAGTGATGTTTATGTACCATAGGAGATCATGCTAGGAATAGCGTTTTGAGCTTTAAGGTAGTGCAGTGGTGTTTGTGTAGTGTAGGGGGTCGTAGTTCGGTAGTATTCTAGGAAATAAAGTGGTGTTTGGATAGTGTAGGAGGTTGTGCTGGGGTAGATTTAAGGTTAAGGGTAGTAAAGTGGTGAATAGGTAGTGTAGGTGTTCAAGCTGGAGGTAGAATAATGGTTTACAGTAGTGCAGTGGTGTTTGGGTAGTGTAGGAAATCATACTGGGGTAGTATCACTGTAAGACTACATGTACTTATTTGTTTGCAAAAACATCAAGCATGCATTCCATATATTTCAGAACTGCATTTTACTATTAATACAAAACTCATTTTGGAAACACATAACCATTGACTATTTTCTAATTCTACCAAAATGTGAGAACACAATACCTTTTTAACTAATTACATGTCGGAAAACACATGAACTACCAAAATGCTTCTCTCAAAGTGATTCCTAAATGCACAGAAGACTCACTGTGTGATTCTAGACAAACAACACCATCCCTTCTATTTTACCAAAACACATTTCATAGTGTAGAATAAATACTGAATTTTAATGTAGAAACTTCACTCATTTTGCAAATACATAAAAAATAACTGTTTTCTAATTCCACCAAAACATTAGAACAGCATAGTTATCTGTGGGCAAACACATAAAAATAAACAAATGCTTATCTCAGAATGCTTTCTAAATGCACACACACTCACAATAAAATACTAGAGAAAAAAAATATTTCCTGCACTTTATCAGGACAAACACATTACTCTGATTAAAATCAATCTCTGTTTTCAACACCTCTCACCAGATGGCATAGTTTCCCTCTCATTTTGAACACATATACATCTTCACATAAAATCACACTGCTTCCCACATTAATTCAAAACCAAACACACATTTCTATTGGTTAGACATTTCAATCCTTTCCAAACAACATACATTTCAACCCTACCCCCATTCTGCCTTCTGCTGTTACCATAGAAATACTTAATGGAACACTTAACAAAGCACACAGGTCAAAGGTTCATCACACATTATTGCTAATTAAAACAGCAAGTGTGCTTGACTTTTCAATATGCCAGCTTATCTTATGTAACGTTCTTTTCTATCAGTTTTTCTTAACTAATTACCCACGACCCAATGCAGCTAAACGGTTCAAGGGAAGTATACATATGAATAACTGCCCATTACAGCAGGTTGACACCTTCACGTATTTAGGGGTCAATCTACCGAGTGATATGTGCTGGAATAGCCAGCTAGATATGACTGTATTAAGGCACAAGCAGCAGGCAGGTATCCTCCTTAAAAGATTTAAAACATCTCTGACAAAACCAGTAAGACCACTCCTTGAGACCTATGGGATGAAAGTCCTAAGTTCTGTCCTCTATGGCTCTGAACTATGGGGGTTTGCAAACTTAAAGAACTTAACATTAGTAGAAAATGAATTCTTGAGAAAGTCTACTTATGTCCCCCAAAGTACCCCTCTAATTCCCCTGTTTTGGGATCTTGGTAAAAGAACATTGCAAGATCTGGCCACCCTGCGACCTGTACTATACTGGCGCAGAATCTGGACAACAGAGGAATTACATCATTATGCCCGGGGACTCAAAGAAATTATTGAGAAGGATCGCTTTCACAAAATTAGCTGGCTAAAATCAATTAGATCTCTGCTAGTTAGAATGGGGTTGAGTAAACTGTGGGATGACCCAGTAAACTCTTTATTCCCATCTAAAAGAGATATGAAGGCGTTATACTGGGAGATGGTTATTACAGAGAAATGTGCCAAGGGGATCTCCTCCCATCTCACAGAGCGATTTCTTGAGTTCAAGGCGTATCCAGCACTGGAATTATATTGGGATGCTATTGAGAAACCCCTAGATTACAAGCTCTATTTTCAATTTAGGGCAGGTACTCTTCCCATAAGGTCGTTTACCGCTAGGTGGTCTGGGACAAATGATGACAAATGCCCCAAGTGTAGGGACAAAAAAGAATCTACTAGTCATCTTCTGTTTTTTTGTCCGTTATATACAGCCCCGCGGGATAAATGGATAAAACCAATATGTCGATTAATTGGCACACGACAACATGATGAGGCGATAAGAATATTAAGTACTGATCCCAACCTCCCAATTGCCAAAGCAATGGCAAAGTTTCTGAAATGGGCGTGGGTCATTCGATCAAAAATCAATTGACAATAGTAAGGATAGACGTAAAACATTTAATGAGGAGGAAGTTATTGTTATGCTTAACTGATTGAGATGATTAACTTGATGTCTATAGCTATTGTAAATTTTCCTTCCGTCCCCTACTTTTAAGTAATATTCGACATTAGTCTTGTGGAGTTGAATTTTTTTCTTAACCTTTTAAATATTTATATAAATGTCTTTTTAAAGGATCTTATATTGTGACAAATGTAAATGTCTTTTTTAAAGGATTTTATACTGTGACAAATGTATGTTTTGTGATGCTTTTATGACTTAATTGTCGAACAAAGTAATGTTTAAAAAAATAGAGAACATTGTTATCTTTATTATGACACAAAAATGATAAAAATCAAATGTAGGGAACTGGAGATATGAATTTTAAAAGTTTGAATTCAAAAAATGCATTCTAGTGTCTAAAATGTAAAAGTGCCAACTGCAGCTATCTGGTCGCGCTGGACAGTGACAAAGCCAACATTTCAGTCTGACTGCGATGGAGGGCTGGTCGGCTCTGATTCACGGTAGGGCCCGGTCAAGTTTTAACCTTCTGACCTAAAGCTTTTTCTCCCGACATTGAGCGGTCGTTTTTGGCAATCTGGCTTTCACTTCGACAATGTTGGCCTGCCACAGCGCAAAACCTCGGTGAATCCTGAGGCCATATTATGTATGCATCACATTTTCCTGGATTGTGCTGGGTGAGCCTTTCAAAAGGTGCACCCAGAGCAATCCAGGAAATGTGCCGAATTTTGGTGAATGCACTGTAATTCGCTGGCAGCACAATCAGCACAATCAGGAGAAAAATGGAGTGGTTAATTTGAAGCCGCTCCATGTTTTCACAGTTCAGGCAGCAACCCACTTGCACTTTTAAAGGAGATTAGAGATCCCCTACTCCAGAGGGCTGCAATCAGGGGACGCACTGACAGTTTCCGGAGAGCTTCTTTACCTCTGCGCCTGCATCTGTAATACTGCATGGGCACAAAGGGAAGGGATTCCTTCCCTTGCATGGGGCCACACCCCAGTGCCAATGAGGGAACGCCCTCTTGAGGAAGCGCTGGCATTGTTTATGCAACACCGCTTTCAGCATTACAGAAGGGAACACAGAAGCGTCTGCATCCCCTTCTGTAATACAAAAGTGCCCCCTGGGGCGCGCAAAGTGGGCGCAAATGACTGTTGCGCCCTTGGGCCACCTTGTGTAATACTGCTCCTTGAAGTGTTTGTCTTTATCGTTAAAGAGCTCCGGAGCTTTCAGAGGGGCAAAACTGCAAGTTAGGCCAAGTCGCGGTTCGACATCTCCGACTTGACGGTCAGTGAACTTATGGAGTTTTTTCCCAAATTTGTTCCAAAGTTTCCAAACTTCCAGAACTTCTTTTGGAAGTTCTCTTAAGGGTCCTTGAAGCTCCACAAAAAATTCAAGGGTCCAAAAGCTTTGATTTGCCTCTCGGAGGCTTGAGACTACCATTCCCATGGTACACCGGGCCAAATCCAGTAAAGTGCAAGTGAAGCTGGTCAGCTGGACTTGTCCTTGTTAGAGATGATGTAGATAACTACTTCCAACACTTTTTTCCCTGTTGCTGAACAGGGAGTCCACTCCTATACCTTGTAAGCCAGGTAAAGTCCTCTTTGTGAAGTCTTGTGTGTGCAACAGGTGTATTCCTTGTGAGTGTAGTCCTCTCTTTGTGCAGACCAAGGGTTCCAGAGAGCAGTCCTTCTTCTTATGTCTACTAGCAGGGATTTCAGGTGCTGTGCAGCTCCCCCATATGTATTCCATATTGCTGGCAAGAGAAGGGGTGCCCCTTACCAATGGGGCTCAAGGGGCCACCCTCTGTGATGGAAACTTCCTTAGACATGTGGCATATTATCACTCCAGAATGCACATCTCCGTCCAAATCAAAATAGAGAGAAACTCTTGGGGAGATCAGGTCTGGCTAACCCAACCAACAAGTGTGGCTACTTTTTCTCTACACTCCCATTCCAGCCCACTCCTTATTGAAGTAGAGGGTCTCCCATCTGACTGGGGGTGAAGGACGTGCAGGTGGACCTGGTTCCTGCACTACCTGAGCTTATCCCTTTGAAGACCAGTTTGGCTACCCAGCACCCTTCCTGTCCTGGCATCTACAGGCAGCAGATCTCCTCTCACCAGATGGTCTCTTTGTTGCAGCTCAGTTCACTTCACACTTAATCAGGAGCAGCTTGGTCCAGCCTGTCAAAGGATGGTCAATTAGAAGAGGCTGCTGCAGGGCTGCTTTTGGTAGCTTCAGGAAAGCAAGTTGTAAAACTACTTTCCTGCAATATTTATGATAGATATAACGTGGGTAAGTTATTGGATTTATTGTAACTATTATTTTGATTCTTAGAATTAATGTTCTATTTCACTCCTGACAAATGTTAGACTTTGTTAAAGTTTAATAAAGCCTTCCCATGTTAGCCTAAGGAGCTAGCAACACTACAACATATTTTATAATGTCCCTGTTTTAATTACAAGGCACTCTACCCATAGGGCACCTAGGGCAGACCTTAGGGGTGACATAAATGTAATAAAAAGGTTGTTTTAGACTTTGGAAGTACCTTTAAATCCCAAAGTCGAATTTGGACACCATATTATTTTAAAAGCAGCCTGCACAGCTGATTGAAATAAAACCACTGGGATATCTAAACCCACATGCCCTTCCATATACTATGGACATGCAGGTAGGCTGCAGACCCAGTTCTAATTACATCTAATTATAATATACCTTTTAAACAGAGCACTGGCCCTGGGCCTAGTTCGGAGAAAAATCAGAGTCAGTAATCACCAGTGTGAGTTAAAACATGGGGGTGATCATGGCACAAAGATTGGCTTTCTCATATAGCCTCCCTCCCCAGACAAAAGACGATGGGTAACTAACCTATACCCTGGTAGTCCTCAACAGTATGGGATTCTGTATGAGCCATTTGAGAGGTCTCTGATCAGTTTGAACATGAAGTGAGTACCACACAAGTATAGTCTCAGCTTTCTCAGGTACCAGACCACAGCAAAGACTTTGCTCTCAATTGCACTCCATCTTTGTTCTCTCGGGAAAGTCACCAGCCAATGAAGGGAACTGTCTGATCCTGGCCCTCTTCATTTACGTGTGCAAACACTGCCCTTAACCCTTGTTCTGAAGAATCTGTCTGAACCAGAAACTTCTTTGCGTAGTCGGGGGCCAGTAACACTAGTGCTGAACACATGGCTTCCTTCAAAGTGTCAAAGGCTTTCTGACACTCTGTGTTCCAAATTACCTTTTTGGGCTCCTTCTTGGAGGTGAGTTATGTCAGGGGAACCACAATGGTCCCTAAATCTGTACAAAGCTCCTGTAGTACCCAGTCATACCAGGAAAGGCCCTGACCAGTGTCTGGGTCTTTGGAGCCCTTCAATCCAGTATGGTCTGGATCTTGGGCAAGAGATTGTACATGTCCTCCACCAACAAGGTAGCCCAAGTACAGCATTGAACTCTGCACCTTCTGGCACTTGCTTGCCTTGATAGTCAGTGTCAACTGTTACAAGACCTGAAGCACTTCTTTCAGGTGGACCATTGCACTGAAAGTTTCCAACCTAAAAAGGACTTTGTTTATCAACATTTGGAAGGTGGCAGGGGCATTCTTCAAACCAAAGGGCAGTACCTTGAACTGACAGTGTTCTTCTGGAGTGGAAATTGTTGACCTCTCCTTTGTTCCTGGGCGTAGGGCAATCTGCCAGTAACTTGAGGTCAGAGCAAATGTGCTCAGGTTCTTTGCAGCCCCCAACCTATCAATGAGCTCATCAGCTCTAGGTATGGGGTGGGAATCAGTCCTAGTGACTGCATTCAAACCTCTGTAGTCCACACAAAACCTTAACTCTTTATTTCTCTCTTGGGGATTAGGTTTAGGTACCAGTGCCACTGGACTGGCCCATGGACTGTCAGAGGGCTCAAGAGGGTTCAATTACCCCAAACTCCAGCATCTTTGCTACCCAAGCCTTAATGCTGGCTCTGACCTGGTCATGCAACCTGTAAAGCTTATTTTTTGCAGATAAGCTGCCACTAGGATCAACATCATGGACACACCAAGTGGTGCTACCAGGGGTCAAGGAGAACAGCCTAGCAAACTGCTTTAACACATGTCTGCAGTGTTTTGGTGCTGAGCAGTCAACTTGGGAACTTGAGAGAGAGTGCAACCCCCTTTAAATGACCCATCTTGCACATTGGTGGAGAGGAGGTCTGGCAAAGTCTCCTCCTCCCCTCCTCCATCTGTTATCATCAGCATGGTCATATCTGCCCTGTCTTGGTGGGGTTTTAGTCTGTTAACATGAAGGACCCTCTGGGTATTTCTAGGGGTTGCCAAGGTCGACTAAGTATGTGCCCTTTCCCCTTTTCTCCAAAATTGGATAGCTCCCAGTCCATTTTTCCTTGAGGGCCCTCTGAGCTACAGGCGCCAACACCCACAACATCTGTCCTGGCTAGTATTCAGGCATAGTAGCCCTCTGCTCATGCCAATGCTTCACAAGTTCTTGGCTGGCCAGCCGTTTGCTACTTGTTCTGCTTATGTACTCTGTCATTCAAGATCTAAGGCCTATTATATAATCTCTCACAAAACCCAATGGCCTTACATGGTGCCCAAACAGTAACTCATAGGGGCTAAAACCAACTCACTTCTGTGGCACATGCCTGTAAGCAAACAGTAGGCATGGGAGGAAAACGTCTTATCTCCTCCTGAGCATGTCAGACAAGCCCATGCTCACGTCTGCCTGGATAATATTTAACCTTTCCACCAGACCATTAGTCTGAGGATGAGTAGGAGTGGTGAACTTGTGAACACCACGTTCATCCCGCATCGCCTTGGAAACCCCATATTAATGAAGACACCAAGTAGGGCCTTGGCCACTGTAGGAGCAGTGATCTTATCTTCCTGAGGGGTATTGCCTCTGGATATACGAGTCAAATACAAAAGCATTGAAACCCTTTAATGAAGCTGCAGTTCAGCTCTTTGTAGAATTTATAGTATTAGCTCTCAGCTCAGGGTTTCAATGCTTTTGCATTTGACTTGTGAGGAACATCTAGTAACGACTAGTGGAACTGCAGCTTGATGTAATAATTCCAATGCTTTTGCATTTGACTCGTGTGGGACATCTAGTAACGACTAGTGGAACTGCAGCTTGATTCAATGCTTTTGCATTTGACTCGTGAGTGACACCTAGTAACGACGAGTTGAACTGCAGCTCTTTGTAGAATTATTTTGATATTGGATACTATAATATTCACTCCCCACTGCTAATCTTGTTCCATAATGCTTTGCAGGGCCTTTGGTTGGGATTGTATTTTTGCCCATAATAACTGTGCTTGGGGTTGTCATAAGAGGATGGGACCATCACTGAATCGTTCAGCAAGATATGCTCTTTGTTTTCGAGGCATCAACTGGTGGTTACTAGATGTCCCACATGAGTCAAATGTAAATACTTGGTTTTGCATTTTACTCGTGAGGGACATCTAGTAACGACTAGTGGAACTGCAGCTTGATGTAAGATTTAATTTTAATGCTTTGCGTTTGACTCGTGAGGGACATCTAGGTGAACTGCAGCCCTTTGTAGAATTATTTTGATATTGGATACAATAATATTCACTGCCCACTGCTAATCTCGTCCCATAATGCTTTGCAGGGTCTTTGGTTGGGATTGTTTTTTTGCCAATAACTGTGCTTGGGGTGGTCCTAAAGATGGATGGGACCACCACTGATGTTCAACAAAATGTGTTTTTTGTTTATGCTATTTGTGTTCAAGGCATCTGCTTGGTCCTCCCCCTAGGTTAGGGGGGACCCCAAAATCATCAGCTCTCTCATTGCTGAATGTTTTCATTGTGAACGTTCACTTTTGTGAATTGGTTATATGCTTTTAAGCATGTAAAATTGCTTTTTCAAAGCCTCTGAGTATGTTGTTGATTTAGCTGCTACACTACGTGATTAAGCACAGTTTTGGTACTGTACTACGTGCAATTTGCGAATTAGTACAAACTTTGCATGCTCCGTTAGCGTAGCGTAGTATTATGCCCAGGGTTAGTATTCATCAAAGTGTTGTTAATATTATTCAGTCTGTTTTTCAGTCGAGACAAACACCCTACTGCAGGGTAACTTAGCTTATCGTATGAAGCCGATTTTGCAGTCGAAATTGCAATGTGAGGGTAAGATGTTTGCCTTTTATTTATTGAAATCCTCAGTCAAATCTGAATATTCATCAGGGAGAGCATTATTTATAGACATACTTTTGTTAGTTCTTTGATCCTGACTCGTGATAATTTGCCACTCAGGTGAGTAACAGTGCATTCTGCAGTGGTGTGACCCGAGGGAAACAACTCTTTGTCCCAATCAATTTGGGGATTATGTTTAATGTAATTGTGTGTTTATTACATTTTTGTGTGCGTTTGTAACGGAGTGTCAATTTCACGATATTTAAATGACAACACTTTCTCCTAAGACACGCCAATCGACTTTTTTCATTTATCCTGGACTAAGGCACAGAGAATGTTTACAAAACCTTACCTACTGTGTTTTTGTGTGCAGAGATCAACCAATTAAGATTACAGAGATTATTCGGAACCCCTTAACCTAATTGTGTTTTCTACCCTACAGATAATACGTGAAATATCCAAATACGTTTGTACTAACGCATGCTTTACTGTTGCAGCATATTTAAATATTTACGCATTTGCTTTACCTCATTTGAGAACAACTAGGAGTGGCGAACACAGGGCTGGTCCCTGTGTAGTCCTGACGAAGAGCTTGGGGAATGCTCGAAACATGTTGACTTAAAATGACAGAAACACCTAACCCATTGTAATTAGGACCCCTGGTGTTCTACCACGTTTTTAGATCATACCTTCTAGGAGCAAGAATAAATCTACGTCACCCACTAGATAGGTAATTTTAATTCACTTCCAGCCCACTCCACCCCACTACACTGTCTGCACTACACATAGTCCATCACTTTAGTGCTCCTACGTAATTCTGCAAGTCGTAGCACGCCTCAGCCCATAGAGGACTGAGATGACCCCTATGATGAAGCATGTAACCGTGGGGAACCCTGGTGAGTTAGGGGACTCAAGAAAGAAAACTTTTTCTTGCTGACATTAAGTTTTCCAACTCCAGTGAGTTTTGGGAAAATCCGCCTTTCAAAGGCTACGTTCTTGATCACTAGATTTAGGGATTTTCAGGTCTACATTATCTATTGGAGGATGAGCCTGGCTATTTTTCCCTCTTTCTCCCCCTCCTTTTTGAGTACATTATGTTTAATAAGCCAGGGAAGTTCCAAGATGACACAAAACTGTGGGTCATCTATTAGGTCAAATGCTATAGATTCCATATGACAGTTTTGACACGTCATGCTCAAAGGTTCTGTGGTGAACTGTATGCGGACCGATGTTGATTCTTTCCCATCCTCATATATTACTTCTTCTGGTTTTTCCTTATGCATGGTCTCAGTTCCTAAGTTTGTGAGAAAGTGTGTACCAATAAAATTGCCAGTTGCTCTTGAATTCACTAGGGCTTCTACCTGCCACTGATTTCCAGGAACCAAACTCAAAGTTGCAGGATTTGTGAGGTGGTGAAACTTTGCACAAGAGGCCAACTGGGTGATGCACTTGATAGACTGAACTCATCACCTATCGAGCCAGCTTATTTTTCATCATCTTACTGACTGTGACTGAGGTAAGTGTGGAACTAGGTTTGGAAAACATAGACATCGTGGGTCGTGAATGACACTCTTTCACAAAGTGCCCAGTTTTACCACAATTCAAACATTGGTTTACTTTTTGATGTTTTTCTTTCTCTTCCTTGGTGAGCAGACCTCTGGTCCCTCCTATGTGCAAAGGTTTTATTGTGTTCTCAGGAGGTTTGTGGTGGTTCTGTCTTGGGTTTTATTCAGACTACTATGAGTCTATTTTCAGGATTTCTTGCTTTTCCGAGCTTCGTTCTTGAAGACAGTGATTCAGTCTCACCACTATGTCTAGAAATTCTGCTATATCCTCTGGAGGATCTATGATTTGTGATAGCAAATCTTTAAGTTTGTCCCTAAGCCCTCGGTAAAACAGTGAAATTCTTTTTGATTATGGCAGTCAGCTTCCACCACAATGAGGTAGACAGTAGAAATATAATAAATCAGAGGATCCCTGTTTTAAGTTTAGTAACTCATTATCTACAGCTTGAACAAATGTGTCATGCAAAATATTTACACATAGCTTCCTTAAGTTTTCTCTAATTGTACAATAATGGATCATCCTCATCCACCAAAGGGATGGAGCACCACGCAGCATTACCACACAAAGTGTATAAAAGGCACTCTAGAAGCATCCTCTAGGAATTCGGGTGGTTGAGCCATGAAGTGCAAATGGTATTGAACCCTGTCTACCCAAACTGTCGTGTATTTCTATAGGTTCTGAATCAGTCCCCCTATTCCTGACCCTATTCTGGTTAAACTAACTATCAAGTTAACTAACAGTCAGCCCATGAGGCAAGAAAACCCCCATGATGCAGATACCGTTATCTGACGCAGTCACACTCCGGCACAGGAACGTGTTATCTGATTAGGTCATAACGCTTGAGATCTAATTAGACAAGCGACATTCCTCCAGCCCCTGATAAGGCATACGACGTTCTCATAACAAATCAAACCTATGACAACCTGGAAAATCCGTGCGGCCATTGTTTTGATTTCACAGAGAACTTTAGTAAAGAATGTGCTAACGAGCAAGTCGTATGACATCTTTATTGACGTATCTATGTCCATCCTTACATCAATCTCGGCACCTTTAAGGTATAAATATTGCCGACCTTGCCCTATGCAAACACACGCGTGGTGACAAGACGGAGCAGCCATACTTGCCGAAGCCGAGAGCAGAAGCAGACCCCGCTGGCAGCAGCCCCGCCTTCCTGACGCGCTGAGAGACGCGCTGCTATCTCAAGCCGAGAGACCCAGCACCGGCGCTTCTGGGCAGCCCTCGCAGGCAGCCTGGAATATCGAGAGCAGAGAAAGAGATACCATTCCTCATTCATCCTAACTTCCAGGTACAGAACTGAATAACCCCTCACAGAGAATTCTTTAGTTATTCACTTGGCAAAAACAAACTTAACTTAAACTGTAACTTTCTATTCCCGCCCACGCATTAGACTTAGGTCAGGTACACGGGGTAGGCGTATTTAGAAACACCAGTTGAGTACGTTTAGTCAAATGTATATGTGTATGTAAATATATTTTAAACATCATATGGCTCAGAAACCATATCAATGTTTTTACAGTATTATTTTATACTATTGCTTTTAATGTATGCACTTTACTTAACTATAAGTATTGCAATAATATCGATCCATTTCTCTTGTACGAGAAAAGAGACTGATCAATAAATAACACCTTTTTATTGAACACGCCCGTCTCTTCCTTTTCTCTACATTCTGATGAGACTAAGAATGCACGTACTGACTGAGTAAAATAATTGCCTTGTGCTCACACGACTCTCGAGATTGACTCTTGATTAGGGGAGAGCAAAGTTGTCATGTTCTATGGTTGTCAGAAACTAAATCCCTTCTTGTCTAATCAGGGAAGTTAATCCTTCCTTGAACATTCGAGAAAGTTTCTAGCGAACTCTGAGCTTAGCTGGCAAACCCAAAAATTAAGTCTAGTATCGACAGTAGTAGACCTAGTTAACGTCTGGCCTAGGCCTTTACTGCTGTAGGTACTATTCCAATGCGCAGAGCCTATTGGGAAAATAGGAGCTACACTACATGGCGCCCAACGCGTTTGGAAAGGGCGATAAAACTAACGTAAGACATTTAGAGTAACTCAGTCGTGCTTTCTCACTCAGACCCCTTTTTCCATTATACTCCAAAGACGTCTGGAGTGGGTGAAAGGTAATATCCTCCAAAACCTCGCAGGAGGAAACTCCTATGTATGGTTCTTGGTATAGTCAACGTTGAAGGATAAACAGTTCCAAAATATTGTGCATCTAATCTTTGTTCCATAAGAAACCTGATCTGCAAACAAAAGACATAAGCTTCCTGTCGGTAAAATGGCAGAGAGTGATGATGAAAGAGAGGCAGTTAGATTAGCAACTGAACTCGCAGATGCTGATGCTACCATGCAAGCAGCAGACGCGGATATAATACTCATTCCGGTCATCAAAAGGAGATCTATAACCTTAAAACTTATAGAAAATGGACTGACACCTAGAGGTGGCACAGTCATATTCGTAATCGAGGCACATGAATATCGGCAGACAGAGGTATACTATTCATGGATACATTTTCCGGCAGCAAATGCTGTAACAAAGTACTTCCACTATTACAAAGTAGAGGAACCTCCTGAAACGTACACTCCTTTCGAGGAGGTGGAAGTACCACTCAAATTCCAAGAGCATTTGCTCTTATTTGATGGCGCCCTAAAACATAATAATCACATTACAAGGCTCGGTCCTTTAGGAAGACCAGGAGCAACGTGGCCGGTCTTAGCCGGATACACACCACATCCAGACATCGAAAGAATGCCTGCAGCAGAGCTGTTAATACAGCTAAAACAACTACTAAAAATTCATAGACAATTAGTTCAGTATGTAATGCGGACTTCAACAATTCAGCCAGCGATTAAACTTCCACAGCTGACCCCTCACCAGGGGAACACAAATAAAATCACACCACAGAACATCCAATCCTGCCTAGGTAAAGTTCCAGCTAAACGGGAACAAATACCATTCTGGTTGGCACAGAAAATCACCCAAATAGAGGCGGTGTTTCCTGACACCACCCCGCTGGAAAAACACAGGATTCTGACTATATGTCTCCCAATGGGAATCGCACCACACATTGAGGACTGTGACACTTGGGGTACAGTCTTTGCTTCCATCTACACAAAAACGCACGGTGTTCCATCCATTTCGGTAATACCAGATGTGCTAAAACAAATTCAAGATGAATACGGTCCAGAACCTGCTTTAACTCTTGGTATGAAATTACTAAAAGACTTCAAGCAGGTCTCGGCTATATTATTAGCCAACATAAAAGGTGAGGCAGCAAACGTGGCGATCCGCCAGAGGTTAAAAGAGACAGATATAGCAGACCAACCAGCTGAAATTGCCAGAATCATAGAAAAATCCTATGAAGAACTAGGCAGAGATAGTCTAGGTGGAATACCAGTAAAACCGCAACTGACTACAAGTCCAGAAAAAATATTTTTTAATAATAATTCACCAAAAAAGAACTGGGATGGAAATTAACAATCCAATCCTAAAGAAAAGAAATTCCAGTCCAGAGGAAGGTCTCCGAGGCGAAGAGAGAAATCTCCAAACCAAAGACAGAGGTCACCGCAGAGTGACCCCCCTGGGAATAGATATAACCTTAGAAATAGGGATAATATTAAAAAACCTGATAGATATCAAGACATTGATACACGTCCCTCTCAATCTTTTCAGACTTCCTCGCAGAAATCGGAAAGAAGAGGACGATCAGAAGAGCACGCCAAGTCCAAAGACAAGGAACCTGCTCAGCTAAAAAAGAAATTACAATTTCCAAAAAAGAAGGTAGCCACTATCAAGGTAGTTAACAATGCCGAGAATACTGAGGACACAACTGAAAAACGGAGAGTGGGCTCAGACAATGCTAGACAGCGCAGCAGAGGTGAGCATAGCTCGCAAAGTCCTTATGAATCATCTGGAGACAGTGGACACGAATGAATACCTTCAAGTGGAAACTGCAGACACCAGAGTTAGCAAGCCCCACAAGATATACGAGATAACATTACGTATAGAGGGAGATAAGACTAGGAAAATAAGGGGACTATTTTGGGATAACCTCTCCAAAGGCTATGACATCCTTCTAGCTGAAAAAGACTGGCCACCAGAGTTTGTCAGGGAGTGCCCTCATGGCGAAGAAGTAATTATGCCTGCCTTCTCGAATCAAATACCGATTCATAAAAAATACACACTTGCTAGAAAGTGGGCAGTGGCCTTAGCACCTGCTTTATATAAAAATCATGTAGGATGGGATGAGGATTCTCCTCCTCACAAAATCCAGTTAAAATCACAACCAACTGCACAAAGGCAGTACCCAATTAAGCAAGAAGCTAAAAAACAAGTAAATGAAATACTAGATCAGCTAGAATACCAGGGGGTGATTGAAACTTGCACCTCACAAATGAACAATCCTTTGTTTCCGGTCTCCAAACCAGACAATTCGTACCGTCTAGTTTTGGATTACCGACACCTTAACACATGTTGCAAAACCTTTGCAGTACAAAACTCACACAGTGCTGCACTAATGAATAACATAGTGCGCAAAAAATACAAAACAACCTTGGACATCTCCAATGGATTCTTTTGTCAAAACATAGCACCAGAGAGCAGATATTTAACTGCATTCTCAGTAAATGGCACTCAAAAACAATTCTGTCGGTTAGCCCAGGGGTACAAGAACAGCCCGGGGGTATTCTCAGCGAGAGTAACAGAATTACTACAACTATATGATGATGAAGCATTATCTTATGTTGATGACATTTACCTAACAGATGATGACTTGGAGACTCACTTGAAAAGAGTGAACACCATAATACTTGGGTTCGCTGCAGAGGGTTACAAATTCAACTTCAAAAAATCCAGAATTGCCCATCTAAAAATTCTATACGAAGGATATGAATTATCAAGTATAGCCTGGTTGACAATTTTTTAAGAACTAGAAGAATTAAAAAATCTAAAATATGAAAAGACGTATCCTCTGCCAATCGACATTCTTCCTCTACGACATTACGCCTGTGTAATCTATACAGACGGACATGCTCAACCCTCCGTTTGGGGAGAACATGCATACAACCCCACATGTGAGATTACAAAAGAAGTGTGGCGCGGAGGTATATTAAAACCTCTATTAACAAAATCACACTCAGTAGAAACTAATTCAGAACTACAAACTGAAATAATAGCTTTGAAAATGGCGCTAGATAATGCGGATCGCGAATTCCCGACGCTTATATTGTCAGATTCATATTACTGCGTCAAAGCATATAACAAAGATTTGCAGACATGGATTCAGAACGGTTACAAAGATGACACAGATGCACCAATAAAGCAGAGACTGCTCTGGGAACAAGTAGCTCTTTTGAAAAAAGAACTACCAAAGACTCACGTGACTCACTCACTGAGTCATCAACGTGATGGCGTTCACGTTGTAGGGAATTCATTGGCTGAAACAGCCGCAGCGGCAGCCACTAAATCGGCTCCCGTAGATCGAAAAAAGCGTACATTAAAATACATTGACGGTGAAACAATGCTGGCGGTGAAAACGTCATCAAAAGGCGACTGCTCAGCGTTACCGATCAACTATCCACTCAATTATACATACATAATCGATGCAAACTCCGTCCCTTTTGCTCGAATCCCTGGAGTGGGGGATAGAGTGATTCCAAACATGGACAGGAGAAACTTGTTAATCGCAGACGCACACATGGGCGAGGGTCACAGACACCTTAAATTAAAAGATTCTCTGGAAGAATTACAATCACGGTACTGGTGGCCAGGCATGAGCCTGCACTACACCATGTTTGTAAAAAACTGCCCAAACTGCAACAGAGATCGCAGTGGGGAGAGAAGCAGTTTAATACCTCGTTGTATCAAGGCAGATAATATTACCAGCAAAAAGAATGGCTTGCGATTAACATATACAGGCTAGTTTCCACTTATAATGTAGATCACCAGCACTCGGCTGACGTCCGGACTATTATACAAGATTTGCAAGTCTAAATGGCATATACGCTAAGAGCATGCTACGTTCGACCATTGTTTTCACCCAGGCAATCCAGCCTGGGGGGGAAACATGGCCAAATGAGCACAGCCCAGCGGGAATCTTCTCACTTCCTTCCTGAGGGTACGGGATGGTGTAAAGAAAAAACCAAGACAGAAAGCAATCTATAATGGAAAGGATATTAGGTTCGGGAGCTGGGTGGGTCAAACATCTAATAAGTGTCCAACGTAGTCTAAATAACTTGCCAAGAAATTCTCTGAAGGGATTCAGTCCGTACGAATTATTATTCGGAACTAGGATGTTGATCTCTGACCTTGATAGTTAGACTTCAGTGGTAATAGAAAAAACCTTTGATGTCAAAGACCGTTTGGCTATTTTGCAGGACTTAAACAAAACAAGAAAAGACCTGAGCAACATACAGTTGAAACAACAGCCAACAACCACTGAAGAATCACCACCTGTCCCAGCAAGACCTGTCTGGATTCCAAAAGTCGGGGATCTAGTCAGGGAGAAGATCGCGGTAAAGAAGGAATTTGGGCCTTCTTACAGAAAAGCAGTTCCTGTCTTGTCTGTCAACGGGACAAGATCAGTTGTACTACCGCCACTTGCTGGAAAAAAGGAGAACCGAGTTGTATCCATCGACCTGGTAAAACCACAACATGTGGCCGATAACAAACAGTAGGCCAAGTGGACTCCCAATAAGTAGCAGAACACCAAGGTTTGCTACCAGCACAGAGGTCCTATCAAAAAGGCTCATCACATTCGAAACGCCTGCAGAAGAACAAGAAGGACTATGCAACAATGCAAGAGAACTAAGACCTCTGAAAACCCAAATAGAGACATTTAGCAGAGACACACCAATCTATACTGAAGTACCAAGTGAAAATGCAAGGAACAAAAATCCTGAAGCAATTGGAACAATTGACAGAACTGCATCCGGGTACTTCATCAACTTCGATGATTCCTCTGACTGCTTCAGTGAATCAAAGACACAGCCATCATCAAAATCCTTTAAAGACAAAGCTAAGGAACTTTTGAAACATCTGAAAGAAACATATCTGGTTTCTCCATGGATTGAATTTTGGGTGGGTTTTGGTGCATTTATCCTCATACTTTGGCTCATCATGGTATTTACTTTGGGACGCTTCATTGAGGGAAAATATGCTAAAATGGACACAGCAAGTCAGAACATCAACTTGGTCCTCAAACCACACACATCTTCACACGTCGAGAAAAGAGAACTTTCTTCAGAACTTTCTTCAGCCAACTTCACAGCCAATCCTATACCTGGTGGGGTAGCCTGGGACAACACTGACTATGAAATTTATGGTCCGGTCGAGATCCTGAAATATCCACACCAAATCAAGATCTCCTTGAGTGACTTTGCAAAACCAAACTCATTTGCTGATGATTGGGACTTCGAGAGTATTAACAACATGATGTCTGACTTAGTAATGTCTGCTAAATTTACAAAACATGATTATTTGCAAGGTTCTACAAATTATGATAGTATGTATTGCTATAACCATTATGGTAACCATTTTTTGCATAAATCTGCACAACCTAGAAATGTTTTAAATTATAATCAATGGGAACATTGCGCTACACCTCCAAAAGGGAGCTCTAGAACCGTGTATGACAAATATTCATATTTTTCAGGTTTTAACATAAGTAATGCTGAAACATTTTATTTTAAATTGTCAAACAAGACAGGGATGAAAACCATGATAACCAACACAAAATTGATATATTCAGATTCATTCTTTGAAAAAATGAATACATTTGGATTTGATTATTGGGACAAAAATGTTGATTTGAAAAGTGTTTGGGGTACAAAAGAATGGCAAGTACAGGGTTTAGAAGCTTTGTTTAGAGCCTGCATGATCCCAGAACAAATGATATTTTTAAATGACACTGTTCAACAAACCACCTGTCTTGGCTTAGCCAAAATCAAAGATTTAAATAATCCGTCTATTCCAAAGCCAACAATGTTTAGCAATAACTCTGATACAGATGAAGAGATAGACGTAAACCATATATTAAACAAAAACAGAACACATCCTGATTGGAAACAATGGTTGATCTGGCCCACAGATACAAATAACTGTCAAGATAGATTCCTGAATAAAACACAGGGTTTTAAAATGACCAGGCCAGACCCTAGATATCCCCAAAGACATCACCCAGGGATAATAACAACCTACAGTGTGGGCAAATTATGCCTTCAATGGCTACAGACTTCCACACTGCCTGAAATTAAGCAACACCTAACTTTACTTACTGATGGTGCTGACTTGCGTGATTTCATAATGGGACCACGCAAACAGCGTCAAAAGCGTTTCATAGCAGCCTCTGTGCAGCATACAATGAGGCCTGGAAGGTTACTCAAATTGAGACAGCAGAAAGAATACGGGAAATTGACCGTATCAATTTGGAAAAATCACTTTCTGTAGTGGACAATGGGTTAATGACTCTGTCCTCCAGAATTTTTTCATTGGACAGCATTGTGTCTTCAGCAATCGATATATTATCGCAAGACTTACTGTTATTACAACATGGTCAGTCACAATTGCGTTCCATTGTACAGCTTGGCTGGACGTTACAAAATCTGCGTTCAGGCTATGTGCCTTGGCGTTTAATCAACACAACGTCACTATTCCAAATCTTTAACCTTACTGATAGACAAATCGGTATGGCGCAAAAGGGTGCTGATTATACAATCTTGAGCATTGAAAAACTAGAAAGATTACCAATGACAATGTCAGAACGACCTGTCAGTGAATGGATAATACACGGAATCATAAATATTCCAATCTCAACCTTCAGGTTTCAATACTGCCAAAAATATATACAGGCTGGCATGTACGAGAAATTGGGAAAGGGGTACCTTAAAACAACTTGGAACCTGCCCTATTCACATGCATGTGTCAGTAATAAAGGACAGAAAGTGTTTCTTAGTGGCAACAATTGTGCTATGTCACTAAGCGGCACGCTTCTGTGTAACGGAATTAGTTTGCATGGAGCCTGTGAAGGGAATTCATACAACCTTTCATGTCACCAGCAAGGCGCACCTGCAACTGAAATAGAACCATTCTTTCAAAGACTCTATAATGGGAGTTACATTCTTATTGTAGACCGCAGATGTTGCAGTCTTATGCCCGGGACTCCTTATCTAGTAACTACAACGGCGAAGGTCAAGTGCTGTGGACGCTCTTTATTCCCCAGCTCCTTTCCAGACAGGGAGGCAAGGGCATGGCCCAGTTTGAAAATTACTTCTATTCGAATAGACACTTTAAGCAGAATAAAAACAGTGCTTCTTCAGACGCCTACAAGGCTCACGTCATCAAAAGAAACGTATGATCTACAAGTCGCAAGGACGACTGCAGAGATACATACATTATTATCAACTAATTCCCCCGTACATTTCGCGGAAATCCTAAGCGAAATCTTAAATATTTCTGATACCACTGGGGTCTCAAAGGTATTTAAGACAGTATTTTCGATGGCATTAACACCATTCAAAGCCATACTGGGTATTTTTCCAGATTTCGTCCATTCGATTTTTGGCGGACTTCCCCTGATCCTGGGACTAATTGCAGGAATCCTATTCCTAGTCCTTATTTTTCGTTATGGCAACCCATGTCACAGATCAAACTCTCGCGACAATGGAAGATACGATCCTAGCCATTGGATACCGGGACCGGATATCAAAAATCCTGGGACTCTCCCGGCTTAGAGACCTGAACATGACTTGGTTTCTATCATTTCGACCAATGTGGCAAAGGTGTGTTTTACCTGTACTAAGGTGTCTGCTATGCGGAGAAGAATGCGTGTTAGACACCTGTCTGACGCTACAATCGGATGCGCCGGTGGATGCAGATACACTGTTGGTTCCTACCAAGGTTCACGCTTTGTGCTGCCCTCAAAGGCTGCCAATCCTGATGACGGCATTCCTGGAATCTTCACCACTGCGATTGAAGAGTAGTGAAGTTCAAGATGAAAGCAGCATCGAACAGGTACGACCTTCTGTCAGCAATGCGAATCAGAATGTCAATGGAGACAATCATGCGCACGAATGCATGGTTACACCTATTTCCGACTTAGTGGAACTTTCCCATGAAGCTGTTGACAGTTTTTTCGAAAGCCTGAATGATATGATGTTCTCTCCAGAACAGAAATAGAGACTTTTGAGTAAACTCGCACACGGCGTTCCCTGAATTCGGCCTTCAACTTTAAAAATAAAGTCACATGAACAATTTCACTCCAGTTCACGGACAGCAATTTTTTCAGCATGCCCCTTAAAATATTTTTCTACATATTTTTTCCCGGGACACTGATCTTCTGCTTAAAGTAAGAAACTATTCCTAGAGAACTAAAATTTCTATTTTTAGATACTTTATAGACTTTAGCTGCCCGCTGGTAGGTTCACAAATATTTTATTATGTGATGAAATGGTCTCGGACTTCCTTTCTGTATAGCCATATTAAGAGCCATTTCATGTGTATTTCTCATATACCGATAAGCAATAATGCATAAAAATGCGTGTTTACTTTTGCATTTAATTCATAGCTTAAGTGCATACAATATATATGACTGCAATTTTTCAGTATATTTGAAAATTTCGAAATGCATTTATGTATTTTGGGGTGGTAAGGTATACACTATACTCTATAGTATGTTGTACTATGTTATACTATGCATAGATTAGTAGATATGACCATAGTTAGCGTGGAGTGGGTGTCGTGTATTTCTATAGGTTCTGAATCAGTCCCCCTATTCCTGACCCTATTCTGGTTAAACTAACTATCAAGTTAACTAACAGTCAGCCCATGAGGCAAGAAAACCCCCATGATGCAGATACCGTTATCTGACGCAGTCACACTCCGGCACAGGAACGTGTTATCTGATTAGGTCATAACGCTTGAGATCTAATTAGACAAGCGACATTCCTCCAGCCCCTGATAAGGCATACGACGTTCTCATAACAAATCAAACCTATGACAACCTGGAAAATCCGTGCGGCCATTGTTTTGATTTCACAGAGAACTTTAGTAAAGAATGTGCTAACGAGCAAGTCGTATGACATCTTTATTGACGTATCTATGTCCATCCTTACGTCAATCTCGGCACCTTTAAGGTATAAATATTGCCGACCTTGCCCTATGCAAACACACGCGTGGTGACAAGACGGAGCAGCCATACTTGCCAAAGCCGAGAGCAGAAGCAGACCCCGCTGGCAGCAGCCCCGCCTTCCTGACGCGCTGGGAGACGCGCTGCTATCTCAAGCCGAGAGACCCAGCACCGGCGCTTCTGGGCAGCCCTCGCAGGCAGCCTGGAATATCGAGAGCAGAGAAAGAGATACCATTCCTCATTCATCCTAACTTCCAGGTACAGAACTGAATAACCCCTCACAGAGAATTCTTTAGTTATTCACTTGGCAAAAACAAACTTAACTTAAACTGTAACTTTCTATTCCCGCCCACGCATTAGACTTAGGTCAGGTACACGGGGTAGGCGTATTTAGAAACACCAGTTGAGTACGTTTAGTCAAATGTATATGTGTATGTAAATATATTTTAATCATTTTAAACATCATATGGCTCAGAAACCATATCAATGTTTTTACAGTATTATTTTATACTATTGCTTTTAATGTATGCACTTTACTTAACTATAAGTATTGCAATAATATCGATCCATTTCTCTTGTACGAGAAAAGAGACTGATCAATAAATAACACCTTTTTATTGAACACGCCCGTCTCTTCCTTTTCTCTACATTCTGATGAGACTAAGAATGCACGTACTGACTGAGTAAAATAATTGCCTTGTGCTCACACGACTCTCGAGATTGACTCTTGATTAGGGGAGAGCAAAGTTGTCATGTTCTATGGTTGTCAGAAACTAAATCCCTTCTTGTCTAATCAGGGAAGTTAATCCTTCCTTGAACATTCGAGAAAGTTTCTAGCGAACTCTGAGCTTAGCTGGCAAACCCAAAAATTAAGTCTAGTATCGACAGTAGTAGACCTAGTTAACGTCTGGCCTAGGCCTTTACTGCTGTAGGTACTATTCCAATGCGCAGAGCCTATTGGGAAAATAGGAGCTACACTACAAAACAACTACCATCCTATTCACGTCTCTCCTTCCCAAAGATAGTGGAAAAAGAAATGACTATACAACTCATACAGTTCATATCAGACAATCATCTATTGGACCCTATTCAATTTGGTTTTAGACCCAGACACATCACAGAAAAAGGGCCTGATCAAATCCACTGAGGAGAAAAGGGCTGTGCTGGACACAGGGGGCGCTGCTGCTCTTATTCTCCTCGATCTTTCATCAGTCTTTGATACTGTCAATCATGGGCTCTTGGTCGACCGGCTGGGCAAGCTACGAGTCAAGGGTAAGGTGTTGGCCTTACTGACTATTTTTCTGTCATGAGGATTTTTTTTTAACCTTTATTCAAATTTTATGCAGATATAAACATAAAAAAGCTTGAATTGCAGTTGCGAATTGTACAAACAATTGCCTGAAAAAAGAAAATTGAGAGAAGGAACATCCATTGGTGTCAACCCTGCACATTAGTAACAACATTGGCCCAATATCACAATGGAGACTAATACATGTTTAACAATCATTGTACATTACATCCGCAGATACATCTAAATACAATATGCTGAAGTGGAGGTCTAGATTTGGAGAGGTTGCAATTAAAGGTTGTGGTTTACAGTACTTTTCCAGAACTTCACAGCTCAGAGATGTAGAATGCGCGCAGAGTGAATTACCTAGTAATCAGACTCTCTCAGGTGCAGTGGTAGCAGAGTAATCAATGTCTAACCCGCAAATGTGTCACACTTGCTGGTTGGGGGATAATGAGCTATGTTGAGTCAACAGCATTGTCCACCATTCTCTCTCTAAGCCAGGAAATGAAGGGTTCCCAGATATCGTTAGGGGCAGAGGCCATGGGCAACAGGTCCCAGAACGCAGCCAGCTGTACCTGGCAACATTGTCCTATATCCAAATTTTAATGCAGGGAGGTTGAGGTGCACCCCAGTGTATGGCAACCCTGCACTTAGCAAGAAGGAGCATCATCGCTATGAGCCTACGCTTCTCTGGCAGAGCTTCCTCAACCTTCCCCAGAAGAGCCACAAGTGGCACAGCATTAAGAGTGTACCCTGTGATAGCCCTGATAGTGACAAAAACTGCCTCCCAAAAACTAGCCACGACTGGAAAGCCCCATGCCACATGAAGGAAAGTGGAATTTTCTTGGCTACACTTCCGGCAGTTTGAGTCCTGGTATAATCCAAACTTGTGTAGTTGTGAAGGGGTGCAGTACACTCTATGGAGGAACTTGGAATGTATTAATCTCAGTTTATAGTTAGGAGATAGGTGACACAACTGGGAGCAGCAGAATGACCATTGCTTGTCCGTAGGAAGACCATCTGGATCTAGCATCCAATTAACTAGGACCCTCGGGTGTATTAGTGGGGTGTTCGATTGTGTGTGATTGTAAAGTCTGGTGATCAGCTTTCTAGGAGACAGAGTGGTAAGCAGGTGTTCTAACGGTAGCATGGTTGTCGGAGGCGCCGGTAAAGTGGAATGGATAGTTTTACCAATCGCTCTAAGCTGGTAATAGAGTAATAATTCGAGAAAAGGAATGGGGATGCCGTCTTGGATGCGCAGTGTTTCCAGGAGATTATCTTGCGGGTAGAGATCCCCCAGCTTGGAGATGCCCATCCCACGTGCACGTTCAATAGTACCTTTATCCTTCAGTGTAGAGAATTGTGGGTGCTGTGCGATTGGGATGGAAGGGGCATATAATAGTGGGGTACCAACTTGCCTTCTCAGACCCTCCCAGGACCATCTAAGAGCTTCAACTGTGTTGACCTCGCCATGTGTTCTGTGGTAAGGCTTGTATAGCACAGTGGGACAGGGTCGGCCACATCTCTTTTGATGGCCACATGTGGCTGAAATGGGACTGGGTAGATCCAGAAATGGAGGAACTGTGCTTGTGCACAAAGTGCGCAAAGTTCAAGGTCTGGGGATCCCAGTCCCCCGTCGCCAACAGAAGCTTCAGAAGCTCATCCGAGGCTGATTTTCAGCCCACACCACGGATATGAGCTTGGAGCGGAGCGAGATAAAAAAGGCTCTGGTGAGGGGGATAGGTATATTTACAAAGAGATAGGAGAACTTAGGAAGTACAATAATTTTGGTTATGGCTATTCTACCAGCCAAGCATAGCGGTAAGTTGGACCAAAATTTAGACTTAATCTCCAGCCATTCCATCAATCTACCAATGTTCCAGACTTCCTGTAGGTCTCTACTCTACCCCACCCCAAGGTATTTAACCGCACCATACGCCCAAATAAGCGGAAATTCGATATCGATATCTAACGGTGCGTTGGTTAATGGAAGAATTAATGATTTGGACCCGTTAATTTTTATACCGGACATGCCTCCAAATTTAAGTATTTCCCTCAGTACAGGCTTCAGATTCACCTCAGGTTTGCAAATGGATAGGGTGATGTCGTCGGCATACATGGAAATTATAAGGCCCCTATCAGAGACCCCAAGGCCTCGGGCTGTATGTTGCTGCCGAATTCTCACCGCTGATGGCTCCATCACTATCACGAATAGCAATGGTGAAAGCGGGCAGCCCTGCCTAGTGCCATGTGTTATATTAAAGGGCTCCGAGAGGAGCCCATTAGCTCTCAGGCGGGCCTAGTGTAAAGCAAGCTGATTAGATTGATAAAGTTGGGACTGAGTCCTAGTCTGGCTAATATCGTAAACAAGTAGGGCCTTTCCAGGGAATCGAAAGCCTTAGTGGCATCTAGAAAGATGGCGATGGCTGGTAGTTAAGGGTCAATTTGATGGATAGTAGCGAAGAAGGTGCGCAGGTTATGGGCAGTCGATCTGCCTGGAATAAAACCGGATTGGTGTGGTCTGGCTATAAGTCGTAGGATTGGTTGTAGCCGGTTAGCGATCAACTTAGTCAAAATCTTTGCATCCACGTTGATCAAAGACAGGGGCCTATAAGAGTCGCAGAGGTTGGCCTGTTTGTCTGGTTTTAAAAGTGAGATGATCACCGCCTCCCTCATAGTTGGCGGCAGTGCACCACATTTCAAAGAGTTCTGATAAATGTTCAGCAAATGAGGCACAAGTTCAGTTGCATACGTTTTGTAGAAGGACGTTGTCAACCCATCCAGTCCGGGTACCTTCGCGGCCAGGAGACCATAGATGACTTGCGTTATATCCTCCACCGAGAACGGGAAATCTAGGTAGGCTCTATGGGCATCACTTAGCCAAAGAAGTTCATTGGAGTCAAGATATGCGAGTAGCTCCAGGGGTAAGATGTGCTGCGTGGCAGTGTATAGAGAGGAGTAGAAGTTTGTGAGATGTTTGTGAGTGGCTTGTTGTCCCCTTATTCGGGTCATATTGTCATCTAATAGCTCAGGTTTGAAGGCAGGGGGAGCGTGTTGTTTGAGTGTGTTGGCAAGGGTCCTGCCAGGTCTATCTCCCTCACCGTAGCCTCGAGCCTTAGCATCTTCCCCCTTCATTAGTGGAAAAGAAATTAGTAATTTTGGTTCTTATCTCTTCTTTAAAAGCTGCATCTAGAAGGGCGTGGGGCGGGAGGCATCAGCTGAATGCACGGGGCACAGTCAGAGGTACCTTCCAACTTAGAAAAAAACCGTGGTGTGATCTGAAAGAGCATGGGGCATATGCAATACGTCTGTGGCCCAGGAAGCCACATCACTAGTAACCAGCCAGTAGTACAGTCTGGACCAGGCTTTGTGGTGTGTGGCGATGCAAGTACCCTCCCTGACTGTAGGGTTTCTACTACGCCAAATGGCAATGAGATTGTGGTCTAAAATAATGTAGTTGAGCTGTAAAGCTGCTCTGGTGTGTGGGCTACGGGCAGAACCTACTCTATCTAATGCATCAGTTAATTGGACATTACAATCACCCCCCCTCAAATGACTGGGTGATCTCCAGCCACCACTACCCTCCCCCAAACCTCCAGGAAGAACTGTGGGTCATCCACATTCGGGTCATACATTATCACCAGTGTCATTTTTGTGGACATTATCGCGCCAGTAAGTATAAGGAACCTTCCATCTGGGTCGGTCTGTACTCGAGTTGTCTTCCAACCAATTCTCCGCTTTATCAGCACAGAAACTCCCCGTGCATAGTTCGAGTAAGAGGCCGACTGCACCTCTCACCAGTATATTTTGCACAATTTAGGGTCCGATACCCCCTTCAAATGCGTTTCCTGTAGGAAGCACACATCTATGTGATGCCTGATCAAATATGCATGCATCAATCTAGATTTTCTGAAATCGTTGAAGGGATGGATGAGTTGTGCATCCTTGTGGGACAATTTTATTGTGACACGTGGGCAAGCCCCTGAAACCAAGGGACCTAGATTTTGAGTACACATTGCTGGGCGCATAAAGTTGACTACTAGAAATGTTGTACACTATGGTAAGACAAGTCCGCAGCAAAAGTAACTGCATGTCTGAAAAAATTATAACTTACGCCACTCTTCCATCACCCACACCAACCTCCCAAATAGGCTGTGAATTAGTGCTTCCCTGAATCCCCCACCCCCGATAACATAGAACGAAGAGCCCATGAGAGATCTCCCTGCGGGGCTAGGGTCACCGGCATAAACCTTCCTAGTGGCAGGTTGGCCAGGTCATAACAGGGGTTGAGGAATCGATAACATGGCATTTAAGATAAAGTAAACTTAAAACAGTGTGAGGGCATTGCAGGCGCTATAAACTTGAATTCCAAGATGTACTCATGGAGCGAGAATGATACTAGATACAGTTTCAGTGTGTGTCAAAGCTCAGTGATGTAGTTAGTCATTATCGCTGAGATTTGGCTCAGGTTCAGGACCCTGCCAGGACTGGTAAGGCAGCTTTTTGACACAGATATGCTTCGCAAATTTGAGGGTTGCCTTGGCATCAGTAAAGAAATGTGCCTGGTCATCCTGCATTATCTTCAGCGTAGCTGGGTACAACATAGCGTACGGAATAGATGCTCTAATTAGTTTTCGCTTCACCTGCGCAAATTCCCTCCGCGCAGCTTGAACAGAGGGCGTACACTCTGGGAAAAAAGATAGTGTGTTCCCTTGGTGAGTGATAGGGCTCTTGGTTCTAGCGGCTTTTATTATTTCATCCTGTCCCTATCGTTCAGGAGTCACGCTATACTAGGGCGAGGAGCTGTCCCTACCGGTGGCCTAGGGCCAAGCATACGATGCGCGCTTTCAACGATCATAACTGATGAGAGCACAGGTCCAAAAAGTTTGCACAATAGATTCTCGATGAACGGCTCCATTTTCGTAATCGCGGTGGTCTCCAGCCGGCCAATAATTCTGAGGTTATTGCACCAAGACCGCGCCTCTAAATCTCCGTTCTTCGCTTTTATCACTGCTAGAATCTTTTCCATGTCAGAGACTTGTGATCTGGATTCTGCTTGAAAGTCTTCGGTATCCGAGAGTCCATACTCTTTTGTGTCCAGGCATGTCTCATGAGAATCTACTCTTTTCTTGAGCCTTTCGAGATTAGTTGTGAGGGCGTCTATTTTGTTTTTTATTGTTTTGATGCTAGAGCGGACATCTAGCATTATGGCGTGAAGATCTTCCTCCTGATTCTCCTGCATGTCCTTGGCACCATGAGCCGTGTCTGGATTAGAGCTGGCCTCAGTGGTGCTAGTGTGGCATTTATTTTCAAAGGGGAGTTTGGTTTGTTCAGGATCTGTCTTCCCCATCGCTCCCAATGACCATTTTAAGCTCAGTCCTGCTGCCATTTTTATGTATGGCTCCCACTTGCTGGGGTATTGTGGTGTCCACTTGTTTGGGATGGGCATGTGGGAGCCCGGTGGGCAGCTGATCACAGATTAGGCCATGTGCGCAATGAGTCACAAACTTTCGTGGAGCAGAGCGCCGGGAGCGGTCTGCAATGGGACGCCTCACCCACCCCAGGACAAGCAAAGAGGATGGGGTGTCCACACCCCCAGATACGAGGCAATATGCTGCCTGTGCATGGCAGGTGCAGGAGCCTAATCCCCACCCCTCCGCGATCCCAGAGAGGCCCCCAGACTGGCAGTAACCCAGAGAAGGGGGGCCCAATCAAGCACAGACAGAGCGCAGCACCGCAGGCAACTGCCGCCCATCCGATCTCACCGCCGCAGGCCAGAGGGCCCAGTACGGAAAGGCCGAGCTGGCAGCAGCACACGCAGGCTCCCGCTCGGCCTGACTAGCCTCGCACTCACCTCTACTGGTCAAACTAGTGCCCGAGGCCATTACCTCCTATGGCCACAGACTGCTCACGCCCCTGGCCTCTGATGCAGCCACCGGACGTCCTCCGGAGCCGGCGCCACCCAAGCAGTGGCTTGCAGGGTTGGTCAGGGACGTCACAGGCCGGATCAGCAGTCCTCACGGGTGCCCAGTTGAATTCGCGCAGATGCGGTAGCGCAATGCCACCGGCGGTCCTCCTGGCCACAGTCAACTCAACACTCAGCAGTTGCAATTGTTGTGTCCTAGCAGACACAGGCAAGGGTTAAAATGTGATGCTACACTAAACACCCACCCACCACTGATGTAACAACATCACGTGACACAGTCAATAAATAGGGCCGAGCGCTCGAGCTCGTGGCTCATTAACCAACTAAGCTACTGGTGTCTGTGTCGCAGTTATTGCACCATGTGGGCCTAGGGCCCCACGACATAACATTTGGCGACGAGGAGTGGTGGCTGTGTCCCCGCGTGCCACAGCCGTTTTCGTTGTGGGTGAAAGGGGGAGAATGCTGCCCGTGTGAAGGGCACCCCCTGGTGAGGCAGCGCCGGCCGCCGAGAGGCCCGTGGGGCGTGTGCCGTGCCCCGGGCCAAATCATCGATACAGGAAAGCGGACCGGACAGAGCCCACCTGCACCGGCCGCGACTCTGCCCCGGAGAGGAGTGCTGGCCGGGCGGAGCCCACTCGCCACGGCCGCAGGAGAAGATAGGCCCGTAGGCCGGAGGTGAGCCCGGGTGATGAGAATGGCCCCGGAGGGGTCGCAGATGCCAGAAGCGATCCCCCCTCATATAAAAGCACCAAGTGGAGCCCACCCGCATGACCATGGCGCCTTGCTGCGAGTGACGCGGCCGCAAATAAACTTTAATTAAAGCAGCACCAGCGGAGCCCACCCGCGGCCTGCCTGCAGCGTCTGCTGTCCCCCGCGGCGCCGCGTGTGTGATGAGAGGCAGCCGCGGCGAGGGTGAAAGACATTTAAGTAAAGCAGTGCCAGCGGAGCCCACCCGCGGCCTGCCTGAAGTGTCCCCTGTTCCCCGCCCAGCGCAGCGTGTGAAGCGAGGAGCTGCCGCGGGCGGGGAAAGTGAAAGTAACAAGCGGAGCCCACCCGCGATCACAGCGACGCCCTGCCGGGCATGGCGAAGCAAAGCCAGCGGGGCCTACCCGTGGCCTGCAGTGTCCCCTGAACCCGCCGCCGGTGTGATGAGGAGCTGCTGTGGTGGCGGGGGTGTCAGGAACAACACGGACTAAGTTTCCCCACCTGCGGCGCAACCCAAGTGAAGCCGGCCCCCCCGCACAGTGAGTGAGGTCGGAGAGTGATGCGAGGGGGGGGGGCCGTGAGGAGTGGTGGTGTGCGGCCCGCGGCCACGAAGACTGAACGGGCAAAATAGCAGCCGTGTGGGAGAAGAAACTGCACACCATGACTGCCGGCACGAGTGAAATACCCCCCTTGTGCAGCCCGCAGTAAAGAAAGCCCGCCTGCACTGCAGCCCCACAAAGAGAAGTGACCTACCGGGCATTCACGAAGCCTGAACCATAAACACTGTTGTGCCCCAAAAGGCAAAGAAAGAAATGGGACTTACCTGGTCTGCAGTAACTCCAGCCCCCTCTCCTGCATACTTCAGAGACAGTTGGTACTACAAGCTGAAAGAAAAGAAAGTTACCAAGAGGAGGCTGCTACTGGAAGAAAAGCCCAAGCTAGACTGCCATCTAGTGGACACTAGGGAGCATTGCACCAAAAGAAGCACAAAAGAAGCAAACAAGCATTGGACAAATCAATCACAGCTTGTAAATGGAACCAATCAGCAAACCAGTACAAGCCAAGGGAAAGCCTACGAGGGAGAACAAGCCTGCAGCGACGCGGACGAAGACGGAGACCCATCATCGCTGCTGAAGTGACGCCTGCGGCCACAGGTGTTCATTGCAAACGCAGGAGAGACAACAACCTCACGCTGGACGTCGAGGGAGAGTCAGAACTGTCTACCGCAAGCAGCAAGATCCAAAGGCAACCGATGGAAGAGCGCAAGTGTACCCCGGACGTGGACAGTACAGGACAGCGCCTGAAAGTAAGGAAGCCACACCCAAAGCACCAGAAGACGTGCGAGGCAAGTACCCAAGTGTGAAGAAGAAAAGTGCGATACGTACGTGGAAGAGCGACAACGCCAAAGAATCTAATGAAACGCAAGGAACAAAGCTACACTGAAGATGTATCACGACGGTACCAAGTGAAGCAAGAACTTGCCACTGCAATGCACACTGACGTGCAACGGATGAGTAACGCAAAGTTACCCCGCAGCCAAAAGGAGGCGAAGCAACCGAGCCCGGTCAACGCCCCAAGAAGCTAAAGAGCCACACCAGAAGCGCGCACGAGAAGTGCACCCACCGGAGAAGGTCCAAGGAGAGGTGAAGTTAACCCTCCGGAAACAGCAGAGCACACGAAAAGCGCAGGCGAAACTGCGCCAACTCAAAAAGCACTGCAGCAAAAGCACATGGCGATCCCAATGATCGCGGATAGCAAGAAGACTCACCAAGAGGTAGCTGTCCACCCCATCTGGTAGCAAAGAAGATCGCCCAAGAAGAAAAGGATGATCCGACAAGCCAGAGGGGCGCCCAAGAAATTCTGCCAAGACGTCAGGGTGAATATGTCCTGCCAGAAGATGTCCGTGAACTGAGAGATCAGAAGACCTGGAGAGACGGACGCAACACCAACAATAACTGGAAGTAATAGGAGGCAAGAAAGAAGATCGTAATGACCGGTCCAGTCACCGAAGAGTGGAGAGAAGACAGTGTCCTAAAGACAGGACAAGACCAGACGGAGGCAGGCGGAGTGCACGCTGCTTGAAGAAGCCTGGTCAGCATGACAAAGGAGGAAAGGTGACCGCACCGTGTCGCAAAAAGGAGAAGGGAGAAGAGTGGCACGATGCCATGAAGAAACGAACAGAAGTAAGAAGTCATGTGGCACGACGCCATCAGGAACATCTGGAAAAGGTGAAGAGAGGTGTAACAAGTCCACACACCTACGGTGTAACAAGTCCACACACCTACAAGAAGAAGAAGAGGTGACACACCACAACATTGTGTACAGTGACCCGCATGTCCAGGAGAACACTTATAGCACCAAGAACAGAACAGGCACCTATTCACAATACCCCGACGACCCGTGGACTGCAGGAGAGCACAGGCCGGACCATTGGCAACACCCACCTTTGGGATTAAACGGAAGTCTGGAAGCGGAGGGAGCTCAGATGGCCTGAATAAGGAGAACTGACCATTCCACACCAGCCCGTGGAAATCCAAGGGGCAAAGGCCTCAGGGACACCGGTGGCAGAGGGTCCCGACACGAGAGATGAATCCATCGCCGTCTAACCTGCACGTCCCAGGAAGATGAGGAACTTGTGCGCGAAGGCAGGAGTCAACAACTACCCTTCAGGTGGAGCTACGGACTTTGAGAGGTAGTACCCCCATCGTCTCCTCCATTCACACGCAGACTGTGGAGTTGGAGCAACGCTGTGGAATAATACCCGGCCCAGTGGAAACCTGATGAAAAGGGCCTCCGGGACATCTCGTGGCAGGAGAACACCCGAGAGAGGGGCGTCCTAGTGAGAAGAATGTCCTTCGAACACTCCATCCTTTGTAAGGTAAAGCCAAGCTGCCTACAGTGTAGAAACCGACGGACCAGCAGAAGACAACATCCTTCAAGTCTAACATCTGGTCATCCTGTTTGATGTCATCCTCAAAAGCAAGATCTCAGTGGACTGACTAACACACTTCCACGGCGTAAGTAAAGAAGAGCACGCCCGCCGAGAACCAAGACGTCAAGCCAAGAAGAACTAAAGTTTCAGCAGCAATTTCCACCGGCGTCATCAAGCAAGCAGCTGAAGAGACTCAATGTAAATTTGTAATTATTGTATATTTGTGTATTTTCTCCCACAGATTCGGACTTTTGTCTTTCCTTAATTTTTATCAAATTTTGGAAGGAATGTTGTGTCCTAACAGACACAGGCAAGGGTTAAAATGTAATGCTACACTAAACACCCACCCACCACTGATGTCACGACATCACGTGACACAGTCAATAAATAGGGCCGAGCGCTCGAGCTCGTGGCTCATTAACCAACTAAGCTACTGGTGTCTGTGTCGCAGTTATTGCACCATGTGGGCCTAGGGCCCCACGACATAACAGCAATGTCGGAACTCTGTCTGGATGCCGAGACATGCAGGCGACAGGGAGGCCTCACCTGTTTCCGCAGAGATTCAGCAAGATGGTGGCAGCTTCTCAGGCGTTAAAGACTGCAACAAGGTAGGCGCTGAAGCTCTGGCAATACTCTGTTGTCAACCCCTCAATGCCACTCATTCAGGTCAGAGAGGGGTAGGGTGCAGCAGCAGTCATCGATTCCCAGTTATAGCGGTGATATCGTAGGATATTTAGACCTGGCCTGCAGAGCCCCTTCAAAAGGCAGCCATCCTGCAGCTTGGCAAACCTCGCCCTCCTGTAACGAAAATTACAAACAGTTGCCCATGAACACTATGAGTCTTCCCCTTTTTACCTGTCTTGCAGGGTCACACAGGGATCTTCATTCAGTGCAACCTTATTTAATGTCAACATCTCAGGACTGGCTACTCTGTTTAAATCTTTGACTTTGCCATTACATCTTACACTGACGATACCAAGATAGTTGTGTCAGTGTTCAACGTCTCCTTTGGTTTCCATGATTGCATGTTTGCAATTGGTTCATGGATGAGCCAACACTGCCTGAAGCTCAATTCAAGTAAAAAAGGAGGTGGAATTGTCTGGTAACCTCTCTCCAGCTTGGTCCCCTACCTAGTAGCCAGATGAGCTCTCAGATGTTCCCTGCCTATCCCTGTGTCTAAGGCAAAGAATCTAGGAATCCAGATGGATAATAAACTGAACTTTGGTAGCCAAGTAAATGCCATTGTCTCCTCCTTCTTCTACTTACTTGGGAAGATTAAGAAAATTCTCCCCTTCATCCCAACCAACACCAAACAAAACATGATCACAGACTTGGTCCTATCGGAATTGGACTACTATAACAGTCTATACTTGAATATGCAGGAAAAGCATCTTAATAATTTTCAGACGGTGCAAAATTCAGCTGCTAGACTTCTCCTAGGAATCCCTAAATTCCAATCTGTTTCCCAGGAAATTTAGAGGTTATTCTGGCTTCCAGTGAGAAGTAACATCAAGTTCAAGAACCTTTGCACCAGCCTGAAGGCTCTTCACAGCTTTGAGTGGTATAAACCAAGCAGACTTCTGCACTCCCTTTGAGCCAAGAAATTGGTGGTCCCCAGATTCCATAAGTTGAACTGGGGAGAAAGAAGCTTTATCACGGGAACAACCAAACACTGTATCAGTCTTCCTCCCCATTACAGAGCCCTGCCCTTCCTGCTATCTTTTAGAAAGGAGATAAAGACATTGCTGTTTAATAATTAGGGCTTTGTCAATCGTGCTCTAAAGCAGTCAGCGGCAAGACACCAAATGGTATAGGAGTGCTCTATGAAATCCTTTAAAATAATATAACATTCATGAGTATTGCGAATTTTGTATTATGAACATAAAAACGTTCTGGTGGTGGCAAAGGTAGTGGCACTAGGGTAACTACAAGAACATGGGTTGTTCCTCCATAAGCATTGTCGGAAGCTGCAGATTTCCCCCCTCCAGCATGGAAGGTAGCAGATTTCAAGACCAGTGTGTCCCTAGGTTAGACAGGTAATTCCCAGGGATTACCTACTTTAGTATTGGTAATTTGAGCCTGTAGGGTTGCAACATCGCAACTCAGGGCTTGGTTTTCTGCTTGCATGTCTTGTAGCATGGCTGCTACATCCCTTAAGGAAACACCCTGAGACGCCATATCATCTGGGCGAAACGATCACCTTGGGCTTTGCCTTCTGACATGTCAAGCAATGAAGACTCTTACCTATTAAGGACCAGAATGTGGCTTTACAGAGACGATATTCACCCGCCTCCTGTGCTCAACCTGTCCCTAACTTAGACGTTAAGTGAACAGCAAGAAGAGATGTCAGAACCTGGAACAGTTGTGTTCTGGCAATTGTTCGATATTGACAGCCATCATCCTTTAAAACAAAATTAGATTTAGTACCTGTGTCTATGGCGAAGGTTGACCACAACCTCCTCTGCCCAGTAACCCCCTCCCTATGTGAATGCTGGAGTAGCCTACCTGCAAAGCAGCTGAATGATGTATTGGGTTTTATGATGCATTTGCTGAGTGCTTCAGTCAGTTTCCCTGGTGATGATTCGGATAGTTGTCATTCGTGTTCCCAATAGTTAGATCTCCCAATAGTTAGATCTGCAATACACAGGTATTTAATTAGGAATCAACAACTTACATTAGTTATGGTAATACATGGATCATTCAGCAACTATCAGTAATTACCTAATAGTTCCAACCTCGGTGTTGCGTCTCACAACATGAGATGATTGATTTGAAGCTATAGGCAGTATGATCTAACAATGTCTTTACTTGCATTGCTTTCATCTGCGTATACCACAACTGCAATGTACGCCCACATCTTCTTTACTAGTTTAGTCTTTCAGCTCGAAATAATTTTGATTAAAAAATTAACCTTGCCTAACGAAAATCAGGTAAGTCTTTGATTAGTTTTTGGTTATTTAAACTTTGCGCTTCTGTTAGTTATTGATACCTTAGAAGTATCAATCAATCAATTAAGAACATTTATAGAGCGCACTACTCACCCGTGAGGGTCTCAAGGCGCTGGGGGGGGGGAGGAGGGGAGCTGCTACTGCTCGAATAGCCAGGTCTTGCGTTGTTTCCTGAAGGTGAGATGGTCCTGGGTCAGATGTAGGTGGGTGGGGAGGGAGTTCCACGTCTTGACAGCCAGGTAGGAGAAGGATCTTCCTCCGTTGGTGGTTCTGCGGATCCGCGGGACGGTGGCGAGGGCGAGGCTGGTGGAGCGGAGCTGGCGGGTGGGTGTGTAGAACTTGAGGCAGTTGTTGAAGTATTCAGGGCCCATGTCGTGGAGAGCTTTGTGTGCGTGGGTCAGGAGCCTGAACTTGATCCTCTTGTTGACGGGGAGCCAGTGTAGGTCTGTCAGGTGGGTGGAGATGTGGCTATGACGGGGGATGTCCAGGATGAGTCGTGCCGATGCGTTCTGTAGGCGCTGAAGTCTTTTCTGTAGTTTGGCTGTGGTACCAGCGTAGAGGGCGTTTCCATAGTCCAGACGGCTGGGGACAAGGGCCTGGGTGACCGCCTTCCTGCTTCTGGTGGGGATCCAGCGGAAGATCTTGCGGAGCATGCGAAGGGTGTTGAAGCAGGAAGAAGTAACGGGCGTTGACTTGCTTGGTCATCGTGAGGGAGGAGTCAAGGATGAATCCCAGGTTGCGTGCATGGTCTGTGGGCTTGGGGGCGGTGCCCAGAGCCGGGGCCACCAGGAGTCATCCCAGGCAGAGGGGGATGGTCCGAGGATGAGGACCTCCGTCTTGTCTGAGTTCAGTTTCAGACGGCTGAGCTTCATCCATTCCGCAACGTCCTTCATTCCTTCCTGGAGGCTGGCTTTGGCAGTGGCGGGGTCGTTGGTGAGGGAGAGGATAAGCTGGGTGTCGTATGCGTAGGATATGATGTTGAGGCCGTGTTTGCGTGCGATGGCCGCGAGGGGACTCATGTAGACATTGAAGAGGGTAGGGCTGAGCGAGGAGCCTTGGGGTACGCCGCAGATGATCTTGGTGGCCGCGGCGCGGAAGGGCGGGAGACGGACTCTCTGAGTTCTGTCGGAGAGGAAGGAGGAGATCCAGTCCAGGGCCTTTTCTTGGATCCCGGCGTGGTGGAGGCGGGTCGTTAGGGTGCGGTGGCAGACTGTATCAAATGCAGCCGATAGGTCGAGGAGGATGAGGGCGGCAGTTTCCCCATTGTCAAGCATGGTCCTGATGTCATCGGTTGCTGCGATGAGGGCGGTTTCGGTGCTGTGGTTCGCTCGGAAGCCGGACTGCGATGAGTCGAGGGAGCCATTTGTTTTTCGAGGAAAGTGGTCAGCTGTATGTTGACGGTCTTCTCGATGACTTTTGCGGGGAAGGCGAGGAGCGAGATGGGGCGGAAGTTCTTGAGGTCCGTGGGGTCAGCGGTGGTTTCTTCAGGAGGGCGCTGATCTCTGCGTGCTTCCAGCTCTCCGGAAAGGTGGCGGACGCGAGGGAGTTGTTAATGATGTTCCAGAGGTGGGGTGTGATAATGGAGTTGGCCTTGTTGAAGATGTGGTGTGGGCAGGGGTCTGCTGGGGAGCCGGAGTGGATGGTGTTCATCACGTGGGCGGTGTCTTCGGTGCTGACGGGGGTCCAGGTGCGGAGGATTGTGGTGGGGGCGTTGGTTCGATGTTTGGGTGCGTGGTCTGGGCGCTGAAGCTGTTGTGTATGTCGGCGATCTTGCGGTGGAAGTACGTGGCGAGTGAGTCGCAGAGGTCTTGCGAAGGCATGATGTCGTTGTTGCTGGCGCTGGGGTTGGAGAGCTCTTTGACGATGCTGAAAAGTTCCTTGCTGTTGTGGGTGTGGTTGTCCAGTCATTCTCTGAAGGATGTTCTTTTGGTGGTGCGGATCAGCTGGTGGTGTTTGCGGGTGGCGTTCTTGAGGGCTGCCATGTTTTCTGTTGACTGTTCGTGGCGCCAGGCTTTCTGGAGCGTACGGCAGGCTTTCTTAGAGTGTTTGTGATAGTCGGTGAACCATGAGGCTTTCTTGCTGCCGGGATTTCTTGGCGGGGTTTTCAGTGGAGCAAGGGTATTGGCGCAGTTGGTGATCCACTGTGTGAGGTTGCGGGCGGCGGGGTTGGTGTCCGTTGTGTTGGTAGGTGGGTTTTGGCTCAGTGACGTGGTGAGCTGGTCGGTGGTGATCTTGCTCCAGCGTATTCGGGGAACCTGTTGCGGGTGATGGTGAGTCATGGTTTTCCTGAAGTTGAAGTGGACGCAGCTGTGATCGGTCCAGTGAAGTCCGGTGGAGTAGCTGAAGGAGACTTGGTTGCTAGAGGAGAAGACTGGGTCAAGCGTGTGGCCAGCATAGTGGGTGGGGGTGTTCACCAGTTGCTTGAGTCCGAGGTTGGCTAGGTTGTCCAGCAGAGTGGTGGTGTTGTTGTCATTGTTGTTCTCCAGGTGGAAGTTCAGGTCCCCAAGGAGGATGTAGTCTGCGGAGACGAGGGCGTGCGGGCTGATGAAGTCTGCGATGGCTTCGCTGAATTGTGTGCGCGGTCCAGGGGGTCTGTAGATGAGAGTCCCTCTGAGGGTGGTCTTGGGGTCGGTGTGTATCTGGAAGTGAAGGTGCTCGGCAGCGGTGAGGGCGTCGTCAGAGTTAGTCGTGATGCGGATGGTGTTCCTGTAGACGATGGCGATGCCTCCTCCGGTTTGGTTGATGCGGTCCCTCCGGGTGATCTTGTAGCCGTCCGGGATGGCAATGGCGATGTCGGGGGCTGAGGAGGCGTTCATCCAGGTTTCCGTGAGGAAGGCGCCGTCCGGCGCTGTTGTGTCGAGGAGGTCCCAGAGTTCGACGGCGTGTTTGTGGATGAAACGGGTGTTTAGCAGGATGCACTTGAGGTGGTTGTTGTTGGCGCTTGGTCTGGCGGGCGCGGTGCAGGTCCGGAGGCAGGTGAATTTGCAGGCTTGGCAGGTGAAGGGTCCTTGGGTGCGTTTTGGGGTGGCGCGGTAGCAGGCAGGTGATCGGCCGGTGTTGAGTGCATGGAGGGCGGCGGCGTCGTATCTGAGGCGGGTCGCCTGGCTGCGTCAGGGGCCAGGGGTACTGGCGCTGGTTGCGGTCCAGGCACGGAATGCTCTCCAGTCATTTCGTTATTCAATTTCTCATGCTTTTCTCTACACAAGTTGGCAGTACCGCAATGGTTCAGTGAAGGATTCAGCAGGCTGAGTCTGAGGCATGCCCTGACTCCATGAGGCGTGCAGAGAGACAGGAGGCCTGCAGAAGGGAAGCAGTTCCAGGCGCGAGGTCTACCTTGGGTGGGATTCTCAAGGCAAAGCATGTGGTCAGCTTTGGGCATGGTTTAAACAGAACTGCACCCAAAATGCCCATTGTCATTGGCTGCAGACTCACAGGAGGTGAAGTCTCGTGGGACTTCGGCACTTGGCAATGTCAATATCATACTATGTAACTTGCTCTCAATACAAATGTGTCTTAGCAATGCCAATTACAAGTTAACAGCGTAAGCATGAAAACACTGTGGGGCTTATTTACAAGCCTCTTGCGCCACTTACCATTTTTAACATGGTAAAACTGATGTACGAGTGGTGCAAGGGGTTTGGAAATAAGCCCCTGTATATTTTAGCACAATACAGGAATATAAACAAACATCACCTAGTGCACAGGGGCAATTGGGTCATGAGGAGATTGAATGAGGTCAGGAATCAGGAAGACTGTGACATATTTTGTTTGTTAGGTAGATAATACCAGTAAAAGGATAATAACATCCACCAAATATGGGTGCCTTGGCTGATATGCTATATGTCCAGCATGTGGTTAGAGGCTGTTCCAATATCATTTCATTGGCGATATAAATATTTGAGACCGGTGAAGTTTGCTGAATTACTCCAAGTCCACAGACTGTCACAGACTGTCACAATAATTGGATGATTTGATAAATGACGTGATCAACAATGTCCTTTGCGATGCAATATGTGATATCATTTCAAACTTGAGCATACACCCAACTCCCTTGAGCAACCTGCAGCCTAGCCCAGCGTGAAACTGTGCCCAAATTTCCCTTGTTGGCAGCCAAATCTGCTGCACACAGATACTCAACCGTTATTTTCTACTCCTTTTAAAGAAAAATACATTTGGGTCATTCCCACAGTGCCCGTCCCAAAGGCTTCAACCAAATGGTACCGTGGTATTGTGCAAGCTTCATCAGGGCCATGGGTGTGGTACACTGGGATGGAAGAATGTACAGGGGCTCCTGTGGGAGTACCACAGTACATCACAGGAGGCCCGTTCAGGGTCCCTCTGGAGCACTGTGGTACCTGAAGGCCAAAATCTTTTTATTTTAGTATCTTGGGAGATCCTTCTATGTCCCATTCACAAGTGCCTGGACATCAGGGTGCCTTTATCTTGCACACTCATGACCAAAAAGCTTTATCAGGATACAGAGTCCACAGTGCTGTAATGGCCGCTGCAACATTTATTCTGACTTGCGGCCTGCCATTCAGATTGCTCGATACTGCATCTGATCGAGAAAAAGCTCCTTTGGCCAATCAAAAGACCATATTTCTACAATATTTCAGTAATCTAGGAGTACTGCAGTGCCAACTATCCAGACCTACCTGACATTTATATGAGCATTAACCCCTTCATGCACATCCCAAGCCCCTCTTTAAAAGCTAATTCCTCACAAATGTCTGAACAAATTTACACTAAATCATAAAAAGTACACTTTCTAAGTAAAGGTGTAACATTTTGTTAAATTTTATGTAATTCCGTTCAGCCGGGCTGGATAGTGGCATACTTATTTTTTATACAATAACTATCTCTGACATTATTTTCAAATGTGAGACACTGGAGGCGCATTACATTTATGTTAAATTTCGTGTAATTTTCAGAAAGGAAATTATGCCAATTTTTCATATTCCACAGTAGGCCTGGGCGTTTTTCTGCAGAACTTGCAGAGGTCCAAAAAACTCCTCTCCGTTGAGTGGAGATTTTCCCTCACTCGTGTTTGCCAATGGAAATTGGAAAATCCAATGCGAGATGGCTTTCCAGAGATATTTCTCAATGCGGGCAGTCGCGGATGGTCATGGATTGTTCGGGATGGTCACTACTGCTCGTGCTGAGAAACCTTCCTTTTGCATTGAGGAAGCTGCCACTCAAATAGAGCTTCTACTCAGTGCCTGAAAGAAGCAGCGCACTCAAGAAGGAGCTCCCCTTGATGTCATTCATGCTGATTTTAGAGTGCTGGGCAAACACCCGACGCTAAAAATCAGCGTAACCGGCACAAGGTAACGCACTCTGCCGCTTGCGGAACTCCACATAGCTTGGCAGAGTTTTTTTGTCACTTCACGGACTTCTGTGTAGTGGAGCTCCATTAACTCTACCCAGGCCTAATTCTAAGGCACATTTCTAGGCCAGTTTCTCACAGTGGCTGATTTAGATGTTAGTTATATTTTTACACCAATCAGTGCATGGCAAGACAATTATATCAACCAGGTATTTTTCTGAACTCTTTTTTTTACGGGGATTATATTTTTCTGTTTTAACCAAATTCAGCAAATCAAGGATATCTCCAGTGAATACATTGTTCTATACACATTGTAATGCTTTTAGGCCAGGGCCGGACTTAGAACCAAAACCGTCCCTGGCAAAGTGCTCGGCCGGCCCCCTGGGGGTGCGACCTAGATCCTTGCCGGGGCCGGTTTTCGGCCGATATTGTTACAGGGCCGATTTTGCAGCTATGCTGCAAGAACGGCCCTGCAACAAAAACGGCCCCCAGGGCCCAAAACCGGCCCCCACCCTTGCGGCGCACCGGGGGATTGCCCGGTGTACGCAACGGCCAGTCCGGGCCTGTTTTAGGCAGTGACTAGAATCAATGTATTCTAACTCTTACTGAACTAGATTTCCTTTTCGGAAGACTGTAAAATGAAAAAATCCCTGCAGTAAATGGAAAGCAATGGATTTTATGCCCTGGCTGAAGCTTCTGGGTTAGCGCTAAACCAGGTATTGCATCAAGGCACTGAAAACAAGATTAATTTAAGGATTCACTGTAGTGTTTAGCCATTTGTGCCAAAGGAGCCTCTATGACAGATATTTCACTCTATTGGCACAAGCTTAATATCCTCGTGCCAAATTTTATAGTAAGTGAATTCCATTGTGCAACTGGCACTTTGTAAGGCTAAGTATGCAGGTAGTATAAATATCTGACCTATTTAATTTCTATAACGAAAACTGCTATTTCCACCCAAAGTCTGAATTGTTTTTAAAAAATGGGTCTGTCATACTTCGTTGTACCATAACAATAAGCAAAATTCCCCTAGCAGAAAATTGAATACATTCTTCTACTTCTTTTGTGACATGTCGGTCTTTAGAAGTTGAAAATATCCACATATGGGAAAAGGCCTATAGACAATTACATTGCATTAAGCTACAGCATTTATTTAGGCAAGAGTCTCCAATCTTGTCTGTAACAAGAGATACTAAAGTTCAATGAAAATCATCCAGAACTAATAATATTATTAGGATGGCAATAATGACAACATCAGACACAATCACATTAGTGCCCACCTAGGTGGCCACCTTATGAGAGATTAATAGCAGTTATCACCAAAGTGCATCAGTCAGGGTTGCCAAGAGTAATGTAAAAAAGGCTCTTTCAATTTGGAATGCCTCTACATGGGTAATACATAACAGCCATTGCTGCAATACGCTGATCCAATATGTTCACACCGTCATGTGGTCGACATTGACATCACTCCCATATTCCTCACTGTTGCTCAACAATGATGTAAAACTGTAAATGTAAATGTAGTGCTTATATAGCGTCCGTATCACCCCCGAAGGGGTCTCAAGGCGCTGTACACATACCGCTGTGGAATCCTTCCTGGTCTTTCCCTGTGAAGTGCCCACTCCTGGGCACCCCCAAGGTGAGGCCAGGCATCCTAGCGCTGTTGGGGCCATTGTGGAGATTAAGCAAGCTATTGGCCAGAGTTGCAGAGTGGGACCTATGATTAGAATAGGCACCGAGACGAGAATGATCAGGTCCGGGGAAATTGAGCCGAAGACCCACCGAGGCGGGAATTGAACTCTGCTTCGGCCCAGACCTCTGCATCAGGGTCTGCCACTCTAACCATTGAGTCACACTTCTCCATGATGGTGACAAACTTCCAAGAGAGGAATTTCATGACAATCAACGTCATTCAGTTTCTACTTGCCACAACTGATGTTGTCACTTGTACTTTTGGGAATGGTTGGAAAGCCTCTGGAACTTTCTGGCATCTATTTTGTTTTCTCGAAGTGACACACTTAGGGGCATATTCTCAAAAATGATTGATAACCATGGAAAAAGTAACTTAACTTAACTTCCATCATCGCATCGCATTGTATCGCAGAAAAATTACGCCGTGTTAGCCAAGCATTCTCAACACTGCAGTACCATGCTAACGTGTCAACTGACCGTGTTTAAATTAATGCCACGCCGCAAAAATGCGAACGCAAAAATAGCTATGATGAGGCCAATCGCGATACTAAAATCTGCAAAAAACAGCAACTGGCCTGCAATTCACATGCGGCAGGCTAGAAAAATCACCATAAAAGTAGAAAAAAAAATGACAAACAACAGCGAAGCACAATGGATGCTGCCGGAGCAAGTACAGCGGAGAACCAGAACCCCACAAGCCCACCGGAGGACATGCCTGGGACCTCGGGGTCAGGGAAGGCCAAGGAGAAGAAGAGTAGGAAGAAGCGCTTCAGTCTGCAGGAAAACAGGCTCCTGATGATGGAGGTGGTCGAACACCATCAACAACTGTTCGTCACCTTCACTGTGTCATTGGCAACAAAAAATAGACTATGGCAGTCCGTTGTGGACAAGGTGAATGCAGTGGGAGTGCTAAAGAGGACAAAGGAAGAGGTCAAGATGCGTTGGAATAACGCCAAGCGCAAAACCAAGCTGAAACTCACCAACAACAGGAAGGCAGCAATGCAGACTGGAGGTGGGAGTCCTGCGCCACAGGAGGAGCTGGACGACATGAAGGAAATGGTGTCTACAGTCATCAGTTGGGGGACCGGACACTGCTCAACGTGACCGGACACAACAGGATGAGTAACGGTCAGGGACTGGGGGGACGGGGGAGATGGCCACAATGGCACACATGCACAATTAAGCTGAGCACATCTGCGGACAAACCGTGACCCAGACCCCAACTCCCACCAAGAGGCCAATGTACCAAATTATGCAACATCTCAGCACTGTACAAGCACAGAAGGCAAAGGCACATCACAAAAAAGGGATAAGGGGCTGCAAAACAGAGCGGCAGTGGCCACACCCATGAAATGCAGCACACACACATAACATGTAGAGCACAGCAACACTGACAATAATGTGGCACAAACCGCAACATGTCCACAACAGAACACAGGACACAACTGGTGCCGACTGGGTTTAGACACTGGCCAATCACAAGTGGCATTGCAGGGAAATGTGAGATGACAATGTACAAGTACAAACACACACGTCTGGTGTCAAAATGTCCACTGTCCCCCATCAAATAGGCAGCTCCTCCCAAACAGCCACAATGTACACAGTCATGCAGTCTGTACTTAAACATGTACAATGTGACAACACACATGTGAACACATGGGAAACAACATTTACAACGCAACTTTTACAACAAACTACCATTACAACGAAACTTATACAACGCAAAAACTTTTACAACGCATACCATTACAACGCAGGATTTTACAACGCAAGTACCTTTACAACGCATACCATTACAACGTAAGTATTGGTAAGTATATAATTATTTAAAAAATATTATATGTTTGGGTTTTTGGGTAAAGGGGTATTTTTAGGGTTCAGGGTCAGTTTTCAGTTTTTGGGTAAAGGGGTATTTTTAGGGTTCAGGGTCAGTTTTCAGTTTTTGGGTAAAGGGGTATTTTTAGGGTTCAGGGTCAGTTTTCAGTTTTTGGGTAAGTTTTTGGGTAAAGGGGTATTTTTAGGGTTCAGGGTCAGTTTTCAGTTTTTGGGTAAAGGGGTATTTTTAGGGTTCAGGGTCAGTTTTCAGTTTTTGGGTAAAGGGATATTTTTAGGGTTCAGGGTCAGTTTTCAGTTTTTGGGTAAAGGGGTATTTTTAGGGTTCAGGGTCAGTTTTCAGTTTTTGGGTAAAGGGGTATTTTTAGAGTTCAGGGTCAGTTTTCAGTTTTTGGGTGAAGGGGTATTTTTAGGGTTCAGGGTCAGTTTTCAGTTTTTGGGTAAAGGGGTATTTTTAGGGTTCAGGGTCAGTTTTCAGTTTTTGGGTAAAGGGGTATTTTTAGAGTTCAGGGTCAGTTTTCAGTTTTTGGGGTACAGGGTTAATTTGTAAAAATAAAATAAAATTATATTTAAATTAAATTAATTAAATGTAATTAAATAAAAATTATTTATATTTTAATAATTTAAATTAATTTAAATTAAAAAAAATATTTTTAGGGTTCAGGGTCAGTTTTGGGTTTTTGGGGTACAGGGTTAATTTGTAAAAATAAATTAAAATTATATTTAAATTTAATTAATTAAATAAAATTACATAAAATTTAATTATATTTTAATAATTTAAAATAATATATATTAAAAAAAATATTATATACTTACCAATATTTACGTTGTAATGGTATGCGTTGTAAAGGTACTTGCGTTGTAAAATCTTGCGTTGTAATGGTATGCGTTGTAAAAATTTTTGCGTTGTAAAAAATTCGTTGTAATGGTAGTCGTTGTAAAAGTATGCGTTGTAACGTCATACATCCGAACACATTGTTAAACTGCATCTCCCCTTCACATTGCAGAGGGACAATCAACACCTCCTGCAGAGCAGCCCGACCCTCTCTTCTCTAATGATGAAGTGGACCACCACAGCTTCAACTCCGACGCCCTCCAAGAGTTCATTCACAGCCTCTGCAGCCCACATCCTGGAGCAGGGCAGCCCAGCTGCAATGATGAGACCCCACTTCCTGCACAGAACACACAGCAGGCAGCACCCACCACCACCGCTGCCTCCCAGGACCCCCACGAAGAACACATAGCCTTCCAACGCCGTGTGTTGGGATGCAAGGAGCAGCTGGCTGAACAGGTGCAGGTGGGGTTCAACCGCATGGCAGACAAACTAGATGCCATACGTGGGTGTCTAAGTCCCATCAGGGACCACTCAAAGTCCCTAATGGACACCCACAGTCTGTTAAATGCTCTCCAATGAACCATGGCTGACATCACCAGATTCCTGACTCTGAGACAAGAACGACTGACTAGTCAGATGGCCTCCAGCAAGTTCGCCCGGGAGCTGGGAAACATGCGGGGGCTCATGGCGACCATGGAGCGGGTCAATGCGGAAAGAGCGGCTGCCAAGGATACACACCAGCTATTGGTAGATGGCTTTCTCAATGACCTCAAAACCATCCTCATGTCATTGCTGCAACAAGGCCTAGTGCTAATGCATGCTGCTGCTACCACTACATTCACATCTGCGCCCCTAAAGTGTCAGTGCCACACAATGCGGCAGACGTTCCACCTCCGGACCCTGAGGTGTCACTGCCACACAGTGCTGGAGAAAGCCAGCACCACCCACACGTGAGGCACAGGGAATAGCAGAGGACGAAGAGGCGGATGAAAGCACCATCATGGTAAGAAGGACGCAGTAGCATTCATCTCCGCCATCTGGTCAGTTTCAGCTTGAATCTGCCCTCTGTATCATCACCTTCCACTGTCCCCGATACACTCTGCGACACTCACCTTGGACCTCGCAATGGACTGCCATATTCTGTTTGATTGCCAATGACACAGCAAACAGACTCTGGACTGCACTCATCCTATTCCTTTGGACTTGTTTTTCCCTGAAGGACGCTGGCTGGCCTTCCACGGGCCAACATCGTCATTTGGGGTTTGCAGGGCCCAGTACGTCTCCAGATGCAACACTCCACTAAATGTGCATTAAACATTCCGAATCACACAGATGTGTTGTGTCTATGGTCTTTCATGTGTGGTAGTTTTGATGAATGTAGGGTCAGTGAACTCTCCCTATGTCCATGTGGCTCATGTCATTCGATTTGGGTCACAGGGTGACACATTGCCAAATGTTGTCCGGGTGGCGCCGACACAACAACAGCGACACATGCATTTGTTACTTCCTTGTCCAGCCCCGTACGGAACCACGCCCAGAGCCCCGGGGTAATTGTTCAAGCTCTTAGGCTGGGATGGCATACGCCAGGTCAGCCCACTAGGCTTACGCTCCAGGAGGGACAACATGTGCTAGGACTTCCCTGTAGTGATCTGCTGCTCACAAGTCTAGTTGTCAGCATGCCACGGCCACTCCCTCAAAGCTGGTTTACAACCACACCACACCCATCCAGCACATGTGTCACAGTACATGTGATCTTGCTAATAAAAAGGGCCGGGTGCACGTGCACAACACCATTTCCAGCCTCTCTCGGGGTGTATCCGTGTGGTGTGCATGTATGCTTGGGGACCCAGGGGCCTGCAACATCTCATTCCGCAGGCCCGGAGGTGACAAGATGGCATCCGCACCGCAATACCCAATCATAGAGCGTTTATGACTAGCGGGGCACAGACTCGGTGGCACTAGATACACTGCAGCCGGCACAGGCACCCTGCCACGGGATGGTAACTTTCGGTGCATTGAGGTAGGGGCACCTTAAGTGCTGAGCGGGTGTGCAACCTGCGATAATGCCCCGTCCCGGCGGTCTGGACGGCTCAGGAATTGTGTGCCCTGCTGGACCACAGTGTAGGCCTGATCCAGCGGGCAGCGCAGGCCTACCGCCACGTGGAGTCGCCTCCTGGATCACAGAGTTAGTAGCACCTATAAGGCTGAGCAGGTGAGCAGCCTGCGATGATGCTGGGTGCAATGGTATGTCCTCTCCCATGGCGAAAATCAAGACCCGGCACCAAATGTGAGACCTGGTGGCCTGCGGAGCGGGGCTGCATGATGTGGAGAGTGCCATGTCTGCGAGCTCTGGGATTGTGGCTTGCAGCGGCACATGGTGGGCCTCTTTTCTACACGCCGGTGGCAGAAGGTGAGCAGTGAGGCCTGGTTGCGCAGGGGCGTGCATGCACCGCTGAGCGGCGGGAGGGGCTGAGGTGGAGCTGCCTGGGTGCACAGGGGTGGACAGGCAATAATGTTGAGTGCAATTGTATGTCTCTCTATCTCTATCCCTTGGTGTGTGCAGGACACACCATCTCATCATGGTTTTTGTCTTGCAGGCTGTGACCTATGGATTGTTCCAAGTGTCTTAATTTCTGTTCTGTGTTTGTTTTAATACATTTTCACTTGTTGCTTCGAAGGTGAATGTGTGATGCTTATTTTTGTGTCGACACATGCATGTAACCAGATGTGATTGTGCGACATCAAGCGAAATATTTGGTACATGATTCTGTGTAATTGATGTGGCATGTCTCTGTCCGGGGGCCACAGGGTGAGGTGTCCTGGGGGTAGTGGCGGTGGGTGTTGTGGCCCTCTTGGGGTTCCGGGCTGCATAATCAGTGGCACCATGGCATCTGTTGTTCCTCTAGGTGTGGCTCTGCGCTGGGCTCCCATTTGTACTGTAGTCTGTGGTGCGACTTTACACCAGGTCAGAGCAGGAGTTCCTTTTCTGCTGCTAACACGCTTTAACGCATGTTTTGTGTTCTTTTCGCCAATCTGGCTGGTCGTTGAGAATGTTCCGGGGTAGTGTTGTTGCAGATTTTTGCTTGGGAACGCCGACTCTGCATCTCATTAGCGGTAGTTTCGGGGTCATCTGTGGCAATGTTTTTTGCGGCTGCTATCGCAGGTAAACTGGCGCTATGTGCTGATAGCACCAGCTTGTAAATGGGCTATAAATTTATCGCGACTTTGACCGCGATAAAGTGAAGTTAACTCGGCGATAGCTCCTTGAGAGTATGCCCCATAATATTTCCTCTGCCTTGCAGACCATTGCAAAATGGTCCTCTTTTCCAGAGCCTTTGCATATTTGTCGAATGGTGGTACATTTACATTCATGTGGAAAGGAAAATCCACCTGGCAAAACCAATTTCTTTTTCTTTGGAGACATTACTTTATGGCCTTTTATCTAGTGTTTGGCTTGCTTTTCACACTAAGCACTGATTCAGTTTGGGCCGTTCCATCCTCCATGATTGTTGCTTGTCTGTCATTTCTTTCTTCCACTCTAGCAGCCATGAGTACTCGCTCCAAGCTGAGTGTCTCTTTCAGCATTTGATACCTTCAGGAATCGGAGAGACAACCATCTATTGCTCTGAGATACTGTAGTGTAGTTCCTATTATCCCAATAGGCTCTGCGCATTGGAATAATACCTCCAATAGTATAGACCTAGACCAGACGTTAACTAGGTCTTCTACTGTCGATATTAGACTTAAAGTTTTGGATTTGCCAGCTAGCTCAGAGTTCACTAGAAACTTTCTCGAATAGACAAGGAGGAATTGAACCTCCCTGGATAGACAAGAAGGGATTTAGTTTCTGACAACCATAGAACATGACAACTTTGCTCTCCCCTAATCAAGAGTGTATCTCTAGAGTCGTGTGAAAACAAAAGACAACTTATTTTACTCAGTCAGTACGTGCATTCTTAGTTTCACCAGATTGTAGAGAAAAGGAAGAGACGGGCGTGTTCAATAAAAGATGTTATTTATTGATCAGTCTCTTTTCTCGTACAAGAGAAATGAATCGATATTATTGCAATACTTATGGTTAAGTAAAGTGCATACAATAAAAGCAGAAGTATAAAATAATACTGTAAAAACATTTATATGGTTTCTAAGCCATATGGTGGTTTAAAATGGATAAAATAGATACATACATATAAACATTTGACTAATCGTACTCAACTGGTGCTTCTAACCACGCCTACCCCAGTGTACCTGACCTAAGCCTAATACGTGGGCGGGGATAGAAAGTAGCAGTCTAAGTTAAGTTTGTTTTGCCAAGTGACTAATTCAAGAATTCTCTGCAAGGGGTATTTCAGTTCCGTACCTTGAATCTAGGATGATTGAGGGATGGTATCTCTCATCTTTGGTCTCGATATTCCAGGCTGCCTGCAAGGGCTGCTCGGAAGCGCCTGAGCTGGATTTCTCGGCAGGAGAAAGGCAGGGTCTCGTTCTCAGCGCGTCAGGAAGGCGGGGCAGCTAGTGGGCTTCGCTCTCTGCTGGGCTTCGGGAAGTCTCGCTGCTCCGGTCTCGTCACCACCGCGTGTGTTTGCTTAAGGCAATATCGGTAATATTTATACCTGTAAGGTGCCGAGATTGACGTAAGGATGGACATAGATACGTCAATAAGGATGTCATACGAGCTGGTCGTTAGCGCATTCTTTTACTGAAGTTCTCGGTGAAATCAAAACAATGGCCGCAGGGTTTTTCCCAGGTTGTCATAGGTTTGATTTGTTTTGAGAACTCCGTATGCCTTATCAGGGGCTGGAGGAATATTGCTTGCCTAATTAGATGGCAAGCGTTATGACCTAATCAGATAACGCGCTCCTGTGCCGTGGTCTGGCGTAATCAGATAACGGTTTCTGCATCATGGGATGGCTGCTAGTTAACTCGTTAACCAGAATAGGGTCAGGAATAGGGGGATCGATACAGAACCTATAGGAATACATCACACCCACTCCACGCTAACTATGGCCATATTTACGAATCTAGGCATAGTAAAACATACTGTAGAGTATCGTGTATACCTTACCACCCCAAAATACATATAATGCATTTCGAAATTATGTAATGTATGGGAAAAATAAAATAGCCACATGTACTATATGCATTTAAGCAGTAGACTAATGCTAAATTAATCACGCATGTATACATTATTAGTAATCGAATATGAGAATTACACATGAAATGGCTCTTAATACAGAAGAAAAGTTCGAGACCACTTCATCACAGTTCAAAAAATATTTATAAACATACCAGCGGGCAGCTAATGTCTATGAAGTTTCTAAAAATAGAAATTAGTTCTCTAAGAATAGTTCTTACTTTAAGCAGAAGAAAAGTGTCCCGTAAAATTTAACAAAAATATTTTGGGGCTGCTAAAAAAATTGCTGTCCGTGGACTGGAGGAAAAGTCGATCTTGCTACTTTATTATTAAAGTTGAAGGCCAAATTCAAGGTGTCGGGAACGCCGTGTGCTAGCTTGCTCAACAGTCGTTATTTCTGCTCTGGTGAGAACATCATATCGTTGAGACTGCTGAAAAAGCTGTCAACAGCTTCCTGTGAGAGTTCCACTAACTCGGAAATGGATGTAACCATGCATTCATGTGCATGATTGTCTCCATTGACGTTTTGATTAGTATTGTTGACAGAAGGTTGTACCTGATCGATGCTGCTTTCATCTTGATCTTCACTACCCTTTAATCGTAGTGGTGAAGTTTCCACGAATGCCGTCATCAGGATTGGCAGCCGTTGAGGGCAGCACAATGCATGAGCCTTTACCGGACCCAACAATGTTTCTGCATCCATTGGCGCATCCGATTGTAGCGTCAGACAGGTGTCCAACACGCATTCTTCTCCGCACAGCATGCACCTTAATACAGGTAAAACACATCTTTGCCATATCGGCCGAAATGAAAGAAACCAAGTCATGTTCAGGTCTCTAAGCCGGGTTAGTCCCAGGATTTTTTATATCCGGTCCCGGTATCCAATGGCTCGGATTGTTTCTTCCCTTGTCGCAGGTGTTTTGTCTGTGACATGGTTTGCCATAACGAAATATAAGGACTAAGAATAGGATTCCTGCAATTAGTCCCAGAATGAGGGGAACTCCTCCAAAAATCGAATGGACGAAGTCTGGAAAAATACCCAGTATGGCTTTGAATGGTGTTAACCCCTTCGCTGCTAGGCCTTTTCCCCTCCTGTGCTGAGGCTTTTTTTGGCGTTTTGGAGTAGTGCGCGCTTAGGCCCTTGTAACTTTTTGACCACATAAGGTATCCACGCCAAATTTGCGTCCTTTTCTTCCAACATCATGTGGATTCTAAAGGCGCCCAGGGTTTGTGGATTCCCTTGGAGGGGGCCCAGAAATTAACCAAAATATAGTGATTTATTTTGTTTTTTTCAGAAAAATGGGAAAAACTGGCTGCAAATGAAAGCCTCTGGGTGTTTCCCTGAAAATGGTATCACAAAAAGGTTTATGGGGCTGAAATCTCCATTTTCTCAGCTTTCAGGGAATGACAGACTTTTGTCAGAGATCCGACATTTTTCACTCAGTTTTGGCATTTTTCTGGGACATAGCCTATTTTTGCTATTTTTAGAGCTTTCCACCTCCTTCCAGTTAATGGTAGAAATGAGTTTGAAAGCAATAATGGATCCTGGAAAGCTTTACATTTTCGAAAAGTAGACAAAATTCTGAATTCAGAAAGGGGTCATTTGTCTAAATCCATGAAGGTTTCGTTATAGAAACTAACAGTTAGATATTGGAATATTTGAAATTTTGTTGAAAAAAACAGCCTTTTGTCTCAACGTTTTCACCTATAACTTTTTCTAATTTTGACAGCTCTTGCAAAGCAATATACCGTTACATCCGTTAGACCTTCCTGGTTGTGGGGATATATAGGACTTGTAGTTTCACCAAGAACCCGACGAACCCAGATCCAAAAACTGAGCAGCAACTTGCAATGGTATTTTTTCATTTACTGGGTATAGTGCACTTTGTCTTGGAAAATGTATACATGGAATAATCTGTATGAAAGACACCTATGTATTTCTGAATTGGGTACAAATTATAGAGTTCAGAAACAGTATATAATTGCACATTTTCAAAGTTGGGAATACTCATACTAGCATGAGAATTATTGGTCATTTTTCATAAAGATTTTTTTTTTACACAATGTCTTTCATTCAAAGGGAGAAATGCATGAAAGCTCAATTGGTAATAACAGTTGATTTACAAATCTGAATTACCCCAAGTGTCCCGATAAAAACGGTACCTCACTTGTGTGGATCGGCCTTGTGCCTGCGACAGGAAACGGCGCAAAATGCAACGTGGTCACACCTAAATTTAGCAGTTACAAATTGACCCTTTTTTGGCAAAGTGCCTACCTGTAGTTTTTGCACCCTAGCTCTGCCGGCACCTAGGGAAACCTAGCCAACCTATACATTTTTGAAAAGTAGACACCCAGGGGAATTCAGGATGGGGTGACTCGACTGCCTACCACCAAGTTTTGTTACCCAGAATCCCTTGCAAAGCTAAGATTTTCACAAAATAAACACATTTTCCTCACATTTCTGTGGTGGAAAGTTCCGGAATCTGCGTGGATCAACAAATTTCCACCCACCCAGCGTGCCCCCAGGTCTCCCGAAAAAAATGGTACCTCACTTGCGTGGGTAGGCATAGTGGCTGCGACATGAAACAGCGCAAAACGCAGCATGGTCGCACCTCAATTTCCCAGTGAAATTTAGCACGATTCGGACAAAAAGACTACCTTTTGTTTTTGCGCCGTAGCTCTGTCAGCACCTAGGGAAACCTAGCAAACCTATACATTTTTGAAACCTAGACACCCAGGGCAATTCAGGATGGGGTGACTCGTCTGCCCACCCCCAGGTTTTGTTACCCAGAATCCCTTGCAAACATACAAATTTGACCAAAAAAACACATTTTCCTCACATTTCTGTGGTGGAAAGTTCTGGAATCTGCGTGGATCAACAAATTTCCACCCACCCAGCGTGCCCCCAGGTCTCCTGAAAAAAATGGTACCTCACTTGCGTGGGTAGGCATAGTGGCTGCGACATGAAACAGTGCAAAACGCAGCATGGTCGCACCTCAATTTCCCAGTGAAATTTAGCACGATTCGGACAAAAAGACTACCTTTTGTTTTTGCGCCGTAGCTCTGCCAGCACCTAGGGAAACCTAGCAAACCTATACATTTTTGAAAACTAGACACCCAGGGCAATTCAGGATGGGGTGACTCGTCTGCCCACCCCCAGGTTTTGTTACCCAGAATCCCTTGCAAACATAAAAATTTGACCAAAAAAACACATTTTCCTCACATTTCTGTGGTGGAAAGTTCTGGAATCTGCGTGGATTAACAAATTTCTACCCACCCAGCGTGCCCCCAGGTCTCCCGAAAAAAATGGTACCTCACTTGCGTGGGTAGGCATAGTGGCTGCGACATGAAACAGCGCAAAACGCAGCATGGTCGCACCTCAATTTCCCAGTGAAATTTAGCACGATTCGGACAAAAAGACTACCTTTTGTTTTTGCGCCGTAGCTCTGCCAGCACCTAGGGAAACCTAGCAAACCTATACATTTTTGAAAACTAGACACCCAGGGCAATTCATGATGGGGTGACTCGCCTGCCTACCCCCAGGTTTTGTTACCCAGAATCCCTTGAAAACATAAAAATTTGACCAAAAAAACACATTTTCCTCACATTTCTGTGGTGGAAAGTTCTGGAATCTGCGTGGATCAACAAATTTCCACTCATCCAGCGTGGCCCCAGGTCTCCCGAAAAAAATGGTACCTCACTTGCGTGGGTAGGCATAGTGGCTGCGACATGAAACAGCGCAAAACGCAGCATGGTCGCACCTCAATTTCCCAGTGAAATTTAGCACGATTCGGACAAAAAGACTACCTTTTGTTTTTGCGCCGTAGCTCTGCCAGCACCTAGGGAAACCTAGCAAACCTATACATTTTTGAAAACTAGACACCCAGGGCAATTCAGGATGGGGTGACTCGCCTGCCTACCCCCAGGTTTTGTTACCCAGAATCCCTTGAAAACATAAAAATTTGACCAAAAAAACACATTTTCCTCACATTTCTGTGGTGGAAAGTTCTGGAATCTGCGTGGATCAACAAATTTCCACTCACCCAGCGTGGCCCAAGGTCTCCCAAAAAAAATGGTACCTCACTTGCGTGGGTAGGCATAGTGGCTGCAACATGAAACAGCGCAAAACGCAGCATGGTCGCACCTCAATTTCCCAGTGAAATTTAGCACGATTCGGACAAAAAGACTACCTTTTGTTTTTGCGCCGTAGCTCTGCCAGCACCTAGGGAAACCTAGCAAACCTATACATTTTTGAAAACTAGACACCCAGGGCTATTCAGGATGGGGTGACTCGTGTGCCCACCCCCAGGTTTTGTTACCCAGAATCCCTTGCAAACATAACATTTTGACCAAAAAAACACATTTTCCTCACATTTCTGTGGTGGAAAGTTCTGGAATCTGCGTGGATCAACAAATTTCCACCCACCCAGCGTTCCCCCAGGTCTCCCAAAAAAAATGGTACCTCACTTGCGTGGGTAGACATAGTGGCTGCGACATGAAACAGCGCAAAACGCAGCATGGTCGCACCTCAATTTCCCAGTGAAATTTAGCACGATTCGGACAAAAAGACTACCTTTTGTTTTTTCGCCGTAGCTCTGCCAGCACCTAGGGAAACCTAGCAAACCTATACATTTTTGAAAACTAGACACCCAGGGGAATTTAGGATGGGGTGACTCGCCTGCCTACCCCCAGGTTTTGTTACCCAGAATCCCTTGAAAACATAAAACTTTGACCAAAAAAACACATTTTCCTCACATTTCTGTGGTGGAAAGTTCTGGAATCTGCGTGGATCAACAAATTTCCACTCACCCAGCGTGGCCCAAGGTCTCCCAAAAAAAATGGTACCTCACTTGCGTGGGTAGGCATAGTGGCTGCGACATGAAACAGCGCAAAACGCAGCATGGTCGCACCTCAATTTCCCAGTGAAATTTAGCACGATTCGGACAAAAAGACTACCTTTTGTTTTTGCGCCGTAGCTCTGCCAGCACCTAGGGAAACCTAGCAAACCTATACATTTTTGAAAACTAGACACCCAGGGCTATTCAGGATGGGGTGACTCGTGTGCCCACCCCCAGGTTTTGTTACCCAGAATCCCTTGCAAACATAACATTTTGACCAAAAAAACACATTTTCCTCACATTTCTGTGGTGGAAAGTTCTGGAATCTGCGTGGATCAACAAATTTCCACCCACCCAGCGTTCCCCCAGGTCTCCCAAAAAAAATGGTACCTCACTTGCGTGGGTAGACATAGTGGCTGCGACATGAAACAGCGCAAAACGCAGCATGGTCGCACCTCAATTTCCCAGTGAAATTTAGCACGATTCGGACAAAAAGACTACCTTTTGTTTTTTCGCCGTAGCTCTGCCAGCACCTAGGGAAACCTAGCAAACCTATACATTTTTGAAAACTAGACACCCAGGGGAATTTAGGATGGGGTGACTCGCCTGCCTACCCCCAGGTTTTGTTACCCAGAATCCCTTGAAAACATAAAACTTTGACCAAAAAAACACATTTTCCTCACATTTCTGTGGTGGAAAGTTCTGGAATCTGCGTGGATCAACAAATTTCCACCCACCCAGCGTGCCCCCAGGTCTCCCGAAAAAAATGGTACCTCACTTGCGTGGGTAGGCATAGTGGCTGCGACATGAAACAGCGCAAAACGCAGCATGGTTGCACCTCAATTTCCCAGTGAAATTTAGCACGATTCGGACAAAAAGACTACCTTTTGTTTTTGCGCCGTAGCTCTGCCAGCACCTAGGGAAACCTAGCAAACCTATACATTTTTGAAAACTAGACACCATGGGGAATTCAGGATGGGGTGACTCGCCTGCCTACCCCCAGGTTTTGTTACCCAGAATCCCTTGAAAACATAAAAATTTGACCAAAAAAACACATTTTCCTCACATTTCTGTGGTGGAAAGTTCTGGAATCTGCGTGGAACAACAAATTTCTACTCACCCAGCGTGGCCCCAGGTCTCCCAAAAAAAATGGTACCTCACTTGCGTGGGTAGGCATAGTAGCTGCGACATGAAACAGCGCAAAACGCAGCATGGTCGCACCTCAATTTCCCAGTGAAATTTAGCACGATTCGGACAAAAAGACTACCTTTTGTTTTTGCGCCGTAGCTCTGCCAGCACCTAGGGAAACCTAGCAAACCTATACATTTTTGAAAACTAGACACCCAGGGCAATTCAGGATGGGGTGACTCGCCTGCCTACCCCCAGGTTGTGTTACCCAGAATCCCTTGAAAACATAAAGATTTGACCAAAAAAACACATTTTCCTCACATTTCTGTGGTGGAAAGTTCTGGAATCTGCGTGGATCAACAAATTTCCACTCACCCAGCGTGGCCCCAGGTCTCCCAAAAAAAATGGTACCTCACTTGCGTGGGTAGGCATAGTAGCTGCGACATGAAACAGCGCAAAACGCAGCATGGTCGCACCTCAATTTCCCAGTGAAATTTAGCACGATTCGGACAAAAAGACTACCTTTTGTTTTTGCGCCGTAGCTCTGCCAGCACCTAGGGAAACCTAGCAAACCTATACATTTTTTAAAACTAGACACCCAGGGCAATTCAGGATGGGGTGACTCGCCTGCCTACCCCCAGGTTTTGTTACCCAGAATCCCTTGAAAACATAACAATTTGACCAAAAAAACACATTTTCCTCACATTTCTGTGGTGGGAAGTTCTGGAATCTGCGTGGATCAACAAATTTCCACCCACCCAGCGTTCCTCCAGGTCTCCCGAAAAAAATGGTACCTCACTTGCGTGGGTAGACATAGTGGCTGCAACAGGAAACGGTTCAAATCGTACGGTGGTGAATTTACATTACCTTATTGCAAAACTACCTTGATTTTGGGGGGGGGGGCATCTGAGTTTGTGGCCCGGGGCTCGGTGGTATTCTTTGCAAAGTAGCAAAACCAAACAGTTCTGAAAACTAGACACCCGGGGGAGTCCAGGGAGGTATGGCATGCATGGGTCCCCCAATGTTTTCCTACCCAGAACTCTCTGCAAACCTTAAAATTAGGTAAAAATTGCACTTTTCCAAACTTTTTGGCGTGGGATCGCCGGGCCGGCAAAAAAGTCATACCACCCTGCGTTCCCCTTGTTCTCCCGAGTAAAAGGATACCTCACTTGTGTGGGTGCCCCAAAGCAGAACACGCCAAAAATGAATTTTGAAAAAAGTAGTTTTTACTCATATTTACGTTTTACAAATTAAGCACCCCAGCCTAAGTCACATGCCTTTGGCCCACCCACACAAGTGAGGTATCATTTTACTCGGGAGAACAAGGGAAACACTGGGTGGTAGGACATTTGTTCCGGCAGCGAGATCCCACCCAAAAAAGTATGGAAAAGTGGGTTTTTTGACCAAAATTTCAGGTTTGCAGGGGTTTCTGGGTAGGAAAACATTGGGGGACCCACGCATGCCATACCACCCTGGACTCCCCCGGGTGTCTAGTTCTCAGAACTGTTTGGGTTTGGTAGTTTCCAAAGATGCCTGCCAAGCCCCGGGCCAAAAGCTCAGGTGACCCCCTCAAAAAATAAGATTATTTGGCTAAAGGTAATGTTTTCGTCTCCACAGTATGAATTGGGCCTTTTCCTAAAGCAGCCGCTATGCCTACCCACGCAAGTGAGGTACCATTTTTATCGGGAGACCTTGGGGAACGCTGGGTGGGAGGTAATTTGTGTGTGCCCAGTGATGCCACGCTTTCCCACACTAAAACGTGTGAAAAAATTGATTTTTTCCATGCAAAAAATGAGGTTTGCAAGGGATTCTGGGTAAAGGAACGTTGGAGGATCCACGCAAGCCATACCTCCTTGGAAGCCCCCGGGTGTCTACTTTTCAGAAATGTGTGGGATTGGTAGGTTTCCCTAGATGGCTGTCTCGCACGGGGCCAAAAACCCAGGTAACCCCTCTTGCAAAAGCTGGTGGACTTAAGATTTTCACCATTGTTACATTCAACTGCTTTTGCAAGAGGGGTTACCTGGGTTTCTGGCCCCGTGCGAGACAGCCATCTATGGAAACCTACCAAATCCAAACAGTTCTGAAAACTAGACACCCGGGAGAGTCCAGGGAGGTATGGCATGTGTGGGTCCCCCAATGTTTTCCTACCCAGAACTCTTTGCAAACCTTAAAAATAGGTAAAAATAGCACTTTTCCAAACATTTTGGCGTGGGATCGCCGTGCTGGCAAAAAAATCCTACTACCCTGCGTTCCCCTTGTTCTCCCGAGTAAAAGGATACCACACCTTAACAGAGTTACTCAAAAGTCAAACATTCAAGCACAGCTATGTATTCCTCAAAGACACACACATACAGGTTGGATTTGGCACGAGGGCGAGTGATGGTTCAGTACATAAAATTTTATTAACAAGATATTTCAAAAAAATGAAATGCTCTGTCAATAAATAAATGCATACAAACTGAACCAGTGACTCGCAACTCGTGAGCTGTAAAGCCACGACAAGGCACCAACCGTTTTACAGGCCATTCACGCACCTTTCATACCTGATACAAACCAGACCATTGACACCATCCGAATGGAAAAGCAACACATAACAACAATCACAATAAGGGGCAAGGTACACCCTACTGCAGAAAGAGAAAAAAAACAATTATTACTGCACACCCATCTAATCCGCAAGCACACACACATACTGGTTGGATTTGGCACGAGGGTGAGTGATGATTCAGTACATACAATTGGATACGCAAGTAATTTCATCAAAAATGAAATACACTGCGTATAATTGAAAGTATGATAAACTGAACCACTGACTCGCAGCTCGTGAGCTGTAAAGCCACGTCAAGGCACCAACCTCTTTACAGGCCATTCATACACCTTTCGTACGCGTGACACATACAAAACATTCACACCGCCAGCCGCGGACCCATCACATTTCAACACTCACACCAGCAAACAGCGCCATTCAAGGGCCCATCACTTTCACACGCCCACATTTCTGACACTGCAACTACACAAAATGATGGACTGTGTGGAGTGTCACTCAACTAGCAGTGTGTGTATTGACCAACAGAAAGTAACTACTCACACACCGCCTGCCGAGCGCCAGTCCACCCACACCACCATCCAAGCACCAGACCATGCACACTGCCAGCCAAACACCACTCAGCGCACACCGACAGCCAACTACCACTCCACACACACCACCAGCCAAGCATCACTCCACGCACACCACCAGCCAAGCGCCACTCCACAAACACAACACCATCCAAGCACCACTCCACACACGCCGCCAGCCAAGCACCACTCCACACACACCGCCAGCCAAGCACCTAACCATACACTCCGCCAGCCAAGCAAAAATCCACGCACCCCCCCAGCACAACTCCAATCCATGCACTATGCCAGCCAAGCACCAGACCACGCACACCACCAGCCAAGCGCCATCCACTCACACCACCAGCCAAGCACCTAACCATGCACTCCGCCAGCCAAGCAAAAATCCACTCACCCCCCCCAGCACAACTCCAATCCATGCACTATGCCAGCCAAGCACCAGACCACGCACACCACCAGCCAAGCGCCAGTCCACGCACACCAACAATCCAAGCACAATCCTGCACACACCACCATCGAAATTAGAATTTTTTTAAGAAATGCCACAAATCAAATGTAGAAACCTACAAATCTGCTAACACAAATTCAAAACCTAAATGCTTTGCACTAATGCAAACCTAAAAGCAAACAAAAACATATTACAGAAAACAGACCAGACAGTACACTTACAAGCTCAATGAAACTCCCAAAACTTCTTTTGTGTGTGGTACGATTTAAAACAAGCTGGCACACACAATCCAGGATTTGAAGGACAGTCAGGACAGTGCATACGAGACTCCCTCCGCACTTCTCTTCGCCAACAGACTCTACATCTTTTAGTGGGATTGTCTTTTGCAGTTGTGGGAGGAATGTATTCTGGAAAGTGGCGATCTTTCAGTCTAGCCACTTCCTCCACCACTCCAAATCTTGGCACACTTGCCTGTTCCACTAGTACAAGGCTGCCTATTATAGTCTCCTGAAACTTAACAAAAGGCATCTTTGACTCAGGACAAGATTTCTGGAAAACAAAAGCATTAAAGGATGCCAAGTGGAAAAGATAGATAGCCAACTTCTTGTACCAAATGTAAGCCTTTCGAAGAGCAGCATAAGGTTCCAACCTCTGATCTACTCTGTCAACACCACCCATGTGCCTATTATAGTCTAAAATGCACACAGGTTTACGCACTTCAGCAGTCTCACCCCGAACTGGCAGAGCTTCAGTGCTTTCGTCATGGATAGTAGTCAGCATGTAAACATCTCTCCTGTCTGAAAACTTCACAGCTAGAAGCTTCCCACATCGCAATGCAGTAGACTGTCCCCGCACAAGCCTTTTGCAAACAAGTTCTATTGGAAAACCTTTCCGGTTACTGCGCATCGTGCCACATGCAACAGTGCCCACTTTGGCCAACTCCTTGAACAAACGCACACTAGTGTAGAAGTTATCTACATATAAATGGTGGCCTTTGTTAAATAATCGTCTACCTAGTTCCCACACAATTTTCTCAGTCACTCCAAAAGTGGACGGACAAGCAGAAGTGTTAATGCTGGAACCCTTACCGGTGTACACCCTGAAATTATAAACATATCCAGTCTCACTGTCACACAGCATATACAGTTTGATGCCATAGCGTGCCCTCTTACTAGGAATGTATTGCCTAAAAACCAAGCGGCCCTTGAACAATACCAAAGACTCGTCCACAGCTATTTCTCTTCCAGGTGCAAACATCTCAGGAAAACGATCAACAAAGTGATCAAGGACAGGCCGAATCTTAAAAAGACGGTCACAATCAGGGTGATCGCGTGGCAACGCTAAATCATTATCAACAAAATGCATCATGCGAAGAAGAAGCATATATCGATCACGAGTCATAACTGCTGGAAATATAGATGTTGCCATCAAGGGACTAGTGGACCAATAAGAAGACATTGATGGCTTCCTTAGCAAGCCCATCAAAAAAGTTAATCCCAAAAACTTCTTCATCTCTTCAACATATGTGGGAGACCAATGGGTAGCTCTGGAATGGGGCTTAAGGCTGGCACTGTGGTCCCTCAAATACTGCTCTGCATACAAATTAGTTTGCTCCACAATCTCCTGCAAAAACTCATCGTCAAAAAACAACTGAAAAAATTTAATTGGCAAAAAATTGTCAGTATTCACTCTACACCCTGGAACACCAGTGAAGTCTGGCAATTCCGGCTGCACCATGCCAGGGGCAACCCAGACGTCATCACTAACATGAGGAGAAGAAGCCACCCTAGCCTGCAGGCCAGATGCCTCTTGCTGCACTACATCAACGGGAACACTAGCATCCCCAGATGCCTCTTGCCTCACTACACCAACAGGAATACTAGCATCCCCAGATACATTTTGCATCTCTTCACCAACAGGAGAACTCACATCCCCAGCTGCCTCTTGCATCTCAACATCAACAGAAGAACTCGCATCCCCAGATGCCACTTGCTGCTCAACAACAACAGAAAGACTAGCAGCACCAGATGCCTCATGCTGCTCTACAACAGGAAGACTAGCAGCACCAGATAACCTTTGGCGCACCACAGCAATGTGAAACCTTTTGGGCGCAGCCTTTACCACACTTGCCTGACGAGAAAAAAAGGGAAACCTTGAGGACCTAGGCTGCCGCTCACATGGCTCTTGCCTCTCTACCGGCACATCAATGTCCCTCTCTAGCACAGGCACTTCATCAGCACTAGAAGAAGAATCATCATCCGATGATACCATGCGAAGAGAAAACTCACTGCCTGAATCTTCTGCACCTACCTCATGCTCCGAATCGGAGTCAGTGTCTGGACCATGGTCAGAGGAAGACTCAAAAAGCAAACTAACAACCTGCTTAGCAGTAATCCTGCGAGCAGCCATTATCCTTACAAATCAAGAAGACTACACACACAAGTGAACAACAACCTACACTGTGCAAAGGAAGAAGTAAACAAGGTAGAGTCTTCACACAAAAATCAATACACTCAAAAACAATTCAAATCTAACCAAATATAAGAAGACTCACCAGCACCTACTCTGCTGAAACACAGCAAAAGAAAGGAAATCCCACTGGAAAGAAAAAAAAAAGTATAGATTAGACAAAGTACACATCAAGCAGCAATACAAAAAAAAAGTTAACAATCAAGAAACACAAAGCCACACAAACAGCAATAACTTCACTTTTCATAACAACACATTTATCTAGGAAAAATGGTACAAAAAACATTTACTTACCAAGCACATGCAACTACACAAGCTGCAAAACCAGCATTAACCGAACCACAACCTAGACCAATACAAACAGCAAAAGCCTGGATCAAAAACAAAGAAGAAAAAAAATAATTTAATACTACATTTCACAAACAACATAACAAATGAATAAACAATACACAAATTTACCCCCAAAATCACATCCACACAGATGGGCCATCAAAAAGGGCAAAACGGACAAAAGTACGGGTTGATTTGCCCACCGGGGGGGAGGCCAGAAAATCTAAATTTAAAATCCGACCCACCTGAAAGCGACCCTTGCCCAATGGGTCACTTCCTACAATCTAAAATAAAATCCCTGGTGCTAGTGGGGGCATTTCCACCGCACAATCGCAATGCTGTGCGCGACCGTGAGCCAGAAATGCCCTGCAAAGAGACATCAGAAGAGAGGAAAATCACTTACCTCTCCCCTGATGCCTCTTTGCAAACCCCCCCAAATATCTCAAAACCAACCTAACACCTCCAGGCGCAGGAAGCAAATGGCTTCCCGACCGCCTGGGAATCCCTGAAGATGTTGGCGCGTGCTGTGCGCGCTGACGTCATCAGGGATTCTCATGGGGAGGGGGACAACAGAATTACTGTGGTTAACTGCGATGCTGGACAGAGGCACTTGCATCCTTGATTTTCACAAGCGCAATCCTAAAACAGTTCCTATGACCAGGAGCTTCTTTCTCCCCATCTGCTGCTCTCAACAGTCTCTGACCATTTATACACATAAGAGGCATGTGAACTCACACAGAAGATCCCCATTTGGCAACGCCCACCAACTAGCGGAGTGCACCATCTTTCCTAAATTTACCCACTATGATGGACAGCTCACTCAAGGGACCTGTGCACACATTGGTGCGATGGCATAGTAACACACACGGACACTGGAGACAAAGCAAGCGCTCGAGTTGCAGCACAAATTCAGGAAAACATTCATCAGCCCAAAAACATTTGTGACCTTCCCACTATGATTCACAGCTCACACAAGGGACCCCTGCGCACATCTGTGCAATTGCATAGTAACGCACACATGGACACTGGAGACAAAGATGGGGCTCGAGTTGCAGCACAAACTCAGGAAAGCAATCATCAGCCCAAAAACATTTGTGAACTTCCCACTATGATGAACAAATGGTCTCTGTTTCCAGATACCTAAGAGCCTTGCTAGTTTATTCAGATAACAACCAACACACACTGGGGTCGATTGTGAAAATATGGTATTGTGTACAAAAAAGGGGAGAAATGCTCCTCTTTTAGGTGTCCCCTGACTCACCAGGGTTGCCCCACGGTGACATGCTTCATCATTGGGGCCATCCCAGTCCTCTACGGGCTGGGGCGTGCTGCGACTTGCGAAAGTTACGTAGGAGCACTTTATTAGACTATGTGTGGTGCATGTGTATTTGAGGAGTGGACTATGTGATGTGTGAAATACCTGCCCAGTAGGTTTACAATAAACTTTATTCTTGCCTCTAGGTGGTAATAAACGGGGTGGAAAGATAGGCTGCCCTAAACGTAATGTGTCCAGATGTACCTATCAACTCCTATCGTCGACATGTTTCGTGCATACCCCAAGCACTATGATGGACAGCTCACACAAGGGACCCCTGCGCACATCTGTGCAATTGCATAGTAACGCACACATGGACACTGGAGACAAAGATGGCGCTCGAGTTGAGGCACAAACTCAGGAAAACAATCATCAACACAAAAACATTTGTGAGCTTCCCACTATGATGGACAGCTCACTCAAGGGACCCCTGCGCACATTTGTGCAGTTGCATAGTAACGCACACATGGTCAATGGAGACAAAGATGGCGCTAGAGTTGCAGCACAAATTCAGGTAACAATCAACAGCCCAAAAACATTTGTGAGCTTCCCACTATGATGGACAGCTCACTCAAGGGACCCCTTCGCACATGGCATAGTAACACATACATGGTCACTGGAGACAAAGCATGTGTTTGAAAAGCAGCACACAAAAAAAAACATTCATCAGGCCAAAAACACTAGTGAGCTTTGCCTAGGCAGCACAGGTGTGTTTTTTAGCCACTTCAGAAACACACATCAGTATAAGTAATGAAGGACAGAGGCACTTGCATCCTTCATTACAATGAGCACTATCATTTTACTTTATAAATGACCCCCATCAGCATTTTTGTAGAAAAAACGGCCTTTCAACAACATTGCAGCCAAGAGAAGACTTCATACATAATGTTCCCCCAACAATCGGAGCGACCCTTCCCCAAGGGGCCGCTCCCCGAACTACGAAATTGATCACGAAAAAAAAAAAAAAAAAATCCCTAACATTCCTGCTGCACGATCGCACGATCGTGCAGCAGGAAACCTCTAAAGTGCCATCGAGGGAAAGGAAAAGCCTTTCCTTTCCCTCGATGCAAGTTTCATCACAATCCCCCCGCCCCAGCCGCAAAACGAACCTGTTCAGCAAACGACGCGCAGGAAGCAAATGGCTTCCCTGCGCGTCTGTAAACAAAAGGAGCCTCCGGTGACGCGGGGAGGGCGGGGGGAGGCAGGGGAAGGTCTTCCCCTGCCATCCCCGCAGAAACGAACAAAATCGGTCAGACTCGGGGGGAGCGCTGGCGCTTCCCCCGAGGGTGGGGCTCATGAGGAGCTGGGCTCGTCATGAGCGTGCGAGGAGGCTACGCCATGACGAGCCCAGCTCGTCATCAGCCCCGAAGGGGTTAATGCCATCGAAAATACTGTCTTAAATACATTTGAGACTCCACTGGTATCAGAAATATTTAAGATTTCATTCAGGATTTCTGCGAAATGTATGGGGGAATTAGTTGATAACAATGAGTGAATCTCTGCAGTCGTCCTTGCGACTAGGAGATCATACGTTTCTTTTGATGACGTGAGCCTGGTCGGCGTCTGAAGAAGCACTGTTTTCATTCTGCTTAAAGTATCAACTCGAATAGAAGAAATTTTCAAGTGAGGCCATGCCCTTGCCTCCCTGTCTGGAAAGGAGCTGGGGAACAATAAGCGTTCACAGCACATGACCTTCGCAGTCGTACTAACGAGATAAGGAACCCCGGGCAGTAGACTACAACATCTGCGATCCACAATTAGAATGTAACTCCCGTTATAGAGTCTTTTAAAGAATGGTTCTATCTCTGTTGCAGGTGTGCCTAGCTGGTGACATGAAAGGTTATTTGAGTTCCCTTCACAGGCTCCATGCAAACTAATTCCATTACACAGAAGTGTACCGCTTAGTGACATCGCACAATTATTGCCACTAAGAAACACTTTCTGTCCTTTATTACTGACACATGCATGTGAATAGGGCAAGTTCCATGTTGTCTTAATGTACCCTTTTCCCAATTTTTCGTACATGCCAGCCTGTATATATTTTTGGCAGTATTGAAACCTGAAAGTAGATATCGGAATATTAATTATCCCATGTATTATCCATTCAATGACAGGTCGTTCTGACATTGTCAATGGTAATCTCTCGAGTTTCTCAATGCTCAGGATTGTATAATCAGCACCCTTCTGTGCCATACTGATCTGTTTATCAGTAAGGTTAAAGATATGGAATAGTGACGTTGTGTTGATTAAACGCCAAGGCACATAGCCTGAACGCAGATTTTGTAACGTCCAGCCAAGCTGTACAATAGAACGCAATTGAGACTGACCGTGTTGTAACAACAGTAAGTCTTGCGATATTATGTCGATTGCTGAAGACACAATGCTGTCCAATGAAAAGATTCTGGAGGACAGAGTCATTAACCCATTGTCCACTACAGAAAGCGATTTTTCCAAATTAATACGGTCAATTTCCCGTATACTTTCTGCTGTCTCAATTTGAGTTATCTTCCAGGCCTCGTTGTAAGCTGCATATATAGAGGCTGCTATGAAGCGTTTTTGACGCTGTTTGCGTGGTCCCATAATGAAATCACGCAAGTCAGCACCATCAGTAAGTAAAGTTAGGTGTTGCTTAATTTCTGTCAGTGTGGAAGTTTTTAGCCATTGAAGGCAGAGTTTGCCCACACTGTAGGTGGTGATTATCCCTGGGTGTTGTCTTTGGGAATATCTAGGGTCTGGCCTGGTCAATTTGAACCCCTGTGTTTTGTTCAGGAATCTGTCTTGACAGTTATTAGTATCTGTGGGCCAGATCAACCATTGTTTCCAATCAGGATTTGTTCTGTTTTGGTTTAATACATAGTTTACGTCTATCTCTTCATCTGCAGAGTTATTGCTGTTCATTGTTGGTTTTGGAATAGACGGTTTATTTAAGTCTTTGATTTTGGCTAATCCAAGACAGGTAGTTTGTTGAATAGTTTCATTCAAGAATATAATTTGTTCTGGGATCATGCAGGCTCTAAACAATGATTCTATACCTTGTACTTGCCATTCTTTTGTACCCCAAACACTTTTTACTTCAACATTTTTGTCCCAATAATCAAAACCAAATGTATTCATTTGTTCAAAAAATGAGTCCGAATATATCAATTTTGTGTTTGTAAGCATGGTTTTTGTTCCTGTCTTATTTGACAATTTGAAATAAAATGTTTCAGCATTACTTGTGTTGAACCCTGAAAAGTATGAATATTTGTCATAAAAGGTTCTTGAGCTTCCTTTTGGAGGGGTTGCACAATGTTCCCATTGATTATAATTTAAAACATTTCTAGGTTGTGCTTATTTATGTAAAAAATGTTTACCATAGTGGTTGTAGCAGTACATACTATCATAATTAGATGAACCCTGCAAATAATCATGTTTGGTCAATTTAGCAGACATCACTAGATCAGTCATCATGTTATTAATACTTTCAAAGTCCCAATCATCAGCAAATGAGTTTGGTTTTACAAAGTCACTCAACGAGATCTTGATTTGGTGTGGATATTTGAGGATCTCTACCGGACCATAAATTTCATAGTCAGTATTGTCCCATGCTACCCCACCCGGTATAGGATTGGCTGTGAAATTGACTGCAGAAAGTTCTCTTTTCTTCACGTGTGAAGACGTGTGTGGCTTGAGGATCAAGTTGATGTTCTGGCTTGCTGTGTCCATTTTTGCATATTTTCCCTCAATGAAGCGTCCCAAACATAGTATCATGATGAGCCAAAGTATCAGGATAAATACACCAAATGACACCCAAAATTCAATCCACGGAGAAATCAGATAGGTTTCTTTCAGCTGTTTCAAAAGTTCCTTAGCTTTATCTTTAAAAGTTTTTGTTGATGGCTGTGTCTTTGATTCACTTAGATCTTCAGAAGAATCTTCAAAGTTGATGAAGTAGCCAGATGCCGTTCTGTCTATTGTTCCAATTGCTTCAGGATTACTGTTTCTTGCAGCTTCAGCATATTCATTTGTTACTTCATTGTAGGTTGGTGTGTCTCTACTAAATGTTTTTATTTTGGGTTTTCAGAGGTGTGAGTTCCATTGCATTGTTGCATAGTCCTTGTTGTTGTTCTGTAGGCGTTTCGAATGTGATTAGCCTTTTAGTTAGCACCTCTGTACTTGTAGCAAACCTTGGTGTTCTACTACTTATCGGGAGTCCACTTGGCCTACTGTTTGTTATCGGCCACATGATTGTGGTTTTACCAGGTCGATGGATACAACTCGGTTCTCCTTTTTACCAGCAAGCGGCGGTAGTACAACTGATCTTGTCCCGTTGATGGACAAGACAGGAACTGCTTTTCTGTAAGAAGGCCCAAATTCCTTCTTTACCGCGATCTTTTCTCTGACTAGATCCCCGACTTTTGGAATCCAGACAGGTCTTGCTGGGACAGGTGGTGGTTCTTCAGTGGTTGTTGGCTGCTGTTTCAACTTTATGTTGCTCAGGTCTTTTCTTGTTTCGTTTAAGTCCTGTAAAATAGCCAAACGATCTTTGATATCAAAGCTTTTTTCTTTTACCACTGAAGTCTGACTGTCAAGATCTAAGACTAGCATCCTAGTTCCAAACAGTAATTCGTACGGACTGAATCCCTTCAGAGAATTTCTTGGCAAGTTGTTTAGACTACGTTGGACACTTATTAGATGTTTGACCCACCCAGCTCCCGAACCTAATACCTTTGCTGTTATAGATTGCTTTATGTCTTGGTTTTTTCTTTACACTGTCCCGTATCCCTCAGGAAGGAAGTGAGAAGAATCCCGCTTCGCTATGCTCATTTGGCCGTGCTTTCCAACAAGCTTGAGGGCTAAAGTGAAAACATTGGTCAAACGTAGCATGCTCCTAGTGTATATGCCATTTAGACTCGCAAATCTTGTATAACAGTCCCGACGTCAGCCAAGTGCCGGGGTCTACATTTATAAGTGGAAACTAGTCTTTATTTGTTAATGGGACGCATTATTTACACTTGTTTCCCTGATTATTGTTTAGCCCTTATTGAGTGAAACGCCATGGTATTACCCCGTTCCTCTCGCCGCTGCGAACTCTGTTGCAGCCCGGGCATTTTTTTACAAAGATGTGATGATGCAGGCTCATGCCTGGCCACCAGTACACTGATTGTAGTTCTTCCAGAGAATCTTTTAGTTTGAGGTGTCTGAGACCCTCGCCCATATGTGCATCTGCTATTAACAAAGTTCTCCTGTCCTTGTTTGGAATTACTCTATCCCCCACTCCAGGGATTCGAGCAAAAGGAACGGAGTTCGCATCGATTATGTATGTATATTTGAGTGGGTAACTGATCGGTAACGCTGAGCAGTCGCCTTTTGATGACGTTTTCACCGCCAGCATTGTTTCACCGTCAATGTATTTTACTGCACGCTTTTTTCTAGCTACGGAAGCCGATTCAGTTGCTACTGCTGTGGCTTTCTCAGCCAATGAATTCCCTGCAACGTGAACGCCATCACGCTGATGACTCAGTGAGTGTATCACGTGAGTCTTTGGTAGTTCTTCTTTTAACAGAACTATTTGTTCCCAAAGCAGTTTTTGCTTTATTGTTGCACCTGTGTCATCTTTGTAACCGTTTTGAATCCATTTCTGTAAATCGCTGTTATATGATTTGACGCAGTAATACGAATCGGACACTATGAGTGTCGGGAATTCGCGATCTGCATTATCTAGCGCCATTTTCAATGCTATTATTTCAGTCTGTTGTTCTGAATTAGTTTCTACTGAGTGTGTTTTTGTTAATAGAGGTCTTAGTATACCTCCGCACCACACTTCTTTTGTAATCTCACATGTGGGGTTGTATGCTTGTTCCCCCCAAACGGATGGTTGAGCATGTCCGTCTGTATAGATTACACAAGCGTACTGTCGTAATGGCAGAATGTCGATTGGCAGAGGGAATATTCTTTCATATTCTAGATATTTTAGTTCCTCTAGTTCTGGATCAAAGTAGTATTTTACTTTGTCCATTGTAATGGAATTCACCCATTGTATCCATTCTGGATTCAATGCTGTTGTTGGTAAATTACACGGGGTTGTTAATGCCTCAAAGGCTGATTCTGCTGTTCTGACTGTGATTTGTCTACCGTCAGCTTTATCTTTTTCTCTAGCTATTGCGGTTTGAACTGCATGAACAATGTTTTCTTTAATGCTGAATTTCTTTTCAGCTTCTGTGTACAAGTGTGATTTGAATGCAATTGGTACCTTTTTTCCCTCATTCGAGGTCAGGTATGTGAATCCGCATCTTCCTGGGATGACTCGAATCACAAGATTGCGTGTGTTATCACGTGTTTCTAATTTTGTTTTAATTAACATATCTGTTTGTAAGGATCTCAGAATTTCTGTGTGTTTTTGAGTCCAATTTGATTTTTTAAAATCTGGTTTTATTAGATCATAAAGGGGTTTGACCCTTTCTGCGTAATTTGCAATGTATGTTCTTCCGAAATTTAGGAAGCCTAGAATTGACTGTAGGTTTTTTAGTGTTCTAGGTGCTTGGAGTACGGCACATTTCTCTAGGAAATTGTCAGCCAGGCTTTTGCCTTCACTTGATAATTCATATCCTAAGAACAGGACTGTTAGATGGGCAATTCTAGATTTTTTAAAGTTGAATTTGTAACCCTCTGCTGCGAACCCAAGTATTATGGTGTTCACTCTCTTCAAGTGAGTATCCAAGTCATCATCTGTTAGGTATATGTCATCGACATAAGATATTGCTTCGTCATCATATGTTTGTAGTAACTCTGTTACCCTCGCTGAGAATACTCCTGGGCTGTTCTTGTACCCCTGGGGTAACCGACAGAATTCTTTTTGAGCGCCATTTATTGAGAACGCTGATAAGTATCTGCTCTCTGGTGCTATATTTTGACAAAAGAATCCATTAGAGATGTCTAATGTTGTTTTATATTTTTTGCGCACTATGTTATTCATTAGTGCAGCACTATGCGAGTTTTGTACTGCAAAAGTTTTGCAACACGAGTTAAGGTGTCTGTAATCCAAAACTAGACGATATGAATTGTCTGGTTTGGAGACAGGAAACAAAGGGTTGTTCATTTGTGAGGTGCAAGTTTCAATCACCCCCTGGTATTCTAGTTGATCTAGAATTTCTTTTACCTGTTTTTTAGCTTCTTGCTTGATTGGATACTGCCTTTGTGCAGTAGGTTGTGATTTTAACTGGATTTTGTGAGGAGGAGAGTCCTCATCCCATCCTACATGATTTTTATATAAAGCAGGAGCCTGAGCTACTGCCCACTTTCTTGCAAGTGCATATTTTTTATGAATTGGAATATGATTTGAGAAGGCAGGCATAATTATTTCTTCGCCATGTGGGCACTCCCTGACGAACTCTGGTGGCCAATCTTTTTCAGCTAGAAGGATGTCATAGCCCTTGGAGAGATTATCCCAAAAAAGGCCCCTTATTTTTCTAGTCTTATCCCCTTCTATACGTAAAGTTATTTCATATATTTTGTGAGGTTTGCTAACTCTGGTGTCTGCAGTTTCCACCTGAATGTATTCATTCGTGTCCACTGTCTCCAGATGATTCATAAGGACTTTGCGTGCTATGCTCACTTCTGCTGCGCTGTCTAGCATTGTCTGAGCCCACTCTCCGTTTTTCAGCTGTGTCCTCAGTATTCTCGGCATTGTTGAATACTTTAATACTGGCTACCTTCTTTTTTGGAAACTGTAATTTTTTGTTTGGATGAGCAGGTTCTTTGTCTTTGGACTTGACGTGCCCTTCCCTGGGTTCCGATCGTCCTCTTCTTTCCGATTTCTGCGAGGAAGTCTGAAAAGATTGAGAGGGACGTGTATCAAAATCTTGATATCTATCAGGTTTCTTTATGTTATCCCTATTTCTAAGGTTGTATTTTTTCACAGAGGGCTCCCTTTGGGGAGACTTGGTTCCTTGGTCCGGAGATCTTTCTCTCCGCCGAGGAGACCTTCCTCTGGACTGGAATCTCTTTTCTTTTGGATTGGATTGTTTGTTTCCATCCCAGTTCTTCTTTTGACTGTTTATGTAAATGTAAATGTAAATGTGTTTCGATTTATATAGCGCACTAATCACCCAGGGGTCCCAAGGCGCTTGCTTAGGGAACCCGTCCTGGTATTCCCCTGTGAGATACCCCGGCAGGGTATTCACAAGGTGAAAGCCAGGCATCCCGCCGCGAGGGGCCATAGTGGAGATTAAGCAAGCTATTGCCCAGAGTCGCAGAGTGTGACCCCGTGAGTCGAGTAGGCACCGGAGCGAGAATTGTCGAGTCGGTGGAATTTTTGTGCCCGAGACCCGCCGAGGCGGGGAATCGAACCCTGGTCCACGGCTGATCTCAGCTTCCGGGTCTGCCACCTCTGACCACTGAGCCACGCTTCTCCAGTTTTTAATAAATATTTTTTCAGGACTTTCAATTAGTTGGGGCTTCACTGGTATTCCACCCAAACTATCTCTACCTAGTTCTTCATAGGATTTTTCTATAATTCTGGCAATTTCAGCTGGTTGGTCTGCTATATCTGTCTCTTTTAACCTCTGGCAGATCGCCACATTCGCTGCTTCTCCTTTTATGTTGGCTAGTAATATTGCCGAGACCTGCTTGTAGTCTTTTAGTAATTTCATACCAAGAGTTAAAGCGGGTTCTGGACCGTATTCGTCTTGAATTGGTTTTAGCACATCTGGTATTACTGACATGGATGGAACTCCATGTGTTTTTGTGTAAATGGAAGCAAAGACTGTACCCCAAGTGTCACAGTCCTCCACGTGTGGTGCGATTCCCATTGGAAGACAGATAGTCAGAATCCTGTGTTTATCCACAGGGGTGGTGTCTGGGAACACCGCCTCTATTTGGGTGATTTTTTGTGCTAACCAGAATGGTATTTGTTCCCGTTTAGCTGGTACTTTACCTAGGCAGGACTGTATGTTCTGTGGTGTAATTTTATTTGTGTTCCCCTGATGAGGGGTCAGCTGTGGGATTTTAACTACAGGTTGGATGGTTGAAGTCCGCATTACATATTGGACTAGTTGTCTATATATTTTAATTAATTGTTTTAGTTGTACTAAAACATCTGCTGCAGACATCCTTTCGATGTCTGGATGTGGTGTGTATCCGGCTAGGACCGGCCACGTTGCTCCTGGTCTACCTAGTGGACCGAGCCTGGTGATGTGATTATTATGTTTTAGGGCGCCATTAAACAAGAGCAGATGCTCTTGGAATTTGAGTGGTACTTCCACTTCCTCGAAAGGAGTGTAGGTATCCGGTGGTTCCTCTGTTTTATAACAGTGGAACTCCTTTGTTACAGCATTTGCTGCTGGAAAGTTTATCCATGAATAGAATACCTCTGTCTGCCGATATTCGTGTGCCTCAATTACGAATATGACTGTACCACCTCTTGGTGTCAGTCCATTTTCTATAAGTTTTAACGTTATAGATCTTCTTATGTTGACCGGGATGAGTATTATATCCGGGTCTGCTTCTTGCATAGTATTATCAGCTGCTATTACTTCAGCTGCTATTCTAGCTCTCTCTCTTTCATCATCACTGTCTGGCATTTTACTGTCAGGATGGTTATTCTGTTTGTTTGCAGATCAGGTTTCTTATGGAAACAAAGATGAGATGCACAATATTTTGGAACAGTGTATCCTTCAACGTTGATTGAACCAAGAACCAATCACTAGGAGTTCCCTCCTGCGAGGTTTGGCGGATTTTACCTCTCACCCACTCCAGACGTCTTTGGAGTATTATGGGAAAAAGGGGTCTGAGTGAAAAAGTACGACTGAGTTACTCTAAAGTCTTGCGTTAGTTTTATCGCCTATCCAAACACGTTGGGCGCCATGTAGTGTAGTTCCTATTATCCCAATAGGCTCTGCGCATTGGAATAATACCTCCAATAGTATAGACCTAGACCAGACGTTAACTAGGTCTTCTACTGTCGATATTAGACTTAAAGTTTTGGGTTTGCCAGCTAGCTCAGAGTTCACTAGAAACTTTCTCGAATAGACAAGGAGGAATTGAACCTCCCTGGATAGACAAGAAGGGATTTAGTTTCTGACAACCATAGAACATGACAACTTTGCTCTCCCCTAATCAAGAGTGTATCTCTAGAGTCGTGTGAAAACAAAAGACAACTTATTTTACTCAGTCAGTACGTGCATTCTTAGTTTCACCAGATTGTAGAGAAAAGGAAGAGACGGGCGTGTTCAATAAAAGATGTTATTTATTGATCAGTCTCTTTTCTCGTACAAGAGAAATGAATCGATATTATTGTTGTGTGTTGTTGTGATGCACAGAGAAGAGATATTATTGCAATACTTATGGTTAAGTAAAGTGCATACAATAAAAGCAGAAGTATAAAATAATACTGTAAAAACATTTATATGGTTTCTAAGCCATATGGTGGTTTAAAATGGATAAAATAGATACATACATACATACATATAAACATTTGACTAATCGTACTCAACTGGTGCTTCTAACCACGCCTACCCCCAGTGTACCTGACCTAAGCCTAATACGTGGGCGGGGATAGAAAGTAGCAGTCTAAGTTAACTTTGTTTTGCCAAGTGACTAATTCAAGAATTCTCTGTAAGGGGTATTTCAGTTCCGTACCTTGAATCTAGGATGATTGAGGGATGGTATCTCTCATCTTTGGTCTCGATATTCCAGGCTGCCTGCAAGGGCTGCTCGGAAGCGCCGGAGCTGGATTTCTCGGCAGGAGAAAGGCAGCGTCTCGTTCTCAGCGCGTCAGGAAGGCGGGGCAGCTAGTGGGCTTTGCTCTCTGCTGGGCTTCAATGTCATATGAGCTGGTCGTTAGCGCATTCTTTTACTGAAGTTCTCGGTGAAATCAAAACAATGGCCGCAGGGTTTTTCCCAGGTTGTCATAGGTTTGATTTGTTTTGAGAACTCCGTATGCCTTATCAGGGGCTGGAGGAATATTGCTTGCCTAATTAGATGGCAAGCGTTATGACCTAATCAGATAACGCGCTCCTGTGCCGTGGTCTGGCGTAATCAGATAACGGTTTCTGCATCATGGGATGGCTGCTAGTTAACTCGTTAACCAGAATAGGGTCAGGAATAGGGGGATCGATACAGAACCTATAGGAATACATCACAATACATGGCCTCTTCATCATGGAACTCATTGACTTCAAATGTTTGATGAGCAAATCAAGTCTTTCTACAAACTCATCCATTGGTTCACCAACTTTTTACCTTTCTTGGTTGACAATGCACCTTTCATAAGCAAAATTGGACATTGGATTGAACTTGCTGTTTTGCACCTCTTTGTTTTTATGGTACATCACTTCACCACTTTGTGGTATTTTCGTTCTCACTACTTTGACTCCTTCACCCTCCAAATTCTTCAGACGCTTAATGATCTTTTTTGTCATTTGATTCTTCCAGTGCATCAATGAAATCATCAAAGATTTCAATCCAAGCAGTCCATCTGTTGCCAATATTCTGCTTTATGGTGATATCGAAGGAGGCGGTGGTTTTAGGAATGAGGCATCATCATAACCTGTGGATCTTTTTGCTGTCGAGAGCAGAGCCCTCTCCGGCAGTGTCTGGTGCCCACTTGGACAGGCACCTTCATTAAGCACTAGTCGTGTACTAACATTTGGGTAGTCATGCCTGCTCTTTGATTGTGAGGAGCTCTCTTCTTTGGCAGGGAATAGCTGTTTTGTTTCTTCAATGGGGTCTTCACAACTCTCACCTCTTTGCATTGTACTTGGTGTCTACTACCTTTAGTGTTTCTTTGTGTTAAAAATGTTTTCAGATTTTTAGCGCTTCCTAGCACTCGGCGATCAAAGCCTTTGGCGCTTCCCTGTACCTGGTTGTCACTGCCTTTAGCGTTGTTGTACGCTATGAATGACAGCTCTGTGTTATGCTATGGTGAAGTATCTCTTGTCTCGACTTTACCAGCAAATATCTAGCCGATGACAAACAAACTTTCTGTAAAGCCTTCATGTTCTTCACAGGCTTTCACGGGGAGGAGTGGCGATTTGACTCAACATATGCCAACCATCGATTTTCATTTCGAGTGAGGAACATGTGGCACGCTCAAGCAGTTTGCTGGACCACGGTAAACTCTCTGCGAGATTGATGTCAGTTCTTCAAGTTGTGGTGTTTACGTAATCCTATCCTCGTCTCCAGTTGCACCATCCTCCACAGCCTGAGTACATGTAAATGATCACACCAAACATGGAGCTTGATATTACAGTCTTTACTCCTCAACACGTAACTGTTAACTGAACATTCTACCTTAGAAATTCTATTGACCAAGCACTTACGTCACTGTTCTATGGAGTCCGTCAAGAACCAAAAGGGTTCCGTCATCTCTAACTCACAAGACACCACATATTTACACACCAGATTGAGATCCCAACATGTGGCAGATACTTATTTTTATACAGTAAACACGGAGACTATCCCCTAAAGTCATTGGTTCAGCCTCGAACAGTTGTATAATTTCCTTAGTACCCCAGTGAAGTCTCAATAATACATATTTAGCCTGATGAAAAAGTATACAAACTCCTTGCAATAAACATAAAATTATTGAATAACTTCTAAATCTTATTAAAACTGATGAAAAGCAGACACAAGATCTCAAGTAAAGGAAAATAAGACATGCTCTTTTGACTCCCAAATGCTATCTATGTTATCATAAGTAGGGGTGGGCAATAAATTCCAGTCTGGTGGCGAAGTTGTGGATGTTTTAGCTACTCTGTGTTGTGCAGTGTTCTGGTAAACTTTTGGAAAAACTGCTGCATGCTGGCTCACCAATGATAAGTTGGTCAGTGAAAATTGGCTTCCCCTAGAATGATTTGCAGGCAGTAGGACAGTACCCTATGAGATTTTCCCAACACTGGCAGTCGCAGGTGGTCGCGACTAATCGCAGTGAGAAAATCGACTTCAGCAGCAGCAAAACCAACTCGGGAAGCAGCGCACTCTGGAGGGCCCCGTGGGGTTGTTCAGCACGGAACAAGCTCCCGGCACTAAAAATCAGCGTGAGCAGCGAAAAATGCCAATTTCCTCCCGTTCTCAGAATTCTGCAAAATCTTGCAGAGCTTTCTTGTAACTTAGCTGCATTCCACATTGTGAAATCCTGTGAGTTCCACCCACTCCAAAAAGATACGCACTAACTGCCCATCACTTGATTGTTACTCCCAGCATAAGAGGGAGGCGTACAAAAACACCTATGTAGCTGCGTCATGGTTGACATAGACTCAGGAAAGACATCACGTGAAAGTTCAGGACTATTCTGAGGGGCAGATTTACAAGCCCCTTGCGCCACTTTTGCGTCATTTTTAACATGGCAAAAGTGACGCAAAAGTGGCGCAAGGGACTTGAAAATCTGCCCCTGAATGTGTAGTGTAATGCTTCACATTGGGGATTTATGGCGGCAGTGATAGAACAGATTTTAAGTTATGCCTTTTAGTGCTATCTCACAGCACCACCAGCATGCTCCAGATAGTCTACTGTGAGCCTGAGAGCAATGGTACCAGTACTCCTCGTCGGATACTAACATTTGGACGGCCCTTATTTACAAATCACACTATGAATTGCGGTGGCAGGGAAGAAAACCGCCAACGACTATCAGCGCCCAGCCGCCCAGAGCGAGCTTTGGAGTTTAAATGGACGCCTCTTACATTGTCCTTTTCTCAGAATCATTTGCGATTCTTGAGGTGATCTGACAGTGAGAAGCCTTTGAACTTCCCAGTAAATTCTGCACAAATTCTCCTGAACGGAGCAGGCTCCTTTCTACGGCGTCCAAATCCACGATCCCACAGAAAGAAGTGTTTTCAAACGCACCCACCGTATTTAACACGTTTATATCTGTCTTGTGGCCCAACATAATAAGGCATTTTCATTTCCTTAAATAATGGAGGGGCGCTGAATTACATCACTGCTTAAGTCAGCTTATGATTTAATTATGGCTGAGCCTCTTCTTGGCGTTTTTCCTTTCTAAAGGTTCAGCAATTAGCCTCACTGACAGTCAGTGGCTAATGGATTTCCATTGAACTGCTTAATAGGCTTAATTTAAGCGTGTGCATTTCCAAAACAGTGTTCTGTTAACCTTCCAGTTGCCCATTCCGGTTCCCATATAATATGACTACCAATATACGAGTTAAAACAATGTGTAAGTATATTCAGGGCCACTGAAATTAGGGGATTCTGTGGCTACAGTGTTTTCCATATAAATATGGACTTCCCGCATAATCCATCATCTGGTGCATACTCTACGGATTTTAATTTTAAAAAGTTGTTTCTAGCTCGAGTTAGGAAAAACGTGGTGATGTACTACAGCGCTGTGCAAGGCCTTCATAGAGGTTGACTAGTCATCTTTCAATTGTTTGCTGTATTCGTTTGCTAAGCTAGTACAAATAAGGTGACATCTTTGCACAGTGTCAAAAAATACAAAATAATGAAGATATACTGTCACAGAATGTGCTGCAGTACGCCACATAATTTGCCTTTTCTTGCTCCATAATTTGATCAAATCTGCCACATAATTTGGTCCTCACCTGCCACATAAATCATGTGGCCCTGAGTATATTTGATTTACTCCTGGGGCTTTAAGATCTAATGACCCGAGAAGCTGTGAAATAGCTGGTTTCAGACAGCAGCAGCGGGGTTGAATCTTGGAAGGTAGGCTCAACCCATATGTTCAGGTAAAGTGAGTACCAGTGTGTTGGCTAACAATAAGACTTAACATTGAAGTGCCTAGAGAACATTTAGTTTAATATATGTGCTACAGTGGTCAAAGTGCATAAACTTTGAGTTTGGTGCAGCAGTGAATTTATTGAATTTATATGAGACAAAGGGGATCAGGTTAGAAAGTGGGGAAAGGACAGAGAAATAGCTACAAAAAATAAAAAGACCTTTCGCCTATAGCTAACAGCTTATACAATGTTTGGTTCAACAGGACACTTCACCGATGGTTAAGTGTGTTTGCTTATGTTGTAAATAAGATTTGGAATTTAAATACATCTCCAATCTCCAAAGGTTCTGATGTTTCCAAATTTAGAATCGCCAGTCCCAGAATGTTCCAGAATGTCCTTGTGCTCTGCGGTTCGCATCACCAGTCTAACTACCTTTCGAAAACTATTTGTAACCATGCAGCTGCAGAATCCGAGCATATTTAGAGTTTATTAAAGTGTTAGTAACCTACTCTGCGCCTGGGATCACAGCCCTGCCTCTCAAGTGAATAAACCATTGAGATCCTCTGTTAGGGCTGGGTGGAGACATCACTTCCGACCTGACCCAGCTCCTGTCATTCTCCAGCACTGGCGGTAATTTCCCTCAATAACATAGTGGCAGGTCCTAGACGGAAATGGCAGGGATTATTCAAGTGAGTAGGGCTGGCTTTAGCGCTGGTAGTGTGGTTGCAACAATCTTCTTTGGCACCCACCTCCCAAATGACCTCCAAAGATTTCCTCACTACTACTCTCCAACAGTTCCCCTCACCTCTCCATAGGCCCTCTCTCAAATGTATTTAATTTGTTTTATAGCTCTACTCATAACAATGTACGGTAACAGAGAACCTTACATCACATACAAATTATACAGAGGCAATAAATCATACATGTGTAAATCAGTGTATATGAAATGTTACACGCAAAAATTAGGATTATAAAGTGTAGTAATCAACATGTGATCCATAATAGTTGGCAGTATATTTTAGGAGTGTTCTAAAGAAACACAAATTCAGAATTTTAAATGTGGTTAGGGTTGGCTTTACTAATAATGTATTTATACACAAACAAGTCCTTTTTAGCAACATTAGAATAATGAAAGATGGTGGAAAAACATTATTTTCCAACTTAAAACTTAGGGGCACATTAGTATGGCGGGCGGGCCAGTGGGAAATGGCACCGCCCGCCATCGGTGCCGGGGTCCCGTTGGTGGTATTAGGATGCGGCCGCCACACTGGAGGGTGCATCCTGCATACTTGACATTGCAGCAGGCGGTGCCCTCAGCACCGCCCGCCACAATGCCTAGAAGGCATGTTGTGCAGTTTCATGCACAACGTGACAGGCACCGCGCGGTGCCTGCCATGTTGTGCATGGAAGTGTGCACACCCCACCCCCTAGAATCCCTGGGGGCCCACTACGGGCCACCAATGGCGAAAACCGCCTGCCCTTCCATGGCGGGAACGTCCCCGCCATAATGCTAATATGGATGGCAGTGTCTCCCAGACACCGCCACCATGTCAGCAGCTTTTCCGCCCGCTCGACTTCTCGACCGGGCGGCAAACCGGCGAACGGTCTTTCCGTCCACCGGGCTCCCCCAGCTATGGTAATGTGGCGGGGCAGAATTCAGAGCGGGCGGAGGTTTTTTGCGGGTGGATCGCCACCGCCATATGTGCGGGGCGATCCACCCGCAATCATAATGGACCCCTTAGTGTCTGCACCCAGCTCTTTGATAACAGCTGATAGGTGTGGGGGAGTGGTCTGTTAGTAGGCAGGGGCATTCACTTTCAGCTAGTAATGATACCACAGTCACCAATAGGTCTAGTCAAGTCTCAATAAATGAAGCCTTGCTCAATCTTTCGTAGCTTGGCAAATGCGCAGTCAGGCTTAAGTTAATAGACAGGTATGTGTAAATCATTCAATATCACCAATCAGTAAATAAAAAAAAGTAGGAAACCCGAGATATGAATTTTGAAAGATTAAATTAAGAATTTTACATTATAATGGAAAAAGTTTCAAGCACCAAGGCTGAGTTCTAGATCCCAGTCAAAAGTTAATCTTTGGACTGAGGGCCAAATTTATGAAATTTGTGGAGCAGGGCAGAGCAGCAAGTCACCTTGCTGTGCTGTCCTGTGTCACAGGGAACGGGCAGGAATGCACCATATTTATCCAATACGGCATTCCTGTCCATTCCCTCTGCACTGGTGTAGTTTTGGCAGTCTAGTGCCAATGTAGGCATCCTTGAACAATGGTGCAAGGGTGCCTGTGTTGTAGGCAGGATTGTTTTTGTGCAGAAGGTGCCCCTAAGAGGCTTTTTCCTCTTGCTATGTGTGCTGCAGAATGCAGAATGCAGCACACATGGAAAGAAACAGCACACAAAGAAAGAGGGTAAAACAAGGAGGAATAAAGATATTGCTCCTCTTTATGACTTACCTGGGAAGGCATATCTTTTTGGCGCATACCCTGGTTTACAAGACCTGGTAAATCTGGGCATGCATCAAAAAGCATGGGAGTTCGTAGGAACATATCTAAAAAAAATAGAAGGGGGGCTAGGAGCTGGTTATGGTCCAGTACCCATGCTCCTGATACTAGTCAGAATACCAAATGGAGGGTAACTGTTCCAATGGTAGGGGTGCTACAAGTCACCCACTCACTGTAACAAAAGAGAAATTAGAGGGAAAAATAAAGAGGTGAAAGAAAAGTCCTAGGTATCGGACCCACTAGTAAGAGGCAAGCACATTGTCTTGTCTCTTGTTGCCCTCACACACCCCGAAGGATGTCATGCTTCATCATCGGGCATTTGCTCCTTGCCGGGGAAGAGCTGCAATGCCTTATGGGTCTCATTGTCGGAGATCTTTTGTTAGAACCGCTGTCAGATGAGAGTGGGTGGGAGTCCTATGTGAAGGGTGAGATGGTGCGTGCAAGTTAAAACTTGCTAAGTGTAACTGAATCGCTGTGATTTATTATGAAGGCTACATTGTCAGAATAAAAGGTCATGAGTTACTCCTATAGGCGTAATGTGCCCATGTAACTAAAAGGTCAACATGTTTCGCACCTCACTGGTCGAAAAGATCCGTGGCACTTCGTCAGGACCAAAAAACCTAGGTGTGACAATGAAAGTGAGTGTAGGGGTCAAGGACCTAATGAATCAGGGTGGACCAAGTCTGTGACTAGCTACAGCGAGGCTAAACCTAAATTAGTTAAGCCGCTCCTGAAACAACCAAAAGGTACAAAGGAATTTGCTCCATAGGCTAGTGCGTGATGTGACCCACACCTAAACAGGAGTTTGAGTTGGTGGACTGGCTCTCAGTGCCTACCCGCCATCATGCCTGCCTGCATATGTTCGTGGAAACAACCACCAAAATGGCCATGAAATGCGATTTGTGCTGTATTGCGTTACTCCAGATTTTTTAAGCCATTCAAAACCACGCAAAGTGGTTTTGCATCACTTCATAAATCTGACTTAGACGTTTGCGTCATGCATGTACCATGTTGCTTGGTGAAAGCATGATGCAAAGCTCTCATCAATATACAACTTAGTCTTTTTTGTAGAGCTTTTCTCTCATCAATGGGCTAATCAGCGGGGCTTACCGCTTTTCGGATCCGAAGTTTGATTTGATGGCTGCCTGATGCAGTGCGATGCCTTGGTGAGTCTCTCAAAGTCTTTGTCCTCAATGTCGATGACGAGGCACTATTCAGCAGGACAAACCAGCACAGTACAGCCAATTCATGAGTTGACGTTGGCAGCATGACTCTCGATGTCGAGCAGGTCTCCTGCTGCACCTTTTCTGCAAACTTTTCAGAAAGGTTCTTTCTTTGCAGATCTTCTAGTTGTCCATTATCTCCGTACAACGGTTCAGAGACTCTGGATTGCCTCTTGGGAACTTGCACTCAATTTTCCACAATACACCTGCACTGTTCAGGAAAAATCCAGCTGCAACTGTTTAGCTGGGATGATCCTCTCTTTGGGCTTGCAGGTGATGTCTTCCAGCTCTGTTTTACCTGTTGCTGATTAGGGAGTCCATTCCTTTTCCTGTAAGTCAGGTACAGCCATTTCTTTGTGGAGCATTGGTAGTGGTACAGTCCAATTGTTGTGGAGCATTTTAGGCCCCTAGTGTAATTTTCCCGATTCATGCCCATATATAGGTATAAATCACCCTATCCTTATATAGGCATAGAAATCATAACTTTATTTAGACTTAGCACATGCAACCCAAATACAGCATGGCTACTTCCACTAGTTCCGAAAATCCACAACGATTTCTTAGAAAAACCCGCCTTCAGCAGCCAGGGACTTCCCCTTGCTTGAATATTAATTTATCCAAGAACTCATGGAGTTTTTCAAAGAACTGAGTCTTTCAATGATGTTATTATGTCCAACCTTACATCAAACTCAGCACCTTCAAGGTATAAATATGCCCACACTTGCCCAAGCAAACACACGGTGGTTTGGAGCAGTTTGACAATCTATTTGCCTGACGCATCTCGCTACAGCAAGTGCCGAAGGAAGCAGACCCTCAAGCAGGCGCACTAAGAGAGACGCTGTCTTTTCTCCTGCCGAGAAATCCAGCTCCAGTGTTTTCAAGCTACCCTTGCGGGTTGCTGGGAAATCGAGTCCTGAGAAGGAGAGATACCAGACCTCCTTCATTCTAAAACCAAGGTACGGAGCTGATTAGACCCGTAGAGAATTCTTGGATAGGTTCTTGGCAAAGAATACTGAAACTAAGCTACACCTCACTTACTTCTTCCCTTGTACTAGACCTAGGTTAGGTGCACCGGGTTAGGCGTATTTTAGAAGCACCAGTTGAGTACTTTTTTAGTCTTTATTTATTAATGTATGTATTCTATGGCTTAGAAAACCATATCATGCTTTTACAGTATTATTTTATTATACTCTTCGTACTGTGCGCATTGTACTTTGCAACCAGTATTACGATTGTAGCAGTTCATTTCTTCTGCATAAGAAAGAAGACTGTTCAATAAATACTTTTATTGAGAACGCCCGTCTCTCTATTTCTCTGCACCTCTGGTGAAACGAAGCATGCACGATTGACGGAGTAAAATAACTATCTATTGTTTCCACGACTCTTGAGATATATTTCTTATTCTTGGGAAACAAAGTTGTTATGTTTATGCGGTTGTTAGAAACTAATCCCTTCTTGTGTATTCAAGAAAGTTTCTAGTGACCTCTGAGCTAGCTGGCACTCACAATTAAGTCTAATATATGCGATAGAGACCTCGTAGACATAAGTCCTACGTCAGATCTATAGGATATGTTATTCCAATGCGCAGAGCCTATTGGGAATATAGGAACTACACTGCACAATGGTGCAGCAGTACAGTCCTCCTTCTTTTCTTCCAGGCAGTGTTTTCACAGTAATCAAAATAGAGAAAATCTCTCCTTGGTGTGTGTGTCTGGATAACCCAACCCAAAGGTATGGCTAACAATTCACTATCTTTCCTTCCAGCCTCTCTGCTAATAAAGTTAGGGTTGGGTCTCATCTGACTGGGGATCAAAGAAGTAGTGGCTGGCCTGGGTCCTGTGATATCTTTTCTCCTGCCTTTGAAGTCCAGCTTATTTCCTGAGCCCCCTTCCTTTCCCTGGTTTCTCCAGAAAGCAAATCTCCTCCCACCAAATGGCGGTATTGTTTCAGGCCTCTCCATATCTACTCAGAGAGTAGCTTGGCTTAGACTGTCAAAGTGCTGACCCATCAGAAGAGGCTGCAGGGCTGCTTTTGGTAACCTGAGGATAGTAAGTTCTAAAACTACTTTCCTGTAATAGTTATAATAAATAAAACCATTGCATGCTAGCTCCTGGGCAAAGATGGACGTTATTAAGTTTAATAAATCCTTCCGAATATTAGGCCATGGGGTTAGCAGCACTACCATAAAGGAAAAATGACTTTCCTTATCAGAGCATATATAAAACATCTTTTATATTGTCCTTGCTTTTCATCACAATGCAGATTGCCCTTTTGGCACCAAGGGCCGACCTGAGCTTTGATATATATATAAGAACTAATAGGTAGTATTAGACTATGGAATACGTTTAATTCCAAAGACAAATTTGGACTCATATTTATTTTGAAACCAGCCTTCAGAGTCAGTAACAACCTACATCAGTCAAGAAATGGGAGTGATCAGGGCAAAATGGATGACTTTCCAACACGCTCCCAACCCCAGACAAATGGTGATGGGCAACACTCTGGTAGTACTCATCATCTAAGTGGAAAAACCTGGAAATTTCATCTCCATTGGCATGGGCAATCCTATGTCTGTGATCCACTGTGAAGTCCATCCCCTATAGGAAAATGGACCACCTCAACAATTTTGGGTTCTATTCCTCTCGTCTGCATGAGCCATCTGAGAAGCCAGTGGTAAGTTTGAACATGGAAGTGAATACAAAACAGGTATTGCCTCGGCTTCTTCAGGGACGAGACTACAGCAAGGCTTCCCTCTCAATGGCAGTCCAAATGACCCTTTTAGGTTGCTTCTTTGAGATAATGGCATGGCTATGGGCTGTGGCTCTAGGAGCAACTCCACAGCGCAATGTCAATGACGGTTTGCACACACACTCTCATGCACATCATGCGCAATTTGTGTCAAAATGCTCTGCACCTCCTCTTGGGTGCGATATTGGTTGTTTTGTCATCGATCCTCTGACAGAACAGTAAGACTTTGATATTACATACAGTTATGGGCGTCAGTATCGTGAGACTTTAATGTACGTACAGTCATAGGCGCATGTACTGTGTTTTATGCATACCATGTGCTCCAGCAATTATGCCCATAAGTTTCAAGTGCTACAATCATGATTATGCCCATTTGTTTTTAAACAAAACTGTTTTCCTTTTTATCTTGCCTTTTTATTGAAAGACCTTGTTCCTTTAACGATAATGTGTCTAACGCAGTACTGCCGAGCTCTCTGTGCAGGTAGATATATTGCCACGCCCCCTCATACTGCAGCATGGCATCCATCTTGGGTGGGTCCCTTCTATAAAAAGGGACGCACCCTTCTACTTACGCTCGTTATTCTCTCCGGCTTCCTGCTTTCCAGAATAACGTAGCGGTTGGCCTGAACATCTTCATCTCTGTAGAGCGAGAGATTTCTAAATGGTGAGGCACAGAGAGTACCCAGCAGATTGGAAGGGCAGATGCTCGGCTGACTCGGGGTAAGAGCATCCCTTTAGTTTTTTGGGGAACCTCAATTGGATTACTATCATATGAGTGTTTCATGGATAATTTTTTTACAATAACATTTGCGTAATAGTTTATGATCTTTGAATAATGAACTCTTTGGCAATTTCTACAGGAACCTTTAACCCTTCAATGGTTTATAGGTAATTTTTAGAACAATTGACAAACTATAATTTGTGGAACTATTGACAATGATTGACTAACCAGAGAATTAAAGACCTTGTTATTAGCCGTTCATCTCTTGTATAATGTTGCGTGGCAGGTCACGCATAAAAACCGCATATCATCATTTATGGAACCAGATGACAAAGTCTTAAAGGAATAAGACTGTTGATAGGTGTAGATTTTTCCATCCTATTATTATGCTAAGACATAATTGAGAATTCCAAACACATGTATGACCATTAACATTTCTCATATGTCCTATTTGTAGTGTTCTCATTCCCAATCTCTCCAGGCTAAGCAGTAGGGAAGGTACAGGTGAATACGCTAAACCAATAGTAAGATTTTATTAATGTTTAGTAGAAAGTCAGTCTGTTTAACACATTCTACCTTTCTATTCACAGATCTCCTTCCCCGCTGTTCCTATCCCACCACCCTTATCCCCTCCTGGCCACTCTAATGCTCTGGTTCATAACGACAATGAGACGTGGAGCACCCTGGAGGTGGACCCTTCTAGCATCGTATAAGCCCTGAGGAACGTTGACCTTGACAGATAAGTTCTGTCAGGGGAGACACTATGGTCCCATAGTTCTTCACAAACCACATGTAGTACTGTAATGACCTGATAATTCTGCCAATCACCAGGGCATACTTACCGTATCCCCTCTCGGGACCCAAAATGATATAACTCTTCACAATACTTCCCCAAAAAAAGGAAAATACTAATGGTTATCTATACATATATGGCATTTGCCGGGGAGTTTGCAAACAGCAACAACAGGCAAGAATCAATACCAGTGACGACGACAACAACAACCCGGGAAAACAACGCCACTCGGTAAAACAACGCAAGAAACCAAGGGCCACAAGGTAACAACGTACCCCAGGGTATGTAAACACAACACAATACCAAGGGCCACAGGGTAACAACAATGACAAACACTGTGAAACAAAGCCCACCCTGGTGCAACTGAATAAACACTGCACTCTCCTCCTAACAATGTCTCGGTGGATTACTTATCAGTTTTGGTTTACCTGGATGAGAGCGGGGACATCCCTCTCTCTAAAACTACCTGCAGGAAGAGAAACTTACCATCCTTCCGATGCTACAGCATTTGGGTCAGAAGGGCCCTGACCTCCCTTCCCAAGGAACACAGACAAATAGTGATATACTCTGGGGTTTCTTTATTACATAATGATAGAAGGACAAAAGAAAGAAATTACTACTCTGTCACGATAGGCTTTCCTCACATCAATCTCTAAGAAATTGCTAAATGCAATTTATTTTAGCGATTTGTATAGCGCCTGGTGACCCAAGGGCATCCCCGCGCTGTAAATTAGGATGTACATATACAGAACTTATATGTAAATCAGTATATAACCTGAAAATAGGAGACAATAGTTAGATAAGAACAGTTAGGAAATAAGAGTTAGTGGAACACCTCACCAAGTTTCTACACATCCCGCTTCCATTTTGCCAGAGGGGAGCCCGTTTCTCCAGCCAAATCAGGATTCTCTGCTCCACTGTCACAGCTCCAAGTCTGCACCGTGATGGACTACCAATCGCCGAGACCCGAACACCCTCTTTAGTGCAAGTGGAAATGTTGGTCGAAGCTTCTAGCAAGCCTCGCCCCCTGTTCCCATCAGATTCTGTACACTCCGCACCAAGGCCACAGCATCAGCTAGCTAGACGTTTGTTATGACTCCGGGGCAGAGCGGGCGCATTCCTCCGACAAGAACCGGTTCCTACCAGCATACAAAGTGCGGAAAACAAGTGAGGAGTAAAACATGACTCCTCACCCAGAAAAGGTTAGAAGATGGCAACAGCTTAGAAAATGGAGTAGCTTAAGCAAAGGCCACTATTCCCGCAAAGAGCCAAAATTAGTATGCAAGATGGCATTAGAGTATGCTAAAGCAAATAGGTAAGCCCTGCCTTTGAGCAAGATGCAGCTAGACACAGAAAGAACATTATTGAGTCTTAATTTACAGCTAGTTTGTATTATGCAGGCCTATACAGCATTATATTACAGCAAAATATACTGAGATGGTAGTGGGCAACGGTCATAATCGAGCCGTACCCAGTCAGGCAAAAATGCCATGACCTATGTCTGGGTATTAGGAGCTTCCCAATTCAATTTGGTCTGAAACTTGGGCTGGTGAGGTTGCAGGTGGCCTCCTCCTCAAAGTGGCCAAGGTACATCTGCTTGCCTTGATAGTCAGGCCCCCCTGCTGCAAGGGCTGAGCCATTTCGCTCAGGTGAACCAGATGCTCCTCCCAGGTGGAACTGAATACAGCTGTTTCATCCACATAAGTGGCACTGAAAGTTTCCAACCCAGACAGGACTCTTTATACCAACCTTTGCAAGGTGGCATGGTCATTCTAAGGCCAAAGGGCATTATTTTGAACTGAAAGTGGCTGTTTGCTGTGCAAAATGCTGACGTCTCATGTGCTCCTGGACTTAGGGCAATCTGCCAGTAACCTGAGGTAAAGTCAAATGTACTAAAGTACTTTGCAGACCCCGACTTGTCAATGAGCTCATTGGCTGTAGGTAGGTTTGGGGTGGGTATCAATCTTGGTGACTGCATTCAAACGACTGCAGTACATACAAAATCTCAATTCTTTTATTCCCTCTTGAATATTAGGTTTTGGCACTAGTACCACTAGACTGGCTCATGGACTGTCAGAGGCCTCAATTAGCCCCAGCTCAAACATATTGGCTACCTCAGCCTTAATGCTGGCCTAGCGTGCAATCTAGCACATCCTATTTGGGCTCTTTGCGTAGCTTCTCCTAAACTTCGCTAACCAAACTCAATGGTGCTCTTACAGGACAGATAAACAATGACTCAAAGGGGCTAAAACCAACCACTTTCTGTGGTACCTGTCGGTAAGCAAACAGCGGGCATGAGAGGAGAACATCCCATCTCCTCCTGAGCTTGTCAGATAAGCCCTTGATCATGACCTCCAGGGTCTTTTTAAATCCTCTAAAAGACCATTGGTCTGGGAATGATATTGGGTAGTGAATTTGTAAGTAAGAGCACATTCATCCCACATCACCTTCAGATAGGAGACATAAAGTTAGTTTCCCTGTCGGAGGCCACCTTTTTAGGAAACCCCTATCTGCTGAAGATGCCAAGTAGGGCTCTGGTCACTTTGGGAGTAGTTACCATCTTGAGGTGACCGGCTTCTATGTATCTGGTGCCATGGTCCACTACCACCAAGATATGTCTGTTCCCAGAGTCAGTTGGTGGGTCTAGGGGAATAAAGAGGGTCCCAATCACTGGTAGTGGTATCAAGGGAGCCTTTGACTTGCCCCCTGTTTTGCCACTACCTTGACAGGTGCCACAGGAGCTGCAAAACTCCTTTACCTTGTCAGAAATTAGGGGCCAATAGGATTGATTGACCAACCTGTTCCGGGTCTTGGTCTACTTCAAATGTCTGGCTAAGGAGATGCCATAAGCCAATGTGAAGAGGAACTCCCTATACTTCTGGGGGTCCACTACTCTCCTGGGGGCTAGGACTCAATTTTCCATAATACACTGGCACAGTCCAGGAAAAATCCAGCGGGGTGATTCTCTCTTTGCGATAGCAGGTGACTTCTTCCAGCTCTGTTGTACTTACTGCTGATGAGGGAGTCCACTCTTTTTCCTTTGAGTCAGACACAGTCCTTTCTTTGTGGAGCCTTGGAGTGCAGCAGGTGTAGTGCTTTTCAGTACACTTTGTCTGGGATGCAGTCCTCCTTCTTCGTCTTTGGTTCTAGGCAGTGTTCTCACAAAAATCTAAATTAACAAAAATCTCTCTTTGGTGTAGGTCTGTGTAGCCCAACTCAAAGATGTGTCTAACAGTTCAATGTACCCCCTTCCAAGCCCACTAATAATGTAGTTAGGGGGTTTGCCATCTAGCTGGGGATAGAGAAAGTGGGGCTGTCCTGGGCCCTGTGTCATCTGTTTTCCTGCCTTTGAAATCAAGGTTATCACCCCAGCCCCCTTCCACGCCTTGTCTGCTCCAGGAAGCAAATATTCTCTCACCAAATGTCTGTATTGTTTCAGCCCCAAGGCTCTTCATACCTCCTCAGGTAGCAGCTTGGTTCATGCTGTCAAAGTGCCGACTAATCAAAAGAGGCTGTTACAGGGCTGCTTTATATAACCTTGGGGAAAGTAGGTTTGAAAACTACTTTCCTGCAACTGTTATAATAAACCGCACCAAGGCATGTTTTGGGATTTATTGTAACCATTATTTTGATAATTTGAATGATATTGCTCGTTAGCTCCCAAGCAAAGTTAGACTTTACTAAAGCCTTCCTCATGTTAGCCTACAGGGCTAGCAGCACAACCATTGGGAAAACAGTATTGGCTGTTTTTCCCTACCAGGGCATACAAAACATGTTTCATATCGTACCTGCATTTTATAACAATGCATACTACCCTTGGGGCTCCTAGGGCAGACCTTAGGGGTAACTTATAAGTAAGAAAACGTTTTTGGACTTAGGAAGTACCTTTAATTCTCCAAAGTCAAATGTGGACATAGTTTTATTTTAAAACCAGCCTTCAAGGCAGGTCTGGCACTAAATGGTACTGGACACCATAGTAGTGCACACGTTAGAACATTAGGTCCACTGAGGTCTCTAAACCTACATGCCCTACCAAATATTAGTGACTTACCAAATACTAGGTACAATACACCACAGTAGTGCACACATTAGATCATTAGGTCCACTGAGGTCTCTAAACCTACATGCCCTACCAAATACTAGGGACTTACAGGTAGGTTGTCCTGGCCCATTAGAATTATACCAATAACCACATACCTTTAAAAGGAACGAGCACTGGCCATGAGCCTGGTTAGCAGAGCCCAGTGCACTTTCATAGTCAGCAACCACTGGCATCAGTCAAATAATGGATGTGATCAGGGTAAAAAGAATGACTTTCCTACACTAGGTTACTGTGAAATATTAGGATTATCACTAATGAACAGCAAGTAACAAAGGTGATCTCTGTGACAAAAGTAGTAACCCACTGAGCTATCTACATAAAATATAATTCTGTGATCTACAGGGTACACAATATTTGCGGAAGGCATAGTAACCCTCTTTGCGATGGGTTGAAAGTGCCACTAGGCAAACTTGATCTTTCTCCAGAAGGATTATTAATCATCTTGCCGTTTTTATTATTGCCTGAAAACTACTGGACACAAAAGGTGCTCTGCAGAAGATGCTTTTAAATCCATAAATTATTTTTAAACACTGTGTCAAAGTCGGCTCTGGATGTGAACATGATAATGCAAGCACTGCCGTGCTGATCCCTGTTCATCCTGATGGTTCTGAAAGTCCTGCATGGTCAACATCCCTACCTCAGATCCCCCACAGTGAAATGCATGTGCTCCAGCTTGTGAAATTCGAGGCAGTCCCAAGACACCATGGTAATCCTTAGGATTACATTTTCCTCAAATGTGCAAACACCCCCCATCGAAGAATGATGCCCAGGATTCATTTTTGTCTATAATGGTAATTTTAGGAGCAGCTATATATTGCCTTGTTGTGTGGGGGGTGTGGTAACAGGAGCTATCTATATCTCATTGTCTAGCAAGTTGCCAGGAATTCATCACCTATGCTGATCATACACTGAAAATTCTCATGAGATTACCTGAGCCCCAACAGTGGCAAAGTCAAAATGTCACTGCCAGGTTAGAGCTTGTGATCACCACCACCACTCCATTGCCATCCTTCCTACATTTGATGAAAAAGCTGAAAACAACTGGCATCATTAGCTTCTTACTTGGAGAGGGTTTAGTAGCTAATTGTTCATGAGAAAGTCAACATCCCTGCCTTTACCCAGGGCCAATGGAATAATGCAGAAGGGGAGAACCAAATTATGAGGCAGGATTGACTAATTTATGCAGCAAGACAAGCAAATTATGTGATCTAATATGGCACATTTCGCGATAGTGTCACTCCATAATTCTTCCTTTTTTCACATCTTAACACTGTCTGGGCAAAGGTTTCCTCTCATTAGTACAATTTAACATCCAAAGTCAACCTTAGCATAGTGCCTTCCATTATGTGCCAAATTGGGTCACTACGATTTTAGTAACGTTCGAGCCAGTGGTGTAACGAACCTTGAGGGCCCCCCCCCCTGAAGCATAAGTGAAGGTGCCCCCTCCGGACTCAATCTGGAGCTCCCAGCAGAAGTACGGTGCTGACGGGTGAGGGCCCCCCACACCACGGGGGCTGCAGGGGCCTGTGTTACACCCCGGGTTCGAGCTAAAAACTAATTTTGTTTTGGGAAAATCTGCAGATTTTGCAGCAGTTAATGGATTATGTGGAAGATTCAGCAAATCCATAAGTATGCGAAAAACACTGAGACTTCAGAATATTTGGTGGCAGAGAGACGGGAGGCAGAGGAAGGTCACCAAGTACAAATTAAGGTCCTCTGTGTGTGACAAAAAAGTAGTTACATTGTGATCTTGTTAGCAAAAAACACTGCATTAGATTAGAAAGCTTCAAAGCTGCCTATGCAGATTTGTTTTGTAGATTTTGAACTTGTGGTATAGTCTATGTGCTGTGTAATCCACAGCACTGTTTGCAAGAATATATAGATTGCGGACTATTTCCCAATACTACAGGCCTCAGTATCTTTACCTAGAAGAAAAGTACCACACAGGCAGGCCATCAGCCCTTGAGTGCACACAGTGAGTCTGGAGTCATACTCTGGTCTATTCCTCATATGTCTGTGCATGGTAGGTGTACCAAATATGACTAATATGAGCAGAAAAGCTATTGGTGCACCTATCTAAATAATGCATTTGAAGTGACTACAGTTTCCATTGCTCTGGTGTTCTCACAATGTTGAACGATGCCCTCTCATTGAATGCCCATCCAATACTTATTAAAGTGTAAATAAGCTATAGTAAAACCAGTGGGGCTGATGTTTTTGTTTTGTAACAGTTGATGACTTTGTGTGTGTATTTTCTTGTACTAGAAAGACATAATGATGCATAGTCTTTGAACACTATGAAAGCTGGGAGCAATGCCCCTTTCAAAGCTCAGAGGACGTCACAGAGTCCTGAAAAACTACACTCCACGTAGCGCAGCAGAGTTTTTTCCTCGCTCACCAACAGTAAATTTGCGACTGAAAAAAATCAAACTCTAGACCATTTGTCAACTAGATTTTTTTATGCTGGTGTTTGTGGACGGTCGCTAAAACTCCCATTGAGAAACCTTCCTTTTGCTTTGGGGAAGCTGCCACTCGAGTCGAATTTCTATACGAGTGGCAGAAAGTAGCAGCGCCCTCTTGCGCTGTGTGGGGTGCCATTCGTGCTGATTTTACCGCGCGGGGCAAACACCTGGCAATAAATATCTGTGACAACGCCGTGAGATAACGCACTCCGCGTAGCTTGGTGGAGTTTTCTTGGCACTTCACTTAGTTCCACATAGCGGAGATCTTCAAACTCCGCCCAGGCCTACCTCTTTCCTGAACAGACTGAATTAGCAAAGTTAAACTGTTCTCTCAAAGAAGGGTTGCATGAAAAGAAGTGTGAAGATGATACTTGTATTGTAAGTGGTAAGTTTTAAAAGGCACAGACAGGAAATGATTGCATTGTAGATGATTTCAACAAAGACAAGTATTTTTGTAGCATTTTAAGAAAGCCTAAGAGCCTGTACATTATTACTTATGAACACATGGTTGTAAACCCAACAGCACGTTATCATGACAGTAAAGTAAAACAAATGAATGTTCAAGAACAATAAGTAGAGAGCACTGGATCTTTGTGACAGGCTTAGGAATCCAACCAGTACACACTTCTTAAACAAAACCCACAAATCAGAAATACAGTTGTCATTGTATCAACTAAGTACATGACACAAAATGGCTCTGCAGAGCACAAAACAAACTGCTTAATGCTCCATCAGCAAAACCAAATAGGAACACAGTTTGAACAATGTTACTGGTCACGAAATGCAATTACCATGACCTCCAACCCATCCAATCAAAATAAAACCATGAAGAAACAACGATTATAGGGGGATGACTCAAAATCCACTTTCTCTGTACTTCTTATTGTATTTTTTAAAGTCTTTATGACTGGAGGTCTTTCAGAAAACTAATGCTGTCTGTATCTAAGCGCAAATAGGCGTGTTCCTGTGATGGAAGCTCAGTTTTTAGCTAAATTAACAATCCATAATTGTATTGTTCACGAACTTACCACAAACATCTAATTTTGTATACAAAAATCTTAACACAGTTTTTGCACTTGTATTTCAGCATACATTGGCTTCCTAGCCTTTGGTGCACGGCATCTCACAAAAGGAAAACTGTGGGGCCGATTCACCGAACTAACTTAAGACAAAATCCTAAACTTGCTACTTTTGGTATTCACAGAAGTTAGGATTTTGTCTTAAGTTTGTCTTAAGACAGACTTAAGACAGACTTAAGAAAAAATCCTAACTTAAGTCTGTCTTAAGTCTGTCTTAAGACACACTTAAGACAAAATCCTAACTTCTGTGAATACCAAAAGTAGTAAGTTTAGGATTCTGTCTTAAGTTAGTTCTGTGAATCGGGCCCACAGTCTTAACAAGCTTTGGCATAGCTGATAGGTCTTGACTTGAGGACCTTATAAGTGTTTAGTCAAGCAGCACATTATCCTGGGTGCTGTGCCACCAGGGATTGAATAGTTACACAATTACTACATACTGGGTCAAGCAGTCTGAGTCAGGAATACATGCTTGCCTCAGGAACCAGGAAACATTTATGGACACATTCCAAGGCTTTTTAACACACAAACAGGAAAACAAGTTCCTAGATGCAAATCAACAGCACCATGAAATTCTGTGTGCGACGGCATATGTAGAGTATTGAACAGCCTATGAAAAAAGCAGTGAAGTATTTTCCATGGCAGTGACATTCTCCTCAGGCCTCTATTCACCAGGTGCCCTTCTCCAGAGTTTTCCATTCAAAACACTGGTCACACCATCCGCTTACCAGCAAGCCCCATCTCCGCCCTCCATCCCAGCCCCCTGGGTATAGGAGCATTGAACCTAGCAACAACAACAAAATGCTCCTACTTGTCAGGTAGAGGGGAAATAATGAATAAAGAGGGATTGTTTTGACATCACTTAATCTCTGTGCACCTGAAAACAAAGAATGAAAAAAAATGTCTCACAGTCCCTGGAGAGCTGCCATGAATGTGCTTTAAAATTAGAGCTCTGAGAGGAGAAGGACAACAGAAAGAGGCAGCGGGCTGGCATGCTGCGATATGGGAGGAGGTGGGAGGTATGAATACTGCTCACATTTCTCAGGTAGAGGGGAAATAATTAATATTAAGGGGCTGCGTTGCCATTACATAATTGCCGCTCACCTAAAAGATTTTTTTACCTGACCTTGTGTAAATAACGACTACTTTTGTAAAGTGCTTCAATGCCTTTTTGGTCAGTCTAGATTGCGCTCTATAAAGATGCCCTCAAAAATTAATAGGACATTGTGTCATGTAACTAGCGCTCATGTGAAGTGCTCTGGCACCTTCTAATTGCTCGAGGTCACAGTATATAAACAAGCATCAGAGAAAATAATATGGGAGTTGCTCAAACCTGGCCCTTAGCTGTGCTGCAGGGTTGGGCTGCTGAAGGTCAAGTGACCAAGGCTTGCTAAAGCAATTAGTAGTAAAGCAGGTGGGGTTTGGGGTATTTCTTCACACTTTGAATTCAGAGAAAAATAAAGAGGCTTCTTCGAAAACTGCATCTGAAGTGTCTGACATTTCATCAGGGTGTTTGAATGAGACGGGGAGATTAAGGACTACATGCATCAAAATTGTAAATTGCGAATACCTAATTGCACATTCCTGAGAATCACAATTAGGTTATTGCTACTTACAATGTATGAAACTCAAAGAGTTCCAGATAGCGATTCTTAGGGAGTCGCAAATTGCTCTACCTCATTAATATTAATGAGGTAGATCGCAATCTGCGACCCCCTAGGAATCGCAAAAATCACGGGGATGGTGGCCTGATGAGGTCAGCAGACCACCATGTCCACAATTGCTTTTAAATAAAGCAATATTTATTTTGTAAAGCAGCCTGTTTTCCTTAAAGGACAATGAGATGCTTTACAAAGGTAAAATGAAAAGTTTTCTTTTCATTTTTTAAGACTAGTCAGTGGTCTGTGGGACCACAGCCTGCTCTTAAGAATGCTTTTACAATCATTCACAAAGGGGGAGCCCTACCAATTTGTGGATGGGTTGCCACCTACTTGATGTAGGAGGTATTATGCAAATGTTTTGCAACTGCATTCACAGTCACAAAACATTCATGCATACCATTAGGATTCGGTATTTGGAAGGGATGCCCTAAACATGCCTCTTCCAAATACTGAATCACAAACCTATTTTGAGATTCGGTAACTTTAAACTGTAAAATTAAGGTTTGCTGCATCTAAAATGCATTTTTTGCATTCAGCCCGTTGCGAAGGCAATAATGCTTGATGCATGTGACTGGCCAAAGCTGAACAACCAAAGATAGGTAAAACAGTAACACAATCAGGAATCAAAGAAAAAGGTAGTTTCCCAAACGAACACATAAAAACAAAACAGTAATGTTAACATTAATTGTGCAGTGCTCTGTGTGAGGAAACCCAACACTAAAAGGAGAAACAAAGAGGAAGGATTAACAACTAGCAAGCAAGCATTTTTGAACGACAATCGAATAAACGAATAAAAAGGCAATGGGTGGGATGTAAGTCCACAGAGTGAATAAAGCATTTCTCAAAGAGACAGCGCATGAGCGACCTAGGCTCAACTTAATAAAAACATTTGGAACCTGATTACGACTTTGGCGGTGTGGCGCAGAGTATGCCCCTCTGCTGCACCACCAAAGTCGTGGACAGACCGCCCGCCAGATTAGGAGATTCCTCCTGTCTGGCGGGTTTTAATTTTGACATTCCCACGGTGGTGCCCTGAAAATAGCAGCCGCAATGAGAATGCCAAAAAAGTTCCTGCTCAAAATGGACTGAAAAGTTCATGCCTTTGAGAAACTGTTGTGCATGCACACAGTGGGGCATGTTGTGCCCTCCTATGTGCATCCACAGGGTGTGAGGCGCCAGGGGGCCTGTAGAGCCCCTTTTGTTTCCTCACTGCCATGGATTTCATGGCGGTGGAACCACCATGAAAAATGTGGTGGAGAGGAAACTTGTAATATGCTTGGTGGGACTGCTGCATTCCCGCCAAGCATATTACTGCCCCCTGTCCACCACTACACCACCAGGAAACAGTGGGCTCCCTGGTGGCTGTGGCTGTCCCACCACCCATATCGTAAATGTGCAGTCGGGAGATATTTAGGCATTTAAAGATACATGGTGCGAAGGCTACTGGAAGGCAATTGAACAAAGGATAAATTGAAAACAAAAAGATGACAAAATAAATAAAAATAGTAACTAAATGGTAACAAAATTAATTGAGGTTACGGTTTTTGGGTATTCGGCATAGTTTCCTATATGGGCATGCAGTCTCATACCTCATTCTCAAAACTCACGTCGTAGTAATATAGTTCTGGTCTGCTTCAATTGTCATTTATTTAGTGCATGTTTAAGGCGGAAGACATCTCCTACAGGTACACATACTGTGCTTCTACAATAGCAACCATATCCACCACAGGAACTTGGGAGCCGAAAATCTCTGCTAAAATCTGTGCATTATATGCTATGTAGCTTATTGTGATGTCCTATAGTACGCTTCTCAAATAGTGGGCTTCAGTTTTGGGGTAGCTGCCTTTGTTCACAGGCCCTCTGGGGTTTCGACTCAGGTACCACTTCATTGCACACCAACAAGGTTTACATTCATAGCTCCTGCTTACAATAAGGAGTCCTGTTTGACCTTGTGGATCCTGCATCCCTGATCTCATCTGGTACATGCAGGCTTATGCTTTTTCTCAGTCACCAGCACAGACTCCTCCACCAGTATCTACTCCGCTGCTGCCCTGTGCCCTTACAATTGGTGGATGCAAAGCAGCCTGATAAGAGTTCTCATGTCAGGGTGAGGCCCTACAAACTACACCATACCTTACAATGATGCACTCAACTATCCGCTAGTTGTGCTAATCCCTGTGTAGGGCTTAGGGGAGCCAGAGGACTGGTGGGTGGCTAGGCTGCTATCACCATGCCAGAGATGACCCCTTCACTTGCTGAAATCTGCACACTCCTTCTGTGGCGTCACAAGTCCAGCAGCCTCTGCATACAGTTGCACATTTTCCCTCATGCCACTGCATCTATCATGTATCTTTACCTTTCTTCTGTTCTACCTTTGTCATCTATCACCTCCTCCCGCAGTGGCATGAGGTACAATACAAATAATCCACATAATATAGTTTAAGACAATTTCATATCACATAGTACACATCCCGATCTTTCGCAAACAATACAACTATACCCAGATAAGCAGAAGTGGATCTGATGTTTTGAGCTTTCTTTTGGTTTGTTACATCAGGTTTCCACCGTCGTAATAAATTCATAATTCCGTTTGCAATTCTTGAATCCAAAGGCATCAATGAACTAAATAACTTGAAAAACAAGAGCCAGATCATTAATTCTTTCCTGGCTATATTACTTTTTGGTGCTTTTTGACTTGTCCACAAAACCAGTCAATAAGATATAACCCACTTCACTAAACTTCAGAACAATTGCATTTCAACTGTTTCTGTCGACTAACATTCCAAGTCAATTATAAAAACGAAGACAGAAAAAACACTGAATTTGAATATGTTTATCTTTGAAACAGACACATCAGCTCATATATATTATCAAAGTCATAGAAATGGTGATAAATAACAGTGAGATAATTGATACAAAGGACAGTGTAAGCAAAACAAATGAGATAATTAGTACAATAATAGTTGGATTTAATTTAGGAGCCTTGTGGCTTTTTGATACAAAATTACAGTTACCTATTTTCTGCAAGGTAATTTTGTAGGTCATTCACTTTAAAAAAAGTTCCTAAGGATGCAGAGGACACATGAACATGCATAAATGCTACCTTTTGAATAAGTTATGCTCTTTTTGTCATGGAAGGTATTGAACATCAAACAGTTCACACAACAAGTTCACCGCTTTCAGGTTAAGGTGTTTCGGTTGGAGTTTCTCCATTAACAGGATCATTATCAGAACAGCAAAGATTTCAAAAATAGCTTACACATCTGCCCTATCTGCACATCTGCCCTACAAATAAATACAAGAACACACCATAAATAGACACAATTGAAGCAACAATTTATAGGGTCACAGTTTATCTGAACTAACCAACCTGTCAGGATTTAAGCTTGATGCCTTCTTAGACCACCAACCAAAGTAAAAACCTAAAGTAGCCCTTGTTCCTGTTAGAGAGATGAGGATAAAATGAGAATTCATGTCAATATTATCTTGTCAAGGGCAACATGTAATTCTAGAAAAACCTCAATCTAACCACATGTGACTGCATCTGAACCTTGTTGGCAGGTAGAGATGCTGAGGGCAGCGGGTAGGTGCCTGCCAGCTAAACTTTGTCCTTCACTACGTATTCCAAATCACCAGATTCACCGGTATTTTCTGTTTAATTCCTAAATTGTAGGAACAGTACGAGGTAAATCTTTTTACCAGTATTTAACTCAAAAGGCACTGATATGCCAATGCAGTCCCATGAGAAAGTGTATCATTTAAACTTGCTAGTGGTATCAAAGTGTAGGTGCTGACTCAAGTAAGAAAAAAAATTCCTGGCCACACTCTCATCTGATTAAAAAGAGGTGTGAGTTCCTCCCTAGCTCTCTGTTGCCCCTGCGTGGGGCATGCTGGTGACTGACAACCTGGCCATAGTGTTCTATCAAAACTAAGGGAAATATTTGGAGGTGTGTAAGAAATTGTTTTATAAATTGGGGTCGGTCACTACCCACCTGAACGAATAATCATAATTGTCCCTTAAAGTCACCTAATTAACCTGAGCTCAACCCCTTGGTAGCTATGGCACAAAGCAGAAAAGCTTAACTAAGAGGCAATGCATAAAGTATTCATGCCATACCAAATCAATAATAAAATAGAAATGCAAAACAATAAAAATGCCTAACCAAATTATAAATATTGAGTAAAATGTAATTAAAGAAATTACACCAAAATGTAAAAACCTCCACTAAGGGGATGTGGATATATGAATTTTTAAAGTTTAAGTAGGAATAGCGCCAAGAAGCACAAAGCACCAATGATGGTTAAGTTAGACCAGGACCTAGACGCAATTTGAGGTCAACCACAATTGAGTGTATTTCACATGCATTAGGTTGGAATGCTACGCTAAGCTAATGCCAGTGGTTAGAATTACTGCATGCAGGCTACCCTCAACTTGTGTGTGTCTTCTGCAGGTCATATACACCAACCAGGTTTGTCCTGGTAGAAGATTTTACCTTACTACTTAGTGCCCAAATTAGATCTTAGTGGGACTCTCGTCATCCCTACGTGGCAAAGTTTACAAGTACTCCACCAAGCTGATGGAATCCCACCCACCACCCACCATCCACATCGGCAGAGTTTCTTCCATCATATAAGTGGCTCACCGCTGCCAATGTAGGGGACTCATCTACTGGTGAACATTACTCCGTCACCATCAAGGAGAGTGGGATTGCGCCAAGCATATTTAGATTTCTCAATTGGGCTGACTTTGTAGTAGTGGCAGATTCACTACGCCGAGATTACGCCCCTGGCAAGTTCAACAATGTATCATTCCTGTGTCTATTGGATGGCTGCTAGCATCACACATCTGATGTGCTTTGGCTACTTTCTAACACCTGCATACCACACAATAAAACACACTCCGTTTCCAACTATCATCCTTTGCCATTCCACTGCAGCACCACATTGTTAAGCAGAACTTTTGTCAGTGAAGTCACGTCTTTTTTTTGCTTTCTCTGTTTCTTGTCCATTTTAATTCTTTCATTTATTTTCTTGTGGGTTATTAAATTAATTGAATAATATTATTTTGATAATGGCCGGGAGGAGAAATCCCCATTTTACTGAGGGAGAATTGTCAGTCAAGGTGGATGAAATAATTAGAGCAGAGCCACATTTATTGGTGCTCAAGTGCAAAATTGAACTATAGCTAAGAAAAAGCAAAAGAGGGTAAAAATAGTTCACAGAGTGAATGCTGTAGCAAACACATGAGGATATTAGGAAGAGGAGAGCATCACCTGGAGGCCCAGAGGACTGGTGGTGGTTCTCCATGCCGACCCTTACAACATTTTATTAGCTGGGATTGGGAGGAGAAGGTCTTGCACATCCTCCATCCTGGAAGCCGGACAGGAATTCCTGGTGGAGTGGAGACTGGTAAGTTGCTTTTGAATGTGTCACTATACCTAAATGTCATTTATATTTTTACTTTAGATGTTACTAACGAGTTTCGCACCTTAATTAAACATATATACTCTTATATAAATGTATTAAATATTTGTTTAAGGAAATTTGTAGCATTATTGTTGTATCTCTCATTTTAACAATGGTCAATGTTTGTTATTAATATGTGTGTTTTTCTTTATGTATTATTTGTTGATTTTGCATTGTTTGTTTTTCTTGTTTGAATGTATTGTGTTGTATTTAAGATTACAGTTTTCAATGACCATTAAAATTCACATGAAGGCATGGTGCTTGTAAGTGGTTTTTCAGCTAATAACATATTTCATATATAAGTTTTATATTGTAAATGTCAGTTCATTTTCAATGCATATATTTAAACTTACCATTTTACAAGTTTGTGAAAATAATATTCCAATGAGATGTTGGTCATTCTCTCTTTTCTTTCATATTTTCACATTTGTTAAAGTGCTATGTATGTATAAATCTCTATTTTAAGCTGTTTTAAAATGTCATTTTTTGTTTCATTTTAGATGTCTCTTTCTTGGTATTTTATCAGATTGATGTAATTTGTTTCAGAAATCAAAGTATGTTGACTTAAAAATGTTAATGTATGTCATGTTGAATGCTGAATATAAGTAGTATTGACAATAAATGTACGTTGCATTGTTTATATGACTAATGCTATTTATCCTTCTAAGTTGTTAATTAGTCAGTATTTTATCCTGATAGGTCTTGGAATGGTTTATTTCACATTTCTACTGTGTTGTTTAAAATGTTTGGTATATTTCATGTATACTTTCTAAATAATGTCCTCTTTTCAGGACATCCTTTTACCTGCTCTATTGAAATAGTTATGTGTGTAATTTAAACTGTCTGTGTAATTTATCATAATACCACTGAAAGGTATGATCATTCCATTAATTATCTTTTGCCTTTTAGGTTGCTTCATTTTTACCTTCTTGATCATTTGATTTATAATCCAGACTTTTACAATTTTGTTTTTTTATATTCCTAGCAGGTCCAACACCCAGAGTACAAGGACAACCATCTGCCACTGAGGATACCTCCCCTCCAGAGAAGGACAAGTCTTAAGTGAGGGCTCCACTCCGGCAAGTCTGGATTATGAGAAGCTCCCTAGTCCATCTTTTCTGACTGGAAAAAACAGCTCCAGTGAATCACACTCAGCCCACACCTACACCTCCCACCCTGGCTGTTACCACACCTCAGCCTATTGATGCCTCCACTCTCGGTGTTCAAAGGAACATATCCCCAATATTGTGCCCCACAATCCTGCTTGCTGTTCATCCAACACCACCACCACCTCCAGTTCAGCCAGGACCCAGTGGTATGGGGCATACTCTGTCAAGGGCACAGGGTAGTTGGATAGGGTTTGTGGAAGGGAATCTGTGGGACCACAAAGTGAGGCCATGGGTTTCACTGTCACCCAGCACACTATCAACCAAGTCTTGGGATCCCTCCATCAGTCCCAAGACATGATGGGAAAGGTCCTTACAGAGTTCCCAGAGATAAATCAGTTGCAGAGAGAGCACAATGTATAGATAGAACATCTAAATTCCAAATTGTGCTTACTGACTGGGGTGCAGCAATATCTTCCCCTTTTTGTGGTCCAGCACCATCCGTGAGCGTGTCCAGTTCAAGCTCGCTTCCCTCACCTTCCAAGCTCGACTGGGCACGGCTCCCATCTTTATTTCATCTGAGATTATACCTTATGTTCCTACCAGGGAACTACGCTCATCCACCAAATCCCTTCTTACAGTCCCGCGGTTTCGGAGGAAGAAATGGGGAGGTTCGAAATTTGCGACCCTTGCTCCACTTCTTTGGAACTCCCTGCCTCCAGAACTTAGAGCCTCGACTCTTTATCCGCAATTCAGGAAACAGCTTAAAGCTTATTTGTTTTCCAAAGCTTTTAATTAGTCCCTATGCAGTTCCAATTCCTTCAGTTTAGTACTTACTGTTCCTACCCGGATAGTTTGCCAGTTATAGCGCCATGAAACCGCTGGTGATCGTGCGCTCAATAAATAATTTTAAACTCAAACTCAAACTTTAAACTCAAACCATCTGGGTCAATTACATCTTACTCAGCTGCAATACGAGAGGCCCTGCCACAAAAGGACAAAAAACACAGTTGATGGACAGAATGTAGAACAATGTCATACATTCACCCCATTACAAGGATCTGGGCCTAAATCCATCATTTTTTTGCACTCCACACCACCCTGGGTTAGACACTCGCTATATGCAAATCAGCTCTGACCCTGTGCCTCATGGGAACAGTCCAGTCCGAACTACCAAGCCATGTCTTTTCCAGACCGGAATCATGCATCCAAGGACCGGTTTCTGGCTATCAGCCTTCATCAGCCTGGATAGCTTGACTCCAGTGGTGTGGAGAGCCTGGGACTCACGTCTGAGCATACCCAGCCCACTCGGGGTGAAAATTGCAAAAAACACAGTGGATGGACAGAATGTAGAACAATGTCATACATTCACCCCAGTACAAGGATCTGGGCCTAAATCCACCGCCACAAAAGGAAGCAGCTGCACCGACCTCAGTCCCTGCAGCTGTGAATGCATCTGCCCCCCTCAGGAAGGGACATTCATCTGGACTACCAGAAGAGGATGGCAAGACATCCATCAACAGCAGCAAGAGACGCACTACCTAATTTTCTGCAGTGTGTGACTGCCATTCACATTGTGTAATATTTTCTGGGCACGTTTACCTTTTTGATGCCAGTTGTTTTTTGCACCTTGGATTTTCAACAATTTTGGCTCTTCAAAAATAGTTTTCTTCATCATTATTGATTTTAAATTGTTGCTTGTTTTTTGTTTTCATCCTGTTTTAGTTTATTTCGTTTTGTTGAATAAAATCTAAACTATCAAAGTCAAAGACTGGATTTGCATTTTGTTTATCAATTCATTCATATTTGTCTTTTCATCTTACATTTTAAAATGTAAAAGTGAAAATGATTCATAGGATGTCCTGTTTTCAGTTTCTATTTTTGGTTGATTCTGGTGGGTTTTTTCAGTATTTTCTAGTGATTTTAATACCCTACAGAAGTGGTGGTTATCAGTGGTTACACGTCTTCGCACCATTAACAACACAAACAGTGTTTTTCCAGTGTTTATGGGAAGTTTTGATTTTATTATTGCTTGCTTCCTGTACTGATAGTGCATGGTATATAACTTCTCGGAACAGGATACCTTGCACCTAATGTTTTTTTGTACCTACTATGAGTCCCTGCGTAGGCAGCCCATCCTCCCTCTACTTAGAGAATGTCAGTTTGTCCAAGTGAGGCCAGCTTTGCTCTATTTACAAATGCTGACATCACCCATGGTGTGCCTAAGGGTCACAAGTTTTTTAATCAGGCCATTAGACATAGGAACAGATTACTACTGTAATAGTAATTTTGTGTTGTCTGCTGGCTCAATTGTGTTTTCCCCTTCTTGATTATTTCTATGCATCATTGCAAGCCATTTCTCATGTATTGTATAATAAAATGTCCTGAATTGCTCCTCAACATTTCTTTGCTTACCAAGTGGCAAGCATTTCAACATGGATCGTGTTGCAGTGCCAAAGTCACTAAACGTGTTGTCCAGTCTACTCTCAAGGAGATGTTTCACATCTACACCATTTATGCTGAACACTTTGTAGAAAAGGGTTGTTTCAGACTCTAGTTTTTTGATTATGTCCACTACAGTAGTCATGTTTTCCTGTAAAAATCTAAGAATGCAGCACAGTGCACTTTTTTCACTTCACTATCACTATGCGACCGAATAAACTCACATGTCTTGCTTTTGGCATCATCACTAAGTAAAAAATCTGTAAACCGTTGCCACATGGATAATATAGCATTCACTGCCTCTAGGACTGAGAACCACTGGCTAAATCACATAGTTGGGATGACTCTTTCTCTGGTGCCACATAAAGCACAAAATGAGAAATATTTGTGTTTTAGTTCCCATGCATAAGGAAACAGTGCACCAGAATAGACTACAAAGTCAATAGCATTCTCCATTAACTCTGAAGATTGTAAAGATGATTTCAGCATACAATCTAGCAAGTGGCAACGATCTCTTACAGGGAAGCGCTTCAGCTCAAGTATCGATTTTGACAGGTCATCATTCATCATACAACATTTTCACATACGTAGCTGAATCACGGCAAATATAAACACTATCACTCCAATCTTTATTGGACTAGGTAAGAACTTTTTCCAGCAGCATTCCAAGTGGCACTGCATTCCATGTTTTCCAAAAGTCTGGTGTCATGTTTTCACCACTATCCCAGAAGCTTGGTGACAGCTCTCTTTTCAAATATACCTGTCACTACACTACACCTACACCAAGTGTCGTTCCAGGCGTCGGGGTGTTGGCCCATGATGAGTACTTCTATTTTGTCTATGTTGAGTTGGAGGCAGCTGGTTTTCATCCATTTGGCGACAGCTTCAATGCCTTCTTTCAAATATTGATGGAAATTCATCAATATTTGTATATTACATTTCCAGATACTAAACACATATTCAATATACCTTATTTAATGGGATGCATGGTAGAAATAAGTATTGTTGTGGAAAATCCATTTGGCTTTGAAACATGACATATATTGGTTTTCCAACTGGGCAAAGGTAAAGCCCTTTACTCTGCAAAATTGAATTCATCTTGAATTTAGTAATTTTATTTCTATGCGAGGCTCGACATGGGTAAAATAAGGATTGAGTTATTTTATGTGTATAAGAAATACTCAAGTACCTCCAGAGTATTTTGCTGTAGTGTGCTGGTATAAAAAGCTTTGGAGTAGCCAAAATCTCATTATTGGACTTAAACATTAACCCTTCAAAGTTGATATATCAGTTAATGATTAAAAGACAGAGCTGGATCTGAAATCTATTGGGTGGGTAGGAGATTCAACAAGTATTTTCTGTATTTTGAGCAGAAGATAGAATCTGGACAGCTGGAATTCTGCACGATTTAGTAATTCAAATTAATTTTGATTGACACAGACCTGTTATAAAACCTCACAAGTCAGCTGTTAGATCTTACATCTCAAGTCAGGGCTAGTGTCCGCAATTAATTTCCAATGACATTGTGTGCCTTTCAGTTGTCACAAAACTTCGTGTCATAGTCATAAATATTTTACTTAATTACTTCTTTGTCTGTTTGAATGATAGTAATCTAATGGTTATTTCTACTGTAGGGACGTGATAGTAGCTGATATACCTTTTGGGCATATGTAGCATCTAGTGGACTCAAGATTGCCAAGTGAATTCAAATCTCTTTTTAAAAATTACAATCTTGGGTGTTATTGTGGATGCAGGAGTAACAAATTAAAATGTTATATAAAAGACTGCAAAATCACTGTTGATGTAAATAGAATTGCACACAAAACAATATTTGTACCATTAGCTAATTAGCAATTTCCACATGTCATCTTATAATGTCCGGTGGTCTTTGGTGACAAATCTCAGATGGTCCACAGGGTCCAGGGACAATTTCCCAGCTGTAGTAAATTTACTATTCAGCCTACTTCTTGGACAGTAGGCTGGGACGGGGTAGCTTGCCTGACCGCCATCGTAATGAGGCCCAGTATTCTTGTAAGTTCCCACCCACTCTGACGTCCGGTGTTATATGAGTAGTTGAAATTGTAAAGGTAATTGGTAACTAGCTCTTTTTCTTTGCAACCCGGCAATTCCGGGTATTGCCCTGATACAGTCTAATTGATTGTCCTTGACTTGGCTTTATTCACATGCGCAACCTCTACGTGCAATTTCAAACTTTTGCTTTTAAAAGCGTACTCATCTTGAACTTTCAGAATATTATAGATTTTAGTTTGTAATACATTATAGCTACTATTGTCATTTTTTTCATATTATATAATGTCCTTAATCAGAAAACATTTACCGGACGTTCTCCTTAGTCCCCTCCTCCATTGTTCCCCTTAACCCACCACTACTAGACAGAATTTGTGTCAGTTTCACTGCCACACAATGATGGCTTTTTTAATTGCAATACTACAGCTGAGAGTCTGTTTTGGCTATTCAAGGAATGCACCATTTAGAACTAATGTATATATGGATATATGGATTTATACCATGCATACATTTTACACTTGATATTCATCCATAGGAGCATGAGCAACTAAATAATTGCTACAAACCATAAAGCTTCAATATATATATATATATATATTTGCTTTTTTTATTACATTAAATGAAGTAAAACCAGGGCACTGAAATCGAGTTTGGATTTTATTGCTTTCACAAAATAAATAACAGTACCACAGGGTATGTGGTATGTTATTTATCTTGTGTGATAAATAATACCTATCAGAAGCTTGTGGGGAATAATATGCAGATGTTGGTGTTAAATGCACCAAAATCTGCGTGGTGTAGTAAATACCGCACAAGTTCTCCTGTTAAATTTAGGCAGGTTTAACCTGCTGAAATCTAACAACATCTGAGGTATTTAATGCAGCTGATATTTACAGGGGTTTAAGCACAGGTCAGAATTTAATGGCTTACTCATAATCAGGGACTAAATATTAACACAAAAATTAATTCTCAACACTAATTAAATACAAAAAACACATTATAAATTACCCCTAAAAACTATATTATGTACAACAATATTTAACCTCTTAACTTCTTGGGCTAACCCCCAGTGCTGAGCTGTTTTTTGGCTATTTGGGGTCGTTCGCACTTAGGCCTTCATAACTTTGTGTCCACATAAGGTACCCATACCAAATTTGTGCCCTTTTTTCGCCAACATCCTAGGAATTTTAAAGGACCGAGAATATAGGCAAAATATAGCTACGTTTTGAGTTTCATGGCATAAATAGGGAAAAGTGCTGAGGGAAAAGTGTCTGTCTGTTTCCTAAAATTGGCATCAATGAACATTTTGCTGTTTGCAGAGCTGTATCAAAAAAGTGAAGAGGCAGATTACACGTTTGGGGGTCTGCACCTGCTCTCCACTGACACAGCACCGCCCAACCTGTGCAAGGACCGCCCGCCTTATCATAAGTTGAACCGTGTAAGGCTGACGGCCCTTTGCCTTTCCTACGGCAGTGCCTTGAAAACAGGCACCACAACGGTAATGGCAAAAAAAGTTCCAGCAAAGCATGGATGGTGATGCCCATGCCATGATGGAACTTTGGAGGAATACAGACAGGGGGGCACATATAGTGCCCCCCCCACGAATGTATCCTCATGTGGGGGGCATGGAGGCCCTGTAGGGCTCCTTTTGTTCCTGCACCACCAGACTTTGCCATGAAATGGCTGGCAAATGAGAACGTCATGATAAGCTGAGTGGAACGGTGCCAGTCCCTCTCAGCTTATTACATAGTGGCACAGCCCCACCCCTGCAAAGTAATGGCGGTTCCCTGGCACGGCCAGTGGTCCTCAGCTGCTATGACTTCATGTAGTCGTAATACGGCAGATAGACCACCACCACTGCGAGTGTGGCAGCACTCATAATCAGGCCCTAAGTTTTTACCTCGGTTTTGCCATTTTCTAGTTCGAGCATTCGAGACCTCAAGTATATACTTTAGTATATACTTATATGTGTATGTACTTCATGGGCTCTGGAGATCAGCCCTACGACTTGTCTGCTTCTGCTTAGGGACTTTTTTTTCTGGTCAACTGCCTCCATTTAACTGTCTTGATCTTGATAGAAAAACGACCAGTAGAGGTCAGTAAAATACCAAAATTGCTTTCTGCTGAGGGACTTTGTTTTTTTTTTTCTGGCAACTGCCTCTATTTAACTTTCTTGTTAGAAAACGACCAGCATAGGTCAGTAATACCAGAATCACTTTAGCATTCTCTAGATTCCAGTCCATAGAAATTGTCTTCCATGAGCACCCATAGACAATAATATTGTTTTCAAATCTTGTATGTTCAGTGATATGACTACCAATGGCCCCAATTCTATATAAAAAATATAGCTTTGGACTATACCATTTCCCGCTGAAAGGCAATATTTCCTTCTATGTGTGCCCATACCTGGCACACATAGTTTGGTGCATACTTTCGCTCCATGTTAAAGAACAGTAGATGTTTCAGCACCCAGGCTAATGTGCTGCATAGCTAAATACATATAAGGTCCCAAAGGCAAGACCAATTGCATTGCAAATGCTTGTTCAGAGTGGCAGCCAATTTTTCCTAGTAAATGTACTTTCAACCTACTACCAATTTGTGATGGAAATCAGTGTGTAAGCCGTGGGTGATCAAGAGAAGCTATAGATTTCTGAAAAGTAGACAACATTCTGAATTCAGCAAAGGGTTGCATGTGCAGATCACATAAGGCTTTCTCAAAGAAACTAAGGGGTCCATTAGGATGGCGGGCGGTGGCACCACCGCCGTGCTGGCGGGGTGGAAAAATGCCATATTAGTATAGCAAAACATAGGTCATATCCCATCCGCCGCGGAGCACCGTGCACCGCCATCAAAGTGCGCCCACCACCGCGGCGGTGGGAGCCAATGGAGACTCACCGCCGTGCGGAATGAGGTCTGCCCCGCTCCACAAATTAGGATGGTCCAAACAGGCAGACGCTATATTTTTTTTGTTACATTTTTATTGAAGCCAGAAATTTCTTACTTAGACATAAGATCAATGCATCATTAAACCATCAACAAAAAAAACTCCATTAGGGCAAATACACAAACAATTAATAATACATTAATAATACACACAGCAAGGATCTATAAATGCATTTACACAATAATAAAATCCAAGACCACAACCCTACCTACTTTAGCATCATAAAAACTTTCTCTCAACCCTGTTTTAATCAAAATAAATACCCCATACCTTGTTGAATTTCTTAAACCTCCCACCCGCAATGTAAAAATACATTCACTTTTCTTAACTATTCTCATCTTATGACCCCATTCCAAAACAGAGGGAATCAAATCTGTTTGCCATTTTTGCAATAAAAGTGACCTAGCTACTGCCATTGATATATATAAGAATGTTATCATTGGATCCATGAAAGGAAGATCAGGATCAAACCCAAAAAGAAATAATTTGTCATTCACAGGCAATTGAATGTCACATTCATACTCCAAATAGCTAAATAGATCTATCCAAAACTTGTGAATTTTGGGACAACTCAACATAATATGAGACCAATTAGCTAATGGATAATTCATACAGCGAAAATATTGAGAAGATTGGTTGGCATACATTTTTGATAGATAGTGAGGAGTTCAATACAATAACCATTTGCTAAAAAACAACATCCTTTGCCAATTCACCCCTTTCAATGTGCTAAAGTTGAGTTTATTAATAATTGACCAAATATGACATGAGATTTTCATGATCCGACCATTTTTTAATTGCCTTTGGCTCGAGATCCACTCCCTTGACTGAGGCTAGGTATTTCTTCCAGGCGCCTGGCTTTTTATCCGATGCCTTTACTAGTAGTACATAAACCAACTGGCTCCGTTCAACCATATGAGAAACATCTATTTCTGTAAAAAATGTATACAATATACTGTATGAACTTAGCAAAATAAAATCATTAAAAATCAATTGCGACATTTCAGCTACAGTCACCCATTTCCCATTTCTCAAGAAATCCAAAACTTTTACGAATCCGGACGCTGCCCATTTTGACGCAATATATAATGATTGTTTAACCCCAGCCAGAGGCAGGATCCCTTCTAACAATGTAGCTGAATTAATTACAGGAATAGAGTATCTTTTGAACAAAGCCTGTCGTCTTTTAAAAAATCAGTGAAGGCACTTATAACGAACAAGTTTCGGGGATCTAAAGATCAACAAGGGGGAATGAATTTGACTGTCTTTACACATTACATTCATAAAACTATTGCAAAAGAAGTTTGATTGCGGTAAAAATTTAAATCTAGATAAATATTGTGCAAAATACGCATGGTAATAATCCCTAAGATTTGGAAGAGCTAACCCTCCCTGATCCAGATCTTCATGTAAAGTGCTGAGTGCTATACAGGGTGTTTTCTTTTGCCTAGATGAAGGCTGTAAACATAGACTCTACCTGAGTGAAAAAGGTACCTGATAAAGTCCATGGAATAGTTGAAAAAGGAAAATTAAATAACGGATGAACAGACATTTTAATTAAGGCCACTTGCCCCAAAATAGAAAGGGGGAGCAAGCTCCACCAAGAAAACAAACCCTGAACTTTCCTAAGAAGAGGAGCAAAATTCAATTGATATAAATCGCTGACAGATTCAGTAAAAAATACCCGAAGGTAACTTTTTGGATTAGTATTGACAGAGGTATGAATATCAGGGTGCAGATCTAAAGCTACCCTTCCGCATTGCAAAACTTCGGTCTTCTCTTTATTAATACGATAGCCAACTAAGGTCTCAAAGTCTTCAAAAAGCTGGAAGACTTTGGCTTGGACCTCTATTTTTGGTTTAATTATAAGCATGATGTCATCTGCATACAATTTAAATTTTGGCATTGATGGAATTGGGGGACAAATATCAGCATAGTTCCTAATTGCTATCGCCAAGGGCTCGATGAAAAAGGCAAATAGAACTGGCGATAAAGGGCACCCTTGTCTTGTGCCTCATTTAATTTTAAGTGTCCCTGCCACAGCCGTATTAATACCTACATTGGCTACAGCATCAGCATAAAGATTACGGTTCAAAGATATAATCTGCAATGGAATACCGAAATGCTGCAAGATTGTAAACTATGTCTCTCATACCACGAGGTCAAAAGCCTTCTCGGCATCTAATACTAAAACTAAAGCTGGTATCCTCTGTGTGTCAAAATAATCCAAAGCCTCTGTCAAAAAGTGAGTATTAGTAACTAATTGTCTGCCAGCGATAAAACCATTTTGATCCAAATGGATCAATTTTGCAGCATGCTGATTAAACCTGAGTGACAGAAGCATGGTGACAATTTTTTAATCAGAGTTTAGCAGCGTTATTGGGCGATAGGAATTAGGATCCCTACTATTCTTGCCCTTCTTCACAAAGCTCATTATGTTCCCCTGTCTGAAGGATTCTGGAACTACTCCTCCTTCTAACGTAGAATTAACCAATTGAAGAAACAAATCTGAAAATGAGCCAAAAAAACCTTTATAGAATTCTGATGGGAGCCCATCCGGACCACAGGCCTTACCATTAGACAAATTCTTGACAACATCCTCCAACTCTTTCACAGAAAAGGAATTAGCCATAGATAATTTCTCTGTTTCCGAGAGTATTGGTGGTCGATTGTCATAAAGAAATGTTTCTAATAATAGACCATCCACCGTCTGAAGCTTACCATAAATGGACTCGTAATGATTGAGCATTATTTCCCCAATTTTTGCCGGGTCCTCTAAGCACGAGGCAGTCAAGGGGCAAGTTAATGCTTTAATTTGATGCACCACCACCTGCTCCCTGGCCTGCCATGCCAAGAGTCTGCCCGTGAAATTGCTCTCCTCATATGTCTTCTGACGATACTGCTGATAAACAGTTTCACTTTGAGTATAATAAGCAGAACTTAGTTCACGTTTGGCTTGTACGAGCTAGCTTTTGTTAGAAACAGAGGGATTCTGCAAAAAGGCATTGTGAAATGCTTGAATCTTATATTCCAAATTTTTCTTATCCGCCTGAACTTTTTTTGAAATTGCTGCATCCTTTCCAATAATTAACCCACAAATAAAAGCCTTGAGTGAATCCCAAACTACATTTATTCCAAATTAGAAATTCTTCGATCTCTTACCCCATAGATTTCACCCAGTCCTCATCATTGAAATATTGTTTATTCAATATCCAATGCTACGGGAGTCTAACACCCACCCCGAAGTCTAACTCCAGTGCCAGCATTGCGTGATCGGAAAATCCGTTATAAAATAATTTTTGCTGAAAAAAATGTAAACATTGGAAAACCCCACAAAAATCAATGTGAGATTAAGAACGAAACCAACCTGACCAACACGTATACTTAACTTTAAAAGGGAATGCTGTTCAACAGGGGTCATGCAGATCTAAAATTGCTCCATAGTTTTGCAAAACCTTAAATGACTTTCATCTCTCTTTTTCCTTGTACCGAAGAATCTAATTGAGGATTCATCAGAATGTTAAAATCTCCCCCCTACAATTCTGTTACCAGGAACCTGAATCAATGATTGACACAACTCCGCATAGACTTTAGGACTGTCTTCCACTGGTGTGTAAAAACTAATAAATGTTAACAGTCTATATCTTTCTCTAAATGAACAAGTAACCCAGCACCAACGCCCATGTTGATCTTTACCAAAATTAACATGGTCAGCTTGTAGATTTTTACTCAGAAATATGTCAGTCCCCCTATGAGAGGCTGAGGACGACGAAAATCCCTTATAATCTGCCCAAGATCTGAACATTGGAAATTCTTGAAGTTTTACGGTCGGAATATGGGTTTCTTGCAAGAGAATCACCCCCGGATTTTCAGTTTTTAACCACATCTCAATTGCAAGCATTTTTTTGTGATTATTAAGACCGTTAACATTAAATGAAACTACTTTCAATAATTGCTTATTAGCCATAAGCAAAGCAAAAGCAAAACCAAGACCTTGACCCACCCACCATCTTACCTAGAGTCATTTAGGCCATTTTAGTCAATAGATGCATATAATCAACACAAACTTGAAAAATAACAGGCTTCATTTTCCCCCTTTTTATGCTGTGACACCCCCGAAAAGCTTGTGCTCCATTCGCTTTAAATAAATGAAGAATTTTAACAAACTCATTCCTTTGACGCGCCGCTGCAGCCGTCATGTCTGAAAAAATGTGGCACTTAGTTGTGTCATTTACTGCGAACTGCCGCTGCTGAATCGCTTTCAGTAGAATTGTTTCCTTTACACGGAAATCAGCGAAATTTATCAGAATGGTACGAGGCAGCATAGAATTCGAGAATGGATGAGCTGGCACACGATGAACCCTACTGATCATAAGACCGCCTTGAAATTGGGGGATGACTTTCTGTTTAATAAAAGTGTTCACCCACTGCAGGGATGGGAACCTTCCAGTCCTTTTGGAACACCTACTATATGAAAGTTAGATCTTCGGGAATGGTTCTCCAACTCTTCCACTTTATTCTCAAGCACATGCTTACTTTTAGCCACTGCTTTAACTTCTCGCATCACTGTAGTTTTTTTCAGGTCGCATACCTCCTCCAGGATTAGATATAGCATATCTTTAATGCTCATTTGAAAGCCCCCCCACTGACTCTGACTCTGGATCTAGATTAGAAAGGGGACCTGCAGACTTTGTAGCTGGAGAGAAGCCTCCTTGTCCGAGCTCCTCCTGTTGAAAGGGTGTTGACTGAGCCAAAGTCGTGGCCAAAGGTATCGATGTGCTATGTGGAGTATTAACATTTGCAGCCTGATCTGACACTTGCACAATCCGGAAGTCACTAAATTTGCTGTGGACGTCACACTCTGGACAGAAAGTAAAGCAGTCGCTTCATCATGGTGGAGAATTGATCCAGGCAAGCTTTCCAAATCAATAGCAGCGTCAGAATTTAGAACAGCTTGTTCATTACCCACTCTTGGCGCAGCAAATCCTATTTCTGATCCTCAAACCCCCTCTACGGGTCCTATCATTTCAGAAAATTCCTTAGTATTCTGTATGTTCAGACCAGAGCCAGAGCCAGGAGAGGGGGATTGCGGCGTTGTTTTTGTATAAACAATGAAAATTGTTTAACTTCTTTCACGGTGCCTGCCTTCTTTTGCGCCTCCAATTCACCTTCTTCTCGCAGCTACAGTGCGGAGCTCGGAGTAGTTTGCCCCCTGCTGGATACCCCCACTACTTTATTTAGCTGCACTCTAGATGCTATAGCTACTGCAGAGGATCCGTCCTCCCCTTCAGAGCTTTCAAATGTAGAATCAAGGCCATGCGGGGAAGGGGCATTTTCTATCCCTGCTAAGCGAGCTGCTTCTTTCGCCTCTTTTACCTCTTTAGCTTGGAGTCGCCGTGTTTTAACCTTAGAGGGTCGAGTATTCAATATTTTTCTCATCTTAGCCAAGATTTCCTCTTTCAAACTCAACCCCCCAGAATACAGTTGACACTGAGTTGAAACTTTGGCTGTGCTAGTTTGAAGAGGATTCAGCGACTGCTCAAAACGCTGGGGGACGCAAGCTTACCCACAGCGTAGCAGCGTAATCGCCGATGTCCGAATGCCCAAGCCTCACTCCCTCGACTGCCGGGCAGCCGAAATCACCAAGCCAAGCCGCCGCTTACTCTTTATCCAGCTGCACTTTATAAGAGTGAAGGAAGCAATTGAGGCCAGAATCTGTACTGTTACAGTCAGTTACAGCAGAGCGTGCGAGATGCAAAGATGTTGTTTTGATTTTTTTTCCCAGTCAGCAAGGGCTCAGCAAGAGCTCACATCCTGTGCCCAGACCTCTGCATTTTAGCTGTAGTGAAGAGCAAAGGATGCTGCGCGTGTACATCAAGCTGCCGCCACCACCGTGGCCTTTCTCACCTGCCTCTCCCTACCTCCCTGGTAGGAGATCTTCAGCGTCTCTATCCGGCAAAGCACTTCGAAGTTTCCAGGTGGGAGAGCAAACACCACGGAAAACAAACGCACTCCATACTGCACTGCTCAGAACCAAGTTCAGCAACGATACCACAATCCTTCAGGACCAGAAGAGCGAGAACGCCAGCCTCCCGCACACACTCCAGATACAATCCGCAATTGCCGGGGTGGCGGGCCTCAGATCACCTGTGGCTACTCGGCGTGGTACTCTGCAGCCATGACCCCAAACAGGCAGATGCACCACAGCGGAGACACCGCTCAACCAGAGACGGTGGAAACTTGACAGCGGACCGCGATAGCAGAGACCCGGTCCACACCACTCGGTCACGACTGCCATGGACTCTACATGTGTTTCCGGTGCTGTACCTGCTACACCACTATTATCTAATGGGCCGCCGCAGCTACGCAATTACACAAATACAACACACAACACGTGAGATGATACAGGGTCCAAAACCATAACAGACACCCTACTGGGGGCAACAACACGTCCGCAAGGGCACCCACACATGACCCACCTGCCACCATGTCACCCCACTGTATCCTGGACACATATCGACCGCGAACCTGCAGCAACGTCCCGGTCCCGGTCACGTCACCGCAAGCGTCAACACATGCGCACAATCCAATAGGCAGGGCCATTCCTAGGCATGGGCAGGGCACAAAGACCACAGGAACACACCTCCCCCAACCACACATCAACACACCCCATCAAGTCACAGGCCAGGTGCCCATCCTGTGCACCCCCATGCACAGCAACAAGCACAGCAACAAGCAAGCACAATACACACCCTGCACCACACAACAAACAACCAGGGAGACAGCCACTGCAGGAGTGGCTAAAAAGGAACACACAACACCAGTGCCTCACAAACTGAAGGCTGCCAATACTTGCCGACACATACACACACAAACAAACACATACCCTGGGTGTAGCCATAAACAGAACACACACAAAGGGATACCTGAATAGATGCCTGCCCAAAAACAACACACAAACACTACAGGAACACACACAGAACCACATCAGAAACAGACATACCCTGTCAGCCAAACTCTGGAAAGGCAATGGGAGCACATATACAACAGGAGCGCACAACCTCATCACATAGGAACAAAACACACACAACATACCACAAATCACACAAGAGGAGCACCAGCACAGAACTACACTGCCACATGAAATCAACCACAGATGCACATGAAATAAAAAATTAACAAACACCACAGAACATCAGGGGATGCACATTAGGCAATGCCATGGCCACATACGCACAACACTGTATGCACAACACGCAGTGTGTGCACTACAAGCAGAACAGTCACACACAGACATGACTGACACAACTCAACACTCACAACACCAATCAGCACAGCACAAACACAACAGCACACCCAGGAAGTGAAGCAATAACACAGCCAACACACATAAATCCAACACAACAACAACAGATGCACCGCTCTGAGACACAAGAGCAGAACCATCTTGACCAGAGCACTGGGCAGCACACACAGCTGAAGTGCACATGAGCAATCCTCACTGATTAATAGCACACGAACACCACACATAAACCATTGGGGCAATGCCCAGAGTTGAACATATGCCCTGGCCCAAGAACTGCACCACAAAGCACAGTGTCACAAATGAAGTGATGGGGAGGCACACACACATGGAAACCAAGGGGACAGCTGACATCAAAGTTAACTCACTTGCTTGTCAGTAGTAGACATGGAAGGGGTATAACATACACAAAAAGAGGGAGTGCATACCCACAATGGGTAGCCATAAGTGGCACACATAGGGGATGGCATCACACCAAACATACCATGCCACACAGGAGGAGAAAAGGCACCATGTGCATGCACTGCATGAAAAACACAACCATAATGGCAGTGTGGAGCAGCAGGGCCACACAGTCCACACAAACACACTCAAGACACATTGATGTTCAAACAAACACAACACTGATGTGCAAGTCACACACTTTGCACACTCATAAGTGACCAAAACAACAAGGAGGAGTCACACAGAACAGCACGGACACACCAACACACTGCACAGTGCACAACATACAACTCACACATGTGCATACAACCATATCCACTGGGCACACCAATACAAACAACAGGCACAGAACTCCTGGGTGACACATGTGTGTATTTCACAATCCAGGGGCACACACACACATCCACACCCCCTACAAAGTCACACCCTTCACACTGCACACCTCTTGACTACCCAAGAGCACATATCTCATGTAGGCCATAGGACCAGGACTAAGGGCCAAAACAGGATGACCATACACATACACAGCTGGGCACACATAAAGGATTAACACACATACATCATGACAGTGCCCAGCCTGCATGCAGACCTGTGTACATCATCACACCCTGTGATGGCAGTGTATCCCAACCTGACATCTGAACAATGTACCCAACAATAGCAAACCACTAAAAAGAGATTTGCATGACAGATAAAAGAGCCATCACAGATAACACTAGTATCAGTGTCTGAATGGCCTAAAGACCCTGTCACCCCTGAATAAAAATGTGATGCGGGCAAAGATCTTGGCAATGTTGAAGTGACACATAGAGCATGGGGCACAGGCAACCAAATGCACACACCAAAATAGCTTTAATCATCAAGGACACTGACAAAACAGACAACAGGAGTAACTGTCTTTATTCACATATTGCACAGATGTCACAGTAGAACAACCGTAGACAAGAGCAAGGCACAAAATGCTGATCATATGCAAGAGAATCTGCACAGGCATACTCCAAACAGGAAGGCCAGTGTTCAGGGCAGGTGGCACAGCAAGTACATGAGAGGCTGCACAGATGAGAATACAACACAGCAGAGCAACAGGGCCAGTGTCCAGGGCAGGTGGCACAGCAAGTACATGAGAGGCTGCACCGGTGAGAGTACAACACAGCAGAGCAACAGGGCCAGTGTCCATGGCACAGGGGAGAGTCCAACACAGTAGAGCAACCAGGCCAGTGTCCAGGGCAGGTGGCACAGCAAGTACATGAGAGGCTGCACTGGTGAGAGTACAACACAGCAGAGCAACAGGGCCAGTGTCCATGGCACAGGGGAGAGTCCAACACTGCAGAGCAATAGGGCCATGACAGGACATGAGAAGCTGCACAGGCAAGGCCAGAACAGGAAGGCCAGTGTACCGGGAGAAGTGCAGAGTCAGGACATGAGAAGCTGCACAGGCAAGGCCGGAACAGGAAGGCCAGTGTGCAGGGAGAAGTGCAGAGTCAGGACATGAGAAACTCCATAGGCAAGGCCAGAACAAGAAGGCCAGTGTGCAGGGAGAAGTGCAGAGTCTGGATATGAGAAGCTGCACAATGAGTGTATGTGGCTGTACCCTTTCATGGCCAGCAACACACCCAGGTTGTAAACAATGGACAGGACTAGCACACCTGTATCAGAGACAGGTGTATGAGGGGGACTACCACTCACTCTTGGCTGTCAGGCGGACTTGGAGCTGGCTGTGTGTGCGGACAGCAGGACCACTTGACTGGGGAGACAGAGGCCCAGGTTATGTAGGGCTATCAGTGGTCCTGCAAGCTGGAGGGCTATTTTGACCAGGTGGTGTAGTGGCACATCGAGGCGGAGTCATGCAGACATGTGACACAGTGTGGGTGGGAGAAGTTGGAAGGGTGCCTTTCTACTTCTTGGGAATGCGAAATGGCTTCCCTGTACTGGGGTTAATGGGAACTAGTTGGGACACAACAGGCACACACACCAACAGAGCAGTTTCAGGTGCAGGCACTGGCACTCCCTCTGGTGACGTGCTGGATCCTGCCAGACACTTTGTCTGGCTACGCCTCTGGACCACCTTCCCTTGTCATATAGATATGCTTTGCCTTCACACTGTGTTAAGTTAGCATGAGCTTATTAGAAATTTAAACGCCATTTTACCTTTCTGCTGCTTCTGCACACGGCACATATTGTTATTAGAGCTTTGAGCCTAGTAGAATATTTTGCTTCACACGAGAATAATATGTTTTGCTGTTGTATCAGCTTTGCTTGGTAAGCAATGTCTGAATAGTGAGTGCCGAGGCCTTCAAGGTTATTTCAGCACAGTGGTTGTTGTGGGGTCTGATCTGCGCACATTCTAGACATAACACATATGCAGCTTGGCCAACTCTGGCTTTAGGCGCGTTTAAGATTGCACTGCGCAGAGCATGCAAACACACTTGATGATGCTTTGCATGCAGAGAGCTGGTGGAAGATGATGTGATCCTTTTCCACTAGGATCAGAGGTATGGGGCCCCCTTATAAAACCCAAAGAGACCTTCTTTAGATATAATATAATATACTAGCAAGGGAGGATAAGACTTAGGTGCCATTTATCCTTCTTCCCTTTAGCATTTTAACATGCTTTCTCTCTTTGTATTTTATGGACTAGTAACTATGCTGATACCTTTGTTTCTTATAATATGTTTGCTTATATTAGCTAAGATACTGCGCTTGAGAACACTGCATTAGAAATAAACATTTCAAACTTGCAAGTGTCTTCATTTACTCCTCGTTCTGGATTGATATGTTGGTATAACGAAAGAGTGTTCATGTGTTACACGTTACCTGAGGTGTTCTAAGTCCATGTTCTGGGTTGTCTAAACATTGGGAGTTTGTAAGAACCAATGAGACACTAATTGCTAGTCTGGTAGGGGATTTTGGGTACTAAGGTGTGTTTTGGCACACCCTAATTCACTGAGGTTCCAAGTCTCTATGCACAGTTCTGTGTGAGAGCAGGATCCCTGCGACACCCCTGTTTGCCAGGTGTCCCCCCTACAGTGCCCTCCTTTGCCTGTTTGTCAGGGATGGCCCCTACAGTGCCCTCCTTTGCCTGTTTCTCAGGGGTAACCCCTACATTGCCCTCCTTTACCTGCTTCACTGGGCTTGGAATTGGAGTTGATGTGGTGGGGAATGTGGCCCTGAGCCCTTCCTAGAAGTACCTTTGCCAGACAACATCCCCTCAGTGGGCATAGACACTACACGACTAGCTCTGTGTGAAGTTTTAGGGCCTGGAAAGTCCTTCGCTGGTGATACCTCTGAGGCATGGGAGCCTGATGCCTGCTTCCTTACTTTTTCTATCAGTACAGTAGCAAGACACAGACTCATTACCAACTGTAATCTCCTTCCATCCCAAACTAGGGTTCACCTCACAATGGTACTCTGCATGGGCCAAACAGATGTGATTGCATGCATTTATGAGGGCGTACAGGGTCCCTGATAATCTCACACACATGCAGGATGACTGCACTGAACACCCTCAGTGGCTTGCACACATCTCCAATCCTATGCACGTCTGGCCACTACATACATCACACCTGTGTCTGTGTGCAGAATCACTGTGTGCAGGACTGGGCAGCATTCAATGAGCATGGCCTGTGAACATATGTGTATGTAATGTGTGTGGCATCGGGGTACATGGACTCACCAAAAAAATAGCCATCTACACAAGTGTGGTCGTGTGCAATTATACAGGGCTGAGATGGTGCATATCTTTATTTCAGTGTGAATGAACAAGAGTAAGGACACAGTAAGTACAGTGATGTCATCTCGTCTTGGTGGGTGGGCACTGGGCATAGTCTCTGGGTTCACGCTGAGTCAGACAACAGGGGCACACAGAAACAATCACCCAAGCAATTACTGTTGTGGCACCTGCATGTCCAAAATCCTGTGGCTCTGTATGGCTGACAATGTAACACACTCCACTGAGACATACAACTGCAGGCAGGGTAAACCGTGACATTGGGGCACACACATTCCTTCGCCCTGGAGACAGCATGCTTGTCAGTATTTGACACAACCCCACACCCTCAGGCATATCCTGCAGCAGTACACTACATCTCAGACCCCCCTGCCATACTCCTCCCTTTACGATGACTTACCACAACATTGGGTGCCCCATATAGCCTTGGGTACTGTGCCAGCACCTCGTCCACAGGACCTCCAGCTCCTCTCTTGTGAATGGACTGGCAGGGATCTTCTCTGTCCTTGCCATCCCTGTGGACGTGGAACACCTGTGGTGGAAGTGGGTGATGAGGGGTCCCAGGCAGTAGGCTCTGGAGGCAGCAGCAGGAGAGGGTCCCAGGCAGCAAGGCTCTGGAGACAGCAGCAGGAGAAGGTGCCAGGAAGCAAGGCTCTGAAGGCAGCAGCAGGAGAGGGTCCCAGGCAGCACGCTCTATGAGCAGTGGAAATGTGAGGCTCACTCCCACAGATTTATTGCCTCCTGGGATTGTTTCTTAGGTGCCAAGATGCAACAATTGGTTGTCCAGGTCTACCTTTTTCAAACCCATCCAATGACCGCCTCCGCGGTGGCAGAGCACGCCTTCCGCGATTTTCAAAACTGGTTCATGAAACCGCAATTATCGCTCCCATTGGCTTTAGGCATTGCTCCATGGCGGCGGTGATGCAACGCAGGGCCCAGCGTGCGCTCCCGCGTTGGTGCATCTTTCAAAAGCATCCAATGACCACCTCAACGGTGGCGGAACACGCCTTCCGCGATTTTCAAAACTGCTTCATGCCACCGCGATCATTGCTCCCATTGGCTGTAGGCAATGCCCCATAGCGTTGTCACACCGCCGTGGCCAGGTGGTAGCTACCGCGATTTGGGTGGCGGAGCATGCTCACCGCCATCTATCCATGTCTCCATGGCAATGACTACGGCACTTGTGAAGGGGGTAGTGCTGGTGTCACACCGCTGGGGCCAGGTGGTAGCTACCGCGATTTGGGTCACATGCTATGGCAATGTCCATCGTGAACACTTCTACAATACACAGCGGAGACATGGCTAAGGGCACATCTTCGTGCACACAATGCCATTATTCCATCAAATCCACAGGTGGACACACGTGCCATGGTTGGCTATGTGTGACGTACATTGGTCTGTGCTCCCTGCGATGTCAATTATGCATTTGATGGTTGATGATGCGTGACAGTGTTGTAGTGGACTCAATAATGTGTAACAAATCAATGTGTTGTGTGTCATTGCTGACCTTGGCAAGGCTTGTCTCACTGTATGGTGTTGTTACTTTCTTGTGCTTTCATATCTGATCATGCACACAAATGACAGTTTGCCGCCTACTGTGATCATTGTGTTGTGGATGTGTGCCAAGTTTACATGATGCATTGAGGTGTGACAGGTACAGCATATGAATATGAGACAGTCATGTTAATTTTACACACTTTGGCTGAATATTATGCTACAATGCGTGCACATGTGAAATGTGGGGTTCACATTGACCTATGTGTTGTTTGCGGCACTTGTGCATGTGAAATGGAGAGGTGTGCCCTCTGTGTTTTTCAAATGTAGACCCATGTAACCTGGAGTGTCACGCATTTCACATGGCAGTCTTTCTTTTTCCGTGACATCCATGATGGGATGTGCTGTCGGCATCTCATGAAGGTTGTCATTGACATGTGTCCATGTTCTTGTTCATGTGTCCATGTTCTTCTCAACTAGGAGGAGGCCTAATCTCCTACATCACTTGACACTGCTGGAGGACATGGAGGATGTTGCGATCATTCGAAAATTCAGCCTCGATAGACCCACCCTGAAGACCCTTTGTCATCTGTTGGAGCCCCACCTGCAGCCTCGTCGCCACTACCCAACTGGTTTCACACTGATGTACAAAGTGATGGCAGCCCTCCATTTTTTTGCAACTGATTCCTTCCAGGAGACTGTGGCCAGCACTGCAAGGATGTCGCAATCCATGTTCAGCCTGGTGCTGAGGGATGTACTTGCAGCCATGATGATCTATAAGGATAGATACATACATTTCCCCAGGGGAGCAGAATTGGCCTTTGTGAAGGGAAACTTCTATCCGCTTGGGAACATCCTCAATGTTGTTGGTGCCATCGATTGCACCCATGTTGGTCTGGTGCCACCACAGGCTAATGAGCACATTTTTAGGAATCGAAAACGTTATCACTCGATCAATGTGCAGGTGGTGTGCCTTGCGGACAGGACCATATCGCATGTGTGTGCCAGATTCCCAGGCTCAGCCCATGACTCCTACATCCTGATGAACAGTATTCTGCCCAGGCTGATAGCTAATCTGCTTCCCGAACGTCTTGGATTGTGGGTGAGTATGCCTAGTGATATGGCATGATGTGTGTGTGACCTGCTGCCCTCTGCCTGTGCAACATAGCAATGTGTGTTTGTCATTCACAGGTGACTCTGCATATCCCAGCTGTCCATGGCTGCTGAGCCCACTACGAAATCCCAGGACCACGGCTGACGTCAGGTATAATGAGGCCCATGGCAGGACCCGTTGTGTCATTGAGCGGACTTTTGGCCTGCTCAAGTCAAGATTCCGCTGCCTTGACAGGACTGGAGGTGGACTGTCATACAGCCTGGGAAGGTCTGCAAGATCATTGTGGCATGCTGTATGCTCCACAACATGGCCATTCACAAGGGGATTCCCCTGCTCCTGGATGATGGTGAGGACCCCAGGCCCCTGCCTGTTCAGGGCCCTGAGTCCAGTGATGAGGACAGTGGAGAGGAGGAAGGAGTTGACATGCGCCAACAGCTCATCACCCGCTACTTCACCTGAAGGTGGGTGACGAGGTACAACTTGTACATTGTCTCGTGTGATTGCTGTTGTTGTGAAGGGCTATGTGCGGATGGTACAGACAGGCACATGTTGAGTCACCTGTGTGTGGAGATGTGGCAGTGGCATTTCATATGTGAACGTATACAGAACTCTGTTTGTTGATACTTGTTGCACATTGTGTTGCCTGCCTGTAGACTTATGTGGATGTTCTGTGTAGTCTGTGATGCCACCCTAACGCCAGTGACTATTGTTCTGTTGTGTCTCCCTAGGTGCCTCAAAATTATACAGGCCTACATACTGTACATCTTTTGGATACATCATGGACATTTTGAACACTGTAAATATTGCACTAAAGACAAAGCTGCACCAATTGAAGTGTGTAAGGTATTTTATTTACAAAGTTGACATGTGAGGGATGTGGGCATATTTACATGAAGGTGGTGATGGAGCAGTGAGTTGACAGTCATGGTAAATGAGATGTAAGAGTAGACATCACATCGATGTGGTGACCCAGTCCAACAGACAGGTGCCATTCACAAGGCAGTGTGGGGAAGACAGTCCAAACAGTCAATGCAGTGGGGAAGAGGGTTGCCATCAGGGCTGGCTCCGTGACTGCTGTGTGGCTGGTGCTTTGTCTCCCAGAACTCCCAGGCTCTACTTTGGATGCCCCCTTGATCGCTTTGGTGGGGGGGGCCTGCTGCATGGCCAACGGCGTCTGAGGACTCACCCCTCTCTGTGGCCGCAGGGGAGGATGGTGCACTGTCATCCTGCAGCACAACAGAGGGGGCGGATGTGTTGTTTGGGACGCAGGCCTGTCCCTCAGTAACGCCACTTGCTGGGCCATGAGGTCCACCATTTGTCCAATGCGTGTGTCGATGGACCTCATCAGCAGGATGAGCTCACGAAATAGTTCGTCAGACCGGGCACTTTGTCCCTGGACCTGTTCATATGCCCCGATGACTCTGGTGAAGTGGTCCAGGGATGGTGTGCCAACCTCCTGAGGTCTGGGGGTGACCCTAGCCCTCCCACCTGCTCTGCTGCCACGGACCTGTTGCCTCGCCACTGTGGGTCCCCGCACACTCTCCCTGCCGTCCACAGTTGTTAGTGTGGCCTGGTCATCCCCTGGGACAGGGAGGGTGCTGCAGGTGGTCCTCGTGGTGGTGGAGGTGGCAGCGGTGGAGGAGCATGCCGTGACTGCAGGGATCTGCTGTGCTGTTGTTGTTGTAGCAGACGTGGTGGTGGGGAGGATGGGGGCCTGGGACCTGTTAGTCCCTGGCACACCAGATGGGCTGGCCTGGAGCTCATCGTCCAAACTAACCTGGGAGTCAACATCCGAGAGTCTATGTACCGGGGGTGGAGACTGGCTCTGCTGGTCGTTGTTGTCCTCAGCAGTGAGTTTTTCATCACCTGTGGGTTAGATGGGGAATGGTAAGTGTTGGGCACTGTGCAAGTATTCTGTTAGCTGCGTATCATCCACTGTCTGTACACTACACAATTGAGAGATCTTCACTATTATTATTAAGTGCAATACTGTGCCTCATTACATGGTGCAGAGGTACATCAATTACTCGTACATGTCAGGTATCGATGCATTGCATGCAATTGGTGCTGTGTGTAGTGATGCAGATCTCCCACCCACAAACAGCCAGTCCAGTGAAGATGGCTACCTACCTGTAAGTTTGTTTGGTGAACAATGCAATGGCTTTCAAGTGCTCCCGCGAGGGGGAGGGCTCTATCCTGCTGGGGTATGGGACAGAGGGCATGGTGGGAGTAGTAGTAGTACAGGCCTCCCTACCACATACAAGCTTCCCAAGCAAGATAAATACCTACCTGTAAGGTGAGGGTGGACAATGCAATGGCTTCCAAGTGCTCCTGGGAGGGGGTGGGCGCTATCCTGCTGGGGTGTGGGACAGAGGGTATGGTGGGAGTAGTAGTGCAGGCCTCCCTCCCACATACAAGCCTCCCAAGCAAGATGGCTCCCTACCTGTAAGTTTGTTTGGTGAACAATGCAAGGCATCCAAGTGCTCCTGGGAGGGGGAGGGCTCTATCCTGCTGGGATGTGGGACAGAGGGCATGGTGGGAGGAGGAGTACAGGCCTCCCTCCATATACATGCCACTCAGGGAAGATGGCTACCTACCTGTAAGTTTGATGAGGGTGATGCAATGACTGCCACATGCTTGTGGGTGGGGGAGGGCTCTATCCTGCTTGGGGTGTGGGACAGAGGGCATGGTGGGAGTAGTAGTGCATGCCTCCTTCCCACATACAGGCCTCACAGGCAAGATGGCTACCTACCTATAAGGTGAGGGTGGACAACGCAATGGCTTCCAACTGCTTGTGGGTGGGGGAGTGCTTTTTCCTGCTGGGGTGTGGGCCAGGGAGTATGGTGGGAGTAGTGGTACAGGCTGCCTGTGCTCATGCTCCCATGGTAATATTGGTGGCTATGTTTAGGGTAAATGGGAGTGAGTGAAGGTTGGATCTGTGAGACAGGTTTTTGGTGGGTGGGTGGGTGGGTGGTGGGATTTGTCTTGGGTGGTGTGTGTTTTTGTTTCCGTAAGACAGTACATATCGGCGTGTTGGTTAACATTTGTTTGTACTTACCAGCCTCCACTCCCCTGGATACTCCTGTGAGACTCTCAGGATGCAGTATGGCAAGCACCTTCTCCTCCCATGATGTGAATGTTTTCTGTGGGATGGGATGGCCACTACCAGTCTGGTTAGCCAGCTCCCAGTTCTTGCTCCTCCTCTCTTTGACAACCCTCTTCAGATCATGCCACCGCTTCATGATCTCCTTCTTGGATCACGGGGTGGTCCCTACTGCATTGACCCTTTGCACTATCCTTTACCACATTTGTGTCCTTGTGGCTAATGGTGTCCGTTGGACCAGGCTACAAAACAGTTGTGGTTCCACTCTCACTATCTCATTTACCATGACTGTCAACTCACTCTGTGAATTTGGGCATGTTCTGTGATGCCATGGTGTGTGGTGTTTGAAGTGTTTGTGGGTGCAGGGTGTAGGTGGTGGGTGTGGTGTTTTTATGTGAGGTGTGTTATGTGCTGGGGGATTGTTGGTGCTGGTTTGATGCTGGTGGTGGTGGTGGTGGTGGGTGTTCTGTGTTGTCTTGCCTCTCCTTTCAGGTCTGGTGTGTGTCCTTCGCTCCTGGAATGTTGCAAAGGATTGTGGTCAGTGAAGGGGCTGGTTTTATACTCAGCTGTGTGGGTGTGTCATAATGGGTTATTGCTGTCAGGTGTGTTGTGGGAGTTGTCCTGGAATTTGCATGTTTTTGTTTGGCATTTATTTTATTTTTTTCATTTGTGTATTTGGGGGGCATGGCTACATTTTTTGTGTGCACTGTTTGCCTTTGTTGTGGTGTTTTTGCATCGTCCGCCATGTTTTACGAGGATTGTACGCAGCGGTGGCCATGCTGCAGCTCTCTCGCTGGCTCTCCCATTCACTGCAGTATGCGACTGTGGCGGTCGGAAACAGCGGTTCGTATCGCGAGACCATCGGGGATATACTAATTTCCCATGCGGTGTCTCCGCTTTGCTTGCGCCGGGTTGTAGCTTTTTCGCTGCGTTTCCGACCGCCACGGTTGGTCTTTTTTTACGGTTGTTCCTAATCTGACCGCCGGTTTATCCATGTTCCCGGCGGGCGGTTGTTTCCCGCCTCCATGGCGATCGGGGTGGTTTTCCGCCTGCCATCCTAATGGGGCCCAAAGTGTTGAAATAAAGAAATATTGAAATTGAGGAGGAAAAACAGCAATTTGTGATAACAGTTTCATCTGTACCTTTTTGTCACAATGGCTGATTTATAAAAGCAATATACAGTTATGTCCGTTTGACCCTTTTTGTTCCAAGGATATACAGGGTTTGTAGGTTCTCCAAGAACTCAAGGCACGCAGAGCCAACAACTGAGCTACACCTTACAATGGTTTTTAATTGTGTACCAAGTATAAACAAATTCATATGATAAAATATGCTGAGTGAAAAATAGGTATCAAATAAACCTATGCATTTCTGATATGGACAGAAAATATGGAGTTTAGGGGAAGTGGGTTTTTGAATATCTTTGAATTTGTGGGTACCCATACTAGCATGTAATTAAGAGGGCATTTTTTAAAATGTCCTCTTCTTACACACTGAATTATATTTGGAAAGCACAAATGCAGCAAAATCTAATTAATAATAGCAAATGTTCTTCTATTCTATGTTTCCACATGTCTTCTGATACAAATTGCACCTCAATTCTGGAGGTAGGCTTATTGCTGTGACAGGAAAGTGAAAACAGGCAGAATGCACATGGACACATCATATTGTTCAATGGGAGTAGCTGTAGATATTAGGCCAGAGCTAGGCCAGAGCTCAGTCAGCACCTCGGGAAACCTTGCAAACTTTTACATTTTCTAAAACTAGACACCTAGAGGAACCCAAGGCGGATTAACTTGCATGGCTTCCACCAGATCTTTTTCAGACAGAATTCCTTGCAAACCTCAAGCCTTGACTAAAAACACATTTCCCTCACTTTTCTGTGATGGAAAGTTCTATAATCGGTGGAGAGCCACAAACTGCCATTCATCCAGCACTTCGCCAAGTCTCCTAATAAAGATTCTACCTCATTTATGTGGGTAGGCCTAGTGCCTGTGACAGGAAAGAGACCAAAAGAGACACATCACATTTTTCCACTTAAAACTGACCCTTTTTTTGTAGTGTGGGCAGCTGTAGATTTTTAGTCCTTGTTCAGCCGGCACCAGGGGAAAACTAGCAAACCTTCACACTTTTTACAACTATACACGGGGAATACAGAGTTCGGTGGCTTGCATGGGTTTGACCAGGTTTTCTTACCCAGGATTCCTTTCAAACTTCACACTTTGACTAAAAACACACATTTTCCTCACATTTCTGTGATAGAAGCTTGTGGAATCTGCGGGTAGCCAAACATTTGCTTCCACCTAGCATCCCCTTAAGTCTCCCAATAAAAGTCACTTGTGTGGGTAGGCCTAGTGGAAATTTGTCTTCCATGCACTCATTGTGATAAATCCAATTCCTTCCAGTTTTTGGATGTAACTTGAGGGGTGTCCAAGACTGCCTCGCAAGCCACACAGTCCTTGAAATGAGTGAGCACATCTACATTTGAAACTAAGGAAAACATGCTTGGGCAGACTGTTTAAGTTCCTTAAAACTAGTAAAGACTTTATGATTTTGACACACAGGGTACGCCGTGACAACGAGGCTTATGTTCCATCCACCATTATGTACAGTGTGGTGACTGTAATGCATTTGTCATTCAGCACCTACCACATTATTATGGTGGTTAAAGGTGACGAGAAGGCCATAAGTAAGTCCATGATTTCTTCAAGTAAAGAAACATTTTCTTATGCTGCTGGCTTAGGTAAGTAGTGGCCCATGGAAGGTATGTATCCATGCACAGCCATTGATTGGTATATGTTACTGTTGTGTTTCTATCTAGGACCCTAATTCGATATTCCTGATTTATGCCCTTATGTGGTTATAATAAATAATCAGCTAGATTCATAATTATCCAGTTTTGCGAGTCTTTAATAGCGATTCATAAGGAATTGCTATTAAGGACTTGCAAAACGGGATTCATGTAGGAATTGCAAAAAATATTGCGATTCCTACATCTTCCTTATTTGCGATTAGCAAATTGCTAATCGCAAATAAGGAATAACTCCCCATTCATTCCTAAAGGCCCATAGGAATGAATGGGGAGTTATTCCTTATTTGCGATTAGCAATTTGCTAATCGCAAATAAGGATGCGATTTCAAGGGTCCCAAGGGTGTCCAAAGGACACCCTGTAGCACCCCTGAAAAGCAAATGTAGCCAGATGTTGCACACACACATGTCCAAAGGACATGTGTGTGTGTAACATACCACTCAGAAAAATGCACTAAAGTGCATTTTTCAGAGTTTTCGCTATTTACCACGAAGTTTGACTTCGTGGTAAATAGCGGCCAGAAATTGCGAATTCGCAAATTGAAAATGGTTGATGAATTGCATTTAAGGAATCTCAAATAGAGATTCCTTAAATGCAATTCCTCGAAAATATGCGATTTTGCAATTAGCGATTTTTGCATTTGGGATGATGAATCCCAAATGCAAAAATTGCACTCGCAAAGGGCCAGATTCTCAGAATCTGGCCCTTTGCGAGCCATTTTGGGCTTGATGAATCTAGCTGTACATCCTTATAAAGGCATAAGAATCATATCCATATTTAGTAATAGCCCACGCAGTCCAAATACGGCAAGGCTACTCCCCTAGACTCCTAGAAAGTACAACGCGTTCTTTAAACAAACCAAGCCTCCAGCAGCCCGGGAATTACCCCTGCTTTTGTTTTGATTTGCACAAGAACGCCTGGAGTCCAGAAAGAACTGTTAGTTCTTAGTGACGTCTTATGTCCAACCTTACGTCAAACTCGGCACCTTTCAGGTATAAATATACCAACGTTGCCTTAAGCAAACACACGGTGGTTTGGAGCAGAGCGGCTATTTACTTACTTGAATCCCAGCTGATGCGTGGGCCGAAGGAAGCCGCCCCTCCCTTTTGACGCACTGAGAAAGACGCTGTCTTTTTCTCCAGCCGAGAAATTCCAGCTCCAGTGTTTCCAGTCACCCTTGTGGGTTGCTGGGAAATCGAGTCCTGAGAAAGAGATACAAGACCTCCTACATTCTAGAACCAAGGTACGGAGCTGACTAAACCTTTAAGAGATTTCTTGATTCACATTCTTGGCAAAAACCAACTTAACTTAAACTGCAACTTACTTACTCCTTCCCACGTATTAGGCTTAGGTCAGGTACACCGGGGTAGGCGTATATTAGAAGCACCAGTTGAGTACGTTAGTCAATGTTTTTATGTATGTATATATTTTATCCGTTTTAAAGTACCATATGGCTAAGAAACCTTATCTATGCTTTTACAGTATTATTTCATAATACTCCTTTTACTGTACGCACTTTACTTCATGATAAGTATTGCAATTGTGGCAATTCATTTCTCTTGCATGAGAAAGAAGACTGATCAATAAATAACACCTTTTATTGAAAACGCCCGTCTCGCTATTTCTCTGCACTCTGGTGAAACTAAGTATGCACGATTGACTGAGTGAAATAGCTGTCTATTGTTTTCACACGACTCTAAAGATACACTCTTTAATCTGAGGGAGCAAAGTTGTCATTTTTATGCGGTTGTCAGAAGCTAATCCCTTCTTGTCTAAATCAGGAGAGTTAACTCTTTCCTGAACATTCGAGAAAGTTTCTAGTGACCTCTGAGCTAGCTGGCAAAACTAATTAAGTCTAATATAGTCAGTAGAGACCTAGTTTACCTCAGTCCTACGTCTACACTGCTGTTTATATTATTCCAATGCGCAGAGCCTATTGGGAATATAGGAACTACACTACATGGCGCCCAACATTTGGTAAGGCAATAATCTAACGCAAGACATTAGAGTAACTCAGTCGTGCTTTTTCACACAGACCCCTTTTCCCTTAAAAACTCCAATAAACGTCTGGGGTGGGTAAAAGGTTTATATTCGCTGGAACTTAGTAGGAAGAGATTCCTATGTATTAGTTTTTGGTTTGGACAACGTTGAAGGATACAGTGTTCCAAAATATTGTGCACCTAATCTTTGTTTCCCTTGAAACTTGATCTGCAACAAAACTTTCGGTCAGTAAAATGGGGGAAAGTGACGATGAAAGGGAGAAAGCTAGAATAGCAGCTCAACTCCTAGCGGATGACACAAGTCTCCAAGATGAAGACCCGATTGCTAAAATCATTCCGGTCAATGTAAGAAGAACTATAACTCTTAAACTGATAGAAAATGGACTATCACCGAGAGGTGGTACAGTCATATTCGTGGTAGAGGCCCATGAATATCGGCAGACAGAGGTATTCTATTCATGGATACATTTTCCAGCAGCACACGCTGTGACACAAGATTTCCACTATTACAAAATAGAGGAACCTCCGGATGAATACGCTCCTTTCGAGGACGTTGAAATCCCACTAACTTACCAAGAGCACCTGCTCTGGTTTAATGGCGCCCTAAAACATCAAAATCACATCACCAGGCTCGGTCCACTAGGTAGACCAGGAGCCACGTGGCCGGTTCTAGCCAGCTACACACCACATCCGGACATTGAAAAGATGGCAAACGGAGAACTCTTACCTCAACTAAAACAACTCATTAAAATAAATAGACAATTGGTCCAATATGTCATGCGGACTTCAACAGTCCAACCAGCAATAAAAATTGCACAGACCACCCCTCACCAGGGGAACACAAATAAAATCACACCACAAAATATACAATCAGCCATTGGCAAAATACCCGCAAAACGGGAACAAATTCCATTCTGGTTAGCCCAGAAAATCACTCTAATAGAGGCGGTATTTCAGGATGCTACACCTCATGAGAAACATGTGGAGGACTGTGACACTTGGGGCACAGTCTTTGCTTCGATTTACACAAAAACACATGGTGTTCCGTCCATGGCGTTTATACCAGACGTACTAAGAAAGATTCAAAATGAATACGGTCCAGAACCTGCTTTAACTCTGGGTATGAAATTACTGAAAGACTTCAAGCAGGTATCGGCTGTATTATTAGCCAACATAAAAGGAGAAGCAGCATCTGTGGCGATCCGCCAGAAACTGAAAGAAACAGATATAGCAGAACAACCTTTTGAACTTGCCAGAATCATAGAAAAATCCTATGAAGAACTAGGTAGAGATAGTTTGGGTGGGAAACCAGTAAAACCCCAACTACTTGAAAATCCTGAAAAAACATTTATTAAAAATAATCTCAACACTCCACAGTTGGGAGGGAAATAAACAATCCACTCCCAAAGAAAAACGATTCCAGTCCAGAGGAAGGTCTCCTCAACGCAGAGATAGATCTCCAGAATGAGGTGGCAAGTCTCCCCAGAGGGAGCCCTCTGAGAAAAGATACAACCTTAGAGATATGTATAAATTAAGAAAACCTGATAGATATCTAGATATTGAAACACGTCTCTCTCGATCTTTTCAGACTTCCTCACAGAAATCGGAAAGAAGACGACGGTCAGAACACAAAGAAGAGCAAGTCAAGTCCAAAGACAAAGAACCTGCTCATCAAAGTAAAAATTACAATTTCCAAAGAAGAAGGTAGCTAGTATTAGAATAAAACATGCCGAGGATACTGAGGACACAACTGAAAAACGGAGAGTGGGCCCAGACAATGCTAGATAGCGCAGCAGAAGTAACTATAGCTCGCAAGATCCTGATGAATCTTCTGGAGACAGTGGACACGAATGAGTACATTCAAGTGGAAACTGCAGACACCAGAGTTAGCAAACCCCATAAATTATATGAAATAACATTGCTTATAGAGTGGGACAAGACTAGGAAAGTAAGGGGTCTCTTTTGGGATAACCTTTCGAAAGGCTATGACATCCTGTTAGCTGAGAAAGACTGGCCACTAGAGTTTGTCAGGGAGTGCCCTTATGGCGAAGAAATGATTATGCCTGCCTTCTCAAATCATATTCCAATTCATAAAAAATACACATTTGCTATAAAATGGGCAGTGGCCCAAGCTCCTGCATTATATAAAAATCATGTAGGTTGGGATGAGGATTCTCCTCCTCACAAAATCCAGTTAAAAAATCAGCCCACTGCACAAAGGCAGTACCCAGTTAAACAAGAAGCTAAAAAGCAAGTCAGGGAGATCTTAGATCAACTTGAATATCAGGGGGTGATTGAAACATGCACCTCACAAATGAACAACCCTTTGTTTCCTGTCTCCAAGCCAGACAATTCATATCATCTAGTTTTGGACTACAGACACCTAAACTCCTGCTGCAGAACATTTGCAGTACAAAACTCACACAGTGCAGCACTAATGAATAACATCGTGGGTAAAAAGTATAAAACGACATTAGATATCTCTAATGGATTCTTTTGTCAAAACATTACACCTGAAAGCAGGTATTTGACCGCTTTCTCAATAATGGGGTCGCAAAAACAATTCTGTCGACTCCCACAGGGGTTCAAGAATAGCCCAGGATTATTCTCAGCAAGAGTAACAGAGTTACTACAAATATATGATGATGAGGCATTATCTTATGTCGATGACATCTATCTCACAGATGATGACCTGGAAACTCACTTGAAAAGAGTGAACACCATAATACTTGAGTTCGCAGCTGAAGGGGACAAATTCAACTTTAAAAAGCCACGAATTGCTCACCTAACTGTCCTGTTTTTAGGATATGAATTATCAAGTGAAGGCAAAACCCTAGCAGACAACTTCTTAGAGAAGTGTGCTATACTCCAAGCTCCAAAAACGCTGAAGAATTTACAATCAATACTAGGATTCCTGAATTTCGGAAGAACATACATTCTAAATTATGCAGAGAGGGTTAAACCTCTCTATGAATTAATAAAACCTGATTTCAAACCAATCAATTGGACTCAGAAACACACAGAAATTTTAAGATCATTACAAAAAGACATGTTAACTAAAACAAAACTGCAAACTCGCGAAAACATACGCAACCTAGTAATCCGAGTCATCCCAGGAAGATGCGGATTCACGTACCTGACCTCTAATGAGGGAGAAACTGTACCAATAGCTTACAAATCACACTTGTACACACCAGCTGAAATGAAATTCAGTTCTACTGAAAAAATTCTAACAGCGGTTCAAACTGCTGTTGTAAAAGAAAGAGCCCTAGTCCAAGGGAGAAACATATCTGTATTAACAGCAGAATCAGCCCTTGAGGCTGTAACAAGACCATGCAATCTGAAAAGTGTGGCATTAGATCCAAAATGGATACAATGGGAAAATTATTTTGCTGCAGAAGACGTGAAACACGCTTTTGACCCGAAAATGAAAAAACTAGAAGATCTAGAATATGAAGAAGAATATCCTCTGCCAATCGAAATTCTGCCTCTCGAACAGTACACATGTGTAATCTACATGGACAGATTTGCACAACACTACGATGTAGAGGAAAAATCCTACAACGCAGCGTGCGCGATTGTTAAAGGTCGCTGCCGCTTAGGTAAATTCAGACCAATAATCCCAAAAACTGAATCACTCAGAAACTGTACAGCTCAGCGAGCTGAAATAAGGTCTTTAAAGATGGTGCTAGAAAATGCCGATCGTGTATTCCCGACACTAATAGTGTGCGATAGTGTGCGATTCGCATTTCTGCGTCAGGTCTTACAATAATGACATGCAGACATGGATAAAAAACGGTTACAAAGATGACACAGGTGCCACAATAAAGCATAAAAAGCTTTGGGAACAAGTAGTTTTTTTACAGAAAGAGCTACAAAAGACTCATGTGATACATACACTGAGTCATCAACGTGATGGCGTTCACGTTGCAGGGAATTCATTGGCTAACAGAGCCACAGCGGAAGCGGTTCAACCGGCTTCCGTAGCCACAAAAAAGTGTTCTAAAAAACACATAGACAGAGAAACCATGCTAGCGGTAAAAGCCTCATTAAAAGGCGAATATGCAGCATTACCTCTCGGCTATCCACTCATTAATACATACTTAATTGATGCAAACTCCGTTCCTTTTGCTCAAATCCCTGGAGTGGGGGATAGAGTAATTCCAAACACGAACCGGAGAGTCTTATTAATAGCAGATGCACATAAGGGAGAGGGTCTAAGGCACCAAGAGATCGTGAAATCTCTAAAAGATTTACAATCAGAATACTGGTGGCCGGGGATGAGCCTGCAAAAATTAAAAATTTGCAAAGGATTGTCCAGACTGCAACCGAAAGGGCAGTCGTGAACCAGACCAGACTACTGCCAGGACACCTCTATTAGAAAGCATAAGGCTATCTATACGCAAAAATCCAGCAGGAGAAAATGCGATCCCATAAATATTAAGACTAGATTCGCTTAAAATGCAGACACCAGCGCTCGGCTGATGCCAGAACTGTTATAAAAGATTAGCGAGTCATTATCGGCACATACGCAATTGGCATGCTATATTCTGACCAGGGTCCTGCGTTTAGCTCTCGAGCTTACAAAGAGGCAATGACCAGCATGGGCATTGCATTGCGGTACTCTTCTCCCTTCCATCCTGAGGGAAATGCGGTAGTGGAAAGAAAAAAACGTGACATATAGCAATCTATAACGGCGAGGGTATTAGGTTCGGGTGATGGGTGGGTCAAACATTTAACAAGTGTCCAACGTAGTCTTAACAATCTGCCAAGAAATTCTCTAAAAGGTTTCACTCCTTACGAACTATTGTTCGGCACTAGAATGCACATCCAGGATCTAGATTGTCAGGCTTCAGTGGTAGAAGAAAAAGCCTTTGATATCAAAGATAGTTTGGCTGTTTTACAGGACTTAAATGAAAAAAGAAGAAGTCTGAGTAATATAAAGTTAAAGCCAACAGCCACTGAAGAGAAATCACCTGATTTCACCATGGATTGAATTTTGGATTGTGTTAGGTGTACTTTTCCTCCTGCTTTGGCTCATCATGGTTTTATGTTTGGGTAGATTCATTGATGGAAAATATAGTACAATGGACACAGCAAGTCAGAACATCAACTTGGTCCTAAAAGCTTCACAGATCCTCTCACATCGAGAAAAGAGAACTGTCATCAGTGAACATCACAGCCAATCCAATACCCGGTGGGGTAGCATGGGACAAAACGGATTATGAAATCTATGGCCCGATTGAGCTCTTGAAATATCCACACCAATTTAAGGTTTCCTTAAGTGACTTTGTGACACCAAGTACTTTCTCTGATGATTGGGACTTTGAAAATATTAATAATATGATGTCAGATTTAGTAATGTCAGCCAAATTTACAGAACATGACTATTTACAGGGTTCATCGAACTATGAAGAAATGTACTATTTTAACCACTATGGTCATCACTATTTGCATAAATCTGCTCAACCTAGAAATGTTTTAAATTATAATCAATGGGAACATTGTCCAACACCGCCAAAAGGCAGCTCGAAAACATGTTATGAAAAATTCACATACTTTACAGGGTTTAACAACAGTGATCCAGAAACGTTTTATTTTAGAATGTTAAATAAGACAGGAATAAAAACAATGTTGACAAATACTAAAATGATTTATTCAGAAAAATTTTATGACAAAATGGTTTGGTTTTGAATTTTAGAAAAACAACATTGAAACAAAAACCATCTGGGGTTCAAAGGACTGGCAGGTACAAGGTCTAGAAGCATTATTTAAAGCCTGCATGATCCCAGTACAGATAATATTCCTGAATGACACCATTCAACAGGCAACCTGTCTTGGTTTAGCCAAGATAAAAGCCTTAAACAAACCGTCTATTCCGAAGCCCATACCTGATAGTAATAGCACTACAGATGTGGAGATAGACGTATCCCATGTTTTACACCAAAACAGAACAAATCCTGATTGGAAAAAATGGTTGATCCGGCCCCTAGACACAAATAACTGTCAAAATAGATTCCTGAACAAAACACAGGGGTTTAAACAGACCAGGCCAGACCCTAGATACTCCCAGAGACAACATCCAGGTATAGTTACAACATACAGTGTAGGGAAACTCTGCCTCGAATGGCTACAGAAATCCACACTGGCTGAAATTAAGCAACACCTGACTTTACTTAAAGACGGTGCTGACTTGCGTGATTTCATAATGGGACCACGCAAACAGCGTCAAAAACGTTTCATATACGCCGGTATACACGCTGCTTACAACGAAGCTTGGAAAGTAACACAAATTGAAACAGCTGAAAACGAGAAATTGATCGTATAAATTTGGAAAAATCACTTTCTGTAGTGGACAATGGGTTAACGACTCTGTCCTCCAGAATATATTCACTGGACAGCATTGTATCATCTGCTATTGATATAATAGAGCAGGACTTACTAATGTTACAACATGGTCAGTCCCAATTACGTTGTATTGTACAGCTTGGCTGGACATTGCAAAACCTGCGTTCGGGCTACGTGCCATGGCGTTTAATCAACACAACGTCATTATTCTCTATCTTTAACCTTACTGATAAACAAATCAGTTTGGCACAAAAAGGAGCAGACTATACAATTCTGAGCATTGAAAAACTTGAGAGATTACCATTGACAATGTCAGAGAGACCTGTCATTGAATGGATAATACATGGAACGATTACAATCCCAATAACAACTTTCCAGTTTAAGTATTGCCAAAAATATATACCAGCAGGCATGTATGAAAGGTTGGGTAAAGGATACATCAAGTTAACATGGAATTTACCTTATACACACAAATGTTATAGTGAAGGGAAAAAAGAGGTATTCCTTAGTGGTAACAATTGTAAAAAATCACTAAGTGGTACACTCCTGTGTCAAGATATTAACTTGCATGGAGCCTGCGAAGGGTCTTCAAATAACCTTTCATGTCACCTGCACGGCACTCCTGCAACACGAATAGAGCCATTTTTCAGACAACTTTTCAACTGCAGTTATGTTCTGATAAGTGACCACAGCTGTTGTGGCATGGTGCCAGGAAAAGCCTATCTCGTGAGCGTTAGTTCCATGGTCCCTTGCTGTGTGCAAGTATTGTATCCAAACAGCAATCCAGACATGGAGGCGGCAATATGGCCTTCTTTGAATATCTCTTCTATTCGAATTGGTACTTTAAGCAGAATGAAGTCCATTCTTTTACAGACAACTGTGCCTTTAACATCGTCCAAAGAGACGTATGATCTGCAAGTTGCAAGGACAGCAGCAGAGATACATTCCCTATTATCAACAAATTGCCCGGTGCATTTCGTAGAAATGTTAGGTCAAATCTTAAACATGTCTGATACCAGTGGCATCGCACATGTATTTAAGACAATTTTTTCGGGACTGTTAGCACCCTTTGAAACAGTTCTGGGCATTTTCCCGAATTTTGTCCATTCCTTTTTCGGCGGCCTGCCTCTTCTTTTGGGACTCGTAGCAGGAATTTTATTTTTGATCCTTCTGCTCCGATATGGCAAGCCAAGCCACAGACAAAACTTCAGCTACAATGGAAGAAACGATCTTAGCAATATGCTACAGAGACCGAATCACTAAAGTGCTCGGATTGGCCCGGCTAAGAGATCTAAGTGCAACCTGGTTTCTTTCATTCAGACCAATCTGGCAAGATTGCATCTTACCTGTGCTTCGATGTCTGCTATGCGGAGAAGAATGCGTGTTGGACGTCTGTCTTACACTACCATCAGCAGTACCAATGGATATCGATACTTTGCTAGGTCCGGTAACGACTCATGCAACGTGCTGTCCCCAGCGGCTACCTATTCTGATGACGGCATTCGTTGAGACTTCACCATTACGAGTAGGTGGCGGTGAAGTACGAGAGGAAAGCAGCACCAAACAGGTACAACCTTCTGTGAGCATTGCTGATCCCGACATCGATGATAGCAATCATTCTCACATATGCACAATTTCAGCATTTTCGAACTTGGTCAAACTTTCACCTGATGTTGTAGACCAATTTTTCGCAAGCCTGTCTGATATGATGTTCTTTCCAGTCAACGAGAATAACTTTTAAAAACAACGAGCACACAGCGTTCCCTGAACTCTGAATTCGGCCTTCAATTTTGATAAACAAAACTACTGAAAACATTTGGAACTATTTTTTCCCCTGAAAACGAAATTATTTTTTCCACTTCCAAAATATTTACTTTTTTTGGCACACAGTAATCTGCTTAAAGTAGAACTATTCTTAGAGAACAGAGCTTCTATTTTTAGAGACACTAGAGACAATATTTTACCTCAGCCTCTAGCACATGTACAGTATTGTATAAATATGGGATGAAATGGTCTCGACCGTCTTTTCTGTATTCAGAGCCATTTCATGTGTAATTTTCGCAATTCATTCAGCTAATATATATATGCATTTAACTGAATGATACCACTGCTTGAAAAACGTACAGTACCAATACTCATTTTTTCGTGTATTTACCATATACCATTTCAAATGCGAATTTTGTATTTTGGGGTGGGTTGTTAAACACACATGCATCGTTATATATGTTTAATATTGCTTAGTTTTTAGTAATGATGGACATTAATACGTGGAGTGGGTGTTGTGTTTCTAGCTAGCACACTAATTCGATATTCCCTATTTATGCCCTTATGTGGGTATAATAAATAATATCCTTATAAAGGCATAAGAATCATATTCATATTTAGTAATAGCCCATGCAGTCCAAATACGGCAAGGCTACTCCCCTAGACTCCTAGAAAGTACAACGCGTTCTTTAAACAAACCAAGCCTCCAGCAGCCCGGGAATTCCCCCTGCTTTTGTTTTGATGTGCACAAGAACTCCTGGAGTCCAGAAAGAACTGTTAACTCTAAGTGACGTCTAATGTCAAACCTTACGTCAAACCCGGTACCTTTCAGGTATAAATATACCAACGTTGCCTTAAGCAATCACACGGTGGTTTGGAGCAGAGCGGCTATCTACTTACCCGAAGCCCAGCTGATGCGAGAGCCAAAGGAAGCCGCCCCTCCCTTTTGACGCACTGAGAAAGACGCTGTCTTTTTCTCCAGCCGAGAAATTCCAGCTCCAGTGTTTCCAGTCACCCTTGCGGGTTGCTGGGAGATCGAGTCCTGAGAAAGAGATACAAGACCTCCTACATTCTAGAACCAAGGTACGGAGCTGACTAAACCCTTAAGTGATTTCTTGATTCAGATTCTTGGCAAAACCCAACTTAACTTAAACTGCAACTTACTTACTCCTTCCCACGTATTAGGCTTAGGTCAAGTACACCAGGGTAGGCGTATATTAGAAGCACCAGTTGAGTACGTTAGTCAATGTTTTTATGTATGTATATATTTTATCTGTTTTAAAGTATCATATGGCTAAGAAACCATATCAATGCTTTTACAGTATTATTTCATAATACTCCTTTTACTGTACGCACTTTACTTCATGATAAGTATTGCAATTGTGGCAATTCATTTCTCTTGCATGAGAAAGAAGACTGCTCAATAAATAACACATTTTATTGAAAACGCCCGTCTCTCTATTTCTCTGCACTCTGGTGAAACTAAGTATGCACGATTGACTGAGTGAAATAGCTGTCTATTGTTTTCACACGACTCTAGAGATACACTCTTTATTCTGAGGGAGCAAAGTTGTCATGTTTATGCGGTTGTCAGAAGCTAATCCCTTCTTGTCTAAATCAGGAGAGTTAACTCTTTCCTGAACATTAGAGAAAGTTTCTAGTGACCTCTGAGCTAGCTGGCAAAACTAATTAAGTCTAATATAGTCAGTAGAGACCTAGTTGACCTCAGTCCTACGTCTACACTGCTGGTTATATTATTCCAATGCGCAGAGCCTATTGGGAATATAGGAACATGAAGCAAGTAGGAAAGCAATTGGCCGGCTGAGACACTAGGGACAGTAACAACAACTCTCCTGCCTCTTGCATAAAGAAGACAGCAATAACAATGTGGTCAAGTCTTGGTCGAGTCTTTTTAGCAGTTGCAGGAATGTGGTAGGCAAAGTGTTGATCCTGCTGCCTTACCACATCCTCAACAGCATATGAACTGGAGCAGGCTGCTTCTGTAGCAGTACACCTTTCAATGACGGTCAACTGATATGTTGCCATCTGGATCTGGTGGGTAAACAGTTTCTAATACCACAAGTGAGATTTTCAACTTGCATTGTATGGCTGAAGAACCTAGTCATTCTTATCGACTCTACCCATGTACTTATTGTGTTAAGAATACAGGTGGACTTGTGAACTTCAGTCATCTAACCCAAAATCGTGATGGGAGAGGTGCTCTCATCATGATTTGTAGGGAGCACATACACATCATGCCTATCAGAGAACTTTACTGCAAGCAGTTGGACTGCAGCGCAGTGTTCTGGAATTTTTGGAGCTTCTTACAAACATGCTCCTGTAGGAATCCTTTGTGGTGACAATGAACTATGCCACATGGTACAGTGCCAGCTTGGTACAGCTCACTGAACAGATCTACCCCCTTATAAAAGTTTTCCACATAAAGGTTATAACCTTTATGAAGTAATAGGTGTATATTCTCCCATACAAGCATTCCTGTGACTCCTACCATGGCTGTATTCTCTCCAGGAGTATAAATCTCTAGAACCCTGGCAGACAAATGTTTCACAACATCCTGAGTTTTGAACAACCTGTCATGGTCTGGATGGTCAAAGGACAATGCAGCAGAATTATCATTGAAATGCAGCATACGCTGTATTAGCAAAAAGCAATATCTGCTCATGTAGTGTGGAGATGGGTATTACCCAAATCGTTTGAGTAGACTAGTTGGGCTGCAAACATGGTTTGTGCACTAGCCACATTTTTAGCATAAGGTCCCATAATGTCTTTTACTCCTCCAGTGAAATGGAAGACCACTGGTGTACCTTAGAATGAGACCCAAGAGTGCCTCCATGCTCCCTCTGAAATTGTTCTGGATGCAAATGTGTTTGTTATACAATTTCCTCAAGTAAGTCAACATCTGAAAAGAGATGGACGTGGTCAATTGGCAAAATATTTGCTGTATCGACTTTAAATCCTGTGTTGCAAGTGAACGGGGGAATTAGGGGCTGCACTAAATTTGGGGGTTGCCAGAGAGCATTCTATTTGTGCTTGACGCCACACGTGCCTGCTCTCTGGGTTGGTCTATCCTTCTACAGTCACTCCCCTGCACCCACTGTGCTTGTGAAGGAACATCACAACTAACATCACCATGTCCCTCAGAATAGCTGGAAGACAAACTGTCAGATGGAACTCCGCTGACTGAAAAATCACTTTTAGGCTCTGTTCCATTTCATTGTACTTCAGATGCTGTCTCAGTATGTGATCCTGCTTTAGGGATGTCCTCCCTAACTCAAGTTACGGTCTGGGTAGCAGTCATCCACTGAGACGCCATCTCCTCAGACTGGCTAAAACCTTCTTTCTAAAACACTGTCTTACGTAGATGACAGAAGTATTGTTTTAAATCAGTCAGTGGGTAGGAGCATATGTGAGATCTGTGCAACAGTACATAAACTCTAAATTGCTTATCGCTAGCTGAAGCTTCAGGTTCTCCAAAGTCACTAAAAAAGACAACGTATTAAAGCGCCTGGCCAGATACCCTATACCACAGCATACCTTTGTGATGGCTTATGCAAAACTTTATTGTTGGAGGACTTGCTGGGCCTTTGCCAGTATAAAACTAATTTCCTAAATCCAAAATCCACCTTTGTTCTCAATAAGCACACATTCATAGAGTAGCCCCTGCAACTTTGTGGGTAGGCGTGCTCCTTGTGAAAAAGTACAGCCCCATCAGCAGGGTCCTTGAAACTATGTGGTAGAAGAACACCAAATTATGTGACAAGGTTGACTAAATTATGCAGGAAGAAACAGTAAATTATGTGGAATGATGTGCCACTTTTTTAAAAGTATTACTTCATAATTTTGTGATTTGATAACATGATAATACTGCCTAGGGAAAGATTTCAGCTCATTAGCACCAGGATAGCAACCAAATACAGAGACAGGCAACTGAAAGATGACCTGCCAACCTTTGTGCTAGCCTTCCACTGCATGCGAATATGTCGCCACATTTTTTGTCAATTTTGACCCATTTGAGTTACATTTTTTACATAAATCTGCAGATTATGCAGGGATCAGAGATTATGTGGCATTTTTCTATATAAATGTGTATTTTCACTTGCTGAGCACAATGCCCCCAGGGGAAAACACACATTTATAATAAAAAATGCCACATAATCCATAATTCCTAAATGCTATGCAGAGCTCAAACAGATCTAAAGTTATTAAAGGGGGCAGCCATGTCCTGAGGGCCAAACCCCTTCCTATATTACCTTTATGTATTTATTTTTTTAATGTGTAGTTTCTCCTGGGGGTAGAGAACACTCAGAGAAAACACACATTTTCCCCAAAACAAAATTGGATCCCAGGGGGTTGGCCCATGTCCCAGTCGGGAAGACCCCCTGAAAATGTCATCATCTTTTATTTATTTATATATTCTCAACTTCCCCTGGGGCCCCCGGAGAAAAAAATAGTTTGAAGAATGTTCAAACATAATTTTCACACTTCCCCCTATCTTGATGGCCAGTGACAGAATCATGTACAGCCACATCATCGAGCTTACCTGGAAAGACTATGCCATTGCACTCTTCACCATCGCAGGACCCCCCTGGCACCACCACCAAGCTGCTCAGCACCGCCCACCAAAACTCGAGTAAAGTGTCCAAGAGCCAGTGGTCTGAAGCACTCAACACCACCCACCCCACAACCAACCTGGAACAGGCTGTCAAGAACTTCTCCATACGGATCTCTGCTTGCAACGACAGAACAGTCTCAGTCCAACCCACAAAACTCACAAGATCTTCCAAACAGGCCAGTTGGTACAGCCCATAACTGAGAACCACCATCAAAACTGCAAGCGACTCAAAAGGAAATGGCACACCAGCAAAAAGGCCACAGAGAGTGCCTCTTTCAAGACCTCCCTCAAGCTATAACACCAACTAGTGAAAGTGGCGAAAAGGAGCGCCCTTGCCAACCGCATCTAAGCCAGTTCAAACCACAACAAAGAACTCTCCAACATCATAATAGAATTCTCTCACCCATCCACCATCGAAAACACTGTCACCCCTTCCAAGGAACTCTGCGCCACCTTAGCAGATTTCTTCCATGACAAGATCTCCACCAGCTACAAAAACTTCGAACCCCAACCCATCACTACCAACACCCTCAGCTTCCTCACTGCAACAGGCAAGAACCCCAACCTCATGCTCACTACCTGGAACCGGCTAACCACTGACAACACCACAGCCATTATGAAGTCCATCCACCCAGGAGCACCCCTGGGCCCCTTCCCCCAACACATCTACCACCTTGGGAGCAAGATAATCATCATCAAACTCTCCACCATCCTCAATGCATCCAGCACTACTGTCACCTTCCCCGAAAAATGAAAACACATAGAAGTAAAACCCATTCTCCAAAAACCTTGCACCGACCCCAGCTAACGCAAGAAATCACCAAACCCACCGTGATCGCTGCCACATATGACATAAAAACCCTTCTAGACCAAGAAGACAAGGTGGCCCTGATCCTTCTCGACCTCTCAGCAGCATTTAGCACTGTATTCCATAATTCTCTTATAGAGAGACTTCACCACATTGGAATCCAAGGAGACAGCCTCAAATGGATCATCTCCTTGGAAGAACCCAGAGAATCTGCCGATCTCCTTTCATCTAGGAATCTAAGAATGTCATCTGAGGTGTCCCTCAAGGCTCATCCCTCAGCCCTACACCTACATGACCTCCTTATCCAGCATTGTCAGAACTCCCAGACTAAACATCAGATCCAGTGCAGACAACACCCACCTCATCCTCTCTCTCTCTCACATGACCAACTTCTTCAGGTGTATGATAAGTGTTGCTGCCTGGATGAAAGACAACTGCCTACAACTGAACATGGACAAGACTGAAGTATTGATCTTCAGGAATAGCACCTCCCTATAAAGGGACTCCTGGGGCCCTTCCAACTAGGAGCCTCACCGATGCCAACGAGCTTGGCCACATCTTCAACAGCAAACTCACCATGAAAAAACAGATCAACGCAATCTCCTCCACCTGCATCTTCACCCTTTGTATGCTCTGTAAGATCTTCAAATGGATTTTTTTTTCTTTTGCAGAGTTTTATATAGCGCGAACTAGACCCGAACCGAATCGGGTATCAGAGCGCTTTACATAGCACCAGTTACATTACATGAGGACACACATTCATTTTTAAGCACGGGGAGATTAAGTGATTTACCCAGAATCACAGGAGGTTTTGGCGTCGTTACCGAGACTCGAACCCAATTCTCCAGGTCCGAGGTCAAGCGCCCTAGCCGTTAAGCCAACTCCTCTCCCATTCCTGTCAAAACCTGACAAAACTTCACTCAAGCCCTTGTTAGCACACGGCTGGACTACGGAAATGCACTCTATGCAGGAATCACCTCTTACCTCCTGAAATGATTACAGACCCTGGAGTGCAGTGACTAGATTCATCCTTGACCTCCTTAGCAAACCAATATCAACCCCCCTCACCGCAAGAAGCTCCACTGGCTCCCCATCTTAAGAGAATCCAATTCAAGATGTTGATCCACCCCTACAAAGCCCTGCACAACCAGGGACCAGCATACATCAACTTCCACCAATCCTCCAGACACCTGCACACTGCCTCCCTCTCCCTCGCTTATGCCCCAAAATACACTGTAGCAACAGTGGAGGATGCACCTTCTCCTACCTCACTGCTAAATTATGGAAGGATCTCCCCTTTCACCTGCGGACATACTGTTCTGGTTCTTATTCAATGGTGGAATCTTTCTAACCTGTACATACTGGATTTAAAATTATGTGCAACACAAGAGGAGTTTGGAAAATTGCGGAGTGACACTGGTCAATTTAATAATAACCACACATTTTAAATGAATCTAAACAGCTCCTTCATTGTCCAATCATATATTGACCCCAAGTAAACTACCATGAAATTCCCAGATTACATTTTTAACTTACTGCAGACCTTATCGCAAAAATGGCCACCTCACTTTGTGGATACACTTACTGGACAACAAACCTGCTGCTGATCTTATTGAAACCACAAGTGCTTTGCACTTCAAAGTTCCAGCAGGCCAACTTTTTGACTTTGTCCTAAGACATAGAAAGGTCGGTTCTAACAATGTAATTTAAACTCAGAGTTTGATCACAACTTTTACTCATCACCACTTACCTATTGAGCATACTTTATTTCTCTTGCACCACTAATAGAGATGAGTTCAATTCAAAACTGGCCAAAAGTCTAAACAATTTAGAGAGTAAGTATTCAGTGCAAAATCTACAACTACAGGCCAAATATCAGAAACGAGCAATGAAATGCGAGACAAATTAGGGAATATCTATCAAAGTATCGCCTTTGTACTGAAAATCTAATCACTTACAAAACGAGACAGCAAAGAGAAGGCCCTAGAGGTAACACTGAGGGCCTGATTACAAGTGGTTCGGTTAATTCTGAATCGTTCTTAACCCCTTGTTTATGCACAGGTCAGAATAATACATTGAAAGCTATTTAACTATCCGATAAATATCTGTTATATTAAATACATAAAGCTACTTCAGAAATTTCGGCAGGTCAAACAAGCTGAAATCTAACACAGGAAACGTACGGATGTTGATCTCTTAAACACCGAAATCCACATTGTATTCCCCAAACTTGTAATATGTTCAATGTATCGCACCAGATAAATAAGGCAGTGGTGTGCTAAATAGCATCTGCACTTATAATCAGGGTCTAACTGGTTTAATAGTGAACTGGCACATACAGGTAGGTGCTGCAGGAGCTGGGAAGGGTGGTGGTGGTGAATAACCTACCATGATGACAACATATGGAAGAGACAACAAGAGCCAGAAGTGATTAGGGGCCCACTGCACCCCAGTTATGTGTGTCCTTTACTGCCCAATCGAAGGTAAGGGAGGCCATTTTCCTTGATTATGTTGGTACCTACAATGCACACTTGTGAATACAAAGTATACACCTGCCCCTATGTATTCCTTGATCAGGAAGTGTTTTTTCGGCAGAAAATGACACCTTATCCGAACTGATTGAAACAGAAGATATTCCTTGCTTTTACCTCTATGTCAGAAATGTTTATCACACATGGCTGCTAGTTGTGTACCGATGAATGAGCGGTTATACGACTGTTCCTAAGTGCCAACTCTGAGCAGCTGCAAGGACTTTAAACCCTGAGCCAAAGTTGTGCCCATCAGAATACCTGGCACCTTCTCGTTGATTTACACAGGATTGCGCTTACAGCTTCCTTGGCAGTTCATTACATGAGGGTGTTGTCTATGGGAAGCTCCTATGCAGGCGCCTTGCACACCTGTCAAAACAACTAGCTGCATTTGTGATACTGGAATAGGTAGAGCACAACAATCTTTCCTTCTTATTGCTAAAATAATATCTTCACTATATTTCCAACAAACATTCACAAAAAGGTTTGTCTGTCTTCATGTATATTTTGCGATCATTTCCACAATCTGGGGCAGATTTACAAGAAACTGACACATCCCTGCCTCATAGCAGAGATGCGTCAGTTTACTTGCATCATGCAAAAAAAACATTGCGCCACCATGGATGCGTCGCATTTACAATGCGGTGCACCATGGCGTAAGGATTGACAGATGCGTCACGCATCTGTTGGCTCAAAGGTCAACCAATGTTGGAATCATATCGCAAGCATGACACAACTCCCGCAATGCTCAGGAAGGCCTATACCTATTGTGCTCCATCACTCCTTACGCAGGCATAAGGTTTTGACGCAGTGTTGTAGAAGTGGAACAGTGAAATCTTGTAAATGTCACTGCCTCACTTTTACAAGGCTTTCTTGCATCGGATCGTCCTCCCTGCATACATTATATCTGACGCAGGTAAAATGTGGCGAGGGCTTTACAACGTGACGCATCTCTCTAGATGCATCACGTTGTAAATGTGTCACAACGTGAGGCATTGTTTACACCGTTGCTGCGTCATAAAAGTGATGCAACGGCGGCGCAAAAGTGTCCCAAGGGGCTTGTAAATCTATTCCCGCGTTTTTACATCAAAGGTACTTCTCTGTTAATTTTGCAAGTTCGTTGACACTTTAGTAAGTGGCAAACACGATGCTGGAAAAGACTGTTAACGTTAAGGCTTTCAAAAATGGCTGTAGTGAGTTCGAGTCACTAATGTATTATTCTGTTTTGGGTGGTGGCCATGCTTCCAGGAGCTTTGCGATAGCCGAGTTTGCTCAAATTCGATTACTGCGAATAAAAGGCCCCAATAAACTCTCCTTTGAAGATCAAATGCAATGCTGGCCGGTGCTTTCAGACCAAGTTGGACAGCGCATTTAATACAATAAGAATGAGATTAAAATAAAGCACTTAAACCCTTAATATTTTCTTATTGCGAATCCTTAAAAACCTTGAGTGAAGAGTACGGTTTGCATCACATTTCTCACCTCCCTGCCTACTTTAAAGGCTGTCAGGGCTGGTTAGCCTCTCTCAAAATTAGCCTTTTGGCTCATCTTCTTAGCCAAAACAAAATCAGAGGGTTTTCTCTCTCTCTCTCTCTTTTTTTAAAGCAATAGCAGATTAGGCCCCGAGAGCTTTGTTTAGCTAAAGCGAGGGATTAGAGAAGATTTGCCCCCATAAAGTTGTGGTTTGATGGCGCTTTTATCCCTGGATGTTGCTAACGCGGTGTTGGCTCGGGATTAGGCGCGCACAAAGAGCCTCCTTGTGCAGCGCTGCAGCCCAGAGAGAGAGAGGACAGAGCGGGGGAGCCACGTCTAAGCAAATCAGGAATGCTTGGTCACAAGCCCTAGTTTTAAATCCACTGACACAGACTTCAGTCGACACCTCCAGTCTGCCAATTTCAGCACCTATGGGAACGCCGATTCCCTCGCGCTCAGGGCGTTTATTTGTGTTCTGAAAGCAACTTGCTCCTAGTCTTTTCTTTATTTTTATGACCATTTTGGTATGGGCCTGCTCTGCATTCCAATATCGACACCAATCAAAATATTTCAACACAGCTTGTGCTGTGCCACTGACACAGACTTCAGTGGACACCACCAGTTTCAGCGTCTCTGGGAACACAGATTCCCTCCTTCATGTTCAGTGCTCTCACTTGTTTTCTGATAGCAAGTTGCTCCTAGTCTTTTCTCTATTTTGATGCCCTTTTTGGTAAGGCGCTGCTCTGCATTCAAATAATCACACCAATCAAATGATCTCACAACACAGTGTTCTCAAGTGACGCAAAACAACGCAATGAAAGGCAAACGAATATGTCAGATTGCTTGATATAAAAAAAAGGCCTGCAGGCTCAGTGTAAAATTGTTCAGCTCAAACACCTGCTCAATCCTTAGTAATGCTACCTAGGCCTTACTTTTTCTTGGCGCTTCGTCACACGAATCTGCCTGATACTGTAAGACTGCATCAACAACACTGCTCTGTATCAGTAATTGTGGACCTAGATTTACCACTGCCTTGGGGCTCAGTAATTCTGGATAAGGAATTTCCGCATTCAGAGATTTCCCTGTTAAAATGGAAAACACATCTGTGTCACTTTCCATAGGGGTTTTCCCTCATTCTGGGCCTTTTTGCTGAAAACCCTTATCACCACACATCTGGGAATCTGGCTGCAGCAGGAAATTAGACTTCCTGCTTAATTAGAGTGACCAGGCGTCCCCGTTTTGCCAGTACGGTCCCTGTTTTTAACCAGCTGTCCCAGCAAATTTCAAGAAATTTAGCTCATGTCCCCGTTTTTGGAGAGGGTCGACTGAAAACGGTGGGAGGTGTTTTTTATGTTTTACAAAGCAGGGATACTTAGCAGTTGTTTCAAGAAAGCAATTTAATTAACGGTCAAGCTACTGGGCTTAAAAATTGGATTTTATGTATGTTCTTACTGCCTGTTCTGTAATTCTATGGCAGGACCGGAGGCTTCTGATTATGCTTTCTCATTTCTTTACTGCACAAACAGCAGCCAATGAAAATGAAACTACAAATGTAAAAAACAACATTTCCCATGAGGCTTTGAACTACGCCTCTCTTACAACAGCCAATCACAATGGTAATAATCATATAAAGTATAGAGACACTAATCTGGCCTCCTCTTTCTTTGCTGCTCCGCAGCCCAGATAAGTGCTCTATAATTTATATGTTTATTCTGATTGCCTCGAGGCCTATACCTTTGTATATTGCTTTGGCGCGTTATACTGTGGCTATTCCCTGTTGTTACTTAATGTGATTACATGCTTTTATGCGCGATTGATCGACCGCTCTAGCGAGTGCTGTTTGCTTTGTGCCGCGCTTCTTACTGTGGTTCCCTGTACTGTCCTTAGATCGTGACCGGAGCTCCGCTCTGGGTCCCGGACCCCTGGGTGGCGCGTGTTGCGCCCGTAGGTTCCCCCGTTCTCGTCCCTTCTTCGCTGCTCCAGCGGCCGCTTCCTAGCGGGCCGCGCTTGTGAGGGGTTTCGCCCCCCTCTCGGGGAGAGAGACGCACGCCGGAGCCGGAGAGGCCCTGCGTGCGTCTCAGAGAGCTCGCGCACGCCGGTTTGTGCGCGCGCAGTTCTCGAAGGTGCCTGATTAACGCTCTGCCCCCGGCTGAAGTGGGGATCAACGCAGCTTTGACCAGGAGCCGAGGGCGATTTCTTGCATCGATTGGCAGCGTTTTTCACTGATTTGAGCAACGGAGGCTTCCTGCTATTAACCCTTGCCTTCCTGTGATTCAGGAGGAATTCCTTCAATTTGTGTAGGCCCTTTCAGTCTGGAAAGGGCTACTCCCTCCATTAGTCCTAGATTGGGACTTTTATTTTATGTTCTTCTTGGTATTTCCGGCTCCTGCGCCTGGCACTCCCCAATTTGACTACCCTACCTGGGCTGGTTCATAGCTTCCCTCTGGGGATTGGAGTTTGGAATTGCTAATTCCTTGTAATTATGGCAGACACTGAGTACTGCGACGAGGAGGGTGCTGCGTATGAATACCAGGGTCAGCAGGATTTCTATGAAGGAGAATCCATGGAGGATATCATTGATAAAAAATTAGACGCCAAATTGGACAAGGCCCTTTCATCGGCCCTCCTCCCCTTGACCAAGAAATTGGATTTACTGGTCCCTGGTAAGCCTCTGTCCCTTCCCAACAAGGACTCTTCTCCTCCCCCCCCCCTAAGAAGGTGGCACTTGACCCGGCCTGGCCCCATGCCCAATCTTATGAAAAGATTTATAAATCAAATGCATCCCTCCCCACTGACAAAACCGTGACCTCCCCCCCTCTCCCTCACCAATTTGCACCACCACTGATACGGACACCGATACGGATTCTTCGGATGCCGCCCCCCGCAAACGCACTAAGAAGCGTAAGCATTCCTCCCCTGTCATTCCCTCTCCCTTTTCCTTTGACCCGACGGATATGGTCCACCCCAGGTCCTCTGACTGGGTTCCCCCTCCTGCTGTGGCGGCCTATCTGGAGGCTCACCTCCGTAAAGGGTTTGATAAAGAGGTCCGCTCCCGCCTAAAGTCCGAGTGTCCCCATCCCGATCTACCCCACAAAGTGGCGGTTACACCGGACATAGATACCTCCATGACCACCTTTCTGAAGAAGTATAAGAAGGACCCCAAGAAAGGGATTGATCGCGCGCTCAGAGCGTGCCAAGATAAGGTCCTGGACCTTTCGGGCCCTTTGGCCAAAATCCTGGAGTTAGCCCTTCAGGCACAAGAGACTGGTGATACCATTCACCCGGAAGTTCTGGCGGGTTGGGCTCAACGGGCCATCAGTATGCTGGGAAACGCAAACTGCGCTCTTGCCTCGGAACGACGGAAGTCGGTCCTCCTTCGAATCGACCCTCAACTGGTGGAGTTGGCTTCTTCTGAACCGGGTCCTTTGGCGGAAGGCCAATTGTTTGGTGACAATTTTGTTAAGGACATTGCAAAATTTGTCAGTACTTTTGCGTCTCTAGACAAGTCTCAGACCTCACTGAAGCGCGTGTTACATCAGGTCTCTGGTAGGGCCGGGCGGGGCAGAGGACGCTTGACCGGCCGCTACTCAAATCCCAGTCCTCAAAGAGGGTACGCCCCTAGACGGGGCAGAGGGTACACGCATGAACCGGACCAGGCCGGATTTTACCCGTCAAGATCCCGCGGCTTCAGGGGCCGCTACAACAGAGGGGTCAACCGAGGCTACAAAAACTTCGATAATCAGTCTTCCGGTAAGTCCCTCACTTCCTTTGGTTCCGCTAGGGGGAAGGTTGCGACATTTTGTCATGAATTGGACAAGTCTCACTGCAGATGCTTGGGTCCTTCGGACCGTCCAGGGCTACGAGATAGAGATGGTAGCCTGCCCCCTGCAACCCTTTTCCCCTCGCCCTCTCCTTTTTTCCCATCTCAAACAGAGTTTTATAGACTCAGAACTGGACGAGCTTTTGACAAAACAGGCCATTGCTGTAGGACCCCTCATTCCAGAGGGCTTCTGCAGCAACGTCTTTCTTGTGCAAAAGAAAGGAGGCGGACAGCGCCTTGTGTTGAATCTGAGGGACTTCAACCCCTTTGTTACTTATCGCCACTTCAAGATGGAAGGCATCCATCTTTTATGAGACCTTCTGTTGGAGAACGACTGGATGGTCCGATTGGACCTGAAGGATGCCTATCTGACAGTCCCCATCTGCCCATCTCATCAAAAGTTTTTGCAATTTTCTTGGAAAGGGCGTTGGTTTCGTTACAAAGTGCTCCCCTTCGGGCTGTCCTCGGCCCCTTGGGTGTTCACCAAACTGCTCAAGCCGGTGATCTCTCGCCTTCGAGAGATGGGAGTGCGTCTTATTGTCTACCTGGACGACATACTACTCCTAGCCCGGGAGCGGTCCCTCCTTCTCACTCACCTGGAGTGGACGACGTCCTTGTTGCAGAATCTGGGGTTCGTGATCAATACCAAGAAATCGGTGCTGATACCGAATCAACGGATGGAATTCCTGGGCTTCCTGATAGACTCGGTCTCAGCCCAACTTCTCCTTCCCCTTCAGAAGATCAGGTCCATCAAGAGGGAGATTACGTCCACCTTGGCCAAGGAGAAGATTTCCTTGCGGGTGTTGGCGCGGATTGTGGGCCTTCTGGCCTCGTCGATTCAAGCCATTTTCCCCGGCCCCCTGCATTACAGAGCTCTACAGAGACTAAAGATCTTTTACCTGCAGAGGAATTTTCATTACGATCACTTGATTCCTCTTTCCCCCGAGTCCCGGGAGGAACTTCAGTGGTGGCTGGATCACATGTCAGCCTGGAATGGCCGAGCTATCTTCGGTGCAGCCCCGGATGTGGTGGTCGAATCAGACGCCAGTCTATGGGGCTGGGGCGCTCGCTGTGGCGACTTTACCACAGGAGGACGGTGGTCAGCAGACGAACTCTCACTTCACATCAACTGTCTAGAGTTGCTGGCAGGGTCCTTTGCCATCAGGTCTATCTCACCACTGAAGAGCAATTGTTGTATACTCCTTCGGATGGACAATGTCTCCGCGGTGAGATACATCAATCGGTTAGGCGGGACGAGATCCCGGATGCTAGTCCACATTGCGAAGGAATTCTGGCACTTCTGCCTGGATCGCAAGATCTCCGTGGTGGCGGAATACCTTCCGGGGAAATTCAATCAGGTGGCGGATTGGAACTCCCGATTTCTCCGGGACTCCAGCGATTGGAGGCTCCACCCATCGCTGTTCTCTCGGATCATGACTATGCGAGGCCCATGCCGGATAGACCTGTTTGCCTCTCGCCTCAATGCCCATCTCCCCCTGTTTTACAGTTGGAGACCGGATCCAATGGCAATGGGGACAGATGCGTTCCTTCACCATTGGGGGCGGCTGAGGAATTATGCGTTTCCACCTTTTGCGCTGATCCCGAGAGTAGCGGCGTTGCTACGCCGGCAGAAGGCGACAGTAGTATTGGTGACCCCGTTTTGGTCGACTCAGTCATGGTTTCCCACACTGTTGGAGTTGTCCGTGGATCTCCCCTTCCGGCTCCCAGTCTTTCCAACGCTTCTGCAGGACCCAGTGGGGGCTTGCCATCCACTGGTCCTGCAGAACCAGTTGACATTGATGGTGTGGACGCTCTCCGGAGACATGAACGCCTTGCAGGCCTTTCACGAGAGGCTTCCAGTTTTATGCAGCAAGCGTGGGCTCCTTCCACCCGGAAACGATACTCTGCATCTTGGAAGAAGGGGGTGGGTTGGTGCCTTTCAAAACAGGTGGATCCCTTGGGATCAAATGTGACTGAGGTACTTAATTTTTTATCTGAATGTGCCACCTCAGGCCTGGCTTACAGGTCAGTTAATAATTTCAGGTCTGCTATTTCTGCTGGTCACGACCACATCGACGGTAAACTGGTAGGGATGCATCCCTTGGTGTGTAAGTTGCTTAAAGGTGTGTGTGTGGCCAACCCTCCTCGGCCCAGGTATTCCACCATGTGGGATGTTGCTAAAGTGCTTAATTTGTTGGAATCCTGGCCCAATAATGGTGATTTGTCTTTAAAGCAGCTCTCTGCCAAGCTTACCATGCTGTTGTGCCTCATTTCATGTCGTAGGGTCTCAGATGTCAGGGCTTTAGATTTAGCTGGTAGGATGTTTTCTCCTCAGGGTGTATCCTTTGTCATTACAAGACGTACTAAGACCATGTCTCGCTCAGTTGAATACCCAGCCTTTCCACACAACAGTAAGCTGTGTGTTCTTCAATGTCTTTAATGTTATGAGGAGCGTACTGTTGCGCACAGAGGTGATCCTTTGGGGCAATTGTTGATTTCTGTTCAAAAGCCATTCAAGCCAGTCGCTGCTGCTACCTTGGCCAGATGGGTTAGATGGATCATGTCGGAAGCCGGCATTGACACTACTGCTTATGGTGTGCACTCTGCTAGGGGTGCGATGGCTTCTAAAGCCTATTTACTGGGTTCTCGCCTGGAGGATATTTTGAGGGCAGCTGACTGGTCTTCCGATTCAATGTTTAAGGTGTTTTATTATAAACCGATTCCTCATGTTTCTGATGCTGTGATTGACGAGCTTTAATTTGAGCTTTGAACCAGCATAATCAGAAGCCTCCGGTCCTGCCATAGAATACAACATTTTCTAGCTATTGCGACAAGAATTTTAGATTCTATTAAGGACACGGAGGCGAGGATTATCCCACCCGTTGGGACAGTTATGCAACTGTTGTGATTTACATGACAATGTCTAACCTTTTTATACCCACCCTCTGAGTATGTAGGTTGTGGGCGTTTTTTCTCAAACTTCTTTTTCTGTTTTAGGAAACGACTCCAACAAGAGTTGATTGCCGCCTGTGGATTCGGCTGCTGTACCTTCCTGCTGGAGGATGTGTTCATCTGTTCTGGATTTCTCCGTTGAGAATTACTTATGGAACTGTTTCTCTCCGTTGAGAGCTAAGACTTTTGGGTCAATGTAACGAGACTGTTTAAGACTGTTCGCGCAAAGAAAGAGGAGGCCAGATTAGTGTCTCTATACTTTATATGATTATTACCATTGTGATTGGCTGTTGTAAGAGAGGCGTGGTTCAAAGCCTCATGGGAAATGTTGTTTTTTACATTTGTAGTTTCATTTTCATTGGCTGCTGTTTGTGCAGTAAAGAAATGAGAAAGCATAATCCTCGCCTCCGTGTCCTTAATAGAATCTAAAATTCTTGTCGCGATAGCTAGAAAATGTTGTATTCTCTGCTGAGGAGCGCTCTCATCACTTGAAGTAAAATTGTAGTCCTTCTTCTTTTATTGTGAAATGTCCCAGTTTTTGGCTTTAAAATTCTGGTCACCCTATGCTTAATACTTATTACATTCTTGGACAAGGGACAAAATCGGAAGAGCCCCTCTCCACTCAGTGAGTGCTAAAAAAACAAAATTACCCGTGCTATGTAGTCCTTCAAAATCAAGTAAGATTGCAATATAAATCGAAGGGGAGCCTATATCAATGTCAGATAGCAAATAATTAAAACACGCACATTATGTCGATGGCCGGAAAGGATAGTAAAGAAACATACAGTCGTCTAAAAAGTTAGCTCAGTATTTCCTGTGTAGCAGAACGCAGGGCAACCTGTGTCTCAAGTTCTTTCCTGTGGAAGGCAGCTTGACAGTGAAACACATTTGAAGTGCTAGGCCAGTGTGTGGTCTGTTACTGACACCGTGTTTATTCTTTCAAAGCACCCCTTTCCTCAGAAGCGCTTTGCTATGAGTGAACCGCAGAGACCTCATGTGCCAATATCCCATTCTCAAAGTGTGGTTGCATATTGTGCCCAACTTTTTGTGAATCAAATAGTATTTTACAAACCAACTTGTGTACAATTAGGTCGATTCACAAAATACTGAATTGCAGGGTGTTGAAGAATGGCCTGCTTAAATAATAACCATTAGGCAGTTCGCAACTTGTATAACTCGTCAGTGGCTGCAATCACAGGGACGGTAGCCTGCAAGGGACAGCAATCAACCGTCCCTATGATTCCATTCCAAAATACACTTTTTTAAAAAGCAGAACATCTTCCTTTTATGGACTAAAGATGCTTTCAGAAAAATACAAAGATTCAGTTTTGGAAATCTTCAGCGTGAGCAAGCAATGCTCCTGGACCCGTTCCCATTCGGGAATAATTTGCCACCCAAACTCGGGAGCCGACAACTCATCAATGATTAGTGACCGCAATTAAGTAAATGAAATGCATAAATTAATAGCCCTTTCCTTTGTCTCACCACAGAAGTATTGGACCGTTACGATTCATTAACTTACTCCCTCTATTTAAAAAACATGGAAGACAAAATGTCACCTTTTCTTGATTATTTTGAAGACACCTGTGTTTGTCATCTGCAATGGTCAGGACACAGAAGTGAATCAAGGTTCCACATTAAATGTTGGAATGTCTATCAAACCGTCTTGAACCAAGAACCAAAACCAACAATGCTACCAAAGTGTGGCACAACTCCTTTTAAGGCACACAAATGGATGTCATTTAGGGGTTACCAGGGGTTGAAATTGTGACCCCCGACTTGCCCCTTGCAACCCCATATCTGATCTTGATTTTTATAGTCCTCGGAAAAGGACAAAAAAATTATGAAAAGCACTGAAATGACTCAAAATTGCACTTTTGGGCACCTAATGCACTTTAGGTTACATTAAAGAACAATAGATTTAACCCAGATCTCTTGACTGGGGGTGAATGTATGATTTATTCAGCAGTTCGTCCATCCATTGTTTGCGTAGCACTTTTCACCCAAAGTGGGATGGGTATGCCCTGACTTGGGTCCCTTGCTTACTGTGCCACTGGATTCAAGCTAGCCTGGCTGATGAAGGATAATACCCAGAAACCGGTCCCAGGATGCTTGTTTCGGGTCCAGGGAGGATCGGCTTGGTAGTTCAGTCTGGACTGTTCCCGTGAGGCAAAGGGTCAAGACTGATTTACATATGGCTGGGTCTAAACTGGGGTGGCAAGGTGTGCAAAAGAACGATAGATTTAACCCAGATCTCTTGACTAGGGGTGAATGTATGATTTATTCAGCATTCCGTCCATCATTTGTTTGCGTAGCACAACTCTTTTCAAGGCACACTAATGGATGTCATTTAGGGATTGCTAGGGGTTGCAATTGTGACCCCCGGCTTGCCTCTTGGAACCCCATAGCTGATCTGATCATGATTGTAATAGTCCTCATAAAAGGACAAAAAACAAAAAAAAAGTTACGAAAAGCACTGAAATGACTCAAAATTGCACTTTTGGCCCCTAAATGCACTTTAGGTTACATTATGGTATATATGCCTTTAAAATGAATACTATGGAGCTACAAAGCGGTACAATGTACAGGACACTTTTAAGACAAAACTATTTTGATAGCAAAAGCACCAGTCACTTTATTTGGCTAATTATATAGGAAAGAATGACATGTAAACTTGTGCTGAAAGTAATATCTCAAAATATCAATGGACTCAATAATAGTTGTAAAACTCGTGCAGTAGAAAGTTATCTTGAGGGGCACACCCCAGACATTATACTTTTGCAGGAAACCCACTTTAAGAATACAAATAACTCAGGAAAGATTCTCCAAAAATGGGACGGATCCCAATGTTTATCCAATGCTAGCAGTGCACAAAAAGGTGTAGGGATATATATTGGCAAGCATATACCAGACTCAGGGGTAAGATGGGCATTTATCAATGGGAGATTGAATGAATCAAACATAACTATAGCAACAATTAATGCTCCAATTTTAGATCGCCCTCTCCTATTGTTAGAACGAAAGCAGGCTTTGACTAGCATTCCAGGCCAAGTCATTTTAGGGGGTGATTTAAAGTTCCTTCAAGATCCGCTGATAGATTCATCGGCCACAACCCGGAGACAAAATAAACGACAAATGGCCATAGCCTTAGCAAAGTGTAAAAGGGAACTAGATCTGATTGATCCATGGTGCTCTCGACACCCTAAGACACAGCAATTTTCATGTGTCTCTGCAAAATATATTACTGCTTCCAGAATAGATTATTTTTTAGTTTCACATGGGCTGAAACTGATTACCCATGAGTATATTTGTAATTTGTAATTTATATTTGTATAGCGCATTATCACCAACGGTCTCTAAGCGCTTTGAGAGAGGTGCCTGCTTAGGTTAGGGGTGGGGAGACGGTGCTTTACTGTGAGCCCCAGGCTTCCTTAAACAGTAGGGTTTTGAGTTGTTTCCTAAAAGGTAACAAGGAATGTTCCTTACGGAGGTTGTCAGGCAGTTTGTTCCAGATCTGTGGAATGATAGACAAGAAGGCTCTCCCTCCCATGGATGACAAGCGGGAGCGAGGGCAGACCAGCATCCTGGCTTCTGAGGATCGAAGTACTCTGGATGGGGCGTAGTTAGTTAGGCTGTTTTTGATATGAGTAGGTGCCTTACAATAGATGGCTTTGTGTGCAAAGCACAGGCCCTTGACCTTAATCCTCTGTCTAATGGGGAGCCAATGTAGTTGACGCAGAAGGGGGAAGCAAGAGTGCGACGTGGGACTTTAAACACAAGTCATGCCACGTCGTTCATGGTGGTCTGAAGTCTAGCCAATTGGTAATCTGGGAGTCCTAGGTAGAGTGAATTACCATAATCCAGTCAGGAAAGGATAAGTGCTACTACCACTCGCTTGAGGGTCTCAAAGGTGAGTAGCTGGGCCAGTTTTCGCAGCTGCCTAATTATGTTAGAGCAAGCCCCGACTGTGGTGGATACCTGTGGAGCCAAGGTTAGTTTGTAGTCAATTTTTATTCCTAGGCTTTTAACTACCAAAGCTGGCTCTGGGTATTTGCCCAGCTCAGAAGAGACAGTTCCAGGGGTTGGCGTCATTGGTGACAGCCAGCACCTCTGTCTTATCTGGATTGATCTTGAGGTGGATGGTCAACATCCAATTGATTGTGAATTTTAGGATGTTCTGTACTTTCTGGTGAGCTGGCAGGGTGTTGTCTATCCGAATGATAATTTGGGTGTCATCTGCGTAGTTGTATATTTGGCGTTCCAGCTGGTTGAGGGCAGCTATCAGGGGCTGGAGGTAAGCATTGAATAGAAGGGGAGACAGTGCGGATCCCTGAGGGACTCCGCATGGGAGGGTGCCTGACCTGGATACTGCATCCCTCAGTTGCACTCTCTGAGAGCGATCTTTCAAGAAGGATGCAAACCATGTCATTGCTGTGCCCTGCACCCCGAGGTCAGACATCCGCGACAGAAGAACCTCATGGTCCACGGTATCAAAAGCCGCGGATAAGTCTAACAAAATCAGGGCGCAGGGGTCCCTTGAGGCAGCCCTCAGTCTCAGATCATCCAGGACTGCCAGCATCACTAGTTCGGTACTGTGATGAGGCCGGAAACCAGCCTGATTGAATTGCAGAAGATTGTTATCCTCTAGATGGTGTGCAAGATAGGTAAGGACATGCTGTTCGAGGACTATGGCAAGGAAAGGGAGCTGAGAAATATCACAAACGCCTTTTTGGATTATGCACTTGTTAAAATGGAAGTTGCAGGAATTGGTGTGAAAAGAAGGCCTAGACAATGGTATTTTAATTAAATTAATTTGGAGAACGAAGAATGGTGCGCAGGGGTCTCCGAAGAGATTTAAAACTTCTGTGAGATCAATACCAACACTGCTAGTATAGAGATTGTCTGGGAAGCTTTTAAGGCCACGCTCAGAGGACCCTTCACAACTAAAGAGATCCTGCAACAGAGAGAGAAAATTCTAAAAAGGCAGGACTTGGAAGCTAGACTGCAGGAAGTGATAGAGCGCAGGTTCACCTGCTCAGGATTTTACCATACTCACCTGGGCTCATAAAACATACACACTTTGAACAGGGAAACCTACCCTTAAACTAATAATATTTACTTTTAGGACCTATACCTTGACTTACCAATCCTAGTCACCATTACCTAGAGTCCTAAGGGATCAACGGAGTTAGCAATAAAATAGGTGGTAAATAAACGTTTGCACTCATAAAATAACCAGAGACTCGGGAAAGATTTAAACGCTTTATCTAAATATTTTCTCAAATGTCAGATGCCATACTAAATTAGTCAGAGCTTGATCAATTAGAAAGAATAAAATCAAAGCAAAAATGATGCGGAAATATTATGAGACTTTCTTTAAGCATTGAAACATTAGGAAGGGTAAAAATGGGAAACAGCACAATGACATACCCTCACAACTTTTATATTTACCTAGAATGGTGTGAAGACCAACCCTGGCCACAGGCTAGGATAAAGGACAGGACCCCCGATAGTGCAGGTGCCAATAGGATAGAAAAGTTGCAGACCAGTAACAGGAAAAGTACGGACCAAATTGTATCAGGACAGGACCACTGTAGGTCAGGACCTGCACCCACTGCTAAAGTGCAACACCTGCGTCACACCCCTCTCAGCAGCTAACAGTCAGACCCCGATTGGGTTATCGAATCTTCTCCATCAGAACCCCGATTGGGTTATCATACTCCTTCCCAGAACCCCGATTGGGTTATCGAACTCTTTCCCAGAACCCTGATTGGGTTATCGAATCTTCTGACAGAGTGCTCCGCCAGCTCCTCTGCTCTCGATTGCCTATTGAGTGCGTTGGGTCAGTGGCAGGTCAGCTATTCGGACAAGTCGGACAATCTAACTAGCTAAGCCTACCTTAGATAAACTGTTTTCCAGGGCAGTGCACCACACCCCAATGTTGCAAATGTGTGTATTCCCTCAATTTGATTGGTCAAAAGACGAGGAGAGGTCATCACACCATACCAGTTATGAGGTCATGCTCTTCAATATTCAGATCAATGTTCCCGCCCAATATTTTATTTTCCCATGCACTTTTATTCCGCCCGAAAATGAATGTTCCAATAGTAAATACAATGTATAATTTAACATCCTCTTGGAAGTTCAGGAGGTCGAGTTCCCATGAACATCTTCTAGCAAGACTGGAGTTGGCCCGTTTTCATTGCCATGGCTTGTGGACTCGGGTAAATGTAGAGCATGCGCAGTCGCAGGACTCAAGATGGAGCAACATTGTACTTGATTTGTCCAAACACGAGCTAATAGCAAAGTCAAAGAAGAACAGTTTTAGAACAAAGAATAAATGAATGCACTGTATGACACTTATCTCTACTCTATTCCCATTACTTTATTTTAACTACAGCATTAAGGATTAAGCAGAACGAACAATTTAGCAAAAGCTGCAATGCAAGTGTTAGCGCATGAGACAATAGAGCAGCCATCTTTAGTTCTAGTGCGCAGAAGCAAAGTTTTCCCACCAAAGCAGTAAGTACGTCATGTCACGGAGTGTGACAGATGCATGCGCAGAAAAGTTCCCACATTGCGGTGGCCATTTTAGGTTAATCGAGTTACGGATAGTAAAAGCACATATGCAAGCTTCCCCAGCTTACTAGAAATGTCGTGTTTTGTATTGTTTATAAGACAAAACATGTTTATTAGTGTATTACAGTTTATTTCGAGAGGGTTGAGTCCAAGCAAGTCGCTTTATGTGCAGAACCTTACTCCATCAATCCCCTCTTTGATGATATTTTATATCATCACAAATTACAGAAACAGATGCCAACTTTTCAACATTTACTCATTTCTATTTCTTCAAACACTCTTTTAGGCTTTTCCCCATTATTCATGTGTAAGCTTTTCATCTTCTTGTACAAATCCCCATTTAATTCTTCAAGCTCTATTTCACTGACGTTTCTTTTCTTCCCTTTCTGATTTACTTTATATGTCTTTACATGTTTGCGACAAATTATTATCAGTAGTACTACTCCCACCATTGGCATCAGTATTTTACCTACAAAATACTTTCCTACGTTAGTGAACCAACTACCTATTGATGAGAGACCACTAATTAGTCTCTTCCATGCACTGTCAACCTCCAGTGGTTTCAATTCTTCTCTCAAATTGGCAATATTTCTTGCGTACCTTTTAATTTCTACGCTTTGTTCAGGAATGTAAGTGCAACAATGTTGCGTCTTCAACATTCTACAGACCCGCCCTCTTTTGCCAATAATATATCAAGAGCACGTCAATTTTGTAAAACCATTGATCTTACCACCACTAGTTCGGTATTGATCATTAGAAATACACTAGCAGTGCCAGTCGATAAGCGATTCACCACTGTTGACAATTTGCAATTTCTTTGATTGTTCAGAACCACTCCCACTGAAGGTATTATTGCACTAGATATGTCACCTACAATTTCAGCAAATAATGCTATTTTACTACAAGTTAGTCCATTAGTTTCTTCAATGCTTCCAGTGATTTTCTCCACATGGTATACCTTTGGGAATACTATTCCAAAATAGCACCTCCCACACCAATGATCAGGCAATTTAAAATAGGCTTTGTTGCCACAAATGTAATAAATTCCAGGATAAACTGGTTCAGTTCCATCTTTGAAACCCCAACCCCTAATAACTTTGAAATTATGTTCACATTCACTGGAACCAATTAATAAATTGTTATAATAATCTGTTTTCTCCCTATGGAGACAGAGTTTCCCTTTCTTTTAAAAATCCAGCAACATAGCTGCTTGAGTCTTGCCACACTCTTTATGTTCAGCCCATTTAGGAATCTTCCGTTTATGATCAGATGCTTTCTTATGGAAATCCTGTCTCCATTTCTCGACAAATCTAAAAACATCTTTTCTTTCTCATGTAATATGCATGTTAGATTATCTCTGTGAGCCTTAGCTATATCTATTGATCCTACTGTTAGAAAGTAATCACCCATGAAATGTGTAGGGTCTCTACTACTAGAAATAGGATTTAAATTTCTACGTAAATGAACTTCAGAAAAGATTACATCAAAATTAGAAAGATAGTACTGCAATTTTCCAGTTCTATAAAATAAACTAGTAAAATGCTACATGAAATACCATAGGTCAGAGGTAAGTGATGGTAAGTGACCCCTTCAGCTACTTATGTGGGCAACTTCATGCACACGAAGCAATCACTGATTTCCATAGCTTCTACATAATGTACTAATAAATTAGCAAATACATTTAAATGAGTTCTATTTCTAGCTCTTCTATAATGTAAGTCTCCCTCATCTGATGCTTCTAAATCTACTTCAGGTTGCTTAAGACTAACTATTTTCTCATGTGTATGTGTATCTATTGTCTCAGGTGCATCTACTTGCTCAGGTATATTAGTGTTGTTCTGCATTTCTTTGCTCATTAGGTAAGGTATAGCTAATGTCAATCCAAACCATACTATAATTGCTAATACTATACTACAAGTGCATATTCTAAAACATGAATTTAAACAATTTCTTTTCGGTCTTCCGTTAACATAATAATCAGCCATTTTCGACTAAGGAGATTTTATCCCCTCTTTGTAACTTTTCACAGACTTTTAACCTGTGATAATTTCTCAAGTTGATCTCACTTCTTCGTCAGTCTGATCAACAATCAGTTCGTCATCACTCAATTCTAGGTTTTCGAAATCTTCAAGTATGACATACGTACACTCAGGTCCTTTGAACTTGTTGTTCAGTCTTTTCAAACGTGGACTTCTCCTTCTGGGCTCTGTGGATGGACCAGCTTGGCTTGATATTTCATTTACTTGCTCTGGTTCTTCGTTTATTGTTTTAAGGCGAAATTTCAGTCTTTTGACAAACCTGGGCCACTTATCTCCTTTTCTGAGTCTTTTAGCTGGCACTGTGCTTTGACCTTCTTCAAATGCTCTTTTATTTTCGTTCAGTTGTGGCACTACTTGTTCTTCATTAACTTCTGAATTTCTCCCTATCTGACTTGGGCCAGGGCTTAATTTTGTTTCTTCTGCCTGGATACTAATCTGGCCTTGTTCAGGAGTTTGCTTTATTTGACTTTGAGTTTGACTTTGTTCGCCCTCCTCCTGAACAATCTTTTCTACACCTATGTGGTCCTGCTCAGGTCTTTGGATTTCTTGATTGTTTTCTGCTTGAGCTTTTGCCCTAAAACCTATCTTTCCCTCCTCAGACTCTGGAGTTCTAGCTGGAGTTTCAAATGTCTGAGTACACCGATCTTTCCTTATCTGGTCCTCCTCAGAATTACTTTTGACTTGGATTTCTGTAATCGGAGTACATTCTTCTATTCCTGACTCATCCTCACTATCACTCTGTCTATCTAGATAGGTTTGACTTCTGGTTTTCACAAATAAATTCTGCAGGTATGTCGACTACTGGAATCCATTAATCCTGACTAGTGCTTGGTTGTTCCTCATCAACTACTTCGAGATCAACTTCTTGAGACCCCTCAGCTGCACAACCTTCAGCTCCTACGTCATCAGGTTCAGTCACCCTCTTGGTGTGACTGGCATGGATCCAGTTTGGAATTCCCCTGCACTTTACAGCTGTGGTAGTAACCAATATCACTTGATGTGGCTCTCCCCACCTTGGTGCTAGGCAAGATTCTCGAGTATGTTCCTTTATCACTACCCAGTCACCTGGATTCAGGTCATGGGCTGGAGTTGATTGTCTGGCGACAGCGTCTTCCCCAACCTGGTGAGAGATAGAACTTACTTGGTCAGCCAGTTCTCTGCAGTACTCGAGTACTAAATCATCAGAAATATTTATCAGCTTGTGTCCTGGTACCCATGCCTGCCACATTGCTCTTCCCATGAGTATTTCATGGGGACTCAAACATGTGTTTCTATCTGGAATGCTTCTGAGCCCCATCAGAACAAGAGGTAAAGCATCAGGCCACTCCAATCGGGTAGATTCATAGAAGCCTCTGGGCGGTATGCACAGTGCAGCTTTTGCTCAATTTGGAATGCTTCACAGATCAGACGAATTATTTCATTATTAAAATGAGACCCTCGGTCTGATTCAATCGTTACTGGAAAACCGAAACGTGGTATGAGTTCTCTCAGTAGTAGTTTAGCTACAGTGATGCCATCATTTCTGCGGGTAGAGTAGGCTTCCACCCATTTTGAAAACAGGCAGAAAATGACAAGGACGTACTTCAGTCCTCGGCAAGGTGGTAATTGGATTAAATCAATCTGGAGTCGTTTGAAGGGAGCTTCTGCCTTTCCAATCTTTCCTGGCAACACTACAGTAAACACACATTTCTATTGGTTCAATATTTCAAACCTTTCCAACTGACATATCTTTCCACCCTACCCCCAACACATCATGCAAAAGTCTACTGTAAACAGAGGTCAAAAGTTCAGCACACTGTAAAACACTAGTCCTCATCAAGTTTAGGCTATGCATATGTACTTTCTTATAAGTACCAATAAACAGAAAAACTCTAATTACAATCAACCAACACATAAACACTTAAACTTGAAAGATATATGTAAAATATAATGTTTAAAATTATTTCTTTCATGCTAGGGTGCGTTTCTGGGACGAGTTCTGAAATTTGCACTGTACGCGTACGGTGCCTCTATCTCCCAAAAAAATTGCGTCTATTACAAATTTTTCATAAGCCCCGGGGACCCCATCCGCCGGGGCTAAAAAAAAAAACGTTGGGGACCGTGGGGGGAGTCCAAATTAACCCTGGGCGTAGTGGGGCGTAGTGGGCTCCGCGGAGCTACGCGGAGCTACGCGGAGAGGGCGAGAAGCTACGCCCACTCCCGCACTCCGCGTAGCCCCACTACGCACCTCCCTCCCGCTCTCCCCTACATACATTATTTAAGGAATTACAGTGATTAAAACAATATTAAAGCACTTACCTTGTCCGGGGCTCGTCCGGGGCTCCCTCTTTGAATAGCGTCCTTTCCTGGATACCAATGCGCATGCGTGGGCGGCCGCGCATGCGCATTTCTCCCGAGAAATGCGCGGGCTGCCGCGCATGCGCATTTGTTTCCAGGAAAAGGACGCTATTCAAAGAGGGAGCCCCGGACGAGCCCCGGACAAGGTAAGTGCTTTAATATTGTTTTAATCACTGTAATAGCTTAAATAATGTATCTAGGGGAGGGCGGGTGGGAGGCGGGTGGCGGCCGACTCGGCTACGCCCACAGAGTGGGCGTAGTGTTGCCGGCTACGCTGTCTACGCAAAATGCGTAGAAGGCAACACTACGCCTATTCCGTGGGCGTAGCCGAATCGGGCGCCCACCCTTAGTCCAAATGCCCCCACGGTCCCAGACGGCTCCCCACGTCCTTTGGGAGCCGGCATTGCTTTTCATCAGAGAGAGCAGCTAACATGCTGCTCTCTCTGACGAAAAGCAGTTTGCTGTGGTAGGGTGGGAGCTGCGAGGCTCTGCCCTACCACAGCAAACAGCAGTGTCCCGGGGTAGGCACCCCGGGACACTGCAGGAGCCGGCCCTGGGGATGTTGTGGTCCCCAGGGCCATCAATGGCTCCAGGAGGGGGCTGTGCGGCCCCCCTCCCAACATAGAAAAGCCCCAGGGGGTGGTGGTCCCCGGGGCTAGGGGTCCGTCACGGACCCCCCCCCCAATTTTTAATATGACAGCCCCGAGGAGGTGGTGGTCCCCGGGGCGATTGAGGGGCAAAGAGCCCCCCCACACAATTTTTTTTTTATAATGAAGTCCCGGAGGGTGGCGGTCCCCGGGGCTGCGGAGGGGCAGAGAGCCCCCACGGCAAACAAATAACTTAAACCCCGGGGGATGGGGTCCCCAGGGATTATAAAAAATTAGTAATAGAAACTATTTTTTTTTACAATAGATGCACCGCACGCGTACCGTGCAAATTTCCAGAAGCGTACCCTAGCATGAAAAAAATAATTTAAAAAATATATTTTACATATATCTTTCAAGTTTATGTGTTTATATGTTGGTTGGTTCATTGTAAATCCCCCTAATTAACCCACGGCAATCTAAAAATCCTATAGCAAACAGCAAACAATTCCTGTCAATCTACACATTCAAACCACACACACATATACAAATAAATAACAAATCACATTTATTCACACATTAAAAATGAAACATACTTTTAAAATGCTGGAACTTTATTCACACATTAAAAATGAAACACACTTTTAAAATGCTGGAACTTTTCAACCCTTTCCAGCTCACAAAACTTTAAACCCTTCCCCAACCACATTCTGCCTGTTACCATAGAAACACTTCAGGGAACACCTAACTGATAATACAGGTGAAAATGTCATCATACATTGTTGCAAATCAAAACAGCAAGTGTGCTTGACTTCTCAATATACCAGCTTATCTTAAGTAATGTTCTTTACTATCACTTTTTCTTAACCAATAAATAACAAGCTTTTAAAAAACAGAACATGGCACCCTACTGTTGTAGCTAGTAACATTCCAAGCAACCAATCACATCTTTGCTTTTTTTCAAAACTCCACTTATCCACCATTTTAGAAAAAAAAATCTTCAAACTGCCCTTTCATTTACAGAGACCATCTCAGTGCATCCAGACCGCTCTTCAAGATGTTTAAAGTGTGGATTGTGGGACACAGCTATATTTTCTGGAGTGAAAGGTACGCACAACAGAAAGGAACTCACAAAGACCTAGGTTTATTAAATGTGAACATTAAATGGATTGGACAGAGAGGGTTAAAGTGGCACCAATTGATGCCATTAGTGAAATCCTTTATGCATCTCCAACACCCTGACCTCATAATTGTGCACTGTGGTGGCAATGACCTAGGCACTTTGACTGGGGTTGGTCTGGAAATGTTTATGAAGGACACCTTTCAACAACTGTTGGCACTTTCCCCCTAAACTACCTTTGTCTATTCTAATATATGCCAAAAAGGCAGAAATGGAACTGGTCCAACCAATATTGAAAGACAGAATTGTGAAGAGGGTCACGGGAGATATGTTTAAAGACCTATCATCTCATCTCCCAAAACAGCATCATGTATAACAATGAGAGAATGAATGGTCTATGGTGCGTGGCTGTCCAAGTAACTGTGAGAGCAGGCTACAGTGAATACTAGAGTTTCAGTAGGCTGAGATATTCCCATCAGACCACCCATTTTTGGCGGAATATCATCATATGGGATGTTTGTTATAATACCCAACCTTCCGCCCAAACCATCAACTGATCGTGCGGAAATGGATATAAAATATACACTCTAGCCAAAACTGTTACTCATAGGGTGGTACATAGGGTGTGTGTGCAGTGCTGTGGTGAAAAAATTCAAATTAACGACTCAGGCAAAAAAATGGTTTATTCAGAGATGTCTGAGTGCTAAATGTTAAAAACACGCCAGGTAGTTGAAACTAATGACTAGACTATGGCGCTGTGCAGGTGGTCAACATGTTTCAGCCTGTTAGACCCATTGTCAGGCGTTCGTCAGGACCTAGATGGTAAGCTACTGCAATATAGGTGCGTGAATGTGCATCCAAACAAACAAGTGAAAGAGAATTTAGAAATGCTTGTATCTACCATGAACTTGGAGCCCCAATGTCCATGTGGAAGAAGAGTGTTCTATTTCAATCCTGTAAATATAAGCAAACAAAAATATGCGTATTCATACATATAGCCACGTTATCACAAGAAACTGTACAGATGACACACCAAACAAAGTAAATCGTACTTTGTTTACTTCAGAGTAAATTTTACCCATTCACAGAACAGTTTTTGACCGTGAATACTCACCACGCATTGCGAGGAGACAAACCTCACCTCACCCGGCAACCGCTCGGGAAAATGAGGCCCCGCTCTAAGGTACATAAAAAAGCATATATTTTAAATCACATGCCTCCTGCTACTAGCTAAAGCATCCTTTACCAAACTTACTAGCTGTGAACTAAGTTAATAAAAACCATGTGGGAGAACTTCTATGGACCAGAAATCCTTAAAGGTGAATTCCATCTTATTTTAAAGTTAGAAATTGATCTTAATACTAGTATGCGTCTGAGGGTTTTCAGGAATCTAAACTACGAGGATGATAGTGTCCCCGTCGAAGGTGGCCTTACCTGTCCGTCGGTACCTCTCTCAGGCGTCCGAGAGGAAGTGGAGGTACCGAACGGAACAGGGCGCCTCCTTTTTATAGCCTGACCAATTACTTTGATTAGCTCGTTAAGGTGCAAATTGCTCACCACGTCATCGGTATTTCTGCGTGGTATGCGCATGCGTGTCAATGCTGCCACATAACTAACTATCAGGGCATGCGCCGTTGTATTCCTTCTGCCCGGGAGGCGGCACTACTTAGATGCGCATGCGCACAACACTTAATGCGCGCCGCGTGTGAAAGCTAAGACGCTAGTCATTCATGCAGCCGCATGCTTGATGGTTCAGTGCCTAAAGTAATTAACGTTCAGCCCTCTCGTTTGTTTATATTATTACAGCGAGGAGGATTTTTTTGAGAAAGGACAAAGCTGTTATAAGTGTCAATTGCATCATTATTTATACTAAATTCGAAACATGTCACTACTTGGATGCGCATGCGCACAACACTTAATGCGCGCCGCGTGTGAAAGCTAAGACGCTAGTCATTCACGCAGCCGCATACTTGATGGTTCAGTGCCTGAAATAATTAACGTTCAGCCCTCTCGTATATTTATATTATTATAACGAGGAAGATTTTTTGAGAAAAACAATGCTGTTATAAGAGTCAAGTGCATGATTATTTATACTGAATTCGAAACATGTCACTATTTTGATAAACAGATGCCGACAATAAGTCCTTCATATTCAGAACAACAACCTCATACGGTCAGCCCTATCATTATCAGTAGTAAATTAGTAAGGTTTTGTTGAAAATGATTACATTGGTATCTAGGGAATATCCATGCCTGTATACAGATCAAGCACCATGCACTCACTGCTTAGATTGAAATCCAAGGAATAGAGTCGTTTAACCCTATATTGTCGCTACGGAGCCTAAATATCCATTTTTGCTCCTTAACAAATAGGAATCTCGATTTATCACTGATGTGGGGTGGAATGTTGGGGTGTTCTAAAATCACCCACTTCAGGTCTTCTGCTCGATGTCTCTCCTTCAAAAAATGGTTAGTGAGGCAGGTCGATTGTTTTTGGCAGCGAATAGTACTCTTATGTTCGCTGATGCGGACTTTTATTTTCCTTGTCGTGTGGCCAATATACTGAAGTAAACATGGACAGGTAATCAAGTATATTACTCCTTCTGTATTGCAATTGGTATGTTTTCGGAGTAACCAAGGTTTGCCTGTACCTATGTCGACTTGGTCTGCTTTATATGTCTGGGGACAAGCGCTGCAGGAACCACAAGGAAAATGGCCCCGTACTGGCTGAATATTCCAGAGTGTATTTTGAATTTCTGGCAGTTTCAATCTTGGTCTGGTGTGAACCAAACTGTCTTTTATACTGCGGGCCCTTTTAAAAGAGAATAAAGGTGGAAGTATGTTAGTTTGGGCTGTATTAAGAATACCCCAATGTTTTCGCACCGTTTTCTGAATTTTGTTGGACAAAACGCTGAACGTGCTAACAAATGTTAGTCTATCAAGAGGTTCTTTGTCGGGTCTTGTCTCCAATAGTGCCTCTCTGTTATTGTTAGAGGCGCGTTTCCACGCCTTTCGTACCAGATATCGTGGGTATTGCCGGTCTTCCAATTGTCTAGATAAAATCCGAGCATGTTTATCAAACAATGCTGTTGAGGAACAATTTCTGCGGACTCTCAAAAATTGTCCTACAGGAAGATTATCCCGTAAGGAACGGGGATGATGGCTAGTGTAGGCCAAGAGGGAATTCCTCGACATAGGTTTTTTGTAGAGTTCGCTTTCTAACTTGCCATCCTTAGGAAAAATCAGGATGTCTAGGAAGGGTAGTTCTGACTTGCTAAATTCAATTGTGAATTTTAAATATTGGTTCTGATGGTTCAACCAATCATGGAAAGACGTGACCTCAGATGTTGTGCCTCGCCAAACCAAAAGAATATCATCTATATATCTCTTCCACAGCAACACCTGATGGAAGTATGGGTTGCTGTGGTTGAGCACGAAGTTCTGTTCGAACAGATGAACATAGAGGTTGGCGAGGCTAGGGGCAAAAACGCTCCCCATAGACGTGTATTGTCCACAGATTGAAAAAGCTAGGAAACATGTGAATAAATCTGTTTCTGCTTTTCTCCGAGACTATACAATGGGGTCCATTTACAACAACAATCTGCGTTTCAATATTCAAGGCAATTATAGGAGAGATGGTGTACATTTTACAGATGATGGGAACAGAGTCTTCCTCATGAACTTTAGACTCTGCATCAGTACTTACTTGTAGGTAGTAACATCTCACAATAAATACAAGGGCTCTTTTTAGAGCCACACAACACATAAATACATACACTTCATAAATATCTATAAATATTCTTATTTTCCTTGCTTAGGTGCGCTTACGGTACGAATTACGAAATTTGCACCGTACGTGTATGGTGCATCTATCGTAAAAAAAATAGCATATACATCAATTTTTTTATAAGCCCATGGCACCCCATCCCCCGGGGTAAAAAAAAACATTGGAGACCGTGCGGGGAGCCCCAATGCCCCCACGGCCCCAGCCGGCTCCCCACGTCCTTTGGGAGCCGGCATTGCTTTTCGTCAGAGAGAGCAGCTAACATGCTGCTCTCTCTGACGAAAAGCAATTTGCTGTAATAGGGTGGGAGCCGCGAGGCTCTGCCCTACCACAGCAAACAGCAGTGTCCCGGGGGTAGGCACCACGGGACACTGCATGAGCCGGCCCTGGGGAGGTGGTGGTCCCCAGGGCCATCAATGGCTCCAGGAGGGGGGCTGCGCGGCCCCCCTCCCAACATAGAAAAGCCCCGGGGGTGGTGGTCCCCGGGGCTGGGGGGACCGTCACGGACCCCCCAATTTCCATATTAGTGCACCGGGGAGGTGGCGGTCCCCGGAGCGTGTGGGTGGGCTTGAGCCCCCCACACAGGTTTTATTTTTAAAAAATAAGCCCCGGGGGTGGTGGTCCCTGGGGCTGCGGTACTTAAAAAAAAGCCCCAGTGGTGGCGGTCCCCGGGGCTCGGGGGGCCTTAGAGGCCATGTGGCACCCCATCCCCATTCAAAATGTGGCCGGGACATTCATACACCCACTCACAGACCCACTCACAGACTTACCCACTTACAGACCGACACAGGCACTCACAGACACACTAAGACACTCAAAGAACCACTGACACACCTATATATATATGTATAGTGAAAACAAAGGTACCTAATGGTGGTTTCCTCTCATTTTTCCAGTGAATTTCTACAGTTATTTTAATTGTATTTCCGAAATATAATGTCCCTGTAACCTTTGGTTTTTTTCAGTACATTTCTAAGGTGTTTATTCTATTTTCTAGCTCTAACCTATAACCTTAGAAAATGAGTGAGTGAGTGAGTGAGTGAGTGCATAAGTGTGAGAAGTTGGCATGGTATATGATGTTCACTATTCTAGTGAGCACCTTGCACCAGTCCAAACAACCCTTATGGTGATGGTTGTAAAGTCAACCTTATAGACCAGCTATCCTAGTGGTAGCATGGACAAAAGCAGTCTTAGGCTAAACTCAAGAGGGCATGTGAAGCCAGCTGTTTTACCATATGCAATCCTTTTAATACCAAATGAAAGGACACCACACAGGTTATATATTCAAAATATATATGTATTTATTTCTAAATCAATCCTCTGAACTCTTTATGAGGCCAGAAGCACAAGCGCATAACAAGTAACTAAATATAACATACAATAAGTTGCACAAATATGGATAGGCCCTGGTGGCCCGCTAAACCATATACTAAAATAGTGGTATAAGAACCACGTCACGAACACTTGAAAGGCCTAGGGCCTTGGGAATCGCTGGGGCTACACTGGACTAACAATAGTTAGGAAGCAGGAGGCCCACGGGATGCGGGTGCAGAGTCTAAATGCAGACGCGTGCACACATAGAAGTCAATGGGTGCGTAAAGTTAGAAAGTTAAAGAGTTAGGAGTCTTCCGACTGGACTAGAAGCTAACCACTTGAAACTAGGACACTAGGAGAGTTAATCTTCACAGGAGCACAGCAGTACTCGCATTACCTCACCCACAGGAAGTGGGTTCATAGGTCCCAAAGTGTGTCGGGTTTCGTCGTGGAGTTCTATGGAGCCTTGGAGAAAAGATGCTGCAGGCGACCAGGAGAGAAGAGTCCGGTTGGATCCAAGGGCGGATCGAGGATGAGGACTACCTGAAAGCAGAGGGGACATAGTCTGGGTCACGAGCCAGTGACCAGGATGGAACCAGGAAGGAACCAGGTGATGTCGGGAAGCAATCAGGTGATGTCGTGAAGCTTGTCTCTGCTGCCACGTAGACCAGGAGGTGTCAACGACAACCAGGGGCTGGGCATGGACTGTCCCACGAAGGCTCTTGCTGTCGGCGGTGTCGGCTTCTGGATTGGAGTCAACAAACCTTGGCAAAGGCAACCCACGCAGGATTTGAAGTGGGCTTCTTACTCAGGCCAGCAAGGACTGAGGGGCTTCTCCTTCGCAGGGAAGCAAGGGCCAGTCTGGAGAAACCAGACCAGCAGTGTAGATTTCGGATTGTGTCGTCACAGAGGCCACTAGCCAATGGGCAAGCGACCGGACAGACGCGTCAAGCAGGAAAATGCAGAAGGGCCCCACGCAGAACTCGTGGAGTGTGGAGGGCTGATCTCCGGTGCAGTTGGTGCTCGGGGCTGGGGCTACTCAATCCCCAATGCACAACTTCGAGGGTGCTTTCCAAGATGGCCGGTCCCACGTCTCTCGTCGCCTCGATGGGTCTCAGCTTTGCTGTGGCTGTGGATCGGGCTGTTAGATGTCTGGAAGTCTGGGTCTTGTCAGGCTCTGTGTTCCGGTTCCGGCGGGAGCAATGACAAAGCAAACCGTTGAGTGCTTGATGGTGCCTGCTTGTGCAGGGTGGTCACTCCTTGACCACAAGGGAGATTCTTCAGTCTTCTACGTCGAGTAGGATGTCGAAGGTCCAGAGTTTCGTATCAGAGTTTCAGTCAGGATAAATCTAAAGTCTTGGGACTCAGCTCCTACCTATATACCAAATCTAGGGGCTGGTTTACCTGCTAGGTCCCTCCTATGGGTGGGACCCAGGAAGGGGGTGGTTACACCCCTTTCCCTTTGTCCAGTTTCACGCCAGAGCTGGGGCTGGAGTGCCCCAGCACCGGTTTGAACTGGACTATGCGTGGGACACCTTGTGTGCCCCGGGCAGTGTCTCATTTCATTCAGCCCTCCCTGCCCCAATACATTATAGCCTGTCTGGGGTGGTGCTAGCACCTCCCTGTGACAGGAAACCTATTGTCCAAGCCTCCCTCGCTGGAAGGACTCCCAGCAGCAGGAGGTCAGACTTGTGTATGTGGCAGCAGCATCCATTTTGTGATGCTGAGGCTCTGGTTAACTTTAACCGGGATTAATGGTAGTAACATTTCTTCTCCCTCTAGAAGGGTGGAATGCTACCCCCATCGCCAGATATTGGTGAGGGGGTAGTATTCCAAAGCGTATGACACCTTACACAACATGTTTTGATAAAGCCAAACCAGAGTTAGCATTTAATCGCGAGGTTCATAATGCACTTAAGAGTATATGGTATGGCAATATCCTAGAACAGCTATAAGGACATGGTTCCGAAAGCTGCAGACAGGCTCAGCTCATACTAGAGCACCATCTCACATAAAACCAAGCACTCTGCCTTCAGGATTGTTAAGGCCTGCCATAGGAGTGACTTATAGGTGTATATGTGCCTAGATATAAGGTTAGACATAGGAATACTATATCTAAGCAAGGTGTGATTACACGACCTTGCCCCAGCTGAGTGATCAGCCAGTTGTGTCAGTTTGGGTGGCCAGCCAGGGGTGGCAAAAGATATGCTACAGCCCCTGATAGGCCTTGGGTGCACCTATGCCCTGGGTACCTATAGTACACTTTACAGGGACTCATAAGAGTGACCCAAATCCCAAATGGTGATGTACCTAAAGTACATGGTGTGAAATTTAGAGAGAGAACAGCAGGGCTGTGGGTCTGATTAGCAGGCCCCCAGCCACATTAAGTCGAAAACCAGTAAAGCAAAAAGCAAAAAAATAGGGTGACCATAGGAAAGCAGATCCTACTCTCCTACATAACCCCCCCAAATGCAGGGACATTAGACTAACCTTGACCAGTTGTGTCTTCATGTTCTAAGTGGAAGTACCTGGAGACACCATCTGCATTGCCATGGTCAGTCCCCGGTCTGTGCTCCACTGTAAAGTCCATCTCCTGTAGGGAAATGGACCACCTGAGCAGTTTGGGATTCTCACCCTTCATCTGATTTAGCCACAAGAGGGGCTTATGGTCTGTCTGAATTTTGAAGTGAGTGCTAAACAAGTATGGTCTCAACTTCTTCAGGGCCCAAACCACAGCAAAGGCCTCCCTCTCAATAGCTGACCAACGTTTCTCTCTAGGGGTCACCCTTCTGCTAATAAAAGCAATGGGCTGGTCTTGACCATCTACATTAAGTTGTGAAAGCACAGCTCCCACCCACAAATCAGAAGCATCTGTTTGGACAATAAACTCTTTGGAGTAGTCAGGACTCTTTAAGATAGGTGCAAAGCACATGTCCTTCTTCAGGTCATCAGATGCCTTTTGACAGCTAACTGTCCACTGAATCTTTTTTGTCATCTTCTTAGAAGTCAAGTTATTAAGTGGTGTCACAATGGACCCATAGTTCTTAACAAACTTTCTGTAGTAACCAGACAGGCCCAAGAAAGCTCTGACCTATGTCTGGGTGGTTGGAGGAGCCCAGTCCTTCATGGTCTGGATCTTACTCTCCAGTGGTTGAACCTGACCTCCACCTACAAGGTGGCGCAGGTACACAACCTTACTCTGCCCTATCTGGCATTTTGTGGCCTTGATAGTTAGGCCTGCCTTCTGCAGGGCCTCCAAAACCTTCTTCAGGTGGATCAGGTGATCCTCCCAGGTGGAGCTGAAGACAGCAATATCATCAAGATAAGCTGCACAAAAGTCATCCAACCCAGTGAGGACTTGGTTCACCAACCTTTGGAAAGTGGCAGGAGCATTCTTCAAGCCAAAGGGCAATACCACAAATTGATAATGAGCTCCTGGGGTTGAGAAAGCAGTTTTGGCCTTGGCATCCTCAGCGAACCTGATTTGCCAATAGGCAGCTGTCAAATCAAATGTGCTCAGAAACTTGGCAGAAGCCAATCTATCAATGAGCTCATCTGCTCTTGGGATTGGGTGAGCATCTGTCCTAGTGACAGCTTTGAGACCTCTATAGTCCACACAGAACCTCATTTCTCTCTTACCATCTTGGGTGTGAGGTTTTGGTACAAGGACTACTGGGCTGGCCCAGGGGCTCTCTGATGGCTCAATTACTCCCTATTCAAGCATTTTCTGTACCTCAGTCTTTATACAGTCCCTGACATGGTCAGGTTGCCTGTAGATCTTACTCTTCACAGGCAGACTGTCACCAGTGTCCACCTCATGGGTGCACCAGTTAGTATGACTAGGTGTCAGATTCCGTTCTGCACATTACAAAATGCAGTTTCCTGGAGTCAAAAGCACGTCTGTGAGAAAAGCGGCATTGAATCCTTCAGGTCAGAACTGGAGTCAATTGGTGGCACGGCAGCATATGGATCAGACCAGGTTGGTTCCTGGTTGTGCCATTTCGCGAGTCAGTTGCCGTTCTAGTGGTCAGCAGGCAGCGGCCATTTCATGTGCGCGAGTGCGATGCACCGCGCACTTCAACTGAATTACTTCAGCGGGCAGACGCGTTTCCAAGTGCGCATCTGTGTCACCGCTACTCCTTAGATTTAAACTTCGAAAATTAGTCCTTTAGGCATTTATTCTGCAGCCCCCATTTGTGTAGCTGAAATATCTCGGCAGCCAGTTTACGCTATTGTCGAATTCAGCACCTGTCACCCTGAGCCAGTCATGTTTTCCTGAATGACGTTCCGTGCAGAAAGTCACCGGCTGTGTTCCTGTTCCTCTACAGCGACTTTCAAGTAGGATTGTACCAACTTCTTTTCTGAAGTTTCTGTGATAATATTTTGAAACCTTATTCTCTTTGAACAAACTCTTCTTCGAAATTTTTGGTAATTAAATGAACTCTGAGAATGTACAAGAGTTAATTTCTGAAGCCCTTTTCTCATCAGTATTCTGGTTTTTGATAAGAAGCTTGAAAGACAATATTGCAAAGACTTTTGTTTGGCTTTCTTCTATGCCAATTCCTGGTGTTGTTCCATGCAAGCAGCTGGTATTTACAAGGAGTGACGCAACTTCTGAAAATAGCAGTATTCGCAACGCAGAGCTTCAACTAGCACCATAATCATCTTCAGTAGCAAGCAGTAGATGGGGGTATTTGATTGTATGCATATAATTAATACAACTGTTTACCAACAATCATCTAAAGGTTTCTGGAGCAGCTTCTGAGGTGCATAGATCTATTCTGCGAATACACTTGAATATTTAATTTTTGAGAGAGGCAAATTCCACACAAATAAAAGGTATAACAATTGTCAGGGGAAAAGGCAATAAGTGAAGTCAGGAATTCTGGGGGGAACTGTATTAATCTTGTTCTTAATGTTTTAGGTGCAATTCCTGAACCGAAGATTCAGAAGACACCTGTGTGGCAGTCTCTCTTGTCTTCCACTTCCCCTTTCCCTTTCTCTCCTGGCCTTAGAGAGATCTGGGTCCAGGGGAGTGGGGGAATTTGGAAATTATCCACGAGGGCCTTCCTTCAAGTCGTCTGCTTCTACGGAAACACGGGAAATTCAGGTACACTTCTGACAGATTGAAGTGCCCTAAAATGTCTTCCGTCCGAGCATGATGGCTGAAGGTTTCGATGTTAAGGCATTGGCTTCTGTCTTGGAAGGGTTGCAGAAACAACTTAGTGAAACTAGAGAAGAGGTTAGGAAATCCAATCAGGAAGCTAGTTACCTGCGTCAGAGGCTAGACCAGATATCTGTAAGTCCTAGTCCTAATTTTGGGGCTCTAAGGGCGCCAGTCTTTGATCCCTCTCCAACTTCGTCCTCAGCCCTTACCACTCAGGTAGTGCATGCCATGTCCCCAACTATTCCATTAGCAGCCCCAGAAAGATTCCAAGGTGACCCACATAAGGCCCAAATTTTCATGACTCAGTGCTCCTTGCATTTCCTGTGTAAGCCCATCCTGTTTAAGGAGGATCAGTCTAAGGTGGCTTTCGTGCTCTCTTACCTGAGTGGAGACGCCCCAGCTTGGTCCATGCCATTGGTATCCTCTAATGATCCGGTTTTGTATAAGTTCGAAGATTTCAAGACTGAATTTTTACGGATTTTTGATCGCAGAACAATTTCGCAAGCCACCGACAATGAGTTGCTGGATCTGAAGCAGGGCAATAGAGAGTTGGTGGCCTATCTGGCGCAGTTTAATAAACTAATTGTGGAAACCAATTGGCCTTCGGAGAAAAGAGCCGCAATTTTTTACAGGGGTCTAAAGGATGAGTTAAAGGATGGGTTATCTCAAATTCCAAAGAGACCTACAGATGTGTCGGAACTCATTGATCTTGTGCTGCAAATTGATCAACGTCAAACGGAACGTCGTTGTGAGAAGAGAAGAGATTTCAAGCCTTTCCCGCCTCGCTTAGACCGAGTAAGATCTGAACCAGTAAAGACTTTGGAAGGAAGTGTGGTAGAAGAACCCATGCAGATCGGTACTGTCAGAGGCCCACTCTCTAAGGAAGAGAGAGAGAAGCGTCAAGTAGGAAGACTTTGTATGTACTGTGGACAGTCTGGGCATTTTGTCCGAGATTGTACGAAGAAACCAAAATCCAAGCAGTGGGTAAAAGACAGGCTCCACCAGTAGACGGAGTTGCTCTGGTGGGAGCTCCATTCAAGTCAACTCCCAAACCTCAATCTCTTGCAAACACCCTCCAGTTAGCCGCTCCGCATCTGATTCTATCCTGTAAAATTTGTTTCGGAAGAAATCGAGTGGAAGGGGTTGACATCATGTTGGATTCCGGGGCTACAGGGAATTTCTGCGATATCCAGTTCGCTAAATCGTTGAAAATTCAATTCGTAAAGAAACCCTGTCCGGAACCAGTTCGAGCAGTGGATGGTTCCAGTTTATCCTCCGGTCCCATTACCTTTGATACAGAGGCTATTCAAGTACTAGGTCCAGGAGAACATCAAAGTGAAATAAGTTTCAATCTAATTGATGCCCCTCAATTTCAGATGATTCTAGGATTACCGTGGCTTACTGAACACAACCCGCATATTGACTGGGCAAGGTGCACCGTGGAGATGAACTCAACCTTCTGTAAGGAGCATTGCTTTCATGATCGGATCGAAAGAGTTCAGACTACCTTGTCATCTAGTCTGGCAGATCAAATACAGATGATCTGTGCCATTGAGGTTCCGGAGATTCCACAAGAATATCGGGATATCTCTGAGGTGTTTAATGAACAAGAAGCTAGAAAATTACCGCCTCATCGGGATTATGACTGTCGAATTGAACTGGAGCCTGGGGCAACCTTACCTTGCAGTCGGATATATGCACTGTCCGAACCTGAGAATTTGCATTTGAAAGAATACATCGAGCAAAGTCTAGCTTGTGGATTCATTCGACCCTCACAGTCTCCGGTTTCCTCTCCCCTTTTCTTCATTCCGAAGAAGGATGGCTCCCTGAGAACCTGTATTGACTATAGGGCCTTGAACCTGGTGACCAAGAAGAATCGCTACCCATTACCTCTCATTTCTGAACTTCTTGATCAGGTGAAATATGCTCGCATTTATACCAAGCTGGATTTGAGAGGCGCATATCATTTGGTGCGTATGGCCGAGGGAGAGGAATGGAAGACAGCTTTTCGGACGCGGCTGGGATTGTTTGAATATCAAGTAATGCCATTCGGATTATGCAATTCCCCGGCCGCCTTCCAACACTTCATAAACGACGTCCTTCGAGAATTCCTGGATCGATTTGCTGTTGTGTATATAGATGACATCCTGATATTTTCCAACAGCTTGGAGGAGCATATTGGTCATGTTCGAGTCATATTGGAGCGTCTGTTGGAGAATCATTTGTTTGTGAAATTAGAAAAGTGCGTTTTTCATTCTTCAAAAGTGGAATTCCTGGGATTTATTCTGTCTCCAAGGGGAGTTTCGATGGATGATTCTAAGTTACAAGCAATTAGGTCCTGGCCTGCTCCAAGATCTGTGAAGGAAATACAAAGTTTTCTGGGATTCTCCAACTTTTATCGAAGGTTCATCCAGAATTTCTCTGAGAAGGTCAGTCCGATCACACGACTGCTTAAGAAGAAGGAGAGTTTTGTTTGGGCCCAAGATTCGGAAGAAGGCTTTATCATTCCTCCTGAAAAGGTCGCAGCAGTTGTGGCAGAGGATGATTTAGGAATCCGAATAAAAAAAGAATTTCAAGGAGAAGAATTTCAAAATTGGTTGACTGAGGGTCAGGATCGAGAAGTCAAAGATGGAAAACCATATGTGCAAGGGAAGATGTTTGTTCCCAGTGAGGATTTGCAAAAGGAGGTCATAAGACTGTTTCATGATCATCCTTTGGCTGGACACAAGGGAGGAGAAAAAACCCTGGAATTGGTGAAGAGGACTTATTTTTGGCCTGGAATGGAAACTCAGGTGAGACAGCACGTAGCCACTTGTGAGCAGTGTATCAAGGGAAAAATTTCTAGGCAGTCTCCTCAGGGATTACTCATGCCATTGCCCACAGCCCCATCCCTTTGGCACACCATTTTTATGGATTTTATTGTAGATCTCACATGCAGTCAAGGGTTTTCTGTGATTTGGGTAGTTGTAGATCAATTCTCAAAGATGAGTCACTTTATTCCCTTAAAATCATTACCCACAGCTCCACAATTGGCCACCTTGTTCGTTCAGCACGTTGTCAGGCTTCATGGAATCCCGAAGGTGGTAATTTCTGACCGGGGACCGCAGTTTGTTTCTAGATTTTGGAGGTCTTTCTTGAAGGGGTTGGGAGTGGATTCTCGTCTGTCTACCAGCTTTCATCCTGAGACTGATGGTCAGACGGAGAGAGTCAACCAAGATTTAGAGCAGTACCTCCGTTTGTATTTGATGGATCAGGAAGGGGAATGGCCATCTTTACTCAGTACAGCGGAGTTTGCTTACAACAACTCCCGGCATTCTGCAACTGGTTTCTCCCCCTTTTTCTTAAATTCTGGTCGACATCCTAACATGTCAGTGGGAAGGGAGGAGTTGGAGGTCCCCGCTGCTGAAGAGGTGATTCGGAGCTTGCAAAAGACTTTTCAGTCTGCAGCTCTTAATCTTTCTAAAGCAAAATTGGGTTATAAGAAACAAGCGGATAAAAAACGAAGAGAGAGCCCAGTTTTCAAAGCAGGGGATTTGGTTTGGATATCTACCCGTCATATGAGATTAGTGGGAAATCGTAAGTTTCAGCCAAGATTTGTAGGTCCATTCCCAGTTGAGTGCATGATCAATCCAGTTAGTGTTAAGGTAATCCTTCCAAAGTCAATGAAAATTCATCCTACCTTCCATGTCTCTTTGATTAAGTCTAATCCACCAAATCTTAGACGGCAGTTCCCTCCTCCTGCAGTGCAAGTGGAATCAGCAGAAGAGTTCGAAGTGAAAAGAATTCTGGACTCCAAATGGAGAAAAAATAAACTGTTCTATCTGGTAGACTGGAAGGGTTTTGGTCCAGAGGATCGTTCATGGGAGCCTAGTTCTTACGTTCATGCTCCAAGATTAGTGGCTGAGTTTCACAGGACTTATCCTCAAAAGCCCAGAGAGGGGGCTTTGGTGGGGGGTACTGTCAGATTCCGTTCTGCACATTACAAAATGCAGTTTCCTGGAGTCAAAAGCACGTCTGTGAGAAAAGCGGCATTGAATCCTTCAGGTCAGAACTGGAGTCAATTGGTGGCACGGCAGCATATGGATCAGACCAGGTTGGTTCCTGGTTGTGCCATTTCGCGAGTCAGTTGCCGTTCTAGTGGTCAGCAGGCAGCGGCCATTTCATGTGCGCGAGTGCGATGCACCGCGCACTTCAACTGAATTACTTCAGCGGGCAGACGCGTTTCCAAGTGCGCATCTGTGTCACCGCTACTCCTTAGATTTAAACTTCGAAAATTAGTCCTTTAGGCATTTATTCTGCAGCCCCCATTTGTGTAGCTGAAATATCTCGGCAGCCAGTTTACGCTATTGTCGAATTCAGCACCTGTCACCCTGAGCCAGTCATGTTTTCCTGAATGACGTTCCGTGCAGAAAGTCACCGGCTGTGTTCCTGTTCCTCTACAGCGACTTTCAAGTAGGATTGTACCAACTTCTTTTCTGAAGTTTCTGTGATAATATTTTGAAACCTTATTCTCTTTGAACAAACTCTTCTTCGAAATTTTTGGTAATTAAATGAACTCTGAGAATGTACAAGAGTTAATTTCTGAAGCCCTTTTCTCATCAGTATTCTGGTTTTTGATAAGAAGCTTGAAAGACAATATTGCAACGACTTTCGTTTGGCTTTCTTCTATGCCAATTCCTGGTGTTGTTCCATGCAAGCAGCTGGTATTTACAAGGAGTGACGCAACTTCTGAAAATAGCAGTATTCGCAACGCAGAGCTTCAACTAGCACCATAATCATCTTCAGTAGCAAGCAGTAGATGGGGGTATTTGATTGTATGCATATAATTAATACAACTGTTTACCAACAATCATCTAAAGGTTTCTGGAGCAGCTTCTGAGGTGCATAGATCTATTCTGCGAATACACTTGAATATTTAATTTTTGAGAGAGGCAAATTCCACACAAATAAAAGGTATAACAATTGTCAGGGGAAAAGGCAATAAGTGAAGTCAGGAATTCTGGGGGGAACTGTATTAATCTTGTTCTTAATGTTTTAGGTGCAATTCCTGAACCGAAGATTCAGAAGACACCTGTGTGGCAGTCTCTCTTGTCTTCCACTTCCCCTTTCCCTTTCTTTCCTGGCCTTAGAGAGATCTGGGTCCAGGGGAGTGGGGGAATTTGGAAATTATCCACGAGGGCCTTCCTTCAAGTCGTCTGCTTTTACGGAAACACGGGAAATTCAGGTACACTTCTGACACTAGGTGTCAATGAAAACACATGTCTAAAGGCCTGTAGAACTTGTCTGCAGTCCTGTTGCTGCTGGTCAGTGAGGCTGCCAGCTAAGGCCACACCATCAACTGAACCATCATCAGGGTTCTGGGTCAACAGGTCTGGGAGAGGGTCACTCTCTTCCTCCTGTCCCTCATCTGTAGCCATGAGCAAGCCCATGTCTGCCCTGTCAACATATGCTTTGAGTCTGTTGACATGGAGCACCCTGTGGGGGCTCCTATGGGGTTCAATGGTCCACCAAGTAGGTGACCTCTCCCTTTTTCTCAACAATGGTGTGGGGTCCAGACCATTTGTCCTAGAGTGCTGCTGGGGCCACTGGCTCCAACACCCACATCTTCTGTCCTGGCTGGTACTAAGTCAGCACAGCCTTTTGGTCATGCCAAGCTTTTTGAAGTTCTTGGCTAGCCTCAAGGTTTTTAGAAGCCTGCTTCATATACTCACCCATCCTGGAGCGGAGACCAAGTACATAGTCCACTATGTCTTGTTTAGGCTTTTTGGGCTAAATGTAGGTAATTCTAATTTACCGATTCATAAATACCGAATTTTACCGATTCGGTATTTGAGGTAACTCCCATCCTTCCTTCACCAGACATAGGGGTCCCCTTACAGGATGCCCAAACAAAAGCTCAAAAGGGCTGTAGCCAACCCCCTTTTGAGGGACCTCTCTGTAAGCAAACAGAAGGCAGGGTAGAAGTATGTCCCATCTTCACCTAAGCTTTTCAGGTAAACCCTTGATCATACCCTTGAGGGTCTTGTTGAATCTTTCAACAAGCCCATTGCACTGTGGGTGGTAGGGTGTAGTGAATTTGTAATTAACACCACACTCCTTCCACATAGCAGTCAAGTACCCAGACATGAAGTTTGCACCTCTGTCTGAGACAACCTCATTTGGAAAGCCCACTCTTGAGAAAACTCCCAGGAGGGCTCTTGCCACAACAGGTGCTGTTGTGGTCCTTAGGGGAATAGCTTCTGGATACCTGGTAGCATGATCCACTACCACCAGTATAAATCTGTGCCCAGAGGCTGTTTGGGGATCCATTGGTCCAACAATGTCAATCCCAACTCTTTCAAAGGGTACCCCCACCACAGGTAGTGGTATGAGGGGGGCCTTTGTTGTGCCACCTGATTTGCCACTGGCTTGGCAGGTCTCACAGGAGCGATAAAACTACTTAGTATCCTCTGACATATGGGGCCAGTGAAAGTGAGGGACAAGCCTGTCCCAGGTCTTGTTCTGGCATAGATGTCCTGCTAAGCGAATATCATGGGCTAAGGTAAGAAGGAAGCCCCTAAAGGTCTGAGGTATGACCAACCTCCTGAAAGCACCAGGCTTGGGGTCTCTACCCTCAGAATAAAGAAGTCCTTCATCCCAATAAACTTTATGGGTACCGGTAGCATTCCCAGCAGCCTCAGAAGCAGTTTGCTGTCTGAGGGGTTCAAGAGAGGGGCTGTCTAACTGAGCCTGCCTCATGTCTGCCCTTGAGGGTCCCCCTGTCCCAAGAAACTCAAGCTGTTCAGGTTTGAGCTCTTCTAGGACAGTTCCTTCAGGAGTCTCAGGATCAGCTTCCTGAGAAGGCTGATCCTCACTTGAGGTCAGGGGGGAAGGCACTGCCTTAACCGTTCTGCTCTTTCTCTTGGATGGCACTTGGTCCATAGGTTCACGATCCAAGGCCTGTTCAGTTTGGCACTTTTTGGCCTGTGACCTGGTCACAGCAAGGACATGTGCTGATATGCCTAACATCTCTGCATGAGTCCTATACTCCACTTCTGACCATACTGAGTTTTCAAGATCATTGCCCAAAAGACATTCAAGTGGGAAGTCTGCACTTATCACAACTCTTTTGAGGCCAGTTACCCCTCCCCAGGAGAAATTAACAACTGCCACACTATGTGTAGTAGTGACATTGCTAGCATTGGTCACCAGGTAATTATCACCTAGTACAATCTGTCCAGGGTCCACAAAGTTAGGTGTCACCATAGTGACACTGGCATATGTGTCCCTGTAGGCCTGAGCCACTTTATCATTAATCAAAGGTATCTGTCTGTACTTGCCCAAAGTATTAGGACTCACAGTAGTGGACAGATCAGGACATCCTGAGTTGGAATCCTGACTAGGCCATAATCCACCTCAGTACCCATGGTTAACCCCACTATAGCCTTGGGTAGGGAACTACCACTGCTGACTGTACTAGGGGGGGCAGTTGCCTTAGGGGTTGCAGTGGCAGAGGCTGTACCTTTCTTGGTGCACTCACTAAACCAGTGAGAGGCAGATTTACTATAATTACACCAAGGTTTCTTTGGACCTTCGTTCTTCTTCTTCTTAGAAGTTTGGGACCCCCCTTCATTAGAATTTTGGGGGCCTGATGAAGACTTCTGATCTTTTTGTTTCTGATACCCACCTTTTTGGTCTGCCTTTTTCTGATCACCACCTTGGTTCTGGGGCTTCTGCTTAACCGTGGTTCTAACCCATTTGTCTGTCTTCTTTCCCAATTCTTGGGGAGAGGTCAGATCTGAGTCAATCAGGTGTTGGTGCAACAACTGGTTCTGACAATTATTAAGGATTTGCTGTCTCATGATCAAATTATACAATCCTGTATAGTCCTTAACTTTACTTCCCAGTAACCAACCTTCCAGAGCCTTAGTGGCACAATCAACAAAATCAGTGCAGTCCTGTGTCTTCTGGGTATCTCTGAACATCAACCTGTACTGTTCAGCTGTTAGGCCAAACCCATCAATTAGAGCACTCTTCAGGACAGGGTAGTTATTAGCATCCACATCACTAACTGTGAGGAGCTTATCTCTGCCTTTTTCTTCAAAGGAGAGCCACAAGATAGCTGTCCACTGACTCTGAGGGACCTGCTGGACTTTGCAGGCCCTTTCCAAAGCAGTTATCCATTTGTGGATTTCATCCCCAACTTTGTTGGGGGGCACTATCTTGCTCAGGTGCCTAGTATTCTCTTGGAACCTGTCTTTATCCTTTTTTTTTTTTAAGACCTTTATTGTACCAACACAAATTTCCACAGCACAACGCCTACAACCTCACGGGCCGGCTGCATTCTGTGAAACATTTCAGTTGCTCTTGTATATATACACAGCCAATGTGCCGACAACTCGGAGGCCCGGCGGCAGAATTCAATAGCTGATTGTTCTATCCACTGTAGCGTGGTACTCTGTAGTCCAAAGGTCCATGAATTGTTTTTTTTTTTCGTAGTAACGGTAAACGTAAACTTGGGGCACGATTTTCCTACAAGAATCGTGCTAAACAGAAGTATGTGGTTGCTGTAATCTTGCCAATCATATAAATGTAATTACATACATAGCAGGTTCATAGAAACAGCAGCTCCCTCGACCAGGACAGACCTTCGTCCGACCTGTCATAGCAACGATATATCAATAAGGAAGAAAGATCCAGGGGATACTCAGGTACAAGATCACTGCAGAACTCAACCCTAAATTTCTTGGTCCGGCATCCATGGTGCACGCTGGGAACCTTTCTAGTAGATCCATACCCAACCATTGACCCTATGGTAGACCTACACTGTGCAGCAAGGCCCTCCTACTCCCTGAAATCTGCAGCACATCTATAGCCATAAGGAACCTACACGGAGAAGCTTCTTATCAAAAGTACATTAAACCCTTCCTTCCGGACTCATGTACAGGTCAAACCCTCGTTGATCTCTAATAGACATTCGGCATATCTGTAACGTGTTGACCCTCCACTCCCACATCCAAGGCTGTATCCGCTCCTCCCTGACTCCCATCGTCAGATGAATTTGTGGTGGCTAGCAAGTACTCTCTAAGTGGATCCCATATGTCCCTGGCCCTGCTGCTCAGTGGTTGTGTATCAGCATATACCGTGTTCTGCTCCTGACAGTATAATAAATCATTCAGCCATTCCTTAAATTTCGGGGCGCGACCCCTTCCCCATCTACATGCAACCCTCCGCTTTGCTAGCAAAAGTGCAACGTTTACAAACTTCCTGTTCGATTTGGGTATCTGCATAGTATGTCCCAGTAGCATAGTAAGTGGATATCTTTCAATCGTATCACCCACCACAGCCTGCAGTGCTGTGTGAACCTGAGTCCAGTATTCAAACACCCCCGGACATGCCCATGCCAAGTGTAGGAAGCCTGCGCCTTCCGAGCTGCAACGCTCACATCTGTCATTATCCGACAGGTTGAACCTCATCTTTTCTTTGGGCGTATAGAACATTCTCTGCAAAAACTTATAATGGCTGATCCGCAGTCTGCAACTGGCCAATATCTTGGAAGTGAGATCACAGCAATATGTCCACTGAGCCTCAGTGATATCCCTGCCGATATCAGTACTCCAGTGCCTGAGCGCTCTACACTCTCCCATCTCACTTTGCCCTCGAATGTTACGGTATAGGTAAGAAACCAGATGCCTTCCATCCGCAGACGTAAGCAGAACTTGCAATGGAAGCACCGTTTCAGGTTCCTTCGGAAAGTGCGGTATAACAGTCCGCAGTCCCTGCCGTAGCCGGACATAGTAGAATATTTCCAGCGGTGTAGGCTGGCAATCGTGAAGCAATTGTTCACGTGTTTTGAACTGACCATTCGCAAACAAGTTGCCCCAGGTGAAAAGTTTCAACTTAGTACACATCACTTGGACTCCTCTTTCCTGTAATAGGGAGAGATCCGGATGATAAACTAGCGGCATAGCCGGTGCATACAGGAAAGTAGCTGGTAGCCGGTGTAGTATTCGCCGCCACGCATCAACCGTGCATGTCACCGTGGTAGCCGGTGTCTCAATTGCACGTACTGGGCCATGAATAATGCCTTTCAATGGGAGAGGTCTGGCTATCCATTCCTCCACAGCCAGCTGTGGCATGAATGGCGTAGGTGTAAACCAATGGTAGGCAAAATGTGCTTGAGCGCTCAGGTAGTAGACCATAAAATCAGGGACATCAAAACCCCCGCTAATATAAGGCTGGGTGATGATCGACCATGCCAACCTCGATTGCTTGCCAGCCCAAAACAATCGCAACAGTTCCGAACGGAGTGTTTTAAAAAAAATGTACTTGGATAATAGGGTTATTCTGAAACAAGTATAAAAATCGAGGTAAAACCACCATTTTAATTAGTGAAGCCCTACCAGCCGTGGTGAAGGGTAAAGATATCCACCGTGTAACATCCTCCGTCAGTTTAGTGATGGCAGTGCCATAATTTAGTTGTAACGTCTCCTCCTTCACAGTCGATATCTGAATCCCTAAATAACGGAGGTCAGAGTCACACCATTCCAGTGGATAGTCCAATGCGAACCGGGCCACTGCAGGGGTCAGGGGAAAAAACGGTGACTTCCTCCAGTTTATTTGTATACCAGACAGTTGACCGAATACTAGAAACTCCCTGAGCAATGGGTTGAGGTTAGTCTGTGGATCTTGTACACAACAGGGATTGGAGGGTCCAAGGGAATATTTACCGACCACACACAGCTATAGCCCCCAGGAATACATTATATAACAATAAAGAGTAGCGGTGGGTCAAGACAATAAGGAATGACTAACTATGCAACTGACAAACTGTGCTCTAATGGCTCGGAGGGACGCCCGGAGTACCGACGGCGAGAGCGGTGCTTCAACTACCTGAGCCGTAGCCAGGTGGGGTGGGGCTGTTCTCTCCTATACAAATTGCTGGGAGAATGATGTTTTAAAAAAAACAGGTGATAACTTTTCATTATGAGTTTCACAGTTTTGTGTTTTAAGCAGTAGCGTCGCCGGTCCTGAAGAATGCAGTGGACACCACTTGGGTCCTTAAATCTGCAGAAACATGTCGACCAGTTAAGAATATATTAGTAGCTATTAGTTAAAACTACTAGATTCGCACTACTTTTTTATTGATTTAGAAGCAGTGAGGTGTTTATTAAAGTTGTTTCCTCCTGTTTATCTAATTTTAATATCACTTTTGTCACTCATTACACTTTACTGCTTTACAGTAGTCTCCTGTCGCCTATACAATTTGGGTATACATCACTGGGTCGCACTCCAGTCTACCATTCTAAAGAACTGTTGTAGACTATCTTCCTTTGTGGTATGAAGGAACCCATATGATGAAAAGGGCGGTACAGGTCGAGTACTGATGGGTATTTTCTTCAAACATGAATGAAGTACCCTTTTGACTTAAGTCAAGCAAGGTCACTGAACATGGTTTAAGAGCACAGTTTGTCAGTTGCATAGTTAGTCATTCCTTATTGTCTTGACCCACTACTACTCTTTATTGTTATAGTCTGTGGATCTACCACATATAGCGTTAAATCATCCGCTTAGAGTGATACATCTATTTGTCGTTGGAAACACTTAAAAGCGCTTTATTTGTGCAATTGTCGGATACGACATGCCAAGGGTTCAATTGCGATCGCGAATAGTAGTGGGGACAACGGGCAACCCTGTCTGGTGCCTCTGGTGAGGCAAATCGGGTCCGAAAGCTCACCATTAAGGAGCACTCTTGCCGTTGGATCCGTATAAAGTAGTTTTATGCATGTCACGAATATTTTAGGGAACCCCATCCTGTTTAAAACGGTAAAAAGGTAGCTCCATTCAACCGAATCAAATGCTTTTGTCGCATCAAGGAATATGGCAGCTACAGGGAGGTCTGGCGCTATCGTTTGGATCAGAGAAAAAAAGAGTACGCAAGTTACTAGCCGTGGATCTTCCTGGGACAAACCCTGCCTGATCCGGAAGAACTATCCTGGTCATAAGCAAGGAGAGTCTAGTAGCCAGCACTTTCGCCAGTATCTTGGCGTCACAGTTTATTAAAGAAAGTGGTCTATACGAGTCGCATTCAGTGGGTTCTTTACCTGGCTTCAACAGAGAAGTGATTACCACCTCCCTCATCGATCTCGGCAATATGCCCACCTCCAAAGACTCCTCAAAGACCTCCCTTAACACCGGGGCCATTATATCAATATAACATTTATAAAATTCCGCCGGCAGACCATCCAATCTAGTCGCCTTGCCATTATTAAGGGACATAATTGCATCACGTATTTCATCAAGCTCGAACGGGGCCCCAAGGAACTGCCTATGAGTGTCACTCAGCCAACACAGGGCCACGTCATCCAGGAAGCTCCCAAATTGGACCTCCCCAGCCTGTTGCGTGGCATATAACTCCTTATAGTTTGCTGTGAATAGGCCTAGAATACCCTTCGAATCCCGGCTCATTCCACCCTCCGGTGTGCGTATTTCCAGTACGTGTGTGTTGTATTGTGGTTGTCTAGTGACTTCTGCCAATGCTCGACCCGGCCTTTCTCCCTCACAGTATCGTCTTGCCCGCCAATGTTTGCCTCTGAACTTAGCCTCTCTATCTGCTTCTTCCTCATACTGCGTTAGCCTGTCTCTAAATTCCTTATGTATGGGGCCCATCGGTTCCCGAGTCAAACTAGATTCCAGCTCCTTCAATTCTTTTTCTAGTTTCTCAAGCGTTCCTCGAATGTCCCTCAGTACCCCAAAGCTCTTTGATATGTAATAGCCTCTTACTGTTACCTTAAACGCCTCCCAGATGGTTTCTACGCCATCCACCGATCCATGATTGCGAGGAAAAAAGTCTGCAATTTCCTCCCCCAACTCCGTTTTAAACTGTGCATCCAGAAGTCCTCCTTCACTCATTATACCCTCTAATGCATCCCTGGCGCATCTGTTATATTGAGGGCTTCCATCAGACCTGTCTAACCCAGGGGCCATCGCAACATTAAAGTCTCCTCCCCATAGTATATGCATTGACCCAGTGTCTAGTATTTTCCCCCATATCTGCGTGAAAAATTCGGGTGAATCTACGTTAGGACCATAACAGTTTAATATTGTGACTGTGTCAGTACCAAGCCTGCCCCACAATATGACAAATCTCCCCTCTGTATCCGTATGCTCACCAAGTTTCACAAAAGGCACAGTGTTTTTAACTAAGATTGCAGTGCCCCTGGCATATGCGGAATATGAAGAGAAACTTCTGACCGCTGCCCACCTGCTAGCAAATGCATAAGTAGAGCATGGGCTCAGATGCGTTTCCTGCAATAATGCGATTTGTATATAATGCTGCTCCAGATAAGCCACCACTTTCCTGCCCTTTCTGGCGTCATTTAATCCCCTCACATTCCAGGACAAAACTGAGATTTTCGTTATGCTTACAGTATCTGTCATCTCTTATCAAATCCCCATATCCTGTACAGCCATATATTGCAGAGCATGTTACTGTTCACATGAACCCGCATTCTGATCAAAATTAGCCACAACAACCATAGCAATGTACATTAATGATTATGCATATCAGCATTCCAATGAAATTCCCGCACCACCCTCCTCTGTAGGAAAAAAAACCTTAACTGTCCCATGCCTCCCTTCCCTTCCAATGAACTCCAGACTGCATGCCCGTCCTCTGGCATTTTAGACCCTCCCCACTCCGACTGAAGCAAACCCCAACCTGCCAGCCATGTACCCTCCCCTCCCCTCCCACAATTGCCCCGAGAACTAGGGCTAGTGCATTCCCCACTCAACAAAGAAACTTGTGGGTATTTCCCTTTGGGGACCATTTCTAGGTGGCAACACTAATCCTCTTCATTTTAGCCAAAACCACAATGTGACTTGTAGTCCGGCCCAGTGACCCGGAAGGGGTGTCCAGCGCTATAAACATAGGCAGCTTGGGTACCGCCCCTGCAAGCAATACTATCAATAGTCAATATAAAACAGAATAAAGAAGCAACACAGAATGTGGGGTCCATAAAGATACTCGTGCACCCCAGTACTCATACATGTAGGGGATAAGCAAACATTTGTGCTCCATTGCAGTACTTTCTTCGGCCAGTAACCCCTTTCTCACACTTCCTGTCCCACATCCATATACTGATGACACCAGTCATGGTATGTGGTCAATGGTCACCCACTCACTGTTCACCTTCCTCCATCTCCTCGTGCAGTGGATCAGGATCCTCCTCCGCCCCCTCAGCAGTCCTGTTAGCACGCCTATAGTGTTTAAGGAAATCCTCTACTTGCTGAGGGTTTGAGAACATTTTTTGTCGTCCCTGGTACGTGACCCTAGGACGAGCCGGGTAGAGCAATGCATAGTCCATTTGCAAATTACGCAACTTAGCCTTCACAGTCAGAAACTTCCTCCGCTCCTCCTGTACCAGCGGCGTGAAGTCCTGTACCAGCGGCGTGAAGTGGTAAAGGAATTGCCATTGTATGAGAATGATTTCGCATTGCGGGCCGCACGCAAGGCCGCATCCCTATCCCTATCCCTATAATTCAGTAGACGAGCGATGATAGGTCTAGGAGGTGCACCCAGTTTTGGTTTAGGGCCCAAGGATCGATGCGCCCTCTCCACTATAAATTGCGAAGAAAAAACTTCTGAGCCAACCGCCGCCAGTAACATTTTCTCTACGTATTCCTCCATCTTGCCCACATTGGTTGTCTCGGGAATGCCTACTATACGAACGTTATTACGTCTACTTCTCGCTTCCAAATCCTCGTTCTTGGACGCAAAAACCCATAGCAGGTTGTCCATTCTGGAGAGCTGCGCGGTGTGTCGCGTAGTAGTGTCTTCCGAGTCCGAGATCCGTTGTTCCGCTTCTTTCAGACCGTCTTCGTGGGCATCCAATTTATGAACTACTGCATCCATGCGCGATGATATTCTATCAACTTTTTCAGCGATCGTCGCAAATCCTTGACGCATCTCGCGCAGAACTTCTTGCAGGCTCGCCGCTGCTTCAGACGATTCTCCCGCTGCTCCACTCGTTCCAGCCGGACTGTGTTGGACCCCTCCAGCTTGACTCGTCTTTTTGGTAGAGTCAAAGGTGAGTTTTGGCTGTCCGGTCACCCCATCTTTACTGCGGAACAGTGCAGATTATCTCACTCCTTATATGACCACACAGCAATTCCTCAGCCAGCAGTCCGAAAGTGGGATGGTGCACAGGAAGAGTTGGGGGAGATAGGATCCCCAAGTAGCAGGATAGTCCAGGAGCACAATGCATCCCTCGGTTTCAGTTCTTCCGCCCCACGTTTCCTGGAAAAGGACTTGCAGCGCAACCTCCCGTATGCGATACTCAACAATCTCAGGGCAGTGCTGTATGCTGTGCCAAGCAATGGGCGTGAACCTATCTAATCGCCTCCAAATCCTAAAATGGCGCCGACCCCCTCACTATTTCCTTGAGCGCTGCATTCCAGTCCCCGCAGCAATCTGCCCGCAGTATTGAGGGGTAAAGAGCAGTTCAACACCATCAGCACGACAGGCAACGCCGCGATCCCCACAAATAATTCGACTCTCCGCTGTCGCTATCTCGACAATTAATTCTGGAGCAAGGCCTCTTATACAATCTCAGGCGCCTCCCGCCAAGCAGTATAATCACTCACTTTAGGGCTGTTGCCGGTGGTATGGATCTCTTTTGGGGGACTAAGATCTTCCAATGCAAATCGTGCTAAGTTCACAATGAAGTGCCGAGGCGGCAGTAGCTCACGCGATCCCCCGGCGCTCCGTCACTAGTCCGCCATCGGGGGCTCCTTCCCCAGTCACCCTCTGAGATCTCTGGCGGTTTGCTCACCCTTCGTGCGAACACCCGGCAGTTCACTTCCGTCTCCCGTGGGGGGGGGGGGGGAGAGGGGAGTCATCCACACCCGGTCAGCTAGTTGGGCGATCACAGTCCCAAGACCTGCGCCTCCAAGAGTCAGGCCTCCATAAGTCCCAGGCAGTATCGGCTCCACCGAGCCTCAGCAAACTAGCCTGTGGATCGCTTTAAAAGCTGTAAGGAGGGGGATCCGTGTCGCCACCACCCCGGGCAAGCAGCACCACAATTGTCCCGGTATTTCGATGTGGCAAAGTCGAGCCTCGCGACGCGCCCGATCGCGGGGCCTAAAGCTGCATTTACAGCCACGGGATTGCCTGGTTAATGCGGCCGGTGAAGCACGCCGTGACCTCCGTCTGTCCAGTCCGTCAAAACTGCCGGAGCGTCTCACCACCGCAGCTTCACTTCGATTCCGACCAAACTCGGCATGCAGTTGTCGGATACCTTGCTGTATCGCTGCCTGCAGTTATAGCCCCCATAAGTGCCTATAAAAGGATATTTAGACAGATAAATGTCGCCGGACTGCGGGAGCCTCACAGGAATGCTTTCATACGCTAGTGCGCCACCTAGCGCCCCCCCCCCCCGACCTGTCTTTATCCTTAGGGATATTGCTGCCACCAGTGGGTTGTGACCCACTCAATTTCTGCTCTCTGGCTAGGGCAAGCTTCTCTTTGGCAAGGGCAACTTCTAGTTCTTGCCTCTCAATCCTTAGATTAGCTTCCCTCATCCTAGCCTGATGTTCTCTCCTTTCAGGAGAGGTCATCCTTCTCTGAGCAAGGGTATTGGATCCCCTAGAGGCATTAGAATGGTGGGAATCACCTGAGTGGGACCTCCTCCTCTCATACCCCTGGTTAAGTCTACTAATAGGTCTGTATGGGCTAGCCCATACTCAGCCTCATGTAGGCATAGGTTAGCCTGGCTAAGTCTCCCAACTTGGACCTGGCTATCTTGGAAAACCTCTTCTTCAGATTCTTCCTCTGGTTCATCCCCATCTTCACCTATGATAATGGGGTCTGATGCATCATCTGTAGAGGGCAAGACCTCTTCTGCATGAACTGAGGGACCTTGTCTAGAGGCCTTCTCAGCAGCAGCCCTCTCTAGGAGCTCTGTTAGGTGGGGGATGGTAGGGTTGGAACCCTGTTTCAATCACCTTGAGGTACACAAGTGTCTCATCTCTTGGAAATTGAGCATTTCATATCTAGAGGGTGCCCTGGGAGGGTCAACTCCCACAGGAAGAGTCATACTTTGCTCACCTGTGTTAGACATGATTCTAGTGAGGTGTGGTGTGTGCACCTACCTACACTATGTGTTTCCTACTAGAACCTCTCTAGGGGCCCGATTTACAGAACTAACTTAAGACAAAATCCTAAACTTACTACTTTTGGTATTCACAGAAGTTAGGATTTTGTCTTAAGTTCGTCTTAAGACAAACTTAAGACAGACTTAAGACAAAATCCTAACTTAAGTCTGTCTTAAGTCTGTCTTAAGACAAACTTAAGACAAAATCCTAACTTCTGTGAATACCAAAAGTAGTAAGTTTAGGATTTTGTCTTAAGTTAGTTCTGTGAATCGGGCCCTATGAGTTGTAGTCAGGGTGTGCTAGGCCCTTTGGTCTACAACAACTAAGTGAGTGAAGTCAAGTCAAGTGAAACAAGTATTTATAGAGCGCAGACTGTCGCTCCGGAAGGAGCATCCTGGCGCTGGAAAGGTAGCTTCCATGAAATATCCGAAGGAGCGCTAGATGGCAGCAAACACATACGAGTCTGGCAGATTATATAATAGAACAATAGTTCAGTAGAACGTATGTATTCTAAGTCTTGTTACATGTACCTATGGTACCTAATGTGATCTTTCAAATGATATCTCAAAGATTACAATTGGTAAAACAACAGCAAGCTCAAATCCCAACCGCTGCACACCAATGTGAGAAGTTGGCCTGGTATATGATGTTCACTATTCTAGTGAGCACCTTGCACCAGTCCAAACAACCCTTATGGTGATGGTTGTAAAGTCAACCTTATAGACCAGCTATCCTAGTAGTAGCATGGACAAAAGCAGTCTTAGGCTAAACTCAAGAGGGCATGTGAAGCCAGCTGTTTTACCATATGCAATCCTTTTAATACCAAATGAAAGGACACCACAAAGGATATATATTCAAAATATATATGTATTTATTTCTAAATCAATCCTCTGAACTCTTTATGAGGCCAGAAGCACAAGCGCATAACAAGTAACTCAATATAACATACAATAAGTTGCACAAATATGGATAGGCCCTGGTGGCCCGCTAAACCATATACTAAAATAGTGGAATAAGAACCACGTCACGAACAGTTGAAAGGCCTAGGGCCTTGGGAATCGCTGGGGCTACACTGGACTAACAATAGTTAGGAAGCAGGAGGCCCACGGGATGCGGGTGCAGAGTCTAAATGCACACGCGTGCACACATAGAGGTCAATGGGTGCGTAAAGTTAGAAAGTTAAAGAGTTAGGAGTCTTCCGACTGGACAAGAAGCTAACCACTTGAAACTAGGACACTAGGAGAGCTAATCTTCACAGGAGCACAGCAGTACTCACGTTACCTCACCCACAGGAAGCGGGTGCATAGGTCTCAAAGTGTGTCGGGTTTCGTCGTGGAGTTCTATGGAGCCTTGGAGAAAAGATGCTGCAGGCGACCAGGAGAGAAGACTCCGGTTGGATCCAAGGGAGGATTGAGGATGAGGAGGACCTGAAAGCAGAGGGGACAGAGTCTGGGTCACTAGCCAGTGACCAGGATGGAGCCAGGAAGGAACCAGGCGATGTCGGGAAGCAATCAGGTGATGTCATGAAGCTTGTCTCTGCTGCCACGTGGACCAGGAGGTGTTGACGACAACCAGGAGCTGGGCACGGACTGTCCCACAAAGGCTCTCACTGTAGGCGGTGTCGGCTTCCGGATTGGAGTCAACAAACCTTGGCAAAGGCAACCCACGCAGGATTCGAAGAGGGCTTCTTACTCAGGACAGCAAGGACTGAGGGGCTTCTCCTTCGCAGGGAAGCAAGGGCCAGTCGGGAGCAACCAGGCCAGCAGTGTAGATTTCGGATTTCGTCGTCACAGAGGCCACTAGCCAACGGGCAAATGACCGGACAGACGCATCGAGCAGGAAAATGCAGACGGGCCCCACGCAGAACTCGTGGAGTGTGGAGGGCTGATCTTCGGTGCAGTTGGTGCTTGGGCTGGGGCTTCTCAATCCCCAATGCACAACTTCGAGGGTGCCTCAGAAGTTGCACGGAAAGCAATTCGTTGTCTTTCCAAGATGGCCGGTTCCACGTCTCTCGTCGCCTCCACGGGTCTCAGCTTTGCTGTGGCTGTGGATCGGGCTGTTGGATGTCTGGAAGTCCGGGTCTTGTCAGGCTCTGTGTTTGGGCTCCGGCAGGAGCAATGACAAAGCAAACCGTTGAGTGCTTGATGGTGTCTGCTTGTGCAGGGTGGTCACTCCTTGACCACAAGGGAGATTCTTCAGTCTTCTACGTCGAGTAGGATGTCGAAGGTCCAGAGTTTTGTATCAGAGTTTCAGTCAGGATAAATCTAAAGTCTTGGGACTCAGCTCCTACCTATATACCAAATCTAGGGGCTGGATTACCTGCTAGGTCCCTCCTATGGGTGGGACCCAGGAAGGGGGTGGTTACACCCCTTTCCCTTTGTCCAGTTCCGCGCCAGAGCTGGGGCTGGAGTGCCCCAGCACCGGTTTGAACTGGTCTATGCATGGGACACCTTGTGTGCCCAAGGCAGTGTCTCATTTCATTCAGCCCTCCCTGCCCCAATACACTATAGCCTGTCTGGGGTGGTGCTAGCACCTCCCTGTGACAGGAAACCTATTGTCCAAGCCTCCCTCGCTGGAAGGACTCCCAGCAGCAGGAGGTCAGACTTGTGCCTGTGGCAGCAGCATCCATTTTGGGATGTTGAGGCTCTGGTTAACTTTAACCGGGATTAATGGAAGTAACATTTCTTCTCCCTCTAGAAGGGTGGAAAGACAAACTTAAGACAGACTTAAGACAAACTTAAAACAGACTTAAGACAGACTTATGTTAGGATTTTGTCTTAAGTCTGTCTTAAGTCTGTCTTAAGTCTGTCTTAAGTTTGTCTTAAGTTTGTCTTAATACAAACTTAAGACAAAATCCTAACTTCTGTGAATACCAAAAGTAGTAAGTTCATTCTGTGAATGCCAAAAGTAGTAAGTGCACTCTGTGAATACCAAAATAGTAGTAAGTTTAGGATTGAGTCTTACGTTCATTCTGTGAATAGGGCCCATAGTTTGTGGCATCACTAATGACATCTCAAATGACAAAACTATAAAGTTATATCACTTATAAACATTGATCTTTAAATATTTGCCAAAGCCTTGGCTTTGAAGTGAGATACCTTAATGTCAGACCTTATTGAATTGGAACAAACAGACTTTGCCACTGCTCGTAATATTGCAGATAACTTTCAAAATGTTCTTAACATAATTAATAAGGCGTCTAAAATAAATCATTCCATGTCAGCATTTACTCATTTACTCTTGACACAGAAAATGCTTTCAATAGTGTAAATTAGCATTTTCTCATGAAGGCTTTGAAATAGCATGGTTTTGGTCCAACAGACTTTTATTTAGTATTCTTATTGTTAGAGGGTCATTGGGCATGCAGGGGCTACCTGGCAGAATCATGGGGGATGAGGCATCTTTTATTTCTGATATCACAGGGACCGACATACTATGAATCTTGAGTAACTGAGCAAAGTACCCCATCTGCACTTGACTCTCAGGGTTGCGTGGCCCAGGCAGTCCAAGTCTCACTTGGGAGTGCAGGTTGTTAATACAGGTTAGTGAACATGGACTCACACGTCACAAAAGAGAAGCATTTTATTTCTGTTGTTTACCACACAAAAGAAGAATAAGACATACACAGAAATACAGAAGAATATGACATTTATGCACAAATACACAGTCCTCCCCTGAGGTTGGGGCTATAGTGTCTCTCTGGTAGTTCCCTGCCCCACTCACTCCTTGTTTTAGTAATCGTCCTTATTCCTTATTCACTATTGGTCAACTCCAGGGTATGCTCCACTCGTAGTCCAAGTCGCAAGAGTCTACTATGAATCTTATATAAAGTCAAAGGTGTTCTAGTGAACGGATGCTTGATTTGGCAGCAAGTTCCCCTGGGCCATCATGCCTGAAGCAAGTCTCTGATCCAGCAGAAGTGAAGCGCTTGGAGTCCTGCAGTGCATCCTCTCTTTAGGTGCTTGCAGCGAATCCTGGCCAAGTCAAGTAAGTCAGCCATACGCAGACTCAGCAACAGTAGTCAGAGGGTGCAGGCTCTGTTCCTTGTGGCCACGCTACTGCAGTGATTGGAGGTTTCCTGTGGCTTCTCCTGCAGGGTAAGTGTTCATGTGCTCTCGATGGGGGGATACCTACGACGGGTACTAATCTTGGTCCCACTTGGGTGATGGCGCTCCGACGGCATCCTCACTCAACGGAGATCCTGTTGTTTGGTCCTGACTCCTTGCTAGGTTGGACAGGGGCCTGACTTAGCAAGAACACCCTGCCTCCCCCTGATGGAGGCGGCAAAAAGTTTTGATACTGTTTGATACTTAACTCTCCTTCAAAGCTCAGATAGTGGCAGTGGGGAAATCTTGCTTCTGGCTTTTAAAAATGCTCAAGAAATTCCTAGACTTTCCTCCAGGTTATGCACAGATAACAGTGGTGAGGGCACTGTTTCTTTCTAGGCTAGCTTACGTCAGGGTACTATGCATGGGAATTCCCGACTATTTATTACAATGCCTCCAGGTGATACATAACACATCTGTCCACCTTCTTTACAAGTTGCCTAAACACTCTCCAGGCACAATTTCGGGAGCAACTACATTGGCTGCTGGTTCGTAAGAGAGTCATGTTCAAGGCCTCAACAATGGCTCACCAAACCTTTCAGAATACAGGGCCCAGTTATTTGAATGAGAGGATTCTCGAGTACAGTCCAGCAAAGGTGTTACACTTGAGTAATGCATGGCTGATAACGGTTCACCGCATTAGAAGAAAATTACGGGAGGTGCTTATTGCGAAGATCTCAAATCAGATGACGCTTCAACTTAGATCCATTACAGATTAGGCAGATTTTTAAAATGTATTTCAACTAGAACTTCCCACTCCTTGTCTGATCTTTCGTGCCCAGCGGCGAAACACTCACTGAGTAATCATACACTATATAAAAAAACAAAAATGTATTCAATCATAATGGGGTTGAACCAGTCAGAGTACTCTCCACGAGCTCCGACCAGGGCAAAATGAAAAAGTTAACCATTGCAACCCCTCTTTGTATATGAGATTGCTGCACCACTGCCACACAAGGCTTCATCCCTTAACATGTTGCAGTCTTTCACCAGGGAGGCCCCTCCTGGTATACGGGGTCGCTGCTCTAGTACCGCACAATGCTTCCACCTTTACCATTCAGCAGTCTTTAGCATAGTGGCCCCTACTGGCATACCGGATAGCCACACCAGCACCACATAGGGATTCGGCCCTTACCCCACAGCAATTTTTAACATGGCTAACTTCATTGCAATCCTCTCCTAGCATACGAGTGTCACGAACTCAGTCTTACACATGGTCAATGACCCAATCAGTGAAGCAGCCATTCCCTCATACCTCACACAAGGAGTCCGCTCAAAAGGATTCCCACTGGACCTTGATCCATCCAGCGCTCTCCTGGTCTTAGCAAGCAGGCAGGCACTGGTACTCCAGGCTCCAGGGCAGGTGGTCTTGGATTCCTTGAGGAATGTCCCCTCATCAAGCAAGCAAGGAGACTAGTAGTCCTGGCCACAGGCAGAAGTTGTGCAGAGCTTACCTCCTCACACAGCCCATCTGGCTGCTTGGCAGATGATGATTTTTGTGGTCCATTTCCAGGCACCAAATGTGGCTTAGGATCTCAGGGCCAGATGTAGGTAATTTCTATTTACCGATTCCTAAATACTGAATTTTACCGATTCGATATTTAAGAATCGGTAAATAGTATGTAGGTAACAAAATTGGTAATTTTTACCGATTCGTTAATATTCGTTATTACTGATTCAGTATTTACCGAATCGGTAATAAGGAATACCTTCCCATTCATTCCTATGGGCCTAAAGGCCCATAGGAATGAATGGGAAGCAATTCACAATTACCGATTCGGCAAATACCGAATCGGTAATAGGGGGAGCATATTCAAGGGTGGCAGAAACCCTGAAGCATGCATGTGCGCACAGGTGGGGCACATACATGCCCTAAGGGCATGTATGTCTGCCACATGGCACTTTTAAAAAAGCACAAAATTGCTTTTTTAAATGTATTCGATATTTACCAACAACTTGTAGTTGGTGGTAAATAACGAATCCTTAAATCAAAAATGCACACACTTGAGTGCTCCCTACATAGGATTTAAGGATTCAGTAATTTACTGATTTGGTATTTTAAGGATTCAGTAATTTATCGAATCGTTAAATTACTGAATCCTTAAATCCAGCCACCGACATTAGAAAAAGCTAAATTTTCAGCCATTATCGACCGGTATTAAGCTACCTACATATGGCCCTCAGTATTTAAAGTTAAAAGTTGGGGTTCTGTTTCTTTTCAAGTGCATGTTCTTCTAATCCCTTTTCATCCTCTTGAAAAGCAGTCCGTCACAGAAAGGATGTCTGTGAACTAACCCTGGGCTTAAAACTACGTTAAAGTACCAAATATTCTCAGATGCTTTGAAAAAGCAATTTTACATGCATAACAGCATGTGACCAATTCACAAAAATGAACTTTTGCAATGAAAACATTAGTTAATGAGAGAGCTGATGATTTTGGGGTCCCCCCTAACCTAGGGGGAGCACCAAGCAGATGCCTTGAACACAAAGAGCATAAACAAAAAGCACATTTTGTTGAACTTCAGTGGCGATCCTATCATTTTAGGACCACCCCAAGCACAGTTATTGGCAAAAAACAATCCCAACCAAAGGCCCGGCAAAGCATTATGGGACGAGATTAGCAGTGGGCAGTGAATATTATAGTATCCAATATCAAAATATTTCTACAAAGAGCTGCAGTTCACCTAGTTGTTACTAGATGTCCCTCACAAGTCAAATGCAAAGCATTGAAATAATTCTTACATCAAGCTGCAGTTCCACTGGTCGTCCCTAGATGTCCCTCACGAGTCAAATGCAAAACCATTGAAACCCTTTCATCAAGCATTTGCATTTGACTGGTGAGGGACATCTAGTAACCACCAGTTGAACTGCAGCTCTTTGTAGAATTCTTTTGATATTGTATACTATATAATATTTAATGCCCACTGCTAATCTCATCCCATAATGCTTTGCAGGGCCTTTGGTTGGGAATGTTTTTTTTGCCAATAACTGTGTTTGGGTTTGTCCTAAGAGGATGGGACCACAACTAAACCAATAAGATGTGCTTTTTTGTTTTCAAGGCATCTGTTTGGTACCCTCCCTTGGTTAGGGAGGATCCCAAAATCATCACATCTCCCACTGGTTGCTAATTTTTCATTTTTACCATTGTGTAAGTACTATATGCATTTGAGCAAATAAAGATAGAAATACTTATTTTATCATATCTGGTCATGTACAGGAAGCTTTTTGCAGTTGTGTTGCAATTTATGCACAGTACAGACAAGTACACAGTGTCATCAGCTACGCTATGCCAACTACGTGTACTGCGCAAAGTTTAAGGTATACTACGTGAAGCTACGTGTAGTGCTGCTACGCAAACAACGCCCAGCTTACTGTGAACCTGAAAATCCCATACCACAGGCCATGGAAGTGACTAGAGTTCAAACCTGGACGTCAGCCACAGTGAAATATGCATCAAGGGGTTAGCCTAGGGCTCCCAGCCCTACTCTTTATAATTCTCTTTTCAGCCGCATCTCCTTCCTGAGTTGTGCCCAGGCCTCTTCCTTGTGACCTGTCATTGAATCAAAGAGCACTCTTTGAAGTTCTCTCGTCCCGAGTGTGGGTCTGTAGCAAAGTGCCCTTTTGACATTGTCACCCCCACTGATGCTTTATGACTGAAGTTGCATTGGGCCTCTGCTAACCAAGTACCTGGTGTCAGTGCTTTTTCCCCAAAACAAGGTAAATGTTCAATTGCAACCTAATTAGCAAGGGATTTAGCACCCCTAAAAGTCTGAAGTAAATGGTACCTCTGGTACCCAGAACATGGGTACAAAAGAGGGTCCCTAAGGACATCAGCAGGCATTATGCCATCCTACCAGGCCAATAAAAAAACAACATGCGGATGGCCATTCTAGGTTGCGTGAAATGGTGCAAACCATTCTGAAAACATGCATGACACACTCCCTGTATGCCATGTCAATGTGCACTGCATATACTATGTTTAAGTCACCCCTACAGCAGGCCTTAGAGCTATAAGGCATGGTGTATTATATTACATGTGAGGACATATCTGCTTGAGTAGATATATAGCTGTGATGTCTGGTTCCTTTGCTAGATATTGCTAGGTATCAGGCAGCCATCTAAAGTATATGTACTGGGTACCCATCTACATGATAGCTGTACAGAAACTAATGGTGTTTGGTATCAAACACCTAATAAATCTGTACTGATGCCAGTACTAGATTTATCATGACGTGCACACAGAGGGCACCTTAAAGCTGCCCCCTGAAACCAACTGGTCCTCAAGTGTGCTGGCTGTCTGGTATCTGCCAGCCTGCCACCACAGACGAGTTACAGACCTCCTGGAGGTGAGAGCCTGCGCTTTCAGAGGTCTGAAAGAATGCCTGCTCTTGAGTAATGTGATCACACCTCCTCCAGCAGGATGGCTTCTAAATTAGGATGTCACGGCCAGAGGCTTCAATGCCTCTGCTACCTATAATATGGGACCTCAGATTCCCCCCAGACCTGGGAATGCCACCCCCGGCCCTGGGGCCCATTTGGCACCAGAGCAGGCAGGAAAATGAGATAGTCAGTGGGCGTGTTCCACTCCCAGGCTCGTCACACTCATAAGGTGGGCTACCTGAAGTGAACAGCCAAGAAAGGGATTCGCCAAGTTGGATTTGATGAAACTAGGATTATGCCCACTGTCCACAGGAAGTGGTCATATAGGGGATGTAGTCTTGGTAAGTAATAATTCAGTATTTAGAGGTCCCCTGCCCTGACACCAGGAACTTAGATTCATCCACCAAGGAACACAAGAAGGACAAGGAAGAGTCGGCATTGCAAGAACAGAGGACCTGCTCAGAAATTGGCACCAAATTCTGCCTGGTTGCTGGTACCTCAACAATTGCAAGGACCCGACTCATCCAAAAGCTGTGCATCTTCCTAAAGCCTTGAAGGACTGCTCAGCACTACAACAAACATGCAGCATCTCCCTTGGTGGGAAGGAGCCACTCCCCTGCAGCTGAAGGCACTGACAGCACTTGTCCAGTACCTCATCTTGCTGACCATCGGGTCCACCGATGGGTACATCATGCCAGGAAGAGGTCACTGTGGTTCTAGGAGGTCAGCCCATCTCTCCAGTGAGTTTTGAGATGCTAGACCATTCAGGAGCCCCACAGCACCAATACCATGCATACTGGAGCAGTTGCTACAACCAAGGCCTGTTGTGTGTTGAGTCCAGACACCACCAATGTCATCCGACATCCTGCCAACGAGGGACTTCAGAACTGATGAGAGCTTCACCTCTTCAGGTCAACTCAACAAGTGAGAGCTTCTAACTCAAGAGACCCACTGATCAAAACTCTACCACACCCCCACGCCCCACAGCCCAAGTTCAAGCAATCAACGGTGTCCCCTTTTCCCAGAGACCCTCAAGAGTCGAGCCCATCATTTGGTTCTGCTGGCTAGTCTCCACATGCAGCCTTTCTTTTACAGGGACTTATGCATTAACTTATCATGTAGCTCGCAAGACTACCAATGCGACCAGCACCTCTGCAATCACACTCACCAGGGCAGGTAAATCCAAACAACGGTTGGTTTGTTGGACCTTGGCCCCTAAGCACTGTAAATCCCCAAAGGTACCCTAAAGAACTGCTTGCAAGTAACTATGCAGTGTATGTTTCCCATAGGATAATATCAGCATGTTTGAGGCTCATAGCATCAAAAATCTAGAACTCCAAATGTTTCCGATGATTTTGTTGGCTAAAATTACAAAATCTGTGTAATTTTTCTAGATTGGTCTCAGCCTTCTTATTGACTGTGTGTGTCAGTTATTTATTCTTTGTGCACAACAAATGCTCAACACTCCCCTCTGATAAGCCTAAGCCCCTCGACCATTTTACCACAGTTAGAGCACTTGGGATTATTAAAGTAAGCCCTGTAAACCAAATAACGGTTGTCTGGGCTATTTGCATGGTGTACACCTACATTGGTACACTACATAAATACCCAGCTTCCGTTAGTGTCCAACCCAGCTTACAGGAATACAGCAATGCACAAAACTGTCTGGGGGATCGCTCTAACTCCACTCCATGTTTCACCATGCACGCCTGGGTCTCCAAATATGGTAGTCAAGGCCCTCCATGTATTGTACCATCCACAGGCACACATACACCCAGTGCATGTATACAGCATGCACATACTGTATATTACTGTATCTTCCATGTTCTGTACCATACAGAGGCCACATACATCCAGCACTTGCATTTAACATGCATGCACTGACCAGCTTGTGTCCTTTATGTACTGTACCAATCAGAAGCACACGTACAGCATGCACATGCATTCATCCTGCATGCACTGCACTCCTCGTGTATTGAACCACTCATAGGTATGCATACACCCAGCACATTCACTTATCCTGCACACCCTGCGTAGCCCTACGTCCTTCAGGCACTGCACCAGTCTCAGGCACATGCGCCTTCAACATATGCATGTACTGCTCAGTGCCGCATTGTCCTATATGTCACCTTACCCAGACACATATACACCCACTTGGTGAGTTAAGCACACAGCAGTGGAACATTTAAAAATTAGTGAGCCTGTAGGCCTCACTAGAGTGACACAAATTAAAAAGTACCTGTAAACTCCTTCTGATCACTGCAAGGTATGCTGCCACTACTGCCACTACCGCACTGCTTAACTCCTGGTGAAGGCAGTAGCCTTCCACCACTCTGAGGATGGGACTTTGGACACCCGTCCCAGTCCAGCAAGATTGCAATCCATGAGACTATGTCATGGTGCACACACATGATCCATGTTTGCCTATGACAACATAAATGAGCAAAAGGATCCAGACATCAGTACTGTTGGGCCCTCAGGAAAGGGGTGCATGTCCATTGCCATGCAAAGGACTTTTCGATTGCAACACTTACTATTCTCCGCTCCTAAATCTTCTGTTATAGTTAATGGTGTTCAGTCTCCATATTTTATTTGAAACAAAGTACCAGACAGAAATGCCCTTTATCTCACCTACTTTTTATTCTTGCATTAGGACTATTTTTAGTTCAACTTAAATCTTCTACACTTTTTTCTAGGTACACGGTTAAGCATTAGCATGTTAAACTCACAGCCTATGCATACAACATTTTGTTGTACATGTCCAAACCAGAGCTTTCTCGTCCAGCTTTTTTAATGAGATTAATATCTTTTCCCTGGTTTCTGGATATAAATAATATAAGAAAATCAGATGTTGTACTCCTAAATAAATATTGTGTTAAAAATCGTATGCTAAGGTTGCTTTTACTGGAATTCATCTACAGGTGAAGTTCTCTGGAGCTAGTACTGGAGTACAATTAGCGATACTTTTTAGGCAAATACAGGTGAAATAACAGCAAAAATGTAGTCGCTGGACCCAGAAATGGTACCCAGTGTATCTATTTGGTGGGGTCTGTTGGATACAATTAAAATGTTAGCCATTATAAATGTTTCCCTTATGATGTTATCAGTCAAACTCCTTCAAGATTTTTATTAAAACTGATAGGATACTCTTCAGATTTCTTTAGAATGGTAAAGAAGCATGAGTACCATTGGATAGACTGAAACTTCCCAAGAGCAATGGTCGTTTTAACTTTCCAGTTTTTTTTAAATACCATAAATAATTCAGTTATCAAAGAAATTCAATCTCTTTTGATGTATTCACCGTCCAAAACAAATAAATTGTAATTTACCTTAGAAAGTGCACTGATTTCTCAATTTTCTCATAATAACATACTCTTTATGTGCGGGCTCTTACGTTTTGGCCATCAGCAACAATTTCACCTACTTGTACTATGCTAAAAACCACTTATGGTTCATAAAATGACAATGGTAGATTGATCGTATAAGAGTCCTATTTAGTCAAATAACTATATTACTAAGAATGGAAGGATTTATTAGGGAAAGAAAAGGTTTAAAAAAGTTTATTTACTATTTCTCACTTATTTAATGTTCACATTCCTAATCCTTTTCCTAATTTATCTCATACGTATGATAGTCCTGCCATCAAATCAACAGATATAATATCCTTATTGACATTTTTAGTACTGCGTCAAATGTTTTTCCTCCTCTAAGGGTTGATAATCAGAGAAAAATTGTAATTTCATATTCAATGCTGTACACACTAAGGCCTCTGTCTTGTATAAGATATTTGATTTTCTAGGTACTAAGTGGACTAAATTTAATACTGAGCACACATGGGAAACAGGGAGACAATGTCCACGAACTACAGATCTTTGGGATAAACTATTGACAAAATTACATTGCTCTTTCTCTTTCAGCTAGTCTGGCTCAAATCTTTTCTTCTAACATACCAGGTTATATTATACTCCTGACCATGTTTCCATATTTATATTAACTGGTCAGCAAACATGTTTGAGATGTGATAACACTGAAGGCTCAATATGCATATGTTTTTCAATTGTCCTAAAGTTCTGGTTTTCTGGAAGAAAGTCTGGTAGAAGATTAATGTTATTACTAAGGATATCTCATCCTTCTCTATTCATAAATTATTTTTGGGTGGTGCATGATATTTGGTCTTACAATGTATTACTTGACAAATTGGTGGATTTGCTATTAGCAATTGATTTGCAAGTTATCACATCTAATCAAAAATCAAGGATAAATATATATGTTCAATTTTGGTGGATTTTGGTATGCTATAACTACCGTTTGTATAGATATAATTTAATGTATATTCAGTTACCTCTTAATTGAGACAGTTTATGATTACCTGTTAATAAGTGCTTGTCTAAAGCAGCTGCTCAGTCTAAGTCTGTACCATATTTATGATGCAGGATTTATTATTGAATAAAGCGGTCTATTTTGGTAAGTGTTTCTAATTATATTTAGTTTCTACTTTGTCTATTAGAAAGGTCATTTGAGCCATTGTTTTTTTCCGCTTTTAGATTACACTCATTTTTACCTATTCTTGTCTTTTATATTTTTCCCTTTTTTCCCTCTTACTTTCTCTCTTATTTTGTATTTCATGCTTTTTGTGCTTTTTATCTCTTTTTTCATAAATACCAATCCATTTTCTATATGTGGTATCTATGCAATACTATGTCATTTATTTCAATCATATTTTAATATCTTTATTGCAGATACAGTGGCATTAGTTCATTATTACATGTTTATCGTTGACTGAAAAGCTTAAACTACAAAATGAGGCTGGATTTCTGGTGGGAACATTTCAATTTTGTGAAGTCTGCAAACGAATGGGCCAATTACAATGTCGGTCGAAAAGCCTCCAACCTCTAGTCGGAAGCTTTCCGACCGCGATTGGAGGGTTTTCGACCGACACGGTCTGTTTACAGTCCGACTGCTGAATTATTATGTCACCTGTCGGAGCGTAAACCGGCCGGTCATTCTGATGTGCTTACCACTGGCTCTCGGAGTCTTGCGCCTGTCGGACCTGCACCGTAATCCCCTATGGACGGTGTTTCTGTTGTCTTGATTACAATGTTAGTTTCCGACAGCCTTTCTGTGCTGGCCTTTCTGACATGGAAAGGCTGTCAGAAAGCAACTTTTGGGCCCACTTGCCTCTGCGGCCAATGGCTGGTGGCCGAGAGGGTACCTAGGATGTCCCCCTGTACATAACTGCACTGTGTGGCAGGCACCATGGGGTGCCTGAGACAGGGTGCAAGGTTTTACACACACACCCATTTCTTCATGGGAGCCTGTATTACAGCCCATTTATGGCTGTAACACAAGTTCCCATTTAGAAATGGGAGTATCTGACAGAACAGTGTTTGGTCACATTGTAATCAGGTGGTCGGAACTGCAGACCAGAGGTTGGTCGGTCCCGAGACGGTGTCAGTCAGAGGCAGCTCCGACCGACATCATAATAAGACCCTATGTCTGAAGTGAAGAAAAGGTAGCATGGTTGGAGAATGAATTCGTTTGCTAGGAAGGAGTGAGTGAGGGAACATTCTGTAAGAGTGGAAGTGAGGAAATAAGATGTGCCCTATTTGTGGTAAGATGGAACGAAGGTGTGAAGCTGAGTTTTTGATCAATTCCACAGAATTCTGCATATTGGTACTCTGCTAACTATGCCCCCACTTACTGTCTACCTGTGGGGCACCAAATGCCAAGGCTTGTCTAAAAAGCAGAGGGTTGGCAGAGGAAGGACACTGTCTACTCGGGGGAAACTCCAGACAGAACACATTCAATTACACACACAAACTCAAACTGGTCAAACTTATGTGCTTAACCAAACAGACAGACCTGTAATATCGGCCATCGCGATATTCTAGTCAGGTTGAGAACATTGTTATAATGATGCCAGGGGTGTGCATAAGCTCACAACGATGGCATGTGTAAGTATGGTTGAGCCCACGTTAGGTGGGTGTTACTAAATAAATATGAGCAACCGTGAGGCGAGCTCAGTTGCGAGACCCCAGCGCTTACAAGCAAGAGCCAAGCGATGTGGTCTCCAATTGTAAGCGAGCACGCGCTGTCCGTCCTGTGCTGCTTAGGCCTGCATGCACTCGCCTACCTGCCTGGGTGGTCCTGCAGTCTTTCCGGGCCACCGTAACACAACAATTGGGAACAAGGGGGGCCCAACTCATCCAGGGTGTTCCGCGGCAACCGCATACCATTTTCACAAATGCGCGATGCTCGTGCCGCAGGAGGAGCCAATCCCTCAAAACACTCCAGCATTTCCAGGGCAACTGCCGGCATCCTGATAAGCTACAGCATGAAAGTGTTGAGCTGGAGAGGCCACGTCTGGAGGAACACACCAGCATGTGGTTGTTAGAGGGCACTCATCTGTGCTCCAGATTGTTTCACCTTGATGACGAGAAAGCCCCCAGACCCTCTAGAAACTAGCAGTATGACAATAAGTACTGAACACTTCACCGTTACTATGAAAGTCTCCAGGGGGAAAAGGGGATGGGACGAGAAGAGAAACAAGAAAGAATGAAGATTACAGAGGTCTTCGCTTGGGACATGAATTCTTCTGAGTGGGCACGTACTGGGAACGGGAATTCTTCAGGGAATACTGGAATGACTTCACCTTCCACCAATTGTTGCAGAATGAGGGCTATGCATATCTCCTAATGACATAAACAAATAAGCATCACATAAACGTACTGTCTTTATCCATCAATAAGCAGTACCATATGGAAAAAACAAGAAAAAACATAACAAATAATAATAAACAACAATACTATCGTAATATATTCCTGAGAGTCTCTCGAGTCTCTAATTATGATGTTTGCGTGCCAACTTTTCCTTACTTGGCATCAATAATGTCACAGTGAAATGAAGCTTCTTGGTTTTCCTGAATTTGTTCTGAATTTGTCTTTGTAGTTTTTCAAATGCGCTCTAATAATTAGCAAGAGTGAAGTCTTTGTAGTTTTTTCGAATGCGCTTTAATAATTAGCAGGAGTAAACTCACTGCGATTGGCCCGAGTCCGGAAATACCTGAATCCACCAATCTTTGTTTTTGCTCATTTTCTCTAGGGAATATGGGATTCAGAGAAGTCGGAGGGGACGACCTGCTCAACCAGAACTCAAGCTGGAATGCAGGAAGCTGAGCTGGAATGCAGGAAGCCAAGGAACTCCAAGAAAACCCCCGAAGTATGAAGAGGATGAAGCCGGGTCAGGAGAAGAGGCTGGAGTTAGGTAAGTACAGAAAAAAACGAGGAAAAGCAACACGCGTGGATGAGAGCAGTTTAAATACCCTCTCATTCACAATTCCAGTTTATTTGCATACATGCTGCTCACACGCGTATGCCGCTTGATGGTTGAAGCATGCCAGCAGTATTTCCATATGAGACACATACTTCTTTAGATGCCGGGTCTGGTGGCTCAGTGGACTGATGCGTCTACTGCAGGGACCTGTGTTCGACCTCATGGTCACAGGTTCAAATCCCGGCGGGTCCGCTCAGCTATTCATCCATCTGAGGTTGATAAAATGAGTACCATTGAGTTGGGCAACAACAAACATCTGTTATTCAGCGCCAAGATACCCGTAGTGGTGAAGGTGCGCTTTACAAATACACATGTTATGTTATGTTATGTTAGATACATGGCTTGCTTCCTAATTACAATGCACGTTGCCTTCACGTGTTTGCCAGTTAGCAGAAGCATGTTCCTGAATGTTTTTACACATTGCTTCCACATGTCAGTGACTAGACAAAATTGTACTCCTGAATATATTTCATAGAAGTCCAAGATGCATGATACATGCTATATAAACAATTGTGTACATAATTATTCAATATAATAAATCCAGTCACTCTTTATGCAATCGGACAATGTGATCTATGTAAACCTGGGCAATGGTGGGCAAGGCGGGCATGGGTGAGCATACCTGTAACAGTTCCCCCCTCAAAGGCCGCCTTAAGAGATGTGGTTTTTCTGGGTGCAGAGCATGAAATCGTCTTACTAATCGAGTAGCATGTACATTGGTAGCTTGTTCTCAAGCTTTCTCAGAAGCATCATATCCTCTCCAATCAAGGAGATAGTGTAATTTGCCCTGTATTAGTTTTGAATCAAGAATGCGTCAAATTTCGTATTCGGGATGATTATTGGCCTTAATTGGAGAAAAGGGAGTGTCCTTTCGAGTCATGGGGTAATATTGTTTAACAAGAGACACATGAAAGGTAGGGTGTATTGCATATTCTTCAGGTAGTTGTAATTACACAGTAACTGTGTTTGAGATCTGTTTTAAGTTGAAATGGACCAATGAACCTAAGCTGTAATTTACTGGGGCCTTCTTATTTAATTGTTCATGTTTATAACCTGATTAGATCTCCAACTTTATATGTGGGTTCTGGTGATCTATGCTTATCTGCTTGCAGTTTGGCCTGAGTTTTATTTTTGCAAGACTTAGCCAAGTTTTTTCCTGAACGTTTTGTAACTGGCTGAGTCGATTGGTAACTGATTGTAGAGATGTTGTAGTAGATAAAGGCAAGGGAGGAAGAGAACATGGGTGGTAACGAGTTAGGAAATAAAATGGAGAACATCCAAGTACAGAATTTATACTATTATTGTAAGCAAACTCAGCTAAAGGAAGAGCTTCATCCCAACTAGAAGTCAGGGTGGAAGTCAAACAACATAAACTTTGTTCCAAGTACTGATTAACTTTCTCAGTCTGCCCATCAGTTTGAGGATGGAAAGTAGAACTTAATGCCACATCAATACTTAATTGTGCACATTAGGGGCCCGATGTAGGTGGCAAATACCGGTCGGAAACGGCAGAATTTGGCCATTTCCGACCGGTATTTGGCATCTTGAGATGTAGGGGGCCAGATTTTACAGATTCTGTAAATTTACCGAATCGGTAAATTTACAGAATCTGTTAAATACCGAATCGGTATTTTTACCGAATCGGTACCTTCCAGATGTAGGTGGGACTCTACAGAGTCCCTAAGGCCTTACAGAATCGGTATTTTACCACCCAATCCGATTGGGTGGTAAAATACCGATTCCAGGTGTGCATGCACATGTGTGCATGCACACCTAGCCATGTGACAGACAGACATGCCCTTAGGGCATGTCTGTGTGCCACATGGCAAACATGCCCGTCTTTGGGGTGCTAGAGGGTGTCAAAGTGACACCCCCTGCACCCTTGCTAAAATCTGTATTTACCGATTCTGTAATTACAGAATCGGTATTGCCCATTGATTCCTATGGGCTTCAAGGCCCATAGGAATCAATGGGCAATACCGATTCGGTATTTACAGAATCGGTAAATACCGAATCTTAAAGAGTCGGTATTTACAGATTCTGTAATACCTACATCTCCCCCCTTCATATTTACCGACTCTTAAATACCGAATCGGTAAAATTCGGTATTTAAGAGTCGGTAAATATGAATTACCTACATCTGGCCCTAGGTCTTCCAAATTTAGAATTAAATTGAGAGCCAGGTCGGAAATTATTTTACAAAGAAGACCATGTAATTTAACAATAAGATTCATGGAAATATTCCTAAATTCGAAAGCTGTGGTAAACTTTTGTAAAGGGATGAAATGGCTCATTTTTTAAAGTAGATCTACAACTACGAGGATGGTTGTGTATTCATTAACTTTTGAGCAAATTGGTGACAACATCTACACTGATAGTATGCCAAAGTGTGGGGGGATGGGTAACAGATGTAATAAACCAGCTGATGTTATAAGCTGGGCTTTATTATGTGCACAAGTAGGTCACGCCTTGATAAACCTTCGAACTTCATTTTGAATATTTTCCCACCAGAAATTCCTTGTAAATAAGTCTAAAGTTTTATATGTACCTGGGTAGCCTGCTAATCCAGAATCATGATGCCAAGCTATGATTTGTTGTTGTAACTCTGCTTGTGGAACGAACAACTTGTTATCATGAAACAAATAACCCTCTTTTTTGGAATTTTGGGAATTTTGCAAGCATGCCTGTGTATCAACAGCCTGCGATGATGATTGTATATTTTGAAAGAATGAATCATCTTGTGTTACTGCAATAACCTTGTTTTGGGGTATTATACTGGGTGCAGGTGTTGGTTGTTCTTTATATTCTTTCTCATCAATTCTAATTAAGGTATCTAATAATAGTTGTTGTTTACCAGGGCGATATTTTATGGAAAAATCAAACTCACTGAAAAACAGTAGCCACCTCATCTGTCTGGGAGTCAGGGCCTTAACGGAAGTAAAAAACTGAAGGTTTTTATGATCAGTAAAGATTGTGATTGTGTTTTTTGCCCCTAAAAGATGATGTCTCCATTCGCTCAAGAATGCCTTCATAGAAAGCAATTCACGCTCGGCTATGGTGTAATTCTGTTTAGCTTGTAGTCATTTTCTTGAATAGTTCACTTTTGGATGTAAATGTCCAGTACTGGGATTTTTTTGTAAGGGAACTCCTCCTAGTGCAGTCTGAGAAGCATCCGCTTCTACAAAGAATGGATTATCAGAATCAGGATGACACAAAATGGGAGCTGTCGTGAAAGCTTGCTTTAATTTCTGAAATGCTTTTTCTGCATCTTCAGTCGAATGAAATGTCTTTCCTTTTTTTAAGAAAGGCGTTATGGGATAGACAATATCAGAAAATTTAGCAATAAATCTTCTATAAAAATTAGCAAATCCCAAGACTCGCTGAATGTCTTTTACCGATTTAGGGGATGGCCAATTAAGGATGGCTTCCACTTTTTTAGGATCCATTGTAATACCTTCTGGGGACAAAAAATAACCTAGGAATTTAACTGACATAGTATGAAATATGCATTTTTCCAATTTTCTACTTAAAGAGTGTTCTTTTAATCTTTGGAGGATGGCACGAACATGTTGAATATGTACTTGTTCATTTTTGGAAAAAAACGAAATATTGTCTATGTAGACGATAGCACAGACATCAAGAAAATCGTGTAGTACTTCATTAATAAAATATTGAAATGCCGCCGGAGCATTACACAGTCCGAATGGCATAACTGTCACGGAGTTCCGCAAGCAATTAAAGACCTTTTTGTTTGCATCCTCTTACTAACTGTCTGCTTCCCCCCCTATTCCTCAGTAGGCTGTGGCTATCGTAGCGCTTGGACGCCTCCGGGCAACAATTCGCGCTTTATAAATTCGCAAGTTTACAAGTTTATAACTGTGTACTCGAAAAGGCCAAATTTAGTGCAGAAGGCAGTTTTCCATTTGTCGCCTTCCTTGATGCAAATGAGGTGGTAAGCACCGCAAAGGTCTAGATTTGTGTATAGTGTAGATCCCATGACTTGATTTAACAGCACAGCAATTAAGGGAAATGGGTAGCATTTTTTTATTGTAACTTTGTTAATGGCAAGGTAATCAATACAAACGCGAAGGTCTCCAGATCTTTCAGCCACGAAAAAAAGAGGAGAGGAGATGGGAGATGTGGTATGCCTAATAAGACCTAATTAAAATAATTTGTCTAAATATTGTTTTAAGTATTGTGTCTCTGGATCTGTGAGTGCATATATTCTACTACAGGGCAAGACTGCTCCTGGTATAAGATCAATTATGCAATCATACACACTATGGGGTGGTAATTGTGTGGCTTGTACGGGATCAAACAGTCCAGAAAAGTCTTGATATGCACCATTAAAATGGTAGTTGACTTTACATGTGTAGTAGCGCAGTACAATGGATGGATAGAGTCTTGTGTTTCTTGATAGCAATGCGTTCTACAGAATGAAGAATCCAAGTTTACTGTGGGAACTTCTAATATTACTCCAAATGTGGGAGTATCTATGAGGTCAAACATGGTTTGTTCTGTGTGACAATTTCACACACAAGTGTCAAGGCAGAGGTGTGAAAACTAATAAGGCCTGATGATAAGGCCGAACCATCAACTACTCTTACTGGTTCCGGTTCTTCTTTGGGTATTTGTGCAATGCCAAATTTTTTAGCTAGAGTTATGTCAAAAAAGTTGCCTGTAGCACTTGAGTCTATTAAAACAGATACACTATATCTTTGTTGATCTGAAATGATAAAAGTAATTCAGATGGTCATATGTCATGGAATGTGATTGATGGTGTTAGTGACATATTGAGAGATCTTGAGGTCTTTTGTTCTCAAAGGAACGATCTCAACATCTTTTGAGACAGTTAGTTTTCCGACTCAATTAGATTTGAAGTGACACTAGCTATGCTTTTTTCTTTTTAGGTTTTATGGGACAATCCAAAGCAAAGTGTCTGCTTTTGCCACAATATAGGAATATATTATCTTTTTTACATCTGCCTTTTTCTTCTGAAGTTAACAGACCTTTAAGTTCTCCTATTTGCATTGGTTCTGTTCTATTTTCACTTTCTTAGTTCTCTGACCTAACCATAATGAGTCTGGAGTCCATTCTCGGCTTGTCATACTTTCTTTCTCCAAGTCTATGATCCAATTTTACAACCAGATCTAAAAATTCGGAATAATCATCAGGCAATTCCACAATGTGAGCTAGTGAATCCTTTAAATCGTCTCTCAAACCTCTATAAAAGAGCGAAATAAGTTTTTCTTCTGGCCAATGTGTCTCTGGCAAAAGACGATTAATGGTAGTCAAATAAGTTATTAGGTCTTTGGAACCTTGCCGTAAATTTAATAGTTCATTATCACTAGCTTGTATAAAGGTGTGATGTGCAAACAAGCGTGACATGGTAACTTTAAACCGAGTGTAATTATGTAACAGGGGTCATTGTTTTCAATTAACGGTATTGTCCAATTTGCTGCTACACCTCCAAAATACAAGATGATAAATGTGATTTTATCAGTGTCAGTAGCAAAGACCAGTGGTTTGCATAAAAAAAGCAACTGGCACTGACTCATGAAGGAAGTAAACGGAGAGCTATCTCCTAAACATCGCTCTGGGTTTGCTAGAGGGACAAGAGTTGGAGTAACCACTGTTACCTGTAAATATTGATCTGAGCGTTGAGGGCTAGAAGGAGAAGCTGCGAAAGGGCTTTGGCCAAATTTATGTGCTGCTAAAAAAGGATGAGTGTCTGTATGTTTTGGTTCTCTCCATTGTGTGAATTCAGTTCTACTTTTAAACAATTCCTCTCTCAATGCATGGTTTTCCTGTTTAATTTGCTGCATCTCTATTTTCAAGGTCTTAATGACTTCAGTTAGATTTGATGTCTCTTCAGTGATCTCCATGATTAGGTCGTTATGAAGATGAAAGAAGTTGTGACTTTGCCTTCTGTTAGAGGGCACTCGCCTGTGCTCCAGATTGTTTCACCTTGATGACGAGAAGGCCTCCAGACCCTCTAGAACCTAGGTACTCACAAACATTTGCCCAGGGTTCACAAATTACGGTTTGTGGTGTGCCTGAGGGCCGCACAGATGTCAGCAGGGTGGGCGGAAGTGGTCTGGGTGGGTCATGGATTGTGTAGTGAGGTTCAAAAACATGTTAAATAAACAGGCAAGCATTTATTTGCAGGTTAATAAATGCTTGCTCATTCATTTAACATGTTTTCCTAAATAATAATGCTAGCAAATAAACAGCAACTGGTGCTGCTGTTTACCAAGGGGGCCACATTTAAAGGTCAAAAGGGACACAAGCGGCCCCCGCGCTGTACTTTGAGTATCACTGCTCTAGAAAATAGCAGCGTGACAATAAGTACTGAACACTTCACCGTCACTCTGAAAGTCTCCAGGGGGGAAAGGGGATGAGACAAGTAGAGAAACAAGAAAGAACGAAGATTCCAGAGGTCTTCGCTTGGGACAGGAATTCTTCTGAGCGGGCAGGTACTGGGAACAGGAATTCTTCAGGGAATACTGGAATTATCTCACCTTCCACCAATTGTTGTGGAATGGGGGCTATGCATATCTCCTAATGACAAACAAATAAGCATCACATAAACCTACTGTTTTTATCAATAATTGTCATCAGATTGTGACTATAATCATTCGGTGCTTTCTTACCTAATGATTGCTTAAGATGTGCATACAATACTGCTAGGTATTCAAATTAGGCGCTGTCACAACTGGCACCCTCTTATCTTTTGATGTGCCATCTGAAATAAACAATATACTTATTAAAGGACTATAACAACCTTTGTCATCAATATTTGTGTCACTCAAACATGTATACCTGAATTCTGTATGAAGCAAGTTTCATCTGTAGTTCCATCAAGAAGCAGTACCATAAGGAAAAAATAAGAAAAATAATAACAAATAATAATACACAACAATACTATCATAATATATTCCTGAGAGTCTCTTGAGTCTCTAAATATAATGTTCGAGTGACCACTTTTCCTTTCTTGGAGTCAATAATGTCACAGTCACGTTTAATTGCACCGCTATGCAAAGTCAAATAAAGCTTCTTGTTTTTTTCTTAATTTGTTCTGAATTTGTCTTTGTAGTTTTTCAAATGTGCTCTAATAATTTGCAAGAGTAAAGTCTTTGAAGTTTTTTCCAATGCGTTTTAATAATTAGCAAGAGTAAACTCACTGCAATTGGGAAGAGTCCGGATAACCTGAATTCACCAATCTTTGTTTTTGCTCATTTTCTCTAGGGAATACGGGATTCAGAGAAGCGGGGGGCGACCTGCTCGACCAGAACTAAAGCTAGAATGCAGGAAGGCGAGGAACTCCAAGAAACCCCGAAGAGGATGAAGCTGGTCTGGGAGAAGAGGCTGGAGTCAGGTAAGTGCAGGGTAAAATGAGGCAAAGTGACAAGCGTGTATGAGAGCGGTTTAAATACCCTCTCATTCATGTTTACAGTTTGCTTGCAAACACGCTGCTCACACGCGTATGCCGCTTGACAGTTGAAGCGTGCCAGCAGTATTTACATATGAGACGAATTCTTCTTTAGATACATGGCTTGCTTCCTAATTACAATGCACGTTGCCTTCACGTGTTTGCCAGTTAGCAGAAACATGCACCTGAATATTTTTACATGTTGCTTTCACGTGTCAGTGACTAGACAAAATTGTACTGTATATTTCATTGAAGGCCAAGATGCATCATACATACTATATAAACAATTGTGTACATAATTATTCAGTATAATAAATCCAGTCATTCTTCATGCAATCAGACAATGTGATCTACATCAACCTGGGCAATGCTGATCAAGGCGGGCATGGGTGAGCATACTTGTAATAGTGGTGGCACAGAACTCAGGCCTGCTGTGCTCCCACTGCACAGTACCAGTGATGTTATGTTATTTATGCTTGTAAAGTGCACTGTTACCCAAGGGTGTCCTGGCGCTGAGCACTACCTAACTGGTACCCTCAGCCCCTGAGCCCAGACTGAGACTAAACTGAGAACAACCAAGTTTTCAGACCTTTCCTGAACGAAAGGAGCTCCGTGGTAGACCTTAGATGTAAAGGAATGTTGTTCAGGCATTGGTGGCTCCTTGGACAAAGCTCCTTCCACCCCTATTAGCCCTTTTAGCTCTAGGAACGATCACCCGATTTGCTTCCATTGAGCGCAGCATTCTCCCAGGAACATACCATTGAATGCGCTTTTTTAGGTCATCTGGGACGATCCCCATCAGGGACTTAAAAACCGTACAAAGAGCTTTGAATTGAACTTGTTGTTTTATTGGAAGCCAATGAAGGTAACATAGGCCATTTCTAACCGAAATAAACCTTTTAGTGTCCGTATTCAGACTGACCGCTGCATTCTGCACTATCTGTAATCTGTTAAGATGTTTCTTATGAATAGTCAAGTACAGGCTGTTACAATAGACCAGACGGGATGGAATGAGGGCTGAGACAACTGTTCTGAAACTTTCTTCAGTGAGGCGGAATTTTATTTTCCTCAGGGCTCTCAGGATGAAAAAACGTGTTGACACCACCCCGCTGACCTGGTCCCCTAATGTCAGTGTGTTGTCCATGATTACCCCCAAGTCCTTGACTTTCAGCGAAGGGAGTGGGGGGTTGCCCATATAACTGGGCACAATGCTGGAGACCAGAGGTTGGGGTTGTTTGCAAAAAATAATCACCTCTGTTTTGCCTGCATTCAACTTCAGGCACTTAGTAGACATCCAGACACTTACGGGGAGTTTTTAATTACTGCTGCTGGACAAGGGTCCACAGGGGAACCAGAGCGGCATCCCATCAGCAGATTGGTAACCTCCATGGTCTCCAATGGGGTGAAACGGTTAAGCGTGGGAGAATTGTTGATTACCTTTTTCCCGACTGCCAGATCCCTGGCCTCACCCTGTTGATTGCTGAATGAGGAGAAGATAACCTCTACTTTATTCAGAAAAAAAGAGGCTAGAGCATCACAGAAAGCTGGACTGCTGTTAGTAATCGGTTTCGGGGGGCTCATAAGTTTGTTCACAGTTCTGAAGAGCTCCTTCGGGGAGGATTTAGCTTCAGTGATCTGTTTGGAAAAATAGGCCTTTTTTGCTTCCTGAAGTGATTTTTTGTAGATTGTGAGGCTTGCTTTGTATACCTCCTTGTTGGCCAGGCTGTACCCTTTCTCCAGACCCACCCCAGCCTCTTACAGTCTGTTTTGTGCTCCTGTAGGTTATGAGTAAACCAGGGGGCAGAGGGAAGACCTTGTCTGGGGGTACACCATTTTACTGCGGCCAATTTGTTACAGGCAGCATTAATCCAGTTCACGTAGGCCGCCTTGGCCTCCTCTACATTACTGGGGACCGAATCTATCAGGGCCTTATCTAGGTTGACTCTGTCAATATTTTTCAAAGCCCGAATGGCTATCTGTTCCCTGGGCTTTGGTTTGGATAGTTTAAGAGGGGTCTCAGAGTTAGCAAAAATTATGGCAGCATGATCTGTCCAGGGAAGTGGCAGTACATCCAATACGGAGAGGCTGGTGGAATTTGTAAAGATTCCGGCCAGGGTATGCCCAGCCACATGTGTCAGGCCTTCTACCTGCTGCACGAGATCCCCTCCCTTCATAATTTGCGTCAGTCTTGAGGTATCTGGGTCAGTGGAGTCCTCAAGGTAAAAATTGAAGTCTCCCAGAATTGTGAAGGCTTTGGCTCATAACCCCTCCTCCAACAGCGACCCAATGGAATCCAAGAAACAACCTTTAGGGCTAGGGGGGCGGTAAATGAGCATGGCTTTAAACGTATCTTGTGGGGCGAATCGCACATTGACTGACATTGCCTCACAGGCTGTATTAGAGGCAGTCTCAAATGAGGGCACTCTGCTCTTATGATAGATAACAGCCAGCCCTCCCCCTTTCCTTAGAGGTCTGTCCAGCGTGTGGCAAAGAAAGTCTGGGGGAGAAGCTTTAAGAATGTCTAGCCCAGAGGCGCTATCCGTCCAGGACTCTGTAATGAAAACCATCTTGATGTTGTGTTCCTCTATAAACAGTGAGCATTCCACACTGTGTTTAACCAGTGATCTGGCATTCAGAAGAAGGTACTTAAACTCAGGAACAGTTATCGGCTTCCCTAAACCCTCTTTATTACTGGAGGGAGGCTTTCAAGAGAGCGCCAGAATGTGGGGGAGTGGACAATGGCAGTTTATATCAAATTTCTCCACGGCAGCAGGTTTTACAGGAGGCAGAAATCTGGGACAGCACACCATACCCCCTAATGGGTCTAGTCTCCTCAAGGTATCACTGGTGTAAATCCGGCGTTCTGACAACAAAGGTCCAGGGGTCCTGGCCCTGAGCCTGAACCGAGCTCGGACGGGCACAGATGGGCCTGCTGCGCTCATCCGCTGCGCAGTCGCTTCAGCATGCGTTTTACTGGTCCCTGAAACACCAACTAGCCCGCTAACCTCCCCATTGGCCACCGCTCACCACCCCCAGCCCCAGCAACAATGCTGGTCGGCGTAAGGGGGCGTCTGCGGTCGAGCAGATTGAGTCAGGCAGAGCAACAGAGCTGTCAGGTATGTACTAAAATCGAAATGCAGGGTTTTAAAATGAGTCACTACAAGGCGAAACAAACAGTAATCAGAAGTGTGCAAATAAGCAAATTAAAAGGATAGCATTCAAATTCAGTCTTTAACATTCAGCGCGATTAACCTCAGTCTAACGCTCCTGGTGGGTATTGAACACAACCCTATCCCAGGCAGACAGTGCTCGTGGTCCTAAGACCGACAACCATGAATGGTGTGTAGCTGGGGCACAGCACACTGCATGACAGCAACCACATGCACAGGCAACCAAACTACTACAAAAAATCAACACTACGCTCCACACAGAGAGGGACACTAGAGAGGGTGCAGCCTCCATGGCCCACATTCCTGCGATAGAACCTTTTATTGTTGAGGGTGCCCTGTCAGCACCAGCCCTGAAGTGGAAGGAATGGGTAGAGAGAGTTCTCTCTTTTTTTGAAGCCACAAACATTGATAATGCTCAAAAGCACGCCATGCTACTCCTTTTCTGAGGGAGAGATGTTTACAAAATCTCCAAGACAATGGCGGAAGGAGCACCCAAGACACACCACATGCTAATTGCGGCCCTCAATGCACATTTTGAGCCCATGGCTAATCAAGATTATGAACAGTTCATCTTCAGGCAGGCAAGGCAATAGCCTGAGGTGTGCTCAGATGTAGTTCATGTGCTTAAAGGAGTTAGCTGCCACGTGTGGTTTTCAAGACAAAACCAAGGAAATCAGAGGTCAAATTATTGAAGGGTGCACTTCAGCGAAGTTACAATAAAGGATTCTAGAGGAGTCAGGGAAATCACTCGCTGACATTCTCACCCTAAGGCAGACAAAAAAACCTTTTGTAAATGCAGGTGGCACACATGGAGGCCACTCTTCAAAAGCCTATCAAGATTGAGCCAGTCAAGGGTGTCGCCCCGAACACCCCTTTGCAGTCAAGTAGGGTGCGGAGCCCAAGAATGCTGATGTGTGGATACTGTGGGGGACCGTCCTATTGTCCATTGGAGTGCCCTGCAAGGGGCAAGAAGCACACGGCATGCAGAAAAATAAATCATTTTATGAAAGTATGTTGCTCCAGCAAAGGACGGACTCCGAGATCCAATGTCAATGCGATACCAGAGGTCCAGGAAAGAAGCAGCGACATGTATGATGATGACGGTCCACTCGGTCTTCATGGTAGGGTCAGCATCTCAAACGCCGAGTCTATTATCACAGTTCCAAGTATTAGTGGGAGGGCGTCCCTCCACGGCGATCATAGACACATGAGCCACCTTCAATATCATGTCCTTCGAGGCCACCAACTGGACCTGGGTGCACAGTCCCAGTACATAACAACATGTGCAACGCATGTTGGTTTACGGTGATATCAGAGGTTGAGTTTTGGAATATCCAGTTTGGCAGAGGTGTTCCAGAACATCATCAGAAAACTCCTTGTTGGCCTCCTGAGGTTACTTAATGTCAGCGATGACATTCTGGTCCAGGCACAGTCAATACCAGAACAAAACACCCAGCTGAGACAAGTGCTATAATTGGCCCATGCAGGACATCAGAGAATGGTGAAGACAAAAGGTCGTCTTCGAACTAAAGTGTGGTTCCCTTTGATGGACGAGAAAGTAGAGGAGGCAGTGCGATCCTGTTCATGGTGTCAAGCGCCTGAGGAGCAAAATTCTCCTGCACCGTTTGTGACGGAATGAAGGCCAGCAGGTCCCTGGAACTGCACCAGCATGGACTTCGGGAGCCTCTCAGACAGGAGACACACATTAGTAGTGATCAATGATTATTCCAAGTACCCCAAAGTTGAGGAGCTGTCATCCCTGAGTGCAGGGGAAGTCATACTGAAGCCAGTAAAAGTAATGGCCACCCACGGATTGATCAGAGAACTCAGGACAGACAATGGTCTTCCCTTTCTGGGGCAGGAATTCTAGCCTTGCTGGGCATTGTCCACCATAAAATCACCTCCAAATGGCCGCAGGCAAATGGAGAAGCTGAACACTGCATGTGAACTTTGAACAAAGTAATTTGCAACGCTTTGGCTAATAGTGACTCTCCTCACAATCCATTTACTCTTTCATAAGGGATTACAGAGAGACGCCCCATGCTACCACAGGTCGTGCCACTGGACATCTCTCAATGGGGAGAGTAAGAAATGACTCTATCCCTCATCACCCACAGTGGGCACCTGCAGCCATTGATGAACACGCTGTGGACAGTCGGAGAAGAAAGTCACATGATCAAGTCAGCCGGCATCGCAGAGCCCAAAGATCACATCTCACGGTGGGAGACTTGGTGCTTGTCCAAGATCGACATCCCGACAGTAAATTAAGCTGTCATTCACAATAGATCTGTGGAGCATCACATCCATGAGAGGCTTTCAAGTTACTTCCCGGAAAGGTCTGGAATCAATCACCAAGAACGTGTCGGCTTTCAAGAGGTTTCACCTTGTTCCAGACGTAACAACCAAGAGCCGTAATGTGACCAGGGACGGGGTGGATTTGGAAGAATGGTCAGAAGAGGAAGCTGAAGCAGCAGAATTCTAGGCTCTTGGTCCCCCAAGGGGGAGCCCTCGAGTCAGCCAAGGCCTCCCAGAGTTGCCTGTGACCCCTAATACAGCCAGAGAGGAAAGTCATGAAAATCAGACACAGTATGGACTGAGACAAAACCCCCAGCCGTTCAGCAGGCTTAGAGACTATCAATGCTACATGAGTGCCTGTGTGGATGAAGATACTGGCTGTGGCCTGCAGTGGGGGAACACTATGAGATTTTGGTTGGTCCCTGCACCAGCTACATGATTAAAGGTGTTGTTCTATATTGTTTTGGGGAGGAATGTAATATCACCCATCGTGATTTTCTAGTCAGTTTGAGAACATTGTTATAATATTGCCTGGGGTGTGCATAGGCTCACCACGATGGCGTGTGTAAGTATGTTTGAGCTCACGTTAGGTGGGAGTTACTAAATAAATATGTGTAACCGCGAGGCAGGCCCAGTTGCGAGACCCCTGCGCTTACAAGAAAGAGCCAAGCGGTGTGGTCTCCGCTTGTAAGTGAGCACGCGATGTCTGTCCTGCGCACTGAGGCCCGCATGCACCTGCCTACCTTACCGGGTAGTCCTGCAGTTTTTCCTTGCCACCACAACACAACAATACCCACACATAGAGGAGAGGTGTGGCGCAGCAGGCAGTGTGGCTGATTCCAGAGCATGGGGCTTGCGCTTCAATCCCCGGTGTCGGCGGCAGCTCAGCTCAGCACCATGTGATTCTGGGCAATAAGCTGACTTATTCTCCCCAACGGTCCCCAGTGCCTTGAAACCCTGAAGGGAGTGATGTGTCCCTGCTTTACAAATAGGAATATATCCACAAATATGCACACATGTGAATTCCCACTCCCCAACAGAAGTGACACACTCAGCTGTCTTTTCTCCCACTCCTATCCTTACTCCTGGGCTGCTCCCACAACAAGCTGGCCACACCTGTACTCAAGCTCTCCCAATCCTGCATTCGTGCAGCTGCACTTCACCCTCATTCTTCTTTCCTAACCTTGTACTCATGCACAATATGTAGGCCATCAGTTTGAAATCCATGTGGCTTTGACTGTAAGACCTATGCTGAGGTCGGGGAGAAATAAAGAGTAAGAGAGAAATACACAGGGGGAGAGAAAGTGAACGGAAAAGAGGGAAAAATAACTGACATTGGTCTGCCTGGCTTTCACTCTAAGGGCATGGAGCTTAACATCACTAGCTAATGCAGTGTGCAGGTGGAATGAGTGTGGGGAGAAGGACTGGACCTGCATCTTTAGAACCTAGACCCTGGAGGGATTCCAAGGGCCAGTTGCCTGATCTCCTGATATGAACCCACACCCTTCTGAATGACATAGTTGACTGTCCATGTAGTGTAGTTCCTATTATCCCAATAGGCTCTGCGCATTGGAATAATACCTTCAATAGTATAGGCCTAGACCAGACGTTAACTAGGTCTACTACTGTCGATATTAGACTTAAAGTTTTGGGTTTGCCAGCTAGCTCAGAGTTCACTAGAAACTTTCTCGAATAGGCAAGGAGGAGTTGAACCTCCCTGGATAGACAAGAAGGGATTTAGTTTCTGACAACCATAGAACATGACAACTTTGCTCTCCCCTAATCAAGAGTGTATCTCGAGAGTCGTGTGAACAAAAGGCAATTTATTTTACTCAGTCAGTACGTGCATTCTTAGTCTCATCAGATTGTGGAGAAAAGGAAGAGACGGGCGTGTTCAATAAAAGATGTTATTTATTGATCAGTCTCTTTTCTCATACAAGAGAAATGGATCGATATTATTGCAATACTTATGGTTAAGTAAAGTGCATACATTAAAAGCAGAAGTATAAAATAATACTGTAAAAACATTGATATGGTTTCTAAGCCATATGAAGGTTTAAAATGAATAAGATATATTACATACACATATACATTTGACTAATCGTACTCAACTGGTGTTTCTAACTACGCCTACCCCGTGTACCTGACCTAAGTCTAATGCGTGGGCGGGAATAGAAAGTTACAGTTTAAGTTAAGTTTGTTTTGCCAAGTGACTGACTAAAGAATTCTCTGTGAGGGGTTATTCAGTTCTGTACCTGGAATCTAGGATGGATGAGGGATGGTATCTCTCGTCTCTGGTCTCGATATCCCAGGCTGCCTGCGAGGGCTACCCGGAAGCGCCGAGCTGGATTTCTCGGCAGGAGAAAGGCAGCGTCTCGTTCTCAGCGCGTCAGGAAGGCAGGGCTGCGCCAGCGGGGTCTGCTCTGCTCTGGGCTTCGGCAAGTCTGGCTGCTCCGATCTCGTCACCACCGCGTGTGTTTGCATAGGGCAATATCGGTAATATTTATACCTTTAAGGTGCCGAGATTGACGTAAGGATGGACATAGATACGTCAATAAGGATGTCATACGACCAGGTTGTTAGCACATTCTTTTGCTGAAGTTCTCGGTGAAATCAAAACAATGGCCGCAGGGTTTTTCCCAGGTTGTCATAGGTTTGATTTGTTTTGAGAACTCCGTATGCCTTATCGGGGGCTGGAGGAATATCGCTTGTCTAATTAGATGGCAAGCGTTATGACCTAATCAGATAACACGTTCCTGTGCCGTAGTGTGGCTTTATCAGATAACGGTTCCTGCATCATGGGGGTTTTCTGCCTCATGGGATGGCTGCTAGTTAACTTGTTAACCAGAATAGGGTCAGGAATAGGGGGATCGATACAGAACCTATAGGAATACATCACACCCACTCCACGCTAACTATGGACATATTTACGAATCTATGCATAGTAAAACATACTGTAGAGTATCGTGTATACCTTACCACCCCAAAATACATAAATGCATTTTGAAAATATCAAATATAGGGAAAACAGTCACATGTAATGTATGCACTCAAGCTGTAGAATAATGCTAAAGTAATCACGCATATCTATACAATATAACTAACATGTATATGAGAATTTACACCTTAATACAGAAAAAAGGTTCGAGACCATTTCATCACAGAATAAAAATAATTATGAACATACCAGCGGGCAGCTAATGTCTATAAGCTATCTAAAATTAGAAATCTTAGTTCTCTAAGAATAGTTCTTACGTTAAGCAGAAGATAGTGTCCCGAAAAATATGCAAAAATATTTTGGGGCTGCTGAAAAAAGTTGCTGTCCGTGAACTGGAGGGAAAATTGTTCATGGTATTTTGTTTTTCAAGTTGAAGGCCAAAATCAGGGAACGCCGTGTACGAGCTTGCTCAAAAGTCTCTATTTCTGCTCTGGTGAGAACATATCATTTAGACTCTCGAAAAAGTTGTCAACAGCTTCCTGGGAGAGTTCCACTAACTCGGAAATAGGTGTAACCATGCATTCGTGCGCATGATTGTCTCCATTGACATTCTGATTAATGTCGCTGACAGAAGGTCGTACCTGATCGATGCTGCTTTCATCTCGAACTTCACTACCCCTTAATCGTAGTGGTGAAGCTTCCACGAATGCCGTCATCAGGATTGGTAGCCTTTGAGGGCAGCACAAAGCATGAGCCTTTATCGGACTCAACAATGTTTCTGCATCCATTGGCGCATCCGATTGTAGCGTCAGACAGGTGTCTAACACGCATTCTTCTCCGTATAGCAGGCACCTTAATACAGGTAAAACACATCGATGCCACATGGGTCGAAATGATAGAAACCAAGTCATGTTCAGGTCTCTAAGCCGGGATAGTCCCAGGATTTTTGATATCCGGTCCCGGTATCCAATGGCTAGGATTGTTTCTTCCCTTGTCGCAGGTGTTTTGTCTGTGACATGGTTTGCCATAACGAAATATAAGGACTAAGAATAGGATTCCTGCAATTAGTCCTAAAATGAGGGGAAGTCCGCCAAAAATCGAATGGACGAAATCTGGAAAAATACCCAGTATGGCTTTGAATGGTGTTAATGCCATCGAAAATACCGTCTTAAATACTTTTGAGACTCCACTGGTATCAGAAATATTTAAGATTTCATTCAGGATTTCTGCGAAATGTATGGGGGAATTAGCCGATAACAATGAATGTATCTCTGCAGTCGTCCTTGCGACTAGGAGATCATACGTTTCTTTTGATGACGTGAGCCTTGTCGGCGTCTGAAGAAGCACTGTTTTCATTCTGCTTAAAGTATCTATTCGAATAGAAGTAATTTTCAAGTTGGGCCATGCCCTTGCCTCCCTGTCTGGAAGGGAGCTGGGGAACAATAAGCGTCCACAGCACTTGACCTTCGCAGTCGTAGTTACGAGATAAGGAGTCCCGGGCATAAGACTACAGCATCTGCGGTCCACAATTAGAATGTAACTCCCATTATAGAGTCTTTGAAAGAATGGTTCTATCTCTGTAGCAGGTGTGCCTAGCTGGTGACATGAAAGGTTATTTGAGTTCCCTTCACAGGCTCCATGCAAACTAATTCCGTTACACAGAAGTGTACCGCTTAGTGACATCGCACAATTATTGCCACTAAGAAACACTTTCTGTCCTTTATTACTGACACATGCATGTGAATAGGGCAAGTCCCATGATGTTTTAATGTACCCTTTTCCCAATTTTTCGTACATGCCAGCCTGTATATATTTTTGGCAGTATTGAAACCTGAAGGTTGAGATTGGAATATTAATTATCCCATGTATTATCCATTCACTGACAGGTCGTTCTGACATTGTCACTGGTAATCTTTCGAGTTTCTCAATGCTCAGGATTGTATAATCAGCACCCTTCTGGGCCATACTGATTTGTTTATCAGTAAGGTTAAAGATATTGAAAAGTGACGTTTTGTTGATTAAACGCCAAGGCACATAGCCTGAACGCAGATTTTGTAACGTCCAGCCAAGCTGTACAATAGAACGCAATTGAGACTGACCGTGTTGTAACAACAGTAAGTCTTGCGATATTATGTCGATTGCTGAAGACACAATGCTGTCCAGAGAAAAAATTCTGGAGGACAGAGTCATTAACCCATTGTCCACTACAGAAAGTGATTTTTCCAAATTAATACGGTCAATTTCCCGTATCCTTTCTGCTGTCTCAATTTGAGTAACCTTCCAGGCCTCATTGTATGCTGCATATACAGAGGCTGCTATGAAACGCTTTTGACGCTGTTTGCGTGGTCCCATAGTGAAATCACGCAAGTCAGCACCATCAGTAAGTAAAGTTAGGTGTTGCTTAATTTCTGCCAGTGTGGAAGTTTGTAGCCATTGAAGGCATAATTTGCCCACACTGTAGGTGGTTATTATCCCTGGGTGATGTCTTTGGGGATATCTAGGGTCTGGCCTGGTCATTTTGAACCCCTGTGTTTTGTTCAGGAATCTGTCTTGACAGTAATTAGTATCTCTGGGCCAGATCAACCACTGTTTCCAATCTGGATGTGTTCTGTTTTGGTTTAATACATAGTTTATGTCTATCTCCTCATCTGTAGAGCTATTGCTGTTCATTGTTGGTTTTGGAATAGACGGTTTATTTAATTCTTTGATTTTTGCTAAGCCAAGACAGGTAGTTTGTTGAACAGTGTCATTTAAAAATATAATTTGTTCTGGGATCATGCAGGCTCTAAACAAAGATTCTATACCCTGTACTTGCCATTCTTTTGTGCCCCAAACACTTTTCAATTCAACATTTTTGTCCCAATAATCAAAACCAAAAGTATTCATTTGTTCAAAGAATGAGTCTGAATATATCAATTTTGTGTTGGTTATCATGGTCTTTGTCCCTGTCTTATTTGACAATTTGAAATAAAATGTTTCAGCATTACTTATGTTAAAACCTGAAAAGTATGAATATTTGTCGTAAACGGTTCTTGAGCTTCCTTTTGGAGGGGTTGCACAATGTTCCCATTGATTATAATTTAAAACATTTCTAGGTTGTGCAGATCTATGTAAAAAATGGTTACCATAGTGGTTATAACAGTACATACTATCATAATTTGTAGAACCCTGCAAATAATCATGTTTGGTAAATTTAGCAGACATCACTAAGTCAGACATCATATTGTTTATACTTTCAAAGTCCCAATCATCAGCAAATGTGCTTGGTTTTACGAAGTCACTCAATGAGATTTTAATTTGGTGTGGATATTTCAGGATTTCAACCGGACCATAGATTTCGTAGTCAGTGTTGTCCCATGCTACCCCACCCGGTATAGTATTGGCTGTGAAGTTGACTGAAGAAAGTTCTCTTTTCTCGACGTGTGAAGATGTGTGTGGTTTGAGGATCAAGTTGATTTTCTGACTTGCTGTGTCCATTTTAGCATATTTTCCCTCAATGAAGCGTCCCAAAGTTAGTACCATGATGAGCCAAAGTATGAGGATAAATGCACCAAAACCCACCCAAAATTTAATCCATGGAGAAATCAGGTATGTTTCTTTCAGTTGTTTCAAAAGTTCTTTAGCTTTATCTTTAAAGGTTTTTGATGATGGCTGTGTTTTTGATTCAGTGAAGCCTTCGGAGAAATTATCGAAGTTTATGAAGTAGCCGGATGCAGTTCTGTCAATTGTTCCAATTGCTTCAGGATTACTGTTTCTTGCATAGTCGTTTGTTACTTCATTATAGGTTGGTGTGTCTCTGCTAAATGTTTTTATTTGGGTGTTCAGAGGTCTAAGTTCCATTGCATTTTTGCATAGTCCTTGTTGTTCTTCTGTAGGCGTATGTGATTAGCCTCTTTGTTAGGACCTCTGTACTGGTAGCAAACCTTGGTGTTCTGCTACTTATGGGGAGTCCACTTGGCCTACTATTTGTTATCGGCCACATGATTGTGGTTTTACCAGGTCGATGGATACAACTCGGTTCTCCTTTTTACCAGCAAGCGGCGGTAGTACTACTGATCTTGTCCCGTTGACAGACAAGACAGGAACTGCTTTTCTGTAAGAAGGCCCAAATTCCTTCTTTACCGCGATCTTTTCTCTGACTAGATCCCCGACTTTTGGAATCCAGACAGGTCTTGCTGGGACAGGTGGTGGTTCTTCAGTGGTTGTTGGCTGCTGTTTCAACTTTATGTTGCTCAGGTCTTTTCTTGTTTCATTTAAGTCCTGTAAAATAGCCAAACGATCTTTGATATCAAAGCTTTTTTCCTTTACCACTGAAGTCTGACTGTCAAGGTCAGAGATTAACATCCTAGTTCCAAATAATAATTCGTACGGACTGAATCCCTTCAGAGAATTTCTTGGCAGGTTATTTAGACTACGTTGGACACTTATTAGATGTTTGACCCACCCAGCTCCCGAACCTAATACCTTTGCCGTTATAGATTGCTTTATGCCTTGGTTTTTTCTTTACACCATCCCGTATCCCTCAGGAAGGAAGTGAGAAGATTCCCGCTGTGCTATGCTCATTTGGCCATGTTTCCCCTCAGGCTGGAGGGCTCGAGTGAAAACAATGGTCAAACGTAGCATGCTCTTAGCGTATATGCCATTTAGACTCGCAAATCTTTGTATAACAGTCCAGACGTCAGCCGAGTGCTGGTGATCTACATTATAAGTGGAAACTAGCCTGTATATGTTAATCGCAAGCCTTGCTTTTTACTGTTGATTTTTTCTGGAGTGAAACGACACGGTATTACACCGTTTCTCTCACCACTGCGATTCCTGTTGCAGTTTGGGCACTTTTTTACAAACATGGTGTGATGCAGGCTCATGCCTGGCCACCAGTACCTTGATTGTAATTCTTCCAGAGAATCTTTTAGTTTGAGGTGTCTGAGACCTTCGCCCATATGTGCGTCTGCGATTAACAAGTTTCTCCTGTCCATGTTTGGAATCACTCTATCCCCCACTCCAGGGATTCGAGCAAAAGGGACGGAGTTTGCATCGATTATGTATGAATAATTGAGTGGATAGTTGATCGGTAGCGCTGAGGAGTCGCCTTTTGATGACGTTTTCACTGCCAGCACTGTTTCACCGTCAATATACTTCACTGTATGCTTTTTTCGAGCTACGGAAGCCGATTTAGTTGCTACCGCTGTGGCTGTTTCAGCCAATGAATTCCCTGCAACGTGAACGCCATCACGCTGATGACTCAGTGAGTGTGTCACGTGAGTCTTTGGTAGTTCTTTCTGTAAAAGAACTACTTGTTCCCAGAGCATTTTATGCTTGATTGTGCCACCTTTCGCATCCTTGAAACCATTCTGAAGCTAGATCTGCAAGTATTCATTGTAAGACTGAACGCAATAATACGAATCGCACACTATGAGTGTGAGGAATTCTCGATCGGTATTTTCAAGCGCCATCTTGAACGCCAGTAGTTCAGCTCGCTGAGCTGTACAATCTCCTAGAGATTGTGTTTTAGTGATAGCTGGTTTAAATTTCCCTTCGTGCCAGCGACCTTTAACGATCGCGCACGCAGCACTGTAGGCTTGTTTACCCCCTACTGCGGGTTGTGCTGATCCGTCTGTGTATATTATACAGCCGTAATGGTCTAGAGGCAGAATTTCGGTCGGCGGAGGACATTCAAATTCATATTGGAGAAATTCTTGTGTTTTTAAGTTAGGATCAAATTCGTATGCCACGTCTGTTGCAGCAAGAGAATTAGCCCATTGTATCCATCTCGGATGGAGCGCTTTAGCATTTGGAATGCTTGCTTTTGTTACAGCCTCTAGGGCTGGTATTGGTGTCACGATTATTATTCGTTTACCTTGTGCCAGGGCTCGTTCTTTTGCTATAGCTGTCTGTGTTGCAGTAAGAATTTTTTCCGTTGGGCTAAATTTCATTTCAGCCTTGGTGTACAAGTGTGATTTGAATGCAATTGGTACCTTTTCTCCCTCATTAGAGGTCAGGTATGTGAATCCGCATCTTCCTGGGATGACTCGAATCACAAGATTGCGTGTGTTATCACGTGTTTCTAATTTTGTTTTAATTAACATGTCTGTTTGTAAGGATCTCAAAATTTCTGTGTGTATTTGAGTCCAATTGGTTCTTTTAAAATCTGGTTTTATTAGATCATAAAGGGGTTTGACCCTTTCTGCGTAATTTGCAATGTATGTTCTTCCGAAATTTAGGAAGCCTAGAATTGACTGTAGGTTTTTTAGTGTTCTAGGTGCTTGGAGTACGGCACATTTCTCTAGGAAATTGTCAGCCAGGCTTTTGCCTTCACTTGATAATTCGTATCCTAAGAACAGGACTGTTAGATGGGCAATTCTGGATTTTTTAAAGTTGAATTTGTAACCCTCTGCTGCGAACCCAAGTATTATGGTGTTCACTCTCTTCAAGTGAGCATCCAAGTCATCATCTGTTAAGTATATGTCGTCGACATAAGATAATGCTTCGTCATCATATGTTTGTAGTAATTCTGTTACTCTCGCTGAGAATACTCCCGGGCTGTTCTTGTACCCCTGGGCTAACCGACAGAATTGTTTTTGAGTGCCATTTATTGAGAATGCAGACAAATATCTGCTCTCTGGTGCTATGTTTTGACAAAAGAATCCATTAGAGATGTCTAATGTTGTTTTGTATTTTTTGCGCACTATGTTATTCATTAGTGCAGCACTATGAGAGTTTTGCACTGCAAAAGTTTTGCAACATGAGTTAAGATGTCGGTAATCCAAAACTAGACGATATGAATTGTCTGGTTTGGAGACCGGAAACAAAGGGTTGTTCATTTGTGAGGTGCAAGTTTCAATCACCCCCTGGTATTCTAGCTGATCTAGGATTTCTTTTACCTGTTTTTTAGCTTCTTGCTTAATTGGGTACTGCCTTTGTGCAGTAGGTTGTGATTTTAACTGGATTTTGTGAGGAGGAGAGTCCTCATCCCATCCTACATGATTTTTATATAAAGCAGGAGCTTGAGCTACTGCCCACTTTCTGGCAAGTGTGTATTTTTTATGAATTGGGATATGATTTGAGAAGGCAGGCATAATTATTTCTTCGCCATGAGGGCACTCCCTGACAAACTCTGGTGGCCAGTCTTTTTCAGCTAGAAGGATGTCATAGCCCTTGGAGATATTATCCCAAAATAGTCCCCTTATTTTTCTAGTCTTATCCCCCTCTATACGTAAAGTTATTTCATATATTTTGTGAGGTTTGCTAACTCTGGTGTCTGCAGTTTCCACTTGAAGATATTCATTCGTGTCCACTGTCTCCAGATGATTCATAAGGACTTTGCGAGCTATGCTCACTTCTGCTGCGCTGTCTAGCATTGTCTGAGCCCATTCTCCGTTTTTCAGTTGTGTCCTCAGTATTCTCGGCATTGTTAACTACCTTGATACTGGCTACCTTCTTTTTTGGAAATTGTAATTTCTTTTTTAGCTGAGCAGGTTCCTTGTCTTTGGACTTGGCGTGCTCTTCTCTTTGTTCTGATCGCCCTCTTCTTTCCGATTTCTGCGAGGAAGTCTGAAAAGATTGAGAGGGACGTGTATCAATGTCTTGATATCTATCAGGCTTCTTTATATTATCCCTATTTCTAAGGTTATATCTTTTCCCAGAGGGGTCACTCTGGGGTGACCTGTGTCTTTGGTTCGGAGATTTTTCTCTTCGCCTAGGAGACCTTCCTCTGGACTGGAATTTCTTTTCTTTAGGATTGGATTGTTTGTTTCCATCCCAGCTCTTTTTTTGTGATGTTGAGTTATTATTAAAAAATATTTTTTCAGGACTTTCAATCAGTTGTGGTTTTACTGGTATTCCACCTAAACTATCTCTACCTAGTTCCTCATAGGATTTTTCTATGATTCTGGCAATTTCAGCTGGTTGGTCTGCTATATCTGTCTCTTTTAACCTCTGGCGGATCGCCACGTTTGCTGCTTCTCCCTTTATGTTGGCTAAAAATATAGCCGAGACCTGCTTGAAGTCTTTTAGTAATTTCATACCAAGAGTTAAAGCGGGTTCTGGACCATATTCGTCTTGAATTTGTTTTAGCACATCTGGTATTACCGAAATGGATGGAACACCGTGCGTTTTTGTGTAGATGGAAGCAAAGACTGTACCCCAAGTGTCACAGTCCTCAATGTGTGGTGCGATTCCCATTGGAAGACAGATAGTCAGAATCCTGTGTTTTTCTAACGGGGTGGTGTCTGGAAACACAGCCTCTATTTGGGTGATTTTTTGTGCTAACCAGAATGGTATTTGTTCCCGTTTAGCTGGTACTTTACCTAGGCAGGATTGTATGTTCTGTGGTGTAATTTTATTTGTGTTCCCCTGATGTGGGGTCAGCTGTGGAATTTTAATTGCTGGCTGAATTGTTGAAGTCCGCATCACATATTGGACTAATTGTCTATGTATCTTTATTAATTGTTTTAGTTGTACTAAAAGATCTGCTGCAGGCATTCTTTCGAACTCTGGATGTGGTGTGTATCCGGCTAGGACCGGCCACGTTGCTCCTGGTCTACCTAAAGGACCGAGCCTGGTGATGTGATTATTGTGTTTTAGGGCGCCATTAAATAAGAGCAGGTGCTCTTGAAATTTAAGTGGTACTTCCACCTCCTCGAAAGGAGTATACTCTTCAGGAGGTTCCTCTGTTTTGTAATAGTGGAAGTACTTTGTTACAGCATTTGCTGCTGGAAAATGTATCCATGAATAGTATACCTCTGTCTGCCGATATTCGTGTGCCTCAATTACGAATATGACTGTACCACCTCTAGGTGTCAGTCCATTTTCTATAAGTTTTGAGGTTATAGATTTCCTTTTGATGACCGGGATGAGTATTATATCCTGGTCTGCTTCTTGCAGTGCAGTATCAGCTGCTGCGAGTTCAGTTGCTAATCTAACTGCCTCTCTTTCATCATCACTGTCTACCATTTTACCGACAGGATGGTTACCTTGTTTGTTTGCAGATCAGGTTTCTTATGGAAACAAAGATTAGATGCACAATATTTTGGAACGGTTTATCCTTCAACGTTGACTAAACCAAGTACCATACATAGGAGTTTCCTCCTGCGAGGTTTGGCGGATATTACCTTTCACCCACTCCAGACGTCTTTGGAGTATTATGGGAAAAAGGGGTCTGAGTGAGAAAGCACGACTGAGTTACTCTAAATGTCTTACGTTAGTTTTATCGCCCTTCCAAACGCGTTGGGCGCCATGTAGTGTAGTTCCTATTATCCCAATAGGCTCTGCGCATTGGAATAATACCTTCAATAGTATAGGCCTAGACCAGACGTTAACTAGGCCTACTACTGTCGATATTAGACTTAAAGTTTTGGGTTTGCCAGCTAGCTCAGAGTTCACTAGAAACTTTCTCGAATAGGCAAGGAGGAGTTGAACCTCCCTGGATAGACAAGAAGGGATTTAGTTTCTGACAACCATAGAACATGACAACTTTGCTCTCCCCTAATCAAGAGTGTATCTCGAGAGTCGTGTGAACAAAAGGCAATTTATTTTACTCAGTCACTACGTGCATTCTTAGTCTCATCAGATTGTAGAGAAAAGGAAGAGACGGGCGTGTTCAATAAAAGATGTTATTTATTGATCAGTCTCTTTTCTCATACAAGAGAAATGGATCGATATTATTGCAATACTTATGGTTAAGTAAAGTGCATACATTAAAAGCAGAAGTATAAAATAATACTGTAAAAACATTGATATGGTTTCTAAGCCATATGAAGGTTTAAAATGAATAAGATATATTACATACACATATACATTTGACTAATCGTACTCAACTGGTGTTTCTAACTATGCCTACCCCGTGTACCTGACCTAAGTCTAATGCGTGGGCGGGAATAGAAAGTTACAGTTTAAGTTAAGTTTGTTTTGCCAAGTGACTGACTAAAGAATTCTCTGTGAGGGGTTATTCAGTTCTGTACCTGGAATCTAGGATGGATGAGGGATGGTATCTCTCGTCTCTGGTCTCGATATCCCAGGCTGCCTGCGAGGGCTACCCGGAAGCGCCGGAGCTGGATTTCTCGGCAGGAGAAAGGCAGCGTCTCGTTCTCAGCGCGTCAGGAAGGCGGGGCTGCGCCAGCGGGGTCTGCTTTGCTCTGGGCTTCGGCAAGTCTGGCTGCTCCGATCTCGTCACCACCGCGTGTGTTTGCATAGGGCAATATCGGTAATATTTATACCTTTAAGGTGCCGAGATTGACGTAAGGATGGACATAGATACGTCAATAAGGATGTCATATGACCAGGTCGTTAGCACATTCTTTTGCTGAAGTTCTCGGTGAAATCAAAACAATGGCCGCAGGGTTTTTCCCAGGTTGTCATAGGTTTGATTTGTTTTGAGAACTCCGTATGCCTTATCGGGGGCTGGAGGAATATCGCTTGTCTAATTAGATGGCAAGCGTTATGACCTAATCAGATAACACGTTCCTGTGCCGTAGTGTGGCTTTATCAGATAACGGTTCCTGCATCATGGGGGTTTTCTGCCTCATGGGATGGCTGCTAGTTAACTTGTTAACCAGAATAGGGTCAGGAATAGGGGGATCTATACAGAACCTATAGGAATACATCACAAGCCCACAGGCCACTCACTGGAGACCATTGGATTGGAGGAATTGTTGAAAAAGGTGTAATATGATGAGAGAATTTTTGTATTGTACGACCGTAGGTGGTATGCAGTGGAATGTGTAATTTCAAATAAAGGCAAACATGGAGGAAAGGGGACTTTATGGGGGCAGAAAAATGTGAAACAGCAAGAGGAAAATATATCATCCAGTCCACACTTCAGAAGTAGGAACAGTTGCTCCCTGATGCTCATGGGCAACTAGCCATACTGCAAGTAAGCGACTGGATCATTTATGGAAAATCCCTGGTATTACATTTTGTTAATGAGTTTCTGAGTTTTAAAGAAAAAATATTGAGAAATAATGTTTGATAACATAACTGCAGCAATTGTTTCCCTATTTTTTATGTATTTGACCTAGCCCTCTGCTGGTGTTGCAAAATATTAGGGAGGTACCCTAATACTTAGAAAAGGGACGGATCTATGAAACACAAAGCAAAAGGATCCCTTTTCAAATACCGATCGGATTGCCAGGTAAGAAGTGGATTGACCTTTTAACTGTTTTTATAAATTCACTCGAGCGTTTGGATTTGAAATGCTTCCATCCTTTACAATAGGGAAGGCCAACCGTGAAGAACGTTATGGTTATTTGATTGCAGGCAACTTTTCAACAAATAAACTGACTTTTTGGCTTTCTCATTGTTGGTGTGTTTCCCTTCAAAATGAGATGAGTCGCTTTATTGCGTTTGGGGAAATATTTTAAGTTGTGTATTTCTTTTTTAGATATTCTTCACTCTCTACCAAACTCAATTGAACTAATAACATCTAATCGTATGTCTTGTCCAATTTAATAATGACATCATATCGTGTGTCACTTATAATCTACAGACAACCACATGGATGGGTGCTTTTAAGCTTTTTAAGCTCTTTAAAGTGGCTATGTCATTACCTGTGCAAAAACTAAATTGCTTTCAATCTCATGATAGAACCCCACCATAACTGTATCACGAGAGAAGAATACAGTTCTCTTCCTCTGGGTGTTATGCCAATGTAAGCAAGAGACAACTTTTCTAGGGTCTCAATAGAATCTGATTTGGTAAGGTTCCCTTCATTTAGTTTTTATCTTGTGGGTTTTAATGGGCAAACAAGTGATCAAAAAACCAATTGGATTATGCGATACATGGAGAAAAAGTGTCTTCGCAAGTTAGTTTATACAGTCCGTAATGTTGCTATACTTGTAATGACTGAGAAGTAGGTTACTGAAATGTATGTTTAGCCAACATTATTAAACTTAGTGTTGCTGTATTAGGGAATGTGTTGCAAATTATAATGTTTTTATAATTTACAATTTTGATAATAAATGTTTCTATTGACATCTAGATAAAACTGAAAAAACATTTGTCGTGAAGAAGGCGAAGAACTATCAAACGTTCGCCGAAATGCCAAGTCAAATGTTTTTCTGTGTTTTTTAACATTGTACTTTTTAAATTGTATTTGCTATGTATTTGCTATTTGTGTTTCGAATAATTGAAGTTGATACAAACAATGATACCAAAATATTAATGAAATTACTGGTTGGAGATATGCTGGTTATCATATGAATTTGTACTTCACGGATTTGCACTTCAAGAATTTCAAAACAATCTGTTTTTAATATCAATCTGGATTTTTAACAAAATAATATATATTTGAGTACATTTTTTGATTTTGAGTATCTTTGTAACACATTACAGCAACTTGCAAATTGTTTCTTTTTTTCTTTTTCGTGTTAATAATGGTTGTGGTCATCATAGTAGTTGACCGTTGTTATATCTCTAGTATTACGTACTTATACCACATGATGCTGTTATTGGGTGGGCCACAGAATGTGTTTGTATATATGCCTCTGCTGGTGTTAACATGTTATGGCATTGTAGAAGTTCTATATTCCTTTAAATCTGTGGTAATGACAGAAAGATATGGTAATGCTGACACCACACATTTCGACCATTATCACTCTTCCCACATTGAGCAAGCTTATAAGAGAACATGCAAAGATTACCCTTACAAATTGAAAGTCAAGTTAAAGATGCCCTTTTGCTGAGCCCCACTACACTAAGACATATGTACCTGGCATTCAGAGGCAAATTTCTACTGTAATTCCTTTTTGACATATTTGATGCTGCAGTTAATTCCTGGCAGAGCCCTCTTTGGGCTTTGGTCTAAATGAACTCAGGAAGAGTAATCTTATTGTTACAGAGAGTTGACCCTTGCCTATGCAGAGAAGGAGAGAGAAGTTATCCCTATTTCTGGTCCTTCCAAACTTTGCAAGTGCTGGTCTTGACACTGGATAAAGTCAGGTGTTGGCAATGTCCATATTTTGTCTTGACCTTAAATGATTAGATAAAGTTTTTGTGGTCTAGACTGAAGCATACCCTTTTAAAGAATTTGCAAATACAAGTCAGGAGCTCTTTTTGTCAGTACTGGATTCCCATATTTTATTCTCCCAAGACTGAGTAAATATTGAGTTAAAAAAGCACCGAAGGCTCTTTAGAAGCAAGGAATTAAACTGAAGGATAGCATGGAATGAACGTTTTCAGCATTGCAGAAGTAGCACAAAGTGCTGCATTTCAAGATTACCTGCAAATGGTTGCAGAGGGGTTTTGGCAGCACAAAACAATCCTATAATTGTAAATAGTATGGAAACAGAAGAAAGAGACAATGATCCCTGTTAGATCTGTCAGCCTTGGGGTGGTCTGTCCCAAAATGTTTTTCCTTCCATCTCTGCTTTTTCCTGACCTTGTTTTTGTTGACCTTAAGACTCTGTGCACTTTATCACTGCTAACCAATACTAACGTGAATGTGCTCACTCATTAAACATGGTGATATTTGTTTATCCCTAATTGGCATATTTAGTTTACTTTTAAGTTCCTAGTAAAGTGCACTACATTTGGATAGTCTGCCAAGAAGAAGGAGTGTTGTGTTGCTACAAGTATTGGCACTCTGCTGGACTGATGATCTGAGTCCCGTAGAACGCTGTCTGCTTACTTCAGAAGTCATTCTTGTTGTTAGGAAAAACATCAAATCTTCTAAGCTGGCAAATAAATCGTCTACCATAGTAGGTGAAAGTTGGACTACTTCATTAAGCAGATCAATCGTACACAGATGTGAAGTATCGACGTCAGCATCAGTTGCATTTGCAATGTTCGCAGTAGATGGTACCTGTGTGCCCTTTGTTCCACGTGTCTCACCGTCAGCCGATGGCATCTGTGAGACTTCAATGAATGCCGTCACCAGGATTGGTAGCCGCTGGGGACAACACAATGCATGAGCCGTTACCGAACCAAGCGTCGGCGCCGATGCTGGTGACCGGACTTGCCATTTCGGAGCAGGAGAAATAAGAATAGTATTCCTGCTACGAGTCCCAAAATGAGAGGCAGGCTGCCAAACACAGAGTGCACGAAGTTTGGAAAAATGCCTAGGACTGCTTCAAAAGGTGCTAACAGTCTGGAAAAAATCGTCTTAAATACATGTACAATACCACTGGTATCAGACATGTTTAAGATATGACCTAACATTTCTACGAAATGTATGGGGCAGTTTGTTGATAATAGGGCATGTATCTCTGCAGAGGACCTTGCAACTTGCAGATCATACGTCTCTTTGGACGAGGTCAGTGGCACAGATTTTTATAAAATAATGGCTTTCATTCTGCTTAAAGTATCAATTCGAATAGAAGAGATGTTCAGTGAAGGCCAAGCGGGGACTCCCCATCTGTCTTAGCTTTAGGAAACAATACTTGCATACAACAAGTGATCCTGGCTGACACAGTTACGAGACAGGCGATTCCTGGCATCATTCCACAACAGCTGTGATCATTCAACATTATGTAGCTCCCATTCGAAAGCTGGCTTGAAATTGGATCTATCACTGCTGCCGGAGAACCTTGCAGGTGGCAGGATAAGTTGGTCGTAGAACCGTCGCAGGCTCCATGTAAATTAATACCCTGACATAAAAGCGTACCGCTTAGGGCGCTTTTACAGTTAGTACCACTAAGAAATACCTCTTTTCCCCCACTCCAACATTTGTGTGTGTATGGTAAATCCCAGGTTGACTTTATGTATTCCTTACCCAACCTTTCATACAGACCTGCTGGTAGTTGTTTCATGCAATATTGAAACTGGAAAATTGTCATAGGCAACGTAATGGTGCCATGCATTATCCATTCCGTTGCTGGCTTCTCGGAAACAGTTAATTGTAATCTTTCCAGTTTTTCAATGCTCAGCACCGTATAGTCTGCTCCCCTTTGTGCTTAAAGAGATTTTTTTTATCTGTACAGTTAAACCTAGTTAACAATGACGGGGTGTTGATCAGACGCCAAGGCACATAGCCTGAACGAAGATTTTGTAACGTCCAGCCTAGCAGCATTATAGAACGCAATTGAGACTGGCCATGTTGTAACATGAGCAAGACCTGTTTCATTATGTCTATGGCAGAGGATACAATGCTGTCCAAAGAATACATTCTTGATGAAAGAGTTGTTAACCCACTGTCAACTACAGAGAGAGCTTTTTCTAAATTAACACAATCAATTTCTCGTATTCGTTCTGCAGTTTCCATTTGCGTGATTTGCCAGGCTTCATTATAAGCAGCATGAATACCGGCGTATATGAAACGTTTATGACGTGGTTTACAAGGTCCTAGTAAGAAGTCTCTCAAATCAACGCCATCTTTAAGTAAAGTTAAGTGTTGTTTTAACTCTGTAAGTGTAGATTTTTGTAGCCATTCGAGGCATAGTTTTCCTACACTGTATGTTGTTACTATCCATGGATATTGTCTCTGGACATATCTTGGGTCTGGCCTAGTTACTGTAAACCCTGGTATCTTGTTCAGGAATCTATCTTGACAGTTGTTTGTGTCTGTGGGCCAGATTAACCATTTTTTCCAATCAGGATCAGTTTTTTAGTAAAAGTGATTTTACATCGGCCACCCCCTCTGTAATATTCTTACTATCAGGACCATGTGTAGGTATGGACGGGTTGTTTAAATCTTTTATCTTGGCTATGCCAAGACAGTATGTCTGTTGAATAGTGTCATTCAAAAACATTATTTGTTCAGGAATAATTCAGGCTTGAAATAAAGCTTCTATTCCCTGTACTTGCCAGTCTTTTGAGTCCCAGACTGTTTTTGTTTCTATGTTGTCACTCCACAAGTCGAAACCTAACTAGGACAGCTGGGCATAAAAGGCTGCTGAATAAATTTGCTTTGTATTTGTTAACATACTTTTCATTCCTGTCTTATTAACATTTTTTAAATAAAACGTTTCCGGGTTTGTGTTATTAAAACCTGAGAAGTATGGACATTTTGAGCTACCCTTTGGTGGCGTTGGACAATGTTTCCATTGATTATTAAGTATAAACTTTTCTAGGGTTTGCAGATTTGTGCAAGTAATGATGACCATAGTGATTGTAACAATACATTTGTTCATAATCTGATTAACCTTCTAAATATTCATGGTTTGTAAATTTTGCAGACATCTCTAAATCTGACATCATATTATTAGCAGTCTCAAAGTTCCAATCATCAGAAAATGTGCAGGGTGAAACAAAGTCACTCAAGGAAACCTTAAATTGATGTGAAATCTTAAACAGCTCGGCAGGACCATAAATGTCATACTCAGTTATGTCCCATGCTATACCACCAGGTATAGGAACAGCTGTGATGTTCACTGATGTCAAGTCTCTTTGTTCACAATGAGATGATTTGTGTGGCTTTAGGAGCAAGTTGATGTTCTTACTTGCTGTGTCCATTTTACTATATTTTCCATCTATCAACTTTCCCAAACTTAATACAAGAATGAGCCAAGTAGGAGAAAAAGTATGCCTAACACAATCCAAAATTCAACCCATGGTGAAACCAGATAAGTCTTTTCTAGTTGCTGAAAAAATTCTGTTACTTGGTCTTTAAAAGTTTTATTTGCTGGCGTTGTTTCCGGTTCACTGGGATCCTCAGAAAATGTAACAAAGTTGATGAAATAGCCAGAGTCAGTTCTGTCAATTATTGGTATTGCATAAGCATGGGCGTAAAATCCGTTCCGTTCGCGGAATTTGCGGATTTTCTGCAATTTCGCGGTCCGCGAATCTCGCGAAATTACAGAAAAATCCGCGAAATCGCGTTCGGGACGGATTTTCAAAAACTGAAGTACATGAAGCACTTACAGGGTTACAGCAGGTGCCCAAGTTGAAGCTAATTTCTTTGTAACCATTTACAAAATGGTTACAAAGAAATTAACTTGGGCACCTGCTGTAACCCTGTAAGTGCTTCCTGCGGCGCCTCCTTGCCTACTTACAACTATGCTCTGACCCTCGAAGCAGGGTCAGAGAATAGGTACAAGTATGGCACAATGCTCCAGGCTGTCACAAAAATTAAACCACAACAGGAAGCACTTACAGATAAGGAAGCAGGTGCCAGACTTGAAGGTCAAATTCAGAAACACATTAACCAGCCCCCGGTTGAGGCTGGGCAGGTGTGCTTTCTCCCCATCATCTACAGTGGTGAACGAGAGGGTGCTGTGATGAACCAGAAGGTGCAGTTGTGAACCAGAGGGTGCTGTAATGAACCAGAGGGTGGCAGTGGTGAACCAGAGGGTGACAGTGGTGAACCAGAGGGTGCTGTGATGAACCAGAGGGTGGCAGTGATGAACCAGAGGGTGGCAGTGATGAACCAGAGGGTGGCAGTGGTGAACCAGAGGGTGGCAATGATGAACCAAAGGGTGGCAGTGGTGAACCAGAGGGTGACAGTGATGAACCAGAAGGTGGCAGTGGTGAACCAGAGGATGGCAGTGATGAACCAGAGGGTGGCAGTGGTGAACCAGAGGGTGGCAGTGATGAACCAGAGGGTGGCAGTGGTGAACCAGAGGGTGGCAGGGGTGAACCAGAGGGTGGCAGTGGTGAACCAGAGGGTGCTGTGATGAACCAGAGGGTGCTGTGATGAACCAGAGGGTGGCAGTGATGAACCAGAGGGTGGCAGTGGTGAACCTGAGGGTGGCAGCGGTGAACCAGAGGGTGGCAGTGATGAACCAGAGGGTGGCAGTGGTGAACCAGAGGGTGGCAGTGGTGAACCAGAGGGTGCTGTGATGAACCAGAGGGTGGCAGTGATAAATCAGAGGGTGGCAGTGGTAAACCAGAGGGAGCTGTGATGAACCAGAGGGTATCAAAAAGAATTCCTTTCTATGTTACTCACTTTCTATTTGTGACCAGAAGGTCTACACACTAATATCACTTTTTAGTGTTCAATAGTGACTCGGATAATTATATCTGCACGAAACTAGGGTTGCTTTTGTCTCTCAAATGTTTATTCTGATTAAAAACATTTGAATTCATTTATTCCATAACATTTTCATAAAAACATATCCTCAAAAAAGGATTCTCTAATACATATAGTAATCCCTATAGTGGTTCCAACTCAAATTAAAATGAATCAATACAGACTAATATTCACACATTAAAAAATGATAACATCATTTTGTACTGCAAAAGTTTTGCAACAAGAGTTTAGATGTCTGTAGTCCAATACTAGACGATATGTATTATCTGGTTTGGAGACAGGAAACAAAGGATTGTTCATGACGAGGTACATGTTTCAATCACCCCTTTGGTATTCAAGTTGATCTAAGATCTCCCTGACCTGTTTTTTTAGCTTCTTCCTTAACTGGATACTGCCTCTGAGCAGTTGGTTGATTTTTTATTTGGATTTTATGGTGAAGAGAATCAACATCCCATCCTACATGATTTTTATATAATGCTGGAGCCTGGGCTACAGCCCATTTTCTGGCATAGGTGTATTTTAAGTGAATTGGAATATGATTAGAGAAGGCTGGCATAATGAGGTCTTCGCCATGTGGGCACTCCCTGACTCATTTAGGCGGCCAGTCTTTTTAAGCTAGAAAAATGTCATAACCCTTAGAGAGCTTCTCCCAAAAGAGTGCTCTTATTTTCCTAGTTATGTCCTTCTCCATCCGGAGCGTTACTTCATATAACTTATGCGGTACATTAACCCTGGTGTCTGCAGTTTCAACTTGAATGTACTCATTCAAGTCCACTGTCGCCAGATGATCCTTCAGAATCTTGCAAGCTATGGTAGCTTCTGCTGCGCTGTCCAGCATTGTCTGAGCCCACTCCCCGTTCTTGAGTTGTGTCCTCAAGATTCTCGGCATGTCTGATTTTTAGACCTGCTACCTTCTTTTTGGTGAATTGAGGTTTCTTATTTTTTGGAACGTGTTGATCGTCTTTGGACTTCACATGTTTTTCCTTGTGTTCTGACTGTCCTCATCTTTCCGATTTCTGTGAGGAAGTCTGAAAGGTACGAGAGGAACGTGTATCAGTATCTCGATATCTATCAGGTTTTCTCAGATTATCCCTATTCCTGAGGTTATACCTCTTTTCAGAGGGCTCCTTTTGAGGAGACCTACCTCGGGATTGAGAACGCTTCTCTTTAGATGCTTGTTTAGTATTTTCCCACTTCTTTTTAGGAGTAGTGAGAGTGTTTTTAATAAAGACCTTTTCAGGACTTTCTGTTAACTGGTTTCCCGCCCGAACTATCTCTACCTAGTTCTTCATAGAATTTTTCTATTATTCTGGCCCGTTCATATGGTTGCTCAGTTACATCAAGTTCTTTTAGTTTTTTGCGGATCGCCACGGATGCTGCTTCACCTTTAATATTAGCTAATATTATAGCTGAGACCTGCTTGAAATCTTTCAGTAATTTCATACCCAGATTTAAAGCAGGCTCTTCCCCGTATTTTTTTTTTTATTTGTTTCAGGACATCTGCTATCACCACCATAGACGGAACACCATGTGTTTTTGTCTAGATTGCAGCAAAGACTGTAACCCCAAGTGTCGCAGTCTTCCAACTGTGGTGCGATCCCCATTGGTAAACAGATTGTTAAGATTCTGTGTTTCTCATGAGGTGTACTATCTGGAAATACTGCCTCGATCTGAGTAATTTTTTAAGCTATCCAGAATGGAATTTGTTCCCTTTTTGCGGGCAATGACTAATTGTATAGTCTGTGGTGTAATTTTATTTGTGTTCCCCTGTTGGGGGGTTTGTTGTGGAATCCTTATAGGAGATTGGACTGTTAGAGTCCGCATGACATATTGAACCAATTGTCAAAGTATTTTTATTAATTGTTTTAGTTGAACTAATAGTTCTTCACTTGACATTTCTTCAATGTCAGGATGTGGTGTATAGCTGGCTAGTACCGACCATGTTGCTTCTGGTCTACCTAGTGGACCTGGCCTGGTAATGTGATTTTGATATTGTAGGGCGCCTTTAAACCAGAGCTGATGCTCTTGGTAAATTAGTGGAATTTCAATGTCCTCGAAAGGAGTGTATTCCGCTGGAGGTTCCTCTACTTTGTAGAAGTGGGACTCATGTCTTACTGGATTTGCTTCAGGGAAGATAATCCATGAATAGAATACCTCTGTCTGCCAATATTCATGTGCCTCTATGACAAAAATTATCCTACCACCTCTCGATGATAGGCCATTTGTTATAAGCTTTATAGTTATGGTTTTCCATAAGTTTTCCAAGATGATTATAGCATCCGGGTCGGTTTCTCGGAAACCTGTAATTTTTAAACCTGGTTGGTCTGTAGCGGCAGCTCCACCAGTTCTTGTCGGACTACCGGTCTCGGTGTAGCTATCCAACATTTTGTTGACTGAAAGTTTGCAGAGCAAGTGTCAAGGAAACAAAGATAAGGTGCACAATATTTTGGAACACTGTATCCTTCAACGTTGAACAAACCAAAAACTAATACATAGTATTTTTATCCTACTCAGTAATGGCGGATATTTTATCATTTTACCTACTCCAGACGTCTATTGGAGTATTTTACGGTAAAAGGGGTCTCTGTGAAAAGCACAACTGAGTTACTCTAGTATCTAGCGTTAAATTAGTTCCTTACCAAACATTGGGCACCATGTAGTGTAGTTCCTATATTCCAAATAGGCTCTGCGCATTGGAATAACAGATCACTGACATAATATCGACTACAAAAATATAGGCGTTTAAAATATCGACTCCAAAATATCGACTACAAAAATATCGAAGTCCTATCCACAAACAGATAAGTACAAAAATATTGAATCAAAAATATCGTTTAAAAATATGTACTTTGTAAAAATATCGAATTTATTAAAATTAATATAAAATTTAAAAAATATTGAAAATAAATAACTAAAATATACTTAAAAATACTTAAATATCCTTAAAATTATTAAATAATTAATTTAAGTTATAAAAAAAATACAATTTTATTTGTTAAAACATATATATATATATATTAACATAATATTATTAAAAAATATACAATATTATTACCGTAGCATAGCAAGAGTGTTAAAATTACTATTCCCACTCCAATGAGTGCAACAGTAGGGAAAGCGTTGGATAGCGTAGCGGTAAAAATTACTATTCCGACTCCAAAGAGTTCAACAGGAGGGAAAGCGTTGGATAGCGTAGGGGTAAAAATTACTATTCCCACTCCAAAGAGTGCAACAGTAGGGAAAGCGTTGGATAACGTAGGGGTAAAAATTACTATTCCCACTCCAGTGAGTGCAACAGTAGGGAAAGCGTTGGATAGCGTAGGGGTAAAAATTACTATTCCCACTCCAGTGAGTGCAACAGTAGGGAAAGCGTTGGATAGCGTAGGGGTAAAAATTACTATTCCCACTCCAAAGAGTGCAACAGTAGGGACAGTAAATACTTCATATATTATTTAAAAAAAATATAAATTAATATCTATAAAAAATTAATTAAACGTAATTACCAATTTAATATAATATAATAATTAATCAATTCAAATTACAAATTCAAATTAATTATTACAATTAGTTACCTATTAATACAAATTAATTACAAATTAACAATTAATTAATTAACAATTAAAAATTAATTAACAATTAATTCAAATTAAATACAATTAAATAAATTGAATTATTTAATTAATTATAAATAAATTACTTCCCACCCTATTCCCCTATAAACCCACAACCCGCTACAGAAAATAAATTAGTAAAAATAACATAATTTGCAATTAATCAATTAAATTAAATTAATTGGCAATTAAAATTTTATTTATTACCCATAAAAAATTAATTAACAATTATTTCTAAAAAATAGCAATAAATAATTTTACATATTTACTTAATTATAAATAAATTACTTCCCACCCAATTCCCCTATAAACCCACAACCCGCTACACAAAATAAATTAGTAAAATTAACATAATTAGCAATTAATCAATTAATTACAATTAATTGCCAATTAAAATTTAATTAATTAGCAAATATAAATTAATTAACAAATAATTAAAAATGAATATCAATAATTAAATTTACATATTTAATTAATTATAATTAAATTACTTCCCACCCTATTCCCCTATAAACTCACAACCCGCTACAGAATTAAATTACGCAAAAATTAAAAAAATAAAATTCATTAATTAAAATAAATTATAACATAAATACACACTTTTCACACATATAATAACATAAAAAAACACTATAAAAAATTTTATATTATTAAAAATTCGATAATTTTAATAACCTATATTATATACTTCGATATTTTAACTTTCTATATTTTTAACATTCGATATTACATTACTTACCTTAAAAACAATATTTTTGATGTCTATATTCTGTCCATTCGATATTTTGTTCATTCTATATTTTAAACTCGATATTATGTCCATTCGATATTTTTTACTCGATATTTTGACTGTTTACCTGGAATAACATATCCTATAGATATGACGTAGGACTTATGTCGACTAGGTCTCTATCGAATATATTAGACTTAATTGTGAGTGCCAGCTAGCTCAGAGGTCACTAGAAACTTTCTCGAATACACAAGAAGGGATTCATTTCTGACAACCGCATAAACATGACAACTTTGTTTCCCCAAGATGAAGCGTATCTTCGAAGTCGTGGAAACAATAGATAGATATTTCACTCAGTCAATCGTGCATGCTTTGTTTCATCAGATGTGCAGAGAAATAGAGAGATGGGTGTTTTCAATAGAAGTATTTCTTGAACAGTCTTATTTCTCATGCAAAAGAAATGAACTGCTATAATCGTAATACTGGCTGAAGGGGCCTGGTTTGATGTAAAGTCGGACATAATAACGTCACCAAAGAATCCTAAGGGAATGGTAGTTCTTTGGAAACGCCATGATTTCTAGGACAAACCAATATACAAGAAAGGGAATGTTCCTGATTGCTGAAGCCGAGTTTTCCAAATAATCGTTGTGGCTTTTCGGAACTAGTGGAAGTAGCCATGCCTGTATTTGGACATTTCTAAATATGGTTATGATTTCTATGCCTATATAAGGGCATGAATCGGTAAATTACACTAGGGTCCTAAAACGCTATACAACACGACTGCACATCACATCTTCATGTTCAGACTTCTCATCGTAAGTTCTCATTGAGAGTATCCTCTATGGCAGGGCAGGACCTCGCATCGCAGCCTTCCGCATTTCAGAACCAATGCATTGCTTCGGCTGCGCAACATATCTTTGGCGTGGATCTTCCCAATGCTCTACTACCCAGATTTAAGGTACTTTGATCAGCGGACCTAACTGAGTTGCTAGAACCAGACCGCGCTCCATCGCGGCCGGCCTCAATGTGTGACTTAGTCCCGGGACGGCGCGACCAGATGTCCACAGCTAGCGCCCTGTGCTTTTTGGCGCTACTTTCACTGAAATCTTTAAAACCTCAGAACTCCGGTTCTACTGATTGAATTCTTGTTGTTTTGGTCTTGTTATAATTATTTAAAGTTACTCTAGTTTTCTACAACTGTTGTGGAAGCCATTTGTAGTGTGTTTTCACTGTGTTACTGTTTGAAATGTTGCACAAGTACTTTACACATTGCCTATAGGTTAAGGCTGATCTCTCTGTGCTAAGCTATCAGGGGGTTAAGTACAGGTTAATTTGGGGTTTGCTTGTGCCTTTCCCTTACAAGGATTGCAGTTGTTACTTGACCAGGGTTCACACCCCAGTCAACCAACAACCCAATTTCTAACACTCCCCATTATGAGTAGACTGGTTTTGGTAACTCTGTGCTGACTGAGGTACCAGGGTATTGCAAGTGGGACTCTCCGTGATTCCTCATTCTGCTCCAGAGATTCACCCAAAGATTTTCACTGCTGTCAGCAGTCAAAATTTCAGAGCAACAGAAAAGATATCTGGTGTTGCCATTGATATCATAATTCATGTAGGACCAGTATCTGGCCTACCAGTCCCATCTGAATTAAAAGGCACCCAGAGCACAGTTTTTAAAGAGCACTGCTGCCAACTGAGGGTTAATGTTCGATTTGCTCAGCATTCCATTAATCATTTGTTCTTTTGCTTTTGTAGGGGAAGGGTATGCCCAGATGTGGGTCCTGTGCTCACTACACCATTGGATTCAAGCTAGCCTGGCTGATGAGGGGTGATTCCCTGAAACCGGTCCCAGGGTGCTTGTTTCGGGTTCAGAGAGGACCTGGCCTGGCAATTTGGGCTGGACTGTTTCCATGGGGAGCAGGGTCAGGACTGATTTACATATGTTGGGACCAAACAAAAACAATGGATTAAACCCAGATCTGTGACTACGGATGAATGTTTGATTTGTTCAGCATTCCGTCCATCATTTTTTCCTTTTTCCTTATGCAGGTGACAAGGGCATATGACAAAGCAGCCAATTAAATGTCTGCTGAACAGCAACGCATTAGCCCCTACCCCTTCTCATTCAGTACAAACTAATGAATGAGAGGGATCAATGAAAGGCTCAGGTAGGTTGTACAGAAGAGGCTTAGCTGACCACTCCTCCATATTTCCTGTTCCCCATCACGGAAATAAGGAAGGGGGGGAATCATTGGCTTGAAAGAGATACAACACCAGGACAGTGGGGACACCGAAAACAGAGTGGTGTGGAGCACATTAAAGGGGATTCAGAATGCTTAAACATAGTATGCATCTATAGAGAACGGGTGTCCAGAGAAGGGCCAGAAGGCTGAATGCACACTGGATTTTGAAGAAAACTACTGACTGCATTCATGACATCCATTTAGATTCATTGTATGCACATTTATGTCATGTGGAAATCTTGAAAAGGTACCATAAATCTAGTACTCCTTGCCCACGTTAGATGCCACTGCCAAAGACCATATGAAAACAATCCCTGCACGAAAAGAGCATTGGCTGCTTCAGAAGGGGATTGCAATATAGAAAACAAGGTGGTCCTAATGGTCATAATTTTGTCACAGAGAAAATGGTACATAAATATATTATACCAGCTGCCAAATCGATTGGTCATCGTACGAGAGAGATACCAGTGCGTATTTACCAGAGAAACAAAGGACAACACTTTGTTAGAGAGACAAAATCAATATTCATTATATTTTTTATATAACCCAATAATGCATTCATCCATTGAAACATGAATTCTGTAGGTTGCTCAAAGAAAGTGCATAGAGAGGTGTTTATTTTAGGGTGCTCATGTGCAAAGTTAAATAGAAGATACAACAGAGTGAAAGAAAACAATTCTGGGGCATATTATCAAGAACAGCGTTAAAATAATCGATGCTTTAGCGGCAGGAAACTGCTGCTAAGGCGGCGATAATGGGCTTGATAATATGCCCTTGTGAATTCCCATAGAAACCCATGTTCTGGTGTGAGCATGGCCTTCTATGGGAATTCACAAGGACATATTATCAAGCCCATTATCACCGATTTAGCGGCAGTTTCCTTGATAATATGCCCCTCTATTTCTTGAAAGAACACTGGCTGATATTCCTACAGGGTAAGGACCAGTGTAGTAGGCCTGTTTCAAAATAACTTTTTTTCATATTTTCTTAGAGTCCGTTTATTTAGGGCGTAGTGATCATGGAATCCAAATTCACAATCTCAGAAGGGCATGAACACGTCAATCCAGGCCAGGATATTGAGAACGTCACAAAGGAATTGGACAAATTAAAACATCTTTGCATTACGTAATATGGTGCTAAACACCTGTTTACTGCAAATTCGCACCTCCTGGACAGATGATGTCATCAGGCCTTTAAAAAGCTTGCACTTAAATAAATCACTTTTGCATAAATTTGCAAGAGATTATGGAGCATATTACCAAGGGTGGCGATAGGCAATTATCGCCGGTTTAGCGGCCGTTTTCTATCGCTCTATTAGAAAGCTGTCGCTAACTGATAGGCGATAGCGAGCGGTTTGGGGCCCGCTTTGCATGTTAGCGATATTTATCGCTAATGACATGCAAAGTGGGTGTACCCAACCTGTTAGCAACTGAAAGCAGTCGCTAACATTGCTATCGCCTATTAGCAAGGCAGGCGTAGCGATGGAAATATTCCCGCTATCACCAAAAACCAACGCCTACTCAGACCAGTTCTTAGCCATGTTATCCAATGGGAGGTGGATAACATGGCTAAGAGCATTTCATCGCCAATGCGTGAATATCGCTGTATTCTCAGCGATAATCACGCATCTCGCCGCTATCGCTGGATATTTTAGCACAATGGAGAAAAACGTTGCTAATAGCATGTTTTCTCCGCTAACATATCCAGCGATAGGCAGCGATAAAAAAATTGTCGCTAAGCCTTTTTAGCGATAATTATCGCTACTTGTTGGTAATATGCCCCTATATTCCATTCTACAGAAAGGCGATCACTGTTTCGTGTTGTATTACAGCAAATTTTTTTACTCATAAACTTACCCACAACCCCTCCCTAAAGCATTAAATATACTTTTGGAATTGTCCTTATTTTAAACAATTTTAAATAGGAGAATGGTGCGAGTTATGCACTGAGGGGTTTAAAATGTGCTGGCCTGTGCTGGTTTGTGTTTTGCAATGTTCACGTCTTTCAGTCAATAAATGGGGCAGGCAAGTCCATAACTCTCAATCATAGCTTTGCAGGCTTAGCTGTGGTCCCACTGTTGAAAAATGCTTCAAAAAGCAAAATGAATGATCCTCGGCAAACAAAAGTATTGATTTTGCACACATCCAGTAATAACGAGCAAGTCACCTGTAGGTAAAACTCTTGTAAAATATATTTGATACCATAATAGTCTCGAAATAGAGTTATGTGCAGCTGAGCAGTAAGGTGACCAATAAATCAAAAGAATGCATTTTCCTGACACATTTCTTGTCAGGAGTTTTAAAGCTAACATCAAGACTGGAGTTTATTTTTTTTCTATTCCGTCGAGAAGAAAGTTTTATGATGCCTCTTAGTGCCAAAAACTTGATGGTTATTAAAAATGAAATGTTGCCCGCATTCAGAGCTCTGCAGTGTTGTGAAATGTCAAGAAAAGGACTATAAAATGTTGACTGCTGTATGTACAAGACCAAAGTATCGATGCTCCACTCCAGCTCTGATCTGTGGAACTGTGATGTGCAGTGTAAAGGCTGCCTGGCCCACCTCCCTGCACATATGCCGCCCCGCTACTGGGGTTGAGAACTTGGGGCCCGATTACGAGTTTGAAGCTGTTTCGCTGCCTCTCCACCTGCACAGCCGCACAAAACCCGTGCAAGGACCATCCGGCGACGAGTTCAACTTGTAATATGGCGAGCAGTCCTTTTCCCTACACATGGCTGTGCCTGGAAAACAGACACCACAATGGGAACAGCAAAAAAGTTCCAGCATAACATGGACGTGTATGTCCATGACGTGCTGGAACTTTGTGGGAGTACATGTATCCTCATTTTCCTGCACTGCCAACTTTTTCATGGCGGGGCTCTGATTGTTATGAAGTATATTCATGTCTTCACGTTTGCTTTGGAGTTTTGATTGAAATCTGCCATGCATGGGTTGCCTCAGACATGAATACAAATGCAATTTCCATGGTCCCAGGTGTTGTCAAATGGTTTCTTTATGGGAAAACAAGGTTTGGAGTGATTTGGTGATGCAGAGGTGTTTGTCTATGTTGCAAATATGCTTTGGAAGTATGTTACAAAATTGTACTGCTTTCAGTGGAAATGGACTCCTACTTTGATAGGATCCTTTGTAGGAAGTGATGGCGAGAGTCATTCAGTGAATCCTCTTAGATTGAAACTTTGCTTGTTAATGCTCATTTTGGAACAACATCTGAGGAATTCAGGGCAAAGTTTGTGTTTGCTTCTTGTAATGATGCATTGATATTGGAACATAATATTCCAGGACACAGGGAGCAAATGAAGATTTAAGGGTTAAAGCTGAAGTGATATGTTTCAAAGACTTCATGTGGAGTAGGAGTCACTGTCAGGTTCTGAGCACTAACCTTTAGGCGTGCAATCTCGTGGAGGCGTGACAATGTCATTGAGGCTGGTTCCCAACTGCAACCGAGGACTAGCTGCAACCAGCACCAATTGGTATTTTGGGATCAGTCAACACTCTGGGGGAAAGGGGAATGAGAATGAGAGAAGAGAAAGAATCCCCCTCTCCAGTATTTCTGATTAGTCTTATCTGATCATGTGTTTATGTTCTCTCCATAGCTAGCTTAACTTGTTCACAAATACAAGAGTCTTCCAGTGAAGTGTGTGGGAGTATATAACATTTTGTAGATTGCATGTGATCTTAAACCTCCACCCTAACAAGCTACCGTGATGACTAGATAAACTAAGCTTGCCACTCCATTCCCTCTTTCCCACTAATGTCATGTAGAATGGCGCTGGTTAACAGGGAATGGGAAATGCTAAGGAATAAAAGAGAGTTAGGAATTCTAATCTGGAATTCAGAATTATCTGACCCCCACTATCTCCACCCACTTCTGACTGCCGAATACCTGAAGTAAGTGCTGGAACATCTACCTTGAGATTCAGTAATCAGGAATTAGCAAGCCATCTAAATTAAACAAAGTCTTCAGAACCCACTATGTGTCTTTGTTCATTAGTTAAACATCCCACTGTTGAGCCACAATGCACCAGTTGTAAATTGCTGAGACTGTGGATGCCAAGCAGAACTGTGCTGGCTCGGGTTGCAGGACTGCAACAGAATCACTGGAGGAAGAGCTCTCCCAAAGATGGCAAGTATAACTTTATGTACACTGTGCGTTCACACATTACCATTTGTCTGTAGAATAGTGATTTGTTGTTCTTTCTTGCGTTCCAGGTCGTCAGGAAGAAGATGAAGAGCTGAATTGCTGAAGGCAGAGAGAGCAGATTAGGCATTGGGGAACAAAAGGTCACTGAAAGTCTGGAATTAGTCACTCATGAAGACTCAGCTGCCTCCTGAGGATGGGTCCTAATAACAGGTAGCATTTTACCAGTGGATGTGGCTTTAAAAGCCAACCACGTCTAAAAGCTTCCTCATCTCACGAGAGGACTAAATCTCACAGGAGTAGGATTCTCTGATGGAGCAAGGATTTGTATATAAGCAACTTGCTGGATGAATTTTCTTGTATAATCATAATAACCCCTTCTATGCTTATGAGGAGCTCAGCTCGTCATGAGGCACAGTGGAGCTGTGCTCATGACGAGCTCAGCTCGTCATTACTGCCGCGGCCCGCCCACGTGTGGCAAATTCCCCGCCTGTGCGGGCGTTCTATTGGAGTGGACGGAGTTGTGACGAGCCCAGCTCGTCATGAGCACAGCTCCACTGTGCAGCATGACGAGCTGGGCTCGTCCCGAGCACCGCAGCGCCACGCGCGGTCCCTCTTCCCCCACACCACGGGGGAATTAGCTTTGCGGGGAAGGGGATAAAGTACTAATAAGCGTTTGTAATACTAATTTACACTAAATTCGTACACAATGTAGAACGAGGGGAAGCTTGCCTATGTGTCTACTAACAAGTAACCGAGTTGAGACTACAATGGCTGATAAAAATGCGGGAATTGAATTGCGCATGCACCAACTGCATGATGTCATAACGCTTAGAGGGAAAGCTTTGCTTCTGAGCAGTGACGCCAAAAATGTCCGCTTCAGAACTCACATGCTAAGCATCTGCGCCGCTTGAAACTAAACTGTATTTTATACTAAGTGCTAATGCATAAAGAATTATTTTGATTAAATGGGATTAGAGAAGACATAAGTGATATACAGTGAAACCATTCTATTTGAATCTAACGTCGTGTTTTTTTTACTTCTCTGTTAGTTTGTAACTGGGCCTAAAGTGAGAGACGAGGCTAAAAAACCACATGGGTAGTGCGCGTAATCGCATTAGAAAGCAACACTGGAGTCGTGATCTCAATTCTCGGAACTTGATTAAGGACGACCTTTTCTCGTATACAGAAAGATGATGAACATCCTGAAGACTCAATGAACAAATGTATAAATGTTATACAATGTTAAAGAAGTAATATGAAAACGGGTGGGAATAAAGCTTGGGTGAAACAAATTAAATGGGCGGGAACATAAAACAATGCTCTTAAGAAAAGTAATAAACTTAGTGTGATGAGACAATCTTCCCCTTGGCTTGTCAAATCAGATTTCACAATTATCACAAGTTGAAACATTTAGGGGTGGAACATGCCACCAAAAAGTATAATTGGGATAGTTAGCTAAATGAAGTAGCCTGATCACTGCCAGAACGCTGAGAGATAGAGATGCTGTCCGATAGCTGATCAATTTACTTGAAAGCAGACTTAGAATCTTACAATAAAATTTAGGAACGAGATTGCGGAAGAGGACCGAGGAGGCAAGGGAACTAGGAACGAGATTGCAGAAGACAGTCTGGGAGGGAAATTAGTATCAGAGAGGGGTTTGGCGCTGGCGTTAAATCCAGAAGAGGTGACCTGTCCTGTCCCAATCCTGTCTTGAACCTGTTACCTGTTATTTCGAGGGGTCCAAACTCTTGGCCAGAGGGGTCTGATATTGCACCCTCCTAGGTAAATATACTCTGTGTATTTTGTCAATGTGCCTTTTCTCTCTATCCTCTTTTCCCTGAGGTACTCGTCATTAAATATATAGACTAATTAAGGTAACCAAATCTTACCTCTTCAGAATGATGGAGTTAACACTTGTATTTGATTCACCAAATATTTCAGATAAAACTTTAAATTGAAACTGAGTCTGTGGTTATTCAATGAAATAAAACAGGTAAATGTTTAATGTCATTAATTGACAACTCTAATTCAACTAAAATAGATCCATGAGTAAGGAAGGGCTTAGAAATTAAATAAGTTCAAATTCTTTAGGCAAAAGGACATATAGAAAAGCCCAAAATTGATCTCCAGCGAGGTTTCATCGACCAGATATTGTAAGCGAGAATGGTATATGGGCCCGAATGTGTGTATTTTAGTTATACTTGTCCGCAGGTTGGTGTCCCGCTGGATCAGTTTGCTGATAGCAGAGGATGTTTTTTTTTGATTAGTTTGGTAATTATTGGTTATAGATTTGAGTATTAACAAATTGGTTTGTATATTGTTTAATGTTGTCTGGAAATTCCAGGGAAATGTATAGCGGGTGATAAATGGAAATCACACTGCAGTGAGGTTACTCGTCGATTTTTGGAAAATTTGGTTGTGAAACAGTGAGAGTAATTGATAGTGAAGAGTACGCTGTTGGAATTTTGGTGAAGGGTTTTACTTGCAGTGCATGAAGAGCAAGCAGAAGGTTTTACTCGTAGTAAAAGAATTTAACCATTGGGTTTGTGAAACCGACTGGGTAGCGAATGTTTTATGTTGTTATTAATGGAAATGTTGGTGAATAAATTAAAGAAAATAGGTTTTCATTTTAACTTGTGAAGGGAGGGCAAGTTGCCGGAGTTGCAATGAGGTCACAAAGTGCCGCTCTGGGATTGGCTAAAGCAGCGGGTGTGTGACCAAGACAGGGAATTGTAAAGGAGGGTTCGGTTGTCACGCTGACCTCATCAGGTGCCGCGCTGGGATTGGTCGAGACAGCAGGTGTGTGAGTTACGAAGGATTTGTAATGGAGGGGTCTGTATACTACCAGTGGGTGTGGCTTTAAAAGCCAACCACGCCTAAAAGCTTCCTCATCTCACGAGAAGACTAAATCTCACAGGAGTGTGATTCTCCTGCCCCTGTACTGATGGGGGATCTTGATGGGATATCAAAGAGTGCGCTGGAGCACAGATGTTACTGAAAATCCAATTTGCCTCTTCCTGACTTCTCCTTACCTCTATGCACTTCAACCATGACTTTTCTTTGAAAAAAGGGACCAGGGCAGCCTAAGTTCTTCTTATCACCTTGCACTGCTACTGTAACAGTGGATTGTGAAGGGGGTCCTGAGGAGTCCAGCGATCAGCGGTCATGTACCTGATTTGGGTGCTCTAAAGTAGGCTGCTGTTAAGGCACAGGTACACTCCATGTGCATCGTGCAGTCTGTAAAGAACTATGCATGTGATTGCAATCATACTATAGGGAAATACTAGGAAAGGGGTGAGTCGTCTTACAGATATGAGGTGAAAGAAAGTAACTTGCACATCCTTGTTGATTAGTATTTCAATATGAGGTAGCATCCATTCTAGAGCTCAGGGAGGAGATAACAGATTAAAGAAGTATTTCTACAGATTATCACATCTATTTTGCCAGGGAATGACGTAAGGCAATTGTTCAACTTCTATATTTTAATTAAGCCCTGGTGAAATTCTAAGGATTAATCAGAGTAATTTGGGTAATTTCACCTAGCTCTTGTAATGCAAAATGACCAAAAATAACACAATTAAGCCCGCTCACATGATTTTGAGTAATTTGGGACAATAATGCCTACTGCAATAGCACAAGAACAGAGAACGAGCAGCTGCTGGCTGCTGCTGTTCTTTGTTCTGTTGCATTTAGTGCAATTTTCTTAGCTCAAACTGCACCAGTGCATCCAAAATAAGCCAGAGGATTACTTTTTTCAGGGTTACACTCCTCATGCATAAACTCACATACTTTTCCTGTAACTTTGCAGATCTATACTACTGCAAATTATGGAAGTTATGTTAGGCCAACCCCTAATTTTACCATTGTGGAGGGAGTCAGATATGTCGTTCTGATCTTAATTAGTAAGGCCAATAGTTTTATGATAGGTGTTGAAGAGCTTTAGAGTGAGGGTAGAACTCTATAATTTATGAGGTTTGGATAGGACAGGGTCAATGATTATTATGCTGGTTTTGTCCAACAGGATGGTGCTAGAAATTGAGTTACTGGTTGAGGGTGGTGAAACCCTAATCAAGCAGCAACCACAATTCTTGCCGGGGGAAACACAAGCAAACCCCAAAGGAACCTGTGCTCAACCCTCTGGTAGCTTGGCATAAAGTAGTCAGGCTTAACTTAGAGGCAATTTATAAAGTATTAGTGCAGCACTTCAAACAGAAATAAAGTGAAACCACAACACAAGGAAAATCACACACCAACTTAGAAAATACAGAGTAAAATGTAATAAATTATTTGAGACCAAGACAACAAAAATCCAATCAGTAGAACTGGAGATATGCAATTTTAAAGGTCTCAGTGAAAATAGTGAAAGAAGCACAAAGCACCAATTATGGTTATCTGGTCGTGCCAGACCGGACAAAGTCACAAGATCAAGCTAACCGTGATGGAGCATGGACCATATGCAGAGACCAAGATAGGCCTGCTGAACAAAATACCTTAAATCCTTGTTTGCCGAGCATTGCGAGATCCTGTGTCGAAGGATGCATAAAGCAGCCGCGTCCCAGATGGAATTGTGGTGTTGCAATGTGAGATTCTGCTTAGTCTTCGAGGATGCCTTTGATGGGAGTCTGCGAAGCAAAGTCCTGTGTTGCAGATATACCGTTGAGTGGCAGTTCCGAGGACTTGCGCGCTGTGAGGGGCTTGCATTGTGAAGTGGTTTGCATTGTGAGGTCTTGCACAAGCATGCTTTGTGCAGAGGGGGTTCCCAGGGACTGCATGCTGTGATCCGAGTGCCTGCATCAGGAATGCTTTGCTCAGTGGTGGTTCCGATGCGGCTGCAAGAAGATGCATTGTGCTGCGTCGGTTTTGCGCACAGGACCACAACTGATCTGGCAGAGTACCTTCAGATCCACTTCCAAGGGTCCACAATGGCGTTCAAGGTGATTGGACCCTTTTCTGGCCCTGAGGCTCTGATCAAGGGGCCAGTCAACTAATCCTTGAAGTCACTCTGGTGGCCCTGGGCTCAAGATGCAGGTCCAGTCCTTCTCACTCAGGCAACCATACAAGAGGGCAGCTGGGCAGCAGAGCAGCAGTCCTTCTTGAAGAGCAGCACATAAGTCCAATTGAATAGAGGTGTACTGAAGAGTTGAGGCTGAGACTCCTATATTTATATTTGTTGCCATCAAAAGACTAGTGTCAACCCGTTTGTAAGTGTGCTCAGGCAATGGCGTTGTGATGTTAATTGTGGTAGGTGACTGCTTCTCTACCCTTGTGTCTTACTGTCTGGGAATAAGGCACAAAGACCAACTGCCAACTACACCTAGTCATGTGACCCAGGATAAAGGGTGCATATACCAAATGTTTGGGACAAGAAAAAAAACCTTTAAAAAGTGGCCTTTTCAGAACTGTGACTGAAAATCCGACTTTACTATTAAAGAAGGTTTTATATTACAATTCTTTTGAGACCAAACATGACATTTCTACCTGCTCCCAATCAAAGGTTATCACTTAATAAATGTAAAAAAACAAATGTTATCCTATGCAAGAGGTAGGCCTCACAATAGTGAAAAAAGTAGTAGTCTTTCACTAACAGGACATGTAAAAGTAACTTAAAAGTACATGAAGTAAAATTTAACATTAAATGTCCAACCTTTTACATACAATGCACCCTGCCCTATGGGCTGTTAAAAGCCTACCCTAGGGGTCAAATATGCGGATGGTTAGGCCGGCCAAAGGTTTATTGTGGGAATTGCAGCCCCAAGACATGTTTTGAAGGTCTACTGAAGTTGATAACTGATGCAGGCCCACTAGGAGCATTTAGTTTACAGGCCCTGGGTACAGATTGTGCTATGGACGTATACGTAAATTAAATGACCCAATTGGCTGTAAACCAATTTTACCAGGTTTATAGGAGTGAGCAAAAGAACTTTGGGACTGGTTAGCAGTGGTAAAGTGCACAGAATCCATAAAGCCAATAAAATGAATTCCAGTAACCATGAGGGAAAAAGCAAAAGGTTTGGGAGGGGGCCTCCACGAAACTGAACCCTGAATGGCGGGCAACTGAGAGATTTACTGTTATGCACCAGACTATAACCCTGCTTCCCAGAGCTTGCTCTTTAAAATGGCAGAAAATTATATTTTGGAACTTGAGGTGACCAATACTTCAAGACACATCTGAGGAATGATGAAGAAGTACAAACTAAATTAATAAAATAAAAACACTGTCATAGAAATTTTAAATATATGAGAAAAAGTAAAAGTGCACAAAAAACAGCAGTAAATGCTCGCTTCCTCCTTGCAAAAAGAGATGTAAAAGTCAGCTTGCTGTAGAATTCCAGTAACCATGAGGGAAAAAGCAAAAGGTTTGGGAGGGGGCCTCCATGAGGGGTGTAAAAATCAGCTTGCTGTGGAATTCAATCCTACATCTGTGAAGCAAAAGGGTTATGGAGAACCATCAGAAACTGCTTTTGATAGTGGGCGGGGCCTGGAGTGAATATCTTGTATGTTCACTTCTCACAAGGACATTTTACCAAGTATTATATGCATTTTTCTGCTGAGCAAGGGTTAGAATGAATAAAAGGACAGTGGAAAGAGAAGCATAAAGAGGGTCAATGGACTTTTCTGTACAGTATAATACAAATTCCAGCCAACGGCTTAGTGGAGGGCCGCCTGGCCACCAGAATAACATTACAGACTTCGGGAGGAAGGTCAAAAGCCATCAACTGCTGCCGCTCAATCTCCACACATGGAGGCGCAGAGTTGATAGGTTCGGTTGAAAAACCCTCCCTTGCTGCTGCGACAGAAGATCTTCCCGAAAGGACAGCCCGATCGAAGGATCGGTGCTCATTCTCAGAAGCTCTGGATACCAGACTCTCCTTGCCCAGTCTGGAGCCACAAGAATAACTTGGGCCCGTTCACTCCTGATCTTCTTCAGAAACCTGTGCAGGAGTGCTATGGGCGGAAAGGTGTACAACAGCCTTAGCTCCACAGTGAGAAAGTGACAGCCGCCTTGTAAACTCCAGCACGCTAAACTGCTGACATTGCACGTTCTCTTCGGAGGCGAACAAATCTAACCAAGGTCCTCCCCACTGCTGAAAGAAACCTTGCGCCACCTTCGACTAGAGACGCCATTCGTGATCCGGCAGGCATCGACGGCTGAGATCGTCTGCCCTGGTTTTCAGAGAACCTGCCAGGTGTTGAACCACCAAGGTTATGCCCTGTGATTCCAGTCATGGCCAGAGACACTAAGCCTCCCGACATAGGGTCCACGACCCCACCCCGCCTTGCTTGTTGTAGTACCACATGGCGGTGGTGTTGTCCGTGAACACCTACCCCAACTTCCCCTTGACAGAGGGAAGAAATGCTTTCAATGCCAAGCAAATCACTTGGAGCTCCAACAAGTTTATGTGGAGCCCCGTCTCCGCCGGAGACCAGTGATCCCTGATCTCCATCTCTCCCATGTGGCCGCCCCATCCCAGAAGCGACGCATCCATCACAATTGTGAAATCTGGTTGGGGAAGGGAGAGAGGTCTGCCATGGCCTGGTAGGATGGGAATATGAAATATGCATCCTGCAGGTCCAACGCTACCATCCATTCCTCTTGGTCTAGGGCAGACAAGACCTGAGCCAAAGTGAGCATTTTAAATTTCTCCTTTTTGAGGAAGAGATTGACGGTCCAAAGATCCAAAATGGGACAACGCCCCTTGTTCTTCTTCGCAATCAGAAAGTAGCAGGAATAACACCAACTGCCTACGTCTGAAGCTGGAACACTTTCCATAGCTCCTTTGGCCAAAAGAGATATAACTTCCTCTTGGAGCAGCTTTAAATGATCCTCCACGAGCCGTTCCTGACTCGGCAGAATAGTAGGAGGAAAAGAAAGGAAAGAAGGCGAATAGCCCTCCTGGACGATCTGCAAGACCCACTTGTCTGATGTTATAGATCTCCAGCGGCGGAGATGATGTTAAATTCTCCCACCCACTGGAGTAGTGTGGTCCTACAGAATCAGCCTAGGAGTGCTTGGAGGATGCAGCTGCTGGGGGCAGTGTGGTAGACGACTTCTGGCCTTCATTCTTAGGAGAGAATGTACCGCGTCCATGTCCACGCACGGCTTGGGTAGTCTGAGAGGGACAGTGGCTAGGATACGGCTGACAAGGCTGGAACCCCCTTCTGTTTCACGAAAGGGGCAAAAGGAAGACTGGCCACGAGGAGTGGAGTAGAGGCCCAAGGATCTGGCCGTAGCTCGAGAGTCCTTGAACCTGACCATGGCCGAGTTTGCCTTTTCCCCAAAAAGGCGGATTCCGTCAAAGGGCATATCCATCAAATTGCTTGGACATCCCCAGAGAAGCCAGTTGTACAATGCCAGGCGTGGCGCCTCAAGGCCACCGTCATTGAAATCAACCTGTCCAGCGAAACTGTTGTATCTAATCCACACCGTATGGTGAATTTTGCTGCATCTCGCCTGTCCTTGACAGCTTGGGAGAGCACAGCATGGGCCTCCTCCACGACTTGTGGCAGCACCTGTGCTAAGAGAGTGGGAGAAACAGCCCAATAAGCATGCGGTATTCACTGACCGCAATGCCAGGCTGGAAGAAGAAAACATCTTCTTCCCAAATGAGTCCAGTCTCTTGGATTCCCTATCTGCAGGTGCGGCAGGGAATGCGCCAGTGGGAAGTAGAGATCTGTACCACCAAACTTTCTGGAGTGGAGTGTTGGCTGAGAAACATTGGGTCACCCGGAGCTGGGTGATGGCTGCATGCAATCGTCCTATTCACAGGAGCCCTGTGCACGGCTTGGACCATGCTCCTAAAAGGATGTCTGTAAGTGCCTCATTAAAAGGCAATAGGGGTTCAGAGTAGGAAGTCCCAGGTTAAAGCACTTCGGTCAGGAAATTAGTCCTGACATGCACTGTGGACAGCTCCAGCCCAAGGCTGCTCTCTTAACCACTGTAGGCGGAGAGAGCCTGCCAGCGTCTGGGGGAAGTGTACAGACCACTGGGTTCCCCAAGTTCCCCATACCAGTCCATTGTCTCCTCAGAGACATCCTGGTTCTCTAGTGGGTCTCCTGACTCCTCCCATTCCTCTCAAGAATCCAGCACTTCCACAAAGTGATCAGGCAACAACATTGCTGACAGTCTGAACACGACTTCGAATCGTCGTCGCGTTCAAGACACCAAAGACATACGCGGTGGGGATTGGTGACCGACTTCATGCGGGAACAAGTACCCCAAAGTTTAAAACCTGTCATTCTACCTGACATCCCTCGTAGTCGTATCTCAAAAATGCTGACAAAAGTCGAGAAAAAGCCTGCCAAAAAATGGCAGAAGGGTAGCTCTTCCTGGATCGACGCTTAACTGGCACAGAAAGAAAAGAATTGACGTCTGCCCTCCTGGGTGCCATCTATATAGGCAGCACAAAGTCATAACCGAGCTACCGACGCCGCTGAGGTCATGCAGAGCCGAATGCAGCCACTTGACGTCGTGCATAAGGGGTTTTGCTCAGCAAAAGTTTCCAGATCCAGCTTGATGCCTGGGGAATTCAAAGGTAAGGAATATGTAGCTAGATAGACTCTGCCAGATAATGCATTACCGAAGGTAAGTAACTTTTTCATCAAGAACTCTAAAAAAGCCTCTATCAGATATAGGAAATCGGGCTAGAAACCTGTAAAAAAACCTGGTTTTCTTTCACTTTGGGGCCTCAGGTGTGATTGGAATCTCAAAACGCTTACTGCTCCTCTTGAAATAAATTTGAGTTGAAACTGTAAGTGCCATGTATACATTCTAAAGTAAGATCGGCTGTTATGTGCAGCTGAGGTAAAGTGCTCTGAGCAGGATTCCCAATACATGTGTTAACATGTGTCTGCTGATAAAAGAAGCCTGAGCATGGAAGACTAGCATAGCAAACGTAAGTAAAAAATAATATTTTAAATCATAAAAAGCTTTTCTTTTAAATAACAGAAATATAAACAAATCAATAGAGTACACAAAAAAGTAATCAAACATTAAAACAGCAAATATAACATTATTCATGCATAAAAGCATATCTATTCCCAATATACTATTACAAATAGTTAAAAAGGTATGTGTGAAGTAAGCAAAATAAAAACGGTTATAGAAATAAAAAACACAAAACTAAAACAAAGATTTTTCCATCAAGAGAAAAGGAATGCCCATCTGGCACATATCTCTGTCACATGAAACTCAAAAGGAAGAAAATCATGTGCAACTTAAAGCAACAACCCATACATAAGTATAAAATGTCAAACATTTAAAAGCATGTTTTTATAATATTAGCAAAAATAATAAAAAACATTTTTACAAAAGTATTAATTTTCAAATTATACCACTTTTAGACAAAATGGCAGAAAGAGAAGAGCTAAATATATCACATGACAGAAAGGCAAACAAGTGCTTTTATTTATTTATTTATTTTATTTTAACGACTTGTAGAGCGCCTGGTGACCCGAAGGCAGCCCCGCGCTGTAATGATTTTGATATCCAGATGAGATGGAGGAGAAAAAAGAAGAAAAGAAGAAAAAGGGGGGGACGTTATTTCGGAAATAGAAGTGTTTTCAATTTTTTTCTAAAAATAAGATAGCTGGGTTCAGAGAGAGCACAAGCACCAAGACTATGAATTGAAAACACACTAAATATTATCCAAATGCATGTTATGGGAGGTCTTAATTAATGTCAGAGAACACAACCACCTTCCAAATATAACAAAGATAAAGTAAGTCATGTACATTAAGATTTAAAATACGCAATGACTAGTGCATAAGAGCACACTACTTAACTTTTACAAAACATACTCCCTAAAGTACCTTAGCATATTGCAAGTCAACAGCCAGCAATTTCTACTTCTGAATGACTGAGATTACATACTAAAAAAGCCAAAACTGAACCCCCTGCTGCCCCAGACGATACCAAGACTTATAGATTCCAGAATACCTAACTACTACACATAGAGGGGATTATAATGGCGGGTGGATCGCCATCCCAACTTGATTTACCCCCGCCATATTATCATGGCGAGGTACCGCGCCGGACGGAAAATCCATCTGCCGCTTTTCTGCCGGTCGGTAATCGTTACAATTGCTGGCCAGGCAGACTTGGCAACTAATATGGTGGCGGTGCCTACCAGGCACTGCCATCCATATTAGGATGGGCGCAGTAACTGACCATTCCATGGTGGCATTGCCGCAATGGAAAGGCTGGGGGATTGGCTACGGGGGCCCCCAGGGGGGTGGGCAGTAGGGGGGTGCACTTGGGGGGTGCCCATGGCACCCCCTGCAGTTCTCTGCACCATGTAGCAGGCACCGTGTGGTGCCTGCCATGTGGTGCAGGGACATGCCAGGCATGCCCTTTTACCATTGCGGATGGTGCTGCAGCCAGCAGCTCCGTCCGCAATAGTAAAAGGGCAGGATGCACCTGCCAGTATGGCGGGCGCATCCTAATTAAGCAGGTGGGAGCATCACATATCTGGAGGTTGGTTCCATCACCGTTATGGTGGCCGGCGGACTGATGTCCGCCCGCCATCATAATGAGCCCCATAATGGTGAGCCCTTTCTCCTACATGACAATCACAACAAAGACAAGAATAACTATATTTGCAATTGAGAACAACAACCTAAGACTAACCTAATGCTAAATGTGGATAATGAACCTATCTTTTAAAATATGCCCTCCACCATTCACACAGATATATCCCATACATGGTGAATATCATAAAACTAACATACCCCTCATGTATGTACTGCTGCCAAGCAAAGTACAATTTAAGATGAACTTTTATGTAGCATCAAACTAAAAACGAACAACTACTCTACACAAACTTTTAATAGACTTTGAACAGGCAATGATACAAACAATCCTGAAACTACCTACACACAGCCATAGAAGGCTGCTATTATCACTTAAACCCAAGCATTTGGAAACATCTGCAAAAATCTGCCCTAAATCAGCCAGTTTTCTTTTAAAATTGAAATGTTCATAGCCCATACTTATGTACCTGCCACAGATATCTATAATCGTTACAGCATGCAAATAGAATCCCCATTTTCCCAAAGAAATGAAAAACTAAGTCCACTAATAGACTAATTCAAAGACACTTGTATTGGCACACTGTGCTTTTCTGGACACAGACACCAATCCTAATTCAAAATACCACTGTGGAATGTCTACAACAGCACAATGACTCAAAAAGTCAAAAACAACAAAGCAGTGGGAGGATGGCACAATGCCTTCCAAGCAACACTAAAAAGAACCAAACCGGTAAGATGGCGGCCGCTTAGGAGGCCAGTAGCAGCACTAGTGACAATTGGGCTGAACCGGAAAAAGGAAACCATGTGGACGGTGGAAATGAATAGTTACAAGGTTCGCCAATGAAGAGAGCCCATAATAGTGCCTGGACCGATTGGATTAAATTCGGCCTGTGGATTCTGAAACAAGCCGTAGTGGGGCAAGTACCTTGCTTGGACTGCTGCAAGTTGGTGCGTTGCTACGAGATGGGGCCGAAGGCAGCTGTGAGCAGCGGAGCCCCAAAGGTTAATTGCAATCGTCAGACGCGTGGAGGAAACACAACAGAGCATGACTCACCAAGCCAGGCAGATCAGGCATCCGGGCTCGAGTGGCGCTTGCAGCCGCAGATTTCCAACAGTGAACTCCCTACCGAGAAGAAAGGAAGAAGCGGGTGAGTGGGAAAACCACGTCCTGCCGGCCCCTCGGTGGCTGAGCTGTTCCACTGAACCAGGGAAGCTCAGCCAGGAGCAATCGGTGGAGAAACACACAAGCAGGGACCGGAAAACAGCTAGTACGAGAGTCTGGAAACTCCTCTGACACAGCCAGTGGGTATGGACTCATTCAAACTGCTTGACGAAGGTAGGCACCTGCAAGCAGCCGCTACGAGCACTCCTTTGCCAGTGGGGTCTGCAGTAAGGAAGGTAAATCAGGGGAGCCTCTGGAGGAGAGTGAGGAAGTGGCAAAAGAAAGAGAAATAGCAGAGCTCCAAGGTATATCCAATTCTAACCCAGCACAATTATGTTCCCAACTCAAGGAAATAAAACTATGCAATGAGGTACAAGAATGCACTGAGGAGGTGGGCCACAATAGTGGCATTTCTGTGCTCGAACCCCGGCACAACCTGGTAGCGTCTGGCTTGGTAGAGAGTGATAAAAGCAACAAGGGGGAGCCGGATAGAGAACAAAGCACCTGCTTCTTTTCAGTTTTGGAAGGGGCTGAATGGTCAGAGGATGGCTTTAGCTCCTCATCTGGGGCAAGCAATATAGAGACAGACCCTGAAAAAGGTGAAAAGGCACAGCTCCTGACTGCCATAAAGTTAAGTCACCGCACAAATGTATAACGCCGGGATGGAAAAGACCTTAAATGGGATCACACATCTGGCTGGTAGGCTCCTCGGCCGGGGTGTCACCACCGAGGCCAGTCCCTCCTACGCAAGAAGCCATATACCAAGCAATATTGTGGCACACGGAGGAGACTCATCAGGACAGCCGTAAAGCCCAAGCTGCAATGCAAAAGAAGCAAGGGGTTGTTAGGAAACTGTCTAAAACATGTGTCAATATAGAGGAAAGAATGACAGATCTTGAGGCAAGAATCATTACCGTAGAGGTAGAGGTAGATGTGTCAGATGTAGCAACCTTGACCGCAGCGGACAGATCACAAATCAAAGACATCCAGTGAAAGCTGGAGGACTTTGAAAATCGACAGAGGAGGAACAATGTAAGGGTGCTAGGGATTCCGGAAGGAGTGGAAGGGTCCGATCCCCAGGCATACATAGTCGAGATTAAGGCATATGATAAGGCCCTTCCAGGATTGGAAATTATTTAAATATACCTGATTAACCAGCGCAGCTGAAGGTGATCCACGAGGGGCAGACGCGATATTTCACTTCTGAAATTAAAGCAAAGGAATTTCTTGATGGTCTGGACAAATAAAGCTAAATAAGTCTGATATAAATGTATGTGAAGCAGTAGGATCTAAAAACAAAAAAATAAATAAAAAGGAAATCAGGAAAAGATACAGAGTCACTAAGTATTGGCTTAAGGAAATTAAGGTATAGAGATGTTTAGTCCTATGAATTAATAGGACCTCACAGGGAAAGCGTTCCAAAGTGTAGTAATAGGGTCAGCCTTGTCACGCATGCTGCGCTCATCCTATGCTCAGACCTAGGTCTGAGCGCCTCACTTGGGTGGTGGTGGGGCAGGGTAGCAGGGAGGGGGGAGGGATGGTCTTGAGGAGGAGGGGAGGGAGAGGGGTAGGGGAGGGGAATAGGTGGGAGGAAGGGGGCAAAAGGGGGTAAAAGTAATACCCAGAACCATATAGATAAATACGAGAAGCTTTTGCAAAATGGATCGTTAACATTTTGTAGTGGAAGTAGATGGCATAAGGAAACAAATATGAATGGGGAAATTTTATATATGTACAATAAATGCAGGAGGTTTAAATGACTGGAATAGGAGGCAACGGTTGGATGAATTTGTTAGGTTGAACAGTTTTGATTTGGTATGTATACAAGTGACGCATATTCCATGGGGGAAAAGAAATGTTTTGAAGATAAGAGGGTATAATCTGCTGGCCTGCACATCCCAAACCTCCAACATACGGGGTGTTGCGATTTTTGCAAGGACTGCTCTAGGCGGGGCAAAGTGTAAAGCAATAGATGCACTAGCCGTTGGGTGGTAGTGGAACTCGAAATTGGTTTTACGATATGCACAATATATGGTTTCAATCAAGATTAACTCGAGATTTTTGAGCATCTGGAAGTTGAGCTTGCAACATGACCCTGCAACTTAATTATATGCGGCGATTTTAACATAGCAACCTATTTGAGCAATAAGAATAGTTATATGGGGCGAAAGCCCAAAGTATTTAGAGCTTTGACCTCTCTTATTAATAGCAATGGGTTGGACGACATCTGGGGAATTAAGGAACCAAATAAGGCAGGTTATACATATTATTCTTGCCCACATAAAAAATATACAAAGCTTGATTATTTTCTTGCATCATCAACCTTGATTAGCAAAGTGGGGATTGAAAAGCTTCCAAAAGTGATCTCTGATCCCAATCCATTAGTACTGAATATTGAGGCTGATACCCCCAAAAAGATATAATCTTAATTGGACATTCGATAGGAAGCTACTGGTTAATAAGGCATATATAGAGCATTTGAAGAAATGGGCGCAGGATTTTTTAGATAACAACCGATACAGTGCCAGCAGAAATTCAGAATGGGATGCGTTTAAACCTACCCTTAGAAGGGAAACGATTAGTTTTGTTGCAAGGTAAAGAGAAGAGGCCCGGATTGAGAATGACAGGCTATTAGGTGAACTAACAAGGGCAGAAGAACAGCACACAACAGCTATTTCCTGGGGGAGGGGACGTTAGATTCACAGAACAGGATCTTGTCCATAAAAACCGAGTTAAACAAATGGTTAGCACAGAAAGCAGCAGACGAACACCAAGCGCAGCGGGGTAAATCATATGAAACTGGGGAGCAAGCAGGGAAACTTTTAGCACTCAAAATTAGGCAAAAAAGTACTAAAAACCTAATTTTAGCCATACGAGAAGACGATCGAATTTACCCAGAGTCTAAAGATATACTCGGGTTATTCAAGGAGTATTATCTGCTGCTCTATAAAGAAAGAGCAGCACGTAGATCCGCCCAGGCTGGAGGAGGCGGAACTAGGCCCCCGGTTAGTTAGCCAGGCTAAGGAGGAACTAGATAGGGACTTCTCACTAGAGGAAGTATCAGTAGCTCTACAGGAGCTACCAGCAGGAAAGGCTGCTGGCCCCGATAGTATTCCAGTAGAAGTTTATAGGTGTATTCAAACTGTAATCGCTCCTATACTATTAGATTTATTCACCGGAATACAACATAATGGCAAAGTTACTGAACCGTAGAACGAAACAAACATTATAGTGTTCCACAACAAAGGTAAACCAATAGATAACACTGCATCATATAGACCAATGTCCCTAATAAATGTGGATACAAAATTATATCCCAAATTATTGGCTAAGAGGTTGGGGGGGGTCATCGGCAGTTTGGTCTCACCGTGGCAGCACGGGTTTATCCCTGGACGGGGGACGACAGAACATATTAGGCGGACTATCGCGCTATTTGACATACAGGCTGCTTCGGGGGGCTGGATGGCCATGATCCTCCTGGACGGGGAAAAAGCCTTTGATCATGTGGCTTGGAGCTATTTATGGGGGATATTAGAGGAGAAAGGGTTTGGGTCTAGAATCATCAGAGCAATAAAGGTATTGTACTCGGATCCAAAGGCACGGGGTGGTAGCTCGGACAATATTCATATATCAAGAGGGATGAGACAGGGGTGTCCCTGTTCGCCAATATTGTTTGACCTATACATAAACACCATGATAGAAGGACTGCTGAGGTTTCAGGATATTAAGCCCATCATCACCAATGGCTTCAAGACTCAGTTACTAGTCTATGCAGATGATCCAGCTATTTTAACTACGGACCCGGTTAGCGCTATCAGAGTAGCTACCGTGATTGCTAGGAAATTTGGGCTGAAGTCAGGATGTCTGCTGAATGAAAGCAAGACTCTTATAGTTTGCACAGATAACATCAACATGAATGATCCTAGGTGCACAGAGAGTGCTGTCTGTCTTGGGGTGCGAATCAGTCCAACAGTTAATACAATAGCCAAGATTAACTTTGAACCTGTATGGAAGACAATCTCCTCAGATCTTAAAAGGATAGATGGCGTGCATTTATCTATTATTGGAAGGGGAAATGTCTTAAAAATGACTATGCTCCCAAAAATTATGTATCTGTTTCGGTCCATACCCCTTATGGTTGATGAGCATAATATGAAAACTCTTGAGGCCACATTCGCAAACTTCACCTGGTAGTACGGGAAAGTTAGGCATTCTCTGAAGTATCTGACACTCCCACAGGCAAGGAGAGGGTTGGCATCCCCAAGTATTAGATTTTATCAATGGGCATGCTTATAGTGTCAGATGGCGGTACAGTCAGTAGGGAAGCTGTTGAGGAAGCATGCTACGACTCCCTCCCTTCGATTTCCGAGCTTATGTTGGGAAGGGGGACTCGAGGCTTGCTGCTATGTAAAATAGATGGGAGCTACTATAAGAAGGTGCGGTTTAAGGTTATGCATAGTGCATGGGAGGTATGGAAGAAAGTAAAAGAAGCAATGTTAATCCTAAAAATAAATTATTACACACCATTATGGCGATCACATGCATTACCACATGCATTGTACGATACGATGGGTAGGTACTGGGAACAATGTGGCCTAAAAACAATAGGAGATATATTTGATGCAGATCAGTTACTCTCCTTCTGTACCATACAACTGAAGTATGGGATTCCGGCTGGTCAGCATTTTAAATACGTTCATATCCAGAAAGGTTTAGCTGGTCGCAGGCCTTCGGTATCTCCCGGGTGTAAAATCCTTCTAATAGAGCAAATAGCAGGGAGCGGCAGAAGAATCAAGAACATTTATGGTACTTTGTTACAAAGCACACAGGATGATTTGGAGAAAACTGAATCCATGTGGGCATTAAAATTAAATGATCCAGATGCTGATTTGTATAAGGCTCTGCAACTAGCGGATAAAATCTTCCGCTCTACTACCCTAAAGGCACAACATTAGAAAACCTTATTTAATGATTATTTTACTCCTGCCAAACTTTTCAAGTGGGGTAAAAGAGGGGATGATAAGTGCCCAAGATGCGGGCAAGGACCAGCTACCATAACCCACATGTTCTATGATAGTGATAGGTTACTATCAGTTAAAAATGAGGTGGTAAAGTTCTGGGAGAGGCTGCTAGGGCACATGATTAACCTATCCCCTACCCTGATGATACTGGTCACGACAATAGTTTGGGCTTAGATACGGTAGAAGAATATTTCTTATTTATGTGCGTAGCAGTCCTTAGGATACTTTTAGCATCAAGGTGGAAGGATGTGGTGCCCCCCACCTTCCAAATGCGGTTAGCACGCCTCTGAGGCATTCATAATCAGGAGTCTGCACTTTATATATGCCGGGTAGGGAGGCGAGGAAGCTGGGGCTGGCAATCTGGACACCCTTCAGCTAGGTGGAGAGATAACATTCAGTGCCCAATCACCAGCAGGAGAGAGGGAGTGGCCTTGACATAAATGAATGGAAGTCACTATTAAAAACATTACTGAATAGTTCGAATATACGCTCATGTAGAGATGCTGTAATCACTTGGCACAGCGGGACCTCAATCCCCCAGTAGGCAGGGGCTGAAACTTTTAAATGTGTATTTAAACCAAATTGTTTGAACCTCTGTGGAGAGCGAAACAGATTTTTAAATACTATTGGGCAACCAGAAAAATTTCAAGGAGTCAAAAGCTGTTTAATAACAAGAATGTTAGAAAGACATGAACTTCTTAAACCTTCATTTTAAATGAAATTTTAAACATCTGTTGTACAAAAGTACCTTATAGATTAACTGTGTACAATTCTATTAATGATTTTATGTGTTTATATAAGTATGTAGTAGTACTATTTAAAAAATGTCATTTGGTGAAATGGTGTTTTTTAAAAGGCCGATCACCCTAAATAAAAATCTTGAAATCTAGAGGGGACTGATACCCTCTCGCAACCAAGAGATGTAAAAGTGTTTCAACCCACGGCAGCCATTGTGATTTTACTACTCTATGTATGTACCTTTCTTTGTAAAGTACTGTCTATTTATTATGCTTTTTAATGGATCCTATGCTCGTATGATTATGAAATGCCACACATGCCAACGGATAATAATGGTCTTTTTATATGTACTATACCTGCATTTTGCCTTTTTTTCATAAGATACGGCATGTATATGTATGAACTGTTAATTATTATTGTAAATTGGTTCTATGGGTATTTAAATTAAAAACAAATTTTTTAAAAAGGAATCAAACTAACACTCTTCAAATTCATAGACTCTCACCAAAAGGAACAATGCTACCAGCAAGGATATAGCAATCAATAAACCAAATCAATCTAAAATAACTAAACACACCAGGGAAATGTGTGAAATTCCACAATTTAAAGTTAGACTGTTTGCAAATAACAAAGGAGTAGACTACCTAGAAATAATAGCTAAATGCCCTGCCCCCCTACCCGTTGAAAGTGGTGGAAGTTTTCCTATTGCTATAAATGACACAGGCAGGGACCTCGTTAGACTCACCTGGGCGTCTAGTTTCCAGAAATGTGTGGGTTTGGTAGGTTTTCCTAGATGTCCTCCAAGCCCCATCATTGGATCCCCCCCTTGCAAAACCAGGTTGGTGTGTGATAGGTGAATTTGATGTTGTATCAAAAGGTTTTGGGCCCTTGCCTGTCGCGGGTCCTTGACCACCCACGCGAGTGTGGTACCATTTTTCTCGGAAGACTTTGGGGAATGCGGGGTGGGTGGAATTTTGAGGATCGACGCAGATTCCAGAACTTTCCACCACAGAAATATGAGGAAAATGTGTTTTTTTGATAAAGTTTTAGGTTTGCAAGGTATTCTGGGTAACAGAACCTGGCAAGAGCCAGTGAAGTCACCCTAGCGCAGATTCCCCTGGGAGTCTAGTTTTTAAAAATGTATAGGTTTGCTAGTTTTCCATACGCGCCGGCAGAGCTAGGGTTCAAAAAGTACAGGAATTGGAAACTGGAGAACGTCCCACAAGTTTACCTCAAAATGGGTAGGAAATGGAGTAGTAATCTGTAATGCGTTTTGCAATACCTAGCAATACCAGTAATATACTTCTATTGGTTGTCAGGACATAGAATACAGAGTATACGCTCAAACTTGTATTTATTATACCACCAGCAACTATAAATGTAATTGCATTCAAGCACACAAAGCGTCAAATGTAAAAAACAAATCAGAGAATAATGTTTTAGAAAAATATATATATATTTATCAAATTATTCAAAAGGGTACATTATCAACACAATTATAACAAATCATTAAAAGACATACATATTGCATGTTATTACATTTATTTAAAAAAGTTTAAAAAAACAACACATAAGCATCAGGTTAAAAAGTTCAAAGGAACAGGGGGCTTGTGGGACGTTCTCCAGTTTCCAATGCTATCTCCCCTGTCCCAAAGTTGACAGTTAAGGGGGCCTCCTTTATTTTATTGAGTTCAAAAAGTACAGCCAGGCACTTTGCAAAAAAAGGGTAATTTTGCACTGTGAATATGTGGTGTGTCCACGTTGCGTTTTGCCCCGTTTCCTGTCACGGATACTAGGCCTATCCACACAAGTGAAGTACCATTTTTCTCTGAAGACTTTGGGGAACACGGTGTGGGTGGAATTTTGCAGATCCACGCAGATTCCAGAACTTTCCACCACAGAAGTGTGAGGAAAATGTGTTTTTTTGACAATGTTTTAGGTTTGCAAGGGATTCTGGGTAACAGAACCTGGTGAGAGGCAGTCAAGTCACCCCATCCTTGATTTCCCTGTGTGTCTAGTTTTAAAAAATGTGTAGGTTTCCTAGGTTTCCCTAGGTGCCGGCAAAGCTAGGGTTAAAAAACTACAGCTAGGCACTTTGCAAAAAAAGGGTCATTTTTCACTGTGAAAATGTGGTGTGTCCATGTTGCATTTTGCACTGTTTCTTGTCACGGGCACTAGGCCTACCCACAAAAGTGAGGTACCATTTTTCTCTGAAGACTTTGGGGAACACGGGGTGGGTGGAAATGTTTTGGTCCACGTGGTTTCCAGAACTTTCCACCACAGAAATGTGAGGAAAATGTGCTTTTTTGGACACATTATTACGTTTGCAAGGGATTCTGGGCAACAGAACCTGGTGAGAGTGAGTCAAGTCACCCCATCCTGGATTCCCCTTAGTGTCTAGTTTAAAAAAATGTATAGGTTTGCTAGGTTTCCCTAGATGCCAGGCAGAGCTAGGGTTAAAAAACTACAGCTAGGGAATTTGCAAAAAAAAAAGGGTCATTTTTCACTGTGAAAATGTGGTGCGTCCACGTTGCATTTTGCACCGTTTCCTGTCCCGGGCACTAGGTCTACCCACACAAGTGAGGTACCATTTTTCTTGGAAGACTTTGGGAAACGCGGAGTGGGTGGACTTTTGTAGATTCCACAGAGCTTCCAGAACTTCCTACCACAGAAATGAGAAGGAAAATTTGTTTTTTGGACACATTTTTAGGTTTGCAAGGGATTCTGGGTAACAGAACCTGGTGTGAGCCAGTCACGTCACCCCATCCTAGATTTCCCAGTGTGTCTAGTTTCCAAAAATGTATAGGTTTGCTAGGTTTCCCTAGGTGCCAGGCATAGCTAGGGTTAAAAATCTACAGCTAGGCACTTTGCAAAAAAAGGGTCATTTTTTACTGTGAAAATGTGGTGTGTTCATGTTGCGTTTTGTGCCGTTTCCTGTCACGGGCACTAGGCCTACCAACACAAGTGAGGTACCATTTTTCTTGGAAGACTTTGGGGAATGCGGGGTCGGTGGAATTTTGTAGATCCGCACAGATTCCAGAACTTTCGACCACAGAAATGTGAGGAAAATGTGTTTCTTTTGACACGTTGTTAGGTTTGTAAGGGATTCTGGGTAACAGAACCTTGTGAAAGCCAGTCAAGTCACCCCATCCTGGATTCCCCTTGGTGTCTAGTTTCGACAAATGTATCGGTTTTCTAGGTTTCCCTAGGTGCCGGTAGAGCTAGGGTTAAAAAACTACAGCTAGGCACTTTGCAAAAAAAGGGTAATTTTTCACTGTGAAAATGTGGTGTGTCCATGTTGCGTTTTGCGCCATTTCCTGTCATGGGCACTAGGCCTACCCACACAAGTGAGGTACATTTTTACTCGGGAGACTTTGGGAAACGCGGCGTGGGTGGAATTTGGAGGCTCCACACAGATTCCAGAACTTTCCACCACAGAAATGTGAAGAAAATGTGATTTTTTGGACACATTTTTAGGTTTGCAAGGGATTCTGGATAACAGAACCTGGTGAGAGCCAGTCGAGTCACCCCATCTTGGATTTTCCTGGGTGTGCAGTTTTAAAAAATGTATAGGTTTGCTAGGTTTCCCTACGTGCCGGCAGAGCTAGGGTTAAAAAACTACAGCTAGGGACTTTGCAAAAAAAAGGGTCATTTTTCACTGTGAAAATGTGGTGAGTCCACGTTGCATTTTGCACCGTTTCCTGTCCCGGGCACTATGTCTACCCACACAAGTGAGGTGCCATTTTTCTTGGAAGACTTTGGGGAACGCGGAGTGGGTGGACTTTTGTAGATTCCACAGAGCTTCCAGAACTTCCTACCACAGAAATGTGAGGAAAATTTGTTTTTTTGGACACATTTTTAGGTTTGCAAGGGATTCTGGGTAACAGAACCTGGTGTGAGCCAGTCACGTCACCCCATCCTAGATTTCCCAGTGTGTCTAGTTTCCAAAAATTTATAGGTTTGCTATGTTTCCCTAGGTGCCAGGCATAGCTAGGGTTAAAAATCTACAGCTAGGCACTTTGCAAAAAAAGGGTAATTTTTTACTGTGAAAATGTGGTGTGTTCATGTTGCGTTTTGTGCCGTTTCCTGTCACGGGCACTAGGCCTACCAACACAAGTGAGGTACCATTTTTCTTGGAAGACTTTGGGGAATGCGGGGTGGGTGGAATTTTGTAGATCCGCACAGATTCCAGAACTTTCGACCACAGAAATGTGAGGAATATGTGTTTCTTTTGACACGTTGTTAGGTTTGTAAGGGATTCTGGGTAACAGAACCTGGTGAAAGCCAGTCGAGTCACCCCATCCTGGATTCCCCTTGGTGTCTAGTTTCGACAAATGTATCGGTTTTCTAGGTTTCCCTAGGTGCCGTCAGAGCTAGGGTTAAAAAACTACAGCTAGGCACTTTGCAAAAAAAGGATAATTTTTCACTGTGAAAATGTGGTGTCCATGTTGCGTTTTGCGCCACTTCTTGTCATGGGCACTAGGCCTACCCACAAAAGTGAGGTACAATTTTTCTCGGGAGACTTTTGGAAACGCGGCGTGGGTGGAATTTTGAGGCTCCACACAGATTCCAAAACTTTCCACCACAGAAATGTGAGGAAAATGTGTTTTTTGGACACATTTTTAGGTTTGCAAGGGATTCTGGATAACAGAACCTGGTGAGAGCCAGTCGAGTCACCCCATCTTGGATTTTCCTGCGTGTGTAGTTTTAAAAAATGTATAGGTTTGCTAGGTTTCCCTACGTGCCGGCAGAGCTAGGGTTAAAAAACTACAGGTAGGCACTTTGCAAAAAAAGGGTCATTTTTCACTGTGAAAATGTGGTGTGTCCACGTTGCGTTTTGAGCCGTTTCCTGTTGCGGGCACTAGTCCTTCCCACACAAGTGAGGTACCATTTTTATCGGAAGACTTCGTGTAACACAGAATTGTAGAGCAACTGTTATTACCTATTGACTTTTGATGCATTTCTGCCTTCCAAATGAAATACAATGTGTAAAAAAGAAGTCATTTTGAAAAATGTACTATAATTCTCATGCTAGTATGGGTAATCCCAATTTCCGAAATGTGCAAATAACTACTATTTCTAAACTCTATATTTTGTTCCCATTTCAGAAATACACAGGTGTCTTTCATACCCATTTTTCCATGTAAACATTTTCCTAGAATAATTGCCATATACCCTGTACATAATAAAAAAACATTCCAAGATGCTGCTCAGGTATTGGCTCTGGGTTCGTCCGGTTCTTGGTGAACCTACAAGTCCTATATATCCCTACAACCAGAAAGGTCCATCAGATGTAACAGTATATTGCTTTCAAACAGCTGTCATGATTAGAAAACGGTATAGGTAAAAACGTTGACACAAATGGCTGTTTTTTTCAACTATGTTTCAATCTTTCCTATATTTAACTATTAGTTTTGATTGAGAAACCTTGAAGGATCTATACAAATGACCCCTTGCTGAATTCAGAATTTTGTCCACGTTTCCAAACTGTATAGCTTTCTAGGATCCAATATTGCTTTCATACCCATTTCTACCATTAACTGGAAGAAGGTTGAAAGCACAATAAATAGCAAAAATAGGCTACATCCTGGTAAAATGCCAAAACTGTGTAAAACAATTGGTTTTCTGTCAAAATTCTTTCAATCCCTAAAAGCTGGGAAAATACTGATTTCATCTCCACTAACCCTTTTCTGATAACATTTGCAAGGAAAAAAACAGATGCTTCCATTTGCAGCACTTCTTTCCAATTTTTCAGAAATAACCCAACATTTAGCTGTATTTTGCCTAATTTCTGGGTCTCCTCCAGGTAATACACAAACCCTGGGTACCTTTAGAATCCCCATGATGTTGGAAAAAAAGGATGCAAATTTGGTGTGGATACATTATGTGGTCAAAAAGTTAGAGGGGCCTGAGCGCGAACTACCCAAAATAGCCCAAAAAAGGCTTAGCGGGGGAGGGGGGGGAAGCCTAGCAGCGAAGGGTTAATGTTAATCTGTAATAAGGGAGTCATTAAAATATGGTTGTAATATATATATATTTTTTTTTATTAAAAAAAGGTGGTGACTTCCACAAGAAGCTTACAAGAGTCAAACACACAATCCACTGCAGGGGATGTACTTTCTGTTCAGCTCTCGTGACCCTCTTGTGAGATCATACATTTGGGATTAATTTAAAAACAGTGTTTTTCTGTGATTCAATCCATCAATCAAGGATTTATAAGGTGCGCCAATTCACCTGTGAGGGTCTCAAGGTGCTAAAGTTGCAAGCTTCTTCGTAGTGATCTTGTTAATTCGAACAGCCAGGTCTTGAGTTGTTTCCTAAATTGGCAGTGCAACAAGGATCTCCTGAGGTGAAAAGGAATTCCCTTTCAGGTTTTCTCTGCCGGATGTGAGAAGGAGCGTCCTCCGCTATTGCCTTGGCAGATCCAGGGAGTTTCTGCGAGGAAGAGGAAGACGGATGGTAGGTTTCTGGTTGGTTGGTGGAAGGTCATGCGGTTGTTGATGTTAGCTGGTCCTTCGTTGTGCAGGGCTTTGTGTGAGTGGGTCAATATCTTGAACTGGCATCTCTATTGAATCGGGAGCCAATGTAGCTTCTTGAAGAGGGGGGTGATGTGGGTCCATCTTGGGATGTTGAGGATACGTCTTGCCACTGATTTTGTATTGTCTGTAGTCTCTGTGAGCAAAGTAACAGAATAGAGATGTTTGTTACATTAGTAAATTTGTTTATGATTTGCTCCATTAAATATATAAAGCAATAATATTTGTATAACCTGGCTAGACACCTTAATTTAAACCACATTAGGTTTTCATTTCCGTCAATTTTCTGATTACCGGGAGCTGTTTTAAATTTGAATTCCTAGTGTTTTTATGGTTTCCAATGACTTTGCTTTGTGGACTGGGTATTTGAGAGATTGAGGTGGAATAAGAACATTAGGTGCACAAGTGTAAGTAGAAAATTTTTATTTGTTTTGGGATAAAAAATATTGTATTTTAATATATATAAATATATATATGCAAATCCAGTTGTCTGACTGTAACGCCATATGCCTGCCAATTACTTGTTGGTGCCATCCGTGGTGGCAGGACCACAAATTGTTTAGAGAAAAGTCCAAATTCCAATAGGAAACGGAGGCTGCATACCAATTCAAACCGCAGGTGATTTAATCGAAGCACAAAGAACAACGCGTTTCAGCCGAAATTGCCTTTGCCAACTTGACAAAGGCCGTTTCGGCTGAAACGTGTTGTTCTTTGTGCTTCAAATAAATCACCCGTGGTTTGAATTGGTGTGCCACCTCCCTTTCCTATTGGAATTTGGACTTTTCTCTAAATATTATATATATATGTATATATTCACCAGTTTGAACTTGTATACGTTCGACATTGGCCCGTGGCATGACATGTGATCAAGACAGTGTTCCACTGTCGAAACGCGTCATGCCGGGCACTCGCCACTTTGAAAAGATTGCTGACTTTATGGCAATAAACTGCACGTGAGAACAACCAAACTCGCTGTGGTCTGTACCTGATTTCCTGGGGGCTCCCGGGCGGAACAGGATCGTGGAAAATAATATATAACTTTTCGCCTCCTTCGAAAACGTCGGGACACTTTTGCAGCGGTGCACTTCAGGGTCGAAAGTTACCCTGTACTTCCAAATACTCGCTCGCCAAGCACAGAAATGCACGAGTGCACTCCTTCCAAATCAATAACGCCAGTTCCAAGTCCAGTTGAAAAAGGATTTATTAGATCAGCATAATCAGCATAGGAGCCAAAAAAGATACCCTATGCGTTTCAGTGGCATATATATATACATATATATATATATATATTTTTTTTTTTTTTTACTGTGATTGAAAGCATTTGTTTTATGTGTTTTAATCTGTAAAGTGAATTGCATATTTTTATATGACATAATATTGTTTTTTTATGAGTATTTTAAATTAAATTAAAATATTTCTATTTATCAGTCTGATCTCATACGTTAATATTATATTCTTACTATAGACTCATTCGGAATAACAAAGCTGCAAAACAAAAGATAACTGAGTTACAGGGGAAATTGACAGACACTGGGGAAGGTCTTGTGAGAGCAATCGAAGGGGGTATAAATATAGAAACGACATCACGAAAGGTGGCCATTGCAAAAAATAGATTAACAGAAATATTTGCGGAAAAAGCAATATGTAAAGCCACAATCCAAAAAGAGAAAATATATGAATTAAGCGAGCAAATAGGGCATCACCTTGCCATCTGCATGAGACAAGAAAACATTGCAAATACAATCAAAGAGATTAAAGATCCTAACAATGTTCTCAAGCAAGATACAGAAGAGATTAGGTCAGAATTTCAAAAATATTACCAAGATCTATATAAAGATACAAATAAGGACCAAGAACTTATTAACGCATATTTAGAGCAGGTCACTACACCTCAACTGTCACAAACTGACCAAGATAATTTAGCAACCACACTGCAGTGGATGGAAATTCTGCTGTCCATCAACAGCTTAGCCCCAGGGAAGGCAGCTGGACTGGATGGTATACCCGCCGAATTCTATGTCAGATTTCATAAATCACTAAAAAATGTCTTAACCGATCTAATGACTCAAATCTTCCAAGGGGGGAACCACCAAAATCATGGGCACAGACCAAAATTGTGGTCTTTCCAAAAAATAACAAAGATCCAACAGAACTGGGATCCTATCGCCCGATCACGCTAATCAATTGCGATTCTAAAATCTACACCAAATTATTAGCCAGTCGACTTGTTCCAATTATCCACAAGTTCATATCGGCCCGACAACACGGATTCGTCCCCGGCAGATCCACGACGGCTCATGTACAAAGGGTTATTACACTCTTTGACATAGCGAAAGTTACAGGAGACCCTATGGCGCTTATACTTTTGGACGCCGAAAAGGCTTTCGATAGGGTCTCCTGGCAATACTTATGGACGGCTATGTCAAAGAGTGGGATCGGGGAACGATTCATTAATGCTACACGCAGCTTGTACCATAATCCAGAAGCAGTCGTTATGATAAATGGGGGACAGTCAAACAGGATAGAGGTGACCAGAGGGACTAGGCAGGGGTGCCCGTGCTACCCGTTATTGTTTGTGATATTTATCGATCCATTTATCCGCAAACTAGAGACTAATCAGGCTATATTGCCCATTAAGACACCAAATGTAAATGTAAATAAATGTATGTGTCTTGTAAAGCGCACTGCTGCCCTGAGGCGTCGTGGCGCTGTAGACCGCTGGGATACCCGTCCTGACTATCCCTGTGAGATGGTCCCTACTGGGTATCTCCAAGGTGAAACTAGGCATCCCCCGCGAATGTGGGGGGCCGTTGTAGAGATGAGGCAAGCTAATGCCCAGAGTTGCCGAGTGTGATCCCTGGTTAGAGTAGGCACCGAGGCGAGAATTATCGAGCCCGCTGACCCTGGTCCACAACCCTGCCGCGTCGGGAATTGAACCCTGGTCCCGGGCCGTTCTCTGCTTCCGGGTCTGCCGCCTCTAACCAGTGAGCCACACCACTCCACTCCAAATGGATCGACTAAGACCCTAGCATATGCGGATGATATCGCGATCGTCACCAGTGATCCTCTGGTGGCCGTCAAAATGATGGAAAAGAGGCTTGCCTCTTCGGTGAAATCTCCGGGTATACACTAAATCAGGGCAAGACGCAGATAATTATCAGTAAAAAAATAAATTGCAGAGACAAAAGGATTGTTGGGAATGCTGTATATCTAGGTGTAAAAATTACATCGAATCTAGATCAATTAGTCAAAATCAATATAGACCCACTCTTGAAAGAAACAACAAGGAATCTTAGCAAACTACACAACCTACACCTAACTCTAATAGGCAGAAGCAATGTCATCAAAATGATTTATTTTCCGAATTTTTTTTTTTTTTTCGCACTATTTGCCTAAATTTTGATCAACATATATTCAAAGCAATAGACAAAATATTTTCTCGGTTTATATGTGGCTACTGGCTACACAAGATCACGCAGAGCTTACAGATATATATCGCTCCCGAGAGAAAGAGGGGGTCTTGCTGTCCCTAACCTCAAGGTCTACTGGTGGGCCACACTCCTGAAATATAGTAGGATTCTATTGACTCCAAATCAGAATCCTACACAAGCAGGGGAGGTTCCGACTCCACAAGAACTCATCCTTGGAACTGAAGCGGGCGAACATCTGTGGCGACTTACCTTTGATTGCCACCACAAAAAGGTCCGCTTCAAAACATTAGCCGGCATATATAACGCGTGGAGAGGTATACGCAAGCTTCTCGGAGTCGGCAGATATTCCTACAATACGAGCCTCCATCAGAACTACAATTTACCAAATATTTTTTCTGATAATTATATGAAAAGATGGGTGAATATTGGGATCACTCGATGTGCGTGTTCTTTTACATCAGTAGGCTTTAAATCATTCGAAGAATTAAAGAATGAGTTTGGCTTAGAACACAGAGATTTCTTTAAATTCCTTCAAATAAGAGACTTCTTAATAAAAAAAAAGGTGGTGGAAGCGCAGTGTTCCACAAAATTCAGACAATAGAAATCCTCAATAGAAACACCACAGCAAAAATAGGAGAAATATATAATACCTTAGTTTCCTTGCTACCAGACAATATGGATAAACATACTATCATATGGCAAAATAAGTTAGGTATGAATGAGGACTCAGTACAGAGGGCATTCCAACTCTCTCAATCACTCCTAATGTCACCCAAATTACAAGTTCAATATTATAAAACCTTTTTCCAACTATATTATACACCATACAAAATAGCCAAATGGAGCACAGGGAAAGGCACCCAGTGCCCTAGAAGCTCGACACCAGAGGCTGATATAGTTCATGTATTTGCCACATGTGATACTTTAGGACTACTTAGACGCGAAATATCAACATTCTTATCCGAAATCTGGAACTCAAACATAGAAATAACAGCAGCTGAAATGATGCTAGGAATGGACGGGGATATCAGGCCACAAATAATGCAGGGGCTCATATTCGTTTCCATGGCTGTTTACAGAATCTGCTTAGCGTCCAGTTGGCTGGATCCAAATCCACCGACCTTTTCACAATGGCGGGCAAGATTCCTAGCCTCATACACTCTAGAGACAGCGATAAATCGGCGGAAGGGAGCAAAAAGGAAAAAAAAGGGCTTAGAAATCTAGGATCCCCTCACACAGTGGATTCGACACCAAGAATAATGAAATTGAAGTTAATGTCACCCTAACATTTAATGTCGATGCCAATGATTCATGAATATGTCTGTATGAGATTTTTTCCTGTTTTCTTTATTTTATTTAATCTTCGTTTCTTTTTTTTCTTCGTTTTTTTCTCTTACTTTCTTCTTCTTTTTTCTCTTTCTTAATTTTCTATTAGTCTGTGACATGTAAATAGACGACTGGATCGTAGGGGGGGCTCCGGGGTGGGTGATATATGTTGTAATAATATCATAAAAAAGAAATGTTTTATAAAAAATAGGAAAACTTCCAACACTTGTGATATCAACTGGGGCCCTGTCAGAGAAAGCAATTACAGCTTGTGGGATCAGGTGACCTTCTACTATCCCAGATCCAGTAGAATAGATGTCAATACTGGGGGGATAGTCATCCTTTTGTACGTCTATATCTTGTAGGGTGCTCAATGCCTGGTATCTATTCGAGACTGATAGTGCATATTGAGGATAGGTTATCATATCAGAGTGTAACCATGGTTATGGATATGTTCTGATCATATTGCCTAGGCGGGCCTGCTCTATCGAGAATATTTCTTGCCCATCTTGGATTTTTAAAATTAATAATAATACAATCTCCTTTATGGGTATTACGTTGGGGAACTATCCAACTCACTTTCTGAGATAGGAATATTTGGTCAGCTCCACAGGGTATCCGCAGTTCTTATTGAACCAGTACACTGCTCTATTCTATAATAATAATAATAATAATAGGGGGTCTTATAGAGCGCATGGTGACGCACAACGGCGTGTCCCCGCGCTAAGATGCAGGCGTGGCCAGAGGGGGTGCTGAGGGGAAGGTCCGCTATTTGACATAGAGGAATGTTTTTAGCTTGGCTCTGAATATAGACTCTGTAGGCTCCAAACGCAACTCTACCGGGAGTTTGTTCCCGCTGGATGCGGCAAGGTACCTAAAGGATCTGCCACCCATCCTGGCTCTGGTCACTTTAGGGATGGTCAGGCGCCCTGATCCAGAGGACCTGAGTGCGCGTGAAGGCTCGTATTGTGTCAGGAGACCCTGAAGTGGGAGGGGTGCCCTGCCGTTAATGATCCGATGACAGGTGCAGAGGGCCTTGAATTCTACCCTGCTTCTGACCGGGAGCCAGTGTAAGGCCTGGAGCGCGGCTTTCGAGGCTGATCTTCTAGGCAGTCTAAGCACCAGCCGGGCAGCGGCATTCTGCAAGACCTGTAGGCGGCTCAGGTTCTTCTCGAGGGTTCCCAGATAGAGCAGGTTGCCATAGTCCATCTTAGACGTGACTAAAGCATGCACTAGTGTTCTGCGGGCTTTGGTAGGAAGGAGCTCCAGAACCTTCCTGATGGTCTTGAGGATCCCAAAACAGGTGCCGACCACCCTGTTTACCTGGGGGCCAAAGGTCAGATCGGAATCGAACCAGACACCTAAATTCCTCGCCTCCCGGCAGGGAGTTGGTACTGGTCCCAAGCAGGGCGGCCACCACGCCGACGTCCACGCCGCCCGGTCTCCCCCTACCACCAGCACCTCAGTCTTGTCGCCATTGAGTTTAAGGCAGTTGGCAGACATCCAGGCAGCAAGATCTTGCATGCATGCTCTGAAGATGTCCGCCGCAAGACCGGGTGCACGGGATAGGGAGATGACTAGCTGCGTGTCGTCAGCGTATGACACCATGCGCAGACCATGCCTCTAAACTATGGAGGCAACCGGGGCAACGTAAAGGTTAAAAAGCATTGGGCTAAGGGACGAGCCCTGTGGTACCCCTTGGTCCAGCGCCACTCGCCTGGAGTAGCAGTCGCCCTGCCTGACTTGGAAACCTCGGCCAGATAGAAACGACTGGATCCATTTTAGCGCTGTATCAGCCACCCCTGCTTTGTTCAGACACTGTAGCAAGATGGAATGTGCTACAGTGTCGAACGCGGCGCTGAGATCCAGCAGGATCAGAGCCATAGTCTGGCCCTCGTCGGCCCCCTGTCTGATGGATTCCGATGCCATGAGGAGCGCCGACTCAGTTGAGTGTCGAGGTCTGAATCCAAACTGGGTGGGGTGGAGGAGATTTGTCTCTTCCACAAACTGCATTAGCTGCAAATTTGCCACCTTCTCCGCCACTTTTGAGAAATAGGGTAGGAGAGAGATGGGACGCAGATTCTCCAGCTTTTCGAAGCTGATATTAGGCTTTTTACGGAGGGGGAGCACAACTGCCTGTTTTCACTCCCATGGCAAGGTGCTGGACCTGAAGGAAATGTCCAACAGATGCCTGATATATGGTTCTAGTGTCGTCAAGCTGTCACCCAACCGTTTAGGAGACGCTGGGTCCCTTGGGGAACCTGACTTCACTGATCTACATATTTTGATCAGGTCTTCTGCAGATGGGGTGGAGAAGTTGAGCAGCAGATTATGTCCGTTCACCTCTCTAACTGATGCTTCAAACTCTCCTCCTACCATTGGTTGGGCGGGAAAGGCGGAGTAAATTTTGGACATTTTGTCACCGAAATACTCGGCAATGCGATTGCAGGCAGCCGCAGAACAATCCTCTGATCCCGCTGAGGATTTGGGGACAGCCAGAGATTTATATACACAGAATAGTTCTTTCGCTGAGTTCTCTGCATCCATTATTCTTCTGGTATAGTGGGCGGTTTTAGTTCTCCTAATCAGATTGTGATATGCTCGTCTATTGACGAGATATCTCTCTCTCGCCTGACTAGCATAGGCTACCCTCCACTGCCTTTCCGCTCGCTTGCACTCCCTCTTGGCACCGCGCAGCTCCTCATTGAACCAGGGTGCCGTGCTTTGTTTACGCCCGCCCTCTTTAGGATAACCCAATGGGGCCGTGCGGTCCAGTGCAGCCGTGATGCGGTCGTTGAGCAATTTATTTGCCGAATCTGCGTCGTCGCCTCCAGGGGGGCCATCGGCTGTAAGAGCCTCATGGAATTTGGGCAGGGAGAACCTAGCCCATTTGCGCCTGGGATAATTGAGAGGAGTGGGAACGGTCGCCTTATGCTTGGGGAGAGAGATATCGAAAGGTACCAAGAAATGATCAGTCCACGGGAGAGGCACTGGGGGAGCCGCACTTACTTCCTCCCAGTTAGCAAATACTGGATCCAGTAGATGGCCATGTTGGTGTGTTGGAAGTTGGCTTTTTAGCTCTAATTGAAGTGCTTGAAGTTCCTGCAGGAACTCCCTCGCTCCTTTATCTGACAAATCTTCGAGATGCATATTGAGATCTCCAAGTAGCAGAAACTTGTCTCTCCGCAGCGCTATCTCCGTGACACATTCTATAAGAGTGCCCTTGAACCCTGCCAGGGGACCAGGTGGGCGGTAGACTAAGTAACCCTTCACAGTGGTGCCCCCATTGATTTTTATTGTAAACATCCCCACCTCACCTGCCGCCAGATGGATTGGTTCCAGTTGACAGGCCAGGTGGTGTTTAAATACAAGCGCTATGCCTCCTCCTCTGCCCTCAGATCTATCCAATCTAACCATCAGATAATCTTCCGGTAATGCCTGAATGATGTCAGGGTCGGAGTGTGCATCCAGCCATGTTTCTGTGAGGAATAACAGGTCCAGTTGTCTATCCATGAGTAAGTCGTGGATGTCGAGCTTATGGCAGCACAACGATCTCACATTGAGCAAGCCGCACGACAGGGAGGGGCTGCCCCAGATATCTGACATTGCAGTACTAAACCGATATTGGCAGTATCTGCAGCCTGTGTCCACCCCAGCATGCAAGATGTGAAGGCCGGGCCTGCATGTGGCGGAGGACAGATTTAACAGCTCGTCCCTACTCCAAAGGATCCGGTTAACAGGACCAGGGGTTTTGGCCCTGGGCCGTGTCTGGTCGCGGACGGGCGCAGACGGGCTTGTCTTTGGCGCGGCTTTGGCGCGCGCCCAGCGCACCCGCTGCGCTCGTCCGCTGCGCTTCCTAGGCCAGGGTAACATTTTATAGAGTCTGGGGCGGGCGGGGCGGAGCACTAGAATGCTCGCCCAGCTCGTCCCCCTCACACAAGATGGCGGGACCGGTGAGGTGGGATCGGGGGTTCGCGCCCTGCACTCTCCGCTTTACGTTTTAAAACACATAGACTATCATGAGTCTCCTTTTGTCCTGGCATCAGTCCATTAACGTTAACCATAATTGCCATATGAGGGCTGCATTCCAGTGGCGGGTTTATGGATACATTTACTCTACCTTGATTGGCCCTAACATCTTCCCTCTCTGTATTTATAATAAAGGACTGTTCCGGGTTGGGCTTGTGCATATGGACTCAGACCCTGCTAGTTATCCTTGGTTAGAATTATTTACTAATGTCCATCTCCCATTTATTACACTTGGGCTTGATGGGCTATTTGTGCCCTTTAGTACTACCCTTTCTGTGCCTTTACTAGGTACCTTACTTGAGGGGGCAGTTGTTTGTGATAATAAATGTTACCCCTCCCATTGCTATAACCTTCTCCTTCTTGTTGTTAGTATTTATATTCTTGAGTGTGCTACAGATCTTAGAAACATCGTTGGATAATTTATTACGTTTATCACTAATCGGGATTAACAACTCCTCTATTTTGCTTATAATGATTGCTGTGATTTATGTCTTTTGTACATTTATAAACGTATCTTGGTCAATTGTACTTTTACAGGTTGGGAAAGTGGGCCTTTGGCCAGATCTCAAGGTAGGGCCCTTCGTACTCTTGTTAGCACCCACCGTTACTTTCCTTCCCCCTTTCTTTCTCTTTAGGGTAGGTGCACCATTTGGCATATGAGCACAGTGGGGGGTCAAGTTGTGCTTCGGGCTCAGGTTCTAATACTCTTTCTGGGGCCTCAAGGGCTCCCTGGCTAACAATATGAGTTTGTTCCTCCAAGATGTCTGACCCACTACCATCTCCTGGTGGCACTCCTGCCACCATACATACCCCAATAGAAAGGCGGCGCTCAGTCCTATCTATTTCATCTGATATTGCGCTAACCGCACCTATCAGAAATGCACAAGGGGTATTAGTTCCAGTGTTTTAGCTGGTGTCTCATCTTGAGGCGTTAATATATAGTAGTACAAGTCAAAAACTTCGATATTTCTCTTGGCTGTTTCATTCCTGGTACTGGCCAAGAGCAATATCGAAATTTTTGACTTGTACTACTCCGTACACAGTGTATTGCCTGCAGTGCCCTTGCGGGTTGAAATATGTGGGGAGCACCATCCATCAAGCAAAGATTAGGGTACTTGAACATGCCAGGGCCATAAATAATGGTGATCTGACATATCCCGTGGCACGCCATTTTAAAGCACTACACAAAGGAGATAGAAACCTCCTAACATACTTTTGCCTGGATCCCGTACCGCCGAATCCCAGGGGGGTGATAGATTGATGACTCTTAAGAGGCTAGAGTCCAGGTATATTATTGATCTTAATACAAAGACACCTGGAGGCCTCAATTCACATGAGGAACTGGCTGTACATTTAGGGGAGTAATCAATGTAGATCGATACTGGTAACTAAGAAAGTAAATATGAGGATATTAATATATGTGGTGCTAAGAGGGTTGTTTTGATGTTTATTTTGCTCGTTCTTATGAGAAAGTGTAACTTATTCTGATTCTTGATGGTTTATTGAAAATTGTGGACAGTATGGACATAAACGGACAATAGCTCATCTATGAGGGTAATTCTAATGTGGACACTGTGAATCTGAGAAGATTGAATTTATGAATACTCTGAGCGATAAGCCCATCTGTGGGCATTGTGCATAAGATGTAAATAATGATTCTATAGGCCCATCAACGGGCACGATGTATTAATACGGAAAAGGCTGTATAATGATGTGATACGCTTTAAGATAATAGTCATATGATATACGATCCATGTGCCGTTCAAAGATGGCGGCCATGGACACGACGTTTTGTCCCTCTACTATGTCCTTGAAATTGTAAACTGTAATCATAAATAACGGCCGTTTCGGCGACGCCATGTTACAATCGACAAAGGCGAATGCCGAAACGTGTCTGGACACCGTGAGCTTGTCAATAAAATCTTTAAGCTCGCCACCGTGAGTGCTGGTTTTTTGTGGTGCAAACTACGATATTGGGAGCAGTCATATATATATATGTATATATATATATCAGAGAATATCAGATGAAATAGATAGGACTGAGCGCCGCCTTTCTATTGGGGTATGTATGGCGGCAGGAGTGCCACCAGGAGATGGTAGTGGGTCAGACATCTTGGAGGAACAAACTCATATTGTTAGCCAGGGAGCCCTTGAGGCCCCAGAAAGAGTATTAGAACCTGAGCCCGAAGCACAACTTGACCCCCCACTGTGCTCATACGCCAAATGGTGCACCTACCCTAAAGAGAAAGAAAGGGGGAAAGAAAGTAACGGTGGGTGCTAACAAGAGTACGAAGGGCCCTACCTTGTGATCTGGCCAAAGGCCCACTTTCCCAATCTGTAAAAGTACAATTGACCAAGATACGTTTATAAATGTACAAAAGACATAAATCACAGCAATCATTATAAGCAAAATAGAGGAGTTGTTAATCCCGATTAGTGATAAACGTAATAAATATAGAAATAACATATAGCATATATATATATATATATATATATATATATATATATATATATATATATATATTACCTACTAGCGATAGCCAGTAGGTATATGTAGTTAGTACCTAGCTACCATAGGAAATCCGCAACATTCTATTGGGAATAACTTTTGCGCCGGTTGAGGAATTTGCGTGTAATTTTCAAAAATTTAGGCCAGCTCCGCTCCGCTTCTTTCCTGGTAGTTTCAGGGGGATTTGTCATGCGGGGGCCGAGGAAAAAGGGGGGTCCCACCACGTGTTTTCCCCATGTTAATTTCCATAGGACGAATAGACAAGTCTAGAGCCCGAACCGCTGAATGGAATTACACCAAACTTTGCAAAATTGTAGGGACTTGTACGCAGAAGTGCCTTTTCTATATTTGGTGAAAATTGCTCCAGTGGTTTTTATGAAAATTAACTTCAAAAACACATATATATCTATATAAGCTCACCGTAAGCTTACTGTACTCTGTACCTTCCCGAGTACGAGCTGCATTCTGATTGGCTGCCAATGTCTGTCAACACTCCAAAACAGAAATTGTTGGCAGCCATCTTGTACCTCGGTACAGGAAAGCTGAAAAACAAACGTGTAGAACTGAAAAAGGGGGCAGGGTAGAAGCACCCTGACCCCCAAGGCCTGCTCATGGGGTCCCACAAGGACCCCCAAGGCAAAAAAAAAAAAACATTGTTTTCAAAATTCAAATTCTTTATCCAAGAAGTGTTGGCAGCCATCTTAGGACCAATATACATGATAGCACCTCATTAAAAAGCATTGCAGTTAATAGAAGGTTTTAGGACTTTAGTTACATTATAAATCATTTGTTGATGGTACCATACTCATTTTAGGAACTGTGGTGTGTTCTAAGGTGATTTTACCATGTGAAAAAGCCTTCTGCTGGGATATCATGAATCATGTTTGAAAGAAAACTATTATCTCCTGCTTTTCCCACAGTGGTTGGGAAGGGATCTATAAGCTAAACTGAAAGCATATTTTCTGTAAATTCACATTATCTTTCTCAGTCATGTGAGAATGAAGTCTGACATTCTCAGTAAAACACGTACATCCAACAAGGACAGAGACTGTCAGTTGATTCCTTTGTGTTCTACTGCAGCTTCCCAGAGTGTTCTAAAGAACAACTAGAGCGCTAACAGTCCTACTTATTACAAAGGTATGGCACACCTGAAGCCATCTTGATTGGAATAAAGTGGTAACTCTTAAAACATTTAATTTAAAAAGGAACAAAATGAGGGGGTATATTTTGCCATAGAAAGTATGATTAGTGCTGCCGAAACAAAAATTAGCGCACATTTTGAGTGACTTCTCAAATCCTCTTCTATTTCATTAAAAAATTCTGACATGCAGTCTCCCAAGATGGCCACAAGAGACAAAAGAGCCCAAATGTAGCCCAAATAGCACCCAGATGTAGCCAAAGTATAGCCCAATGACAGAATGTCCCAGAGTGTTCTAAAGAACATGTTCTAAAGAACAACTAGAGCGCTAACAGTCTTACTTATGACAAAAGTATGGCACACCAGAAGCCATCTTGATTGGAATGAAGTGGTAACTCTTAAAACATTTAATTTAAAAAGGAACAAAATGAGGGGGTATATTTTGCCATAGAAAGTATGATTAGTGCTGCAGAAAGAAAAATTAGGGCACATTTTGAGTGACTTCTCAAATCCTCTTCTATTTCATTAAAAATTTCTGACATGGAGTCTCCCAAGATGGCCACCAGAGACAAAAGAGCCCAAATGTAGCCCAAATAGCACCCAGATGTAGCCCAAGTATAGCCCAATGACAGAATGTCCCAGAGTGTTCTAAAGAACATGTTCTAAAGAACAACTAGAGCGCTAACAGTCTTACTTATGACAAAAGTATGGCACACCAGAAGCCATCTTGATGGGAATAAAGTTGTAAGTCTGAAAACATTTAATTTAAAAAGGAACAAAATGAGGGGGTTCATTTTGCCATAGAAAGTATGATTAGTGCTTCAGAAAGAAAAATTAGGGCACATTTTGAGTGACTTCTCAAATCCTCTTCTATTTCATTAAAAAAATTCTGGCATGCAGACTGAAACATGCACTTTGAATACCAGCAGCAGACTTCCCTGGTGATCAGTAGCTTTACTACAGTGATATAATGAACAACTAGAGTGCTAACATTCAGAATTTATGGCAAATGTGTGACACATCTGAATGCCTTCTTGATGGAACCAAAGTAAACAAGCATTGAAAATAATAGATCTCGCCCTCGTTTAAGTTAAAGCCATTCTGTTTGTAATGAGGTGGCTTTTTAGCTTTGCTTTTAATAGTGTTTTTCAAAATTTCATGTAAATTGTATTGTATTGTATTGTAATTGCATTTATATAGCGCTTACTACCCCTGACGAGGCGTCAACGCGCTTTTTCGGCGGGTAGCACGCTACTCCGGGACACACAGAGGATTAGTGTTGAATTAGTATAGTGAAACATGCAAGTACATTTTAAATGGTGGATAGGTTAATCAGTTATTTGGATTTGGAATGATAGCAGAAGGATAGAGTAGGACAAAGGTTTGTATTTATTTATTGCTCGCTTGTTGACGTATGCTATTCAGGGAGCCTATAGAGGATTAGTGGTGAATTAATATGGTGAAATATGAGGTAATTTCAGTGGTGGATATTAGTCTGTTACTTGGAGTGAGAAGGATAGTGGATGGATAAAAGGGGAAGAAAGATTTGCATTCATATAGCACTTGTTACCCCTGATGGGCGTTGAAGCGCTTTTCTGGCGAGTAGCACGCCACTCCGGAACCCATAAAGGATTAGTGTTGAAAATTAGTATAGTATAAATATGAAGTATTTTGAGTAGTAGATATGTTATTCAGTTATTTGGGCAGTATATTAGTATAGTTGAACATGGAATATAGAATTTGAGAAGTGAAACATGTTAGTCTGTTAATTTTGATTGAAAAAGGATAGTGGAGGGATAAAAGAGTGAAGGATTTTTTTTTAAGTCTTAGCTGTAGGAAGAGGCTTTTAGATGAGTAAAAAGGAGTTTTGGAGGGAAGGAGTCAGAGGGGAGGGTTTAGAAATGTTTGTTTCAGGGGATCGGTGTAGTAAAAAGAGGTGTCAGATGATGCAAGGAGGGGTAGAGCAGGAGAGAGTCTAGAAAAGGTTATTTTGGTGATCATAGTAGTGGTATGGGGTTTGGGATAAATGAGAGAGTGGATGTAGAGGATATATTGATAGATCTATAGGATGAGAGATAGGGTAGTGCATTAGAAGGAGTAGTAGAAAGAAGTTTGAGAGGAGTCAGAAGGTTGGGCTAGAAGATATATTGAGTGAAGTATAGGCTGAGAAATAGGCTAGTGCATTGGAAATGCTAAATTAGAAGAAAGTGGTAAATATATAGATCCATAAGTATAGGCTGAGAAATAGGCTAGTGCATTGGAAATGCTTAATAGGAAGAAAGTGAGAAATATATAGATCCATAAGTACATTAAAAGTATATAGATACATAAAAGAAGTAAGTATATTTAGATTAAATATATTGATAGAGGCACAGGATGAGAAATAGGGTAGTGCATTGAATATGCTTTTTCAGGAAAAAAGTAACAGACACACAGATCCAAGTACATGGAAGGTACATAGATGTACAATGGAAGTATGTACATGTAGACCAAAAATGATTTTTAGTTATTGATGATTATTATTATTATTATTTTCTTCTCTTAACAACATAATTGTTTTACATGTTTTATAAAGTAACACACAAATATAGGTACATATCTATTGTGAAAACAAATGCTTATATACAGAGGGATAGGCTGTAAATTTCTATTTCCGTATGGTGCTTATGTGGGGAAGAGCCAGATCTTGAGTAGTTTTCTGAAGATAAGGTGGTTGTCGGTGGATCTTATGTTGGGGGGTAAAGAGTTCCATAGTTTGGCTGCCTGAACAGAGAAGGATGTGCCACCCATTGTTTTTTTCTTGTATGGTGGGATTTTGAGGCGAGATACTCCTTTAGAGCGTAGGTTCCTTTGTTGAATGTGTTTGGTGATTTTATTCCTGATGAAGAGTGGTCCTATTCCATGTATTGCTTTGTGGGTAAAAAGTAGCTTGAACGTGGATCTTCTGGCAACCGGTAACCAATGCAGGGCTTTCAAGGCAGGGGAGATGTGGTCTCGTGGTTTGATATGCAAGAGTAGTCTGGCAGCCGAGTTCTGAATCCGTTGTAGTCTTTTCATGGTCGTTTTAGATACTTGAATTGCTGTGACAATGGATTCAAATATGATACTCTGTATTTTACAAAGAGTGATGAATAATTTTAATAGTGTATGAAAAGGTGTATGTGATTGTCACGTGGATGATGTCAACAGTGATGTCATCATTGATGTCATTTGAGATGTCATCAGTGATGTCACTGACCATGTCATGAATGATCTAATATGTGACATCATCAGCAGTGGATTGCGGGTGCGCGAAATATAGTTAGTACAACTAACTATATAGGAGCAATTCCAATGGTTTTGTATGAGTGAAATGTCCAGCTAATTATAACACCCCTAAAACTTATAGTTTTTTGAGTGAATTTCAAAGGTTTTTTAAAAGCTAATTCCTAACTATATAAGGCCTGAAACCTATGGTTTTTTCAGTGAATTTCAAAGGTTTTTTAACTGCTAATTCCTAACTATATAAGTCCTGAAACCTATGGTTTTTTCAGTGACTATATATATATATTTATATATATATGTATATATATATATATATATATATATATAGATATGTGTGGTGTGTGTGTGTGCGTATGTATATATATGTATGCTTGTGCTGCTAAAGATTCTAAGCTATTTTGGTCCACGGTAAAATGGGATAGGGGAGGAATAGCTGCCAAACCACAAAATTATGTTGCCAAAAGTAAATGGATTGAGTTTTTCAAGCCACAATATGCCTGTAGCCCAACGCAAGTCATTGATACTCCACCACCAACAGTTCATTTTAAACACAATGTATTTAACACAAATGATGTAAACATTGCTCTGGACTGTGTAACGGGGGGAAGAGCTCCGGGTATGGATGACATTTCGGCAGATCTGTTCCTAAGTGACCGGAACTCATGGTGCATGTATTTTTCATGGCTGGCTAATGCAGTGGCTATGGGAGGGGAAGTGCCGCACTCTTGGAAGGGAGCTGAAATCATTCCTATATTTAAAAAAGGCGCTAAATCCCTTCCCAACAATTACAGACCCATTAGCCTCATAGACACAGCACAGAAACTGATGGGCCGATTAGTACAGAACAAGCTCCATACATGGATAGAGGAAAACAACATCTTGTCACCATACCAAGCGGGGTTTCGCCCCTTGACTAGTTCCATAGATCAGGTATTTTACTTCATGGCCATCTATTGGAGAAACGTAATATTGAAAAATGGCACCCTCTATGCTGTCTTTGTGGACTTAAAAGCAGCTTTCGACCTAGTCCCAAGAGAAAAGCTGTGGAGGACTTTGGCTGAAGCAGGTATAAGTCCAGATCTCCTCACTCTTCTTGTGCGCCTTCATGAAAGTAATTATGCCAAAATCAGGTGGGGGGCGCAGGGAGAAGTGACTGAGTCATTTCCTGTGGAGCGGGGGGTGCGACAAGGGTGTGTTCTGGCCCCAACACTATTCTCCATCTACATAAATGGCATTGTGGACTACTTGAAAAAATCTCCAAGTGATGCTCCAATTATAGCAGGCTCACATGTTCCCGTCCTCATGTTTGCGGATGATACGCTTATACTTTCACGTACACCGAGCGGTCTCCAAAAGGCTGTCAATGCATTTGGCGAATTCTGTGATACCCGGGGCCTTGAGTTGAACACAACTAAGACAACATTTATGTGTTTGAATCGACAATCCACATTTAAAGTTGTAATTACGTATAAGGGTACTCCCCTTGAGAAAGTAGAGGCTTTTTCCTATTTAGGAATAATTTTACAGGGCAACATGAAATGGAAATCACATATCAATACGGCAGTACTAAAGTTTAATCAGCTTGCAGGCGCAGTTGCACTTAAACATAGAGCCTCGCTGACTAAACCAATAAACTGCGCCCTTGAAATATACAACATGAAAGTCTTGAGCGCCTGCCTGTACGGTTCTGAATTGTGGGGTTTTTCAAAGCTAGCAGATCTGGGCCTAGTGGAAAATAGATTTTTGCGAGGGCTGGTAATGGCCCCGCAAAGTACATCTATAATCCCATTGAAACTGGACCTTGGTAGGAAAAGCATCGAGGACATAGCTCGTCTGCGGCCATTGTTGTATTGGAGGCGCCTGATGGTGACCCCAGAGCTAGCCCATTATGCTGCAGCATTGTCAGATGTTGTTAAGTTTGATTCCTTTCACTGCATTGTATGGTTGAAAGATCTGAGGGGTTTATTGGCAAAGTTAAAATTGGATCATCTTTGGGGCAACAGGGATGTGTCTTGCTTTCCGACAAAAGCAAAATTGAAAGAAATATACTGGGAGATGGTGTACTCGACAACATATTGTGCTGGGACAATAGCCAATTTGTCAGCCCGCTTTCTGTACATTAAAATGGTTCCATCCTGCGAAGCTTATTGGGACTTAATTGAAAGCCCGCATGACAGGAAGTTATATTTTCAATTTCGAGTTGGAACACTCCCAGTAAATGCTTTTAAGAGACATTGGATCCCACCGAGGGACGAGCACTGTTATTACTGTAAAGAACAAACAGAGCATATCTCCCATTTGTTGTTTTGTTGCCCCTTATATACCAGTCCACGGCGGAAATGGCTACGACCAGTCTGTCTAAACATTGGCACTCGTAGTCAATCGACTGCTCTCAGAATTTTAGAATCAGACTGTTCTCCACTATTTGCGATTGCTGTAGCTAAATTTCTTGGCTGGGCTTGGGTCATCCGCACTCGCACTTTACTGGCTAATGCATCATAAGGAAATACGGTTACCTTGGCTACATTGTTTTTTTAATAACTTTTTAAATTAACCATGTATTTTTATCTGTGTAGTATATTCGACAGTCAATTGTTTAATATGTATTTTAATGTGATTGTTTTAGAGGTAGTATTTATTTGTATAGTGTTAGGGTGGAAATGCTTTTATGACAAATGTCGAATAAAGCTTTAAAACTTGATATGTATGTGTGTGTATAGATATATTTTCAAGGGTGGGTAATAAAGTGCAAGTGCAAGATGGGTAGTCTATTCTATTAAAAGTACAGAATAAAACAAAGCTAAAAAGAAGAATCCGGTTAATACAACTGGCGTAGTTACTATATATATATATTTTTTAACTAATTTCTCCTTGTTTACGTCCGCTTCGACTATAAGTTGCACCGATCCATTCCAGTAACACTTACTTGGCCCAAAGTTTTCCCTTCTCCTTTTTTCCCTTTTCCCTCCTTTTTTCCTCTTCCTTACTATATTACAGGTGTATATAATTTGTCACATACTGATTTATATTTATTATATTGTTTTGTAACCTATGAAATTGCCTATCTTTGAACTCCAACAAAAAATGATGACACAAAGTAAGTAAAACAGCACAAAGTGTGTATTTTTTACCATGCTAAAGGTTAGCTTTCCAGCACCAAACACCTTTTTTGTTGGATCAACCATGGCCAGCGCAGGTGCTTAGTGACTCTGGGCCTGTCCAGGGGGTCTCTTCCCGCTTGCGTCATCGGAACTCACACGTCCTGATCCTTAAAGTGTTGTTCAGATTGGCTAATGTCACGATAACTTTCGCACACGAACAGATAACAAATTCCGGTGTATTGACTTGCTTCGCTGGCAAACATCAGGGCAGCAGGAAGTTAGGGAAGAGGCGGGCATTGCCAGGCAGCAGCCGAGCAGCCAATGACATTCAGGTCACCTTGTCGCGGAGCAGGAATGGCGCGCGAGTGACATTGCCGCAGCCCAGAGTGGTTTAAGGGACGGGGGAATGCGCAGCCCTGGCAGGAATCAGAGGATTTGAGAAGCATCAAAGGGGGCGCATAAAGGAGCGGGGGCGGACTCCTTAAGCAGGCCCCTAAATCGGAGTTTAAGAAGGGTGGGGGAGAGAAACTCCGAGATGAAGGCTGCGCTAATAACATGTCCCTGAGATGGCTCCTGGCAAATTGCTTTGTTATTCTTGTCAAAAACAGGTCCCTGGGAAGCAGTCAATTTTAAACCATATATCAAAATGATTAATTGCCCTTAAATGAGCAGATGTTGAAGTACCCTTGAATACAGGGGAGGAGGCTGAGGCCTCTTTTGAATTCTGAACCTAATGTATTCATGAAGTTGGGGGGCTATTAATTTCGCGACAGGCGCCAGGCTCGGCGACTCCAAGGTGTTCTGCTTTATACTCGTGTATGAGATGTCTCAGGGGCAGGGGGCGGCGCGCGCTTTGACGGGAGCAGGTAGATCCCAGCAGGCAGGTGTGAGATTTCACGTTTCACTACGGACAGCGGCGCAGGTGCAGGCGCACTGCATGCTTGGTGCAAGGTGCACGGACATCGCAAAAATTATGTATGTCGGAGACAATGTTAATATCGCGATACGACTGAAGACGTTTTAAATCACAAAGATACTTAATCAGATTAAATGTATGTTTTACTCTAACAAAGACAGGGATCGTGTTTTTTTAAAATAGAAACTTGTTGAAATTATGCACACTGATTTTAGCGTCAATATGTATTTTCCTTGGTCATCTGGGCACTTTCTCGAGCATGAGGGGTTACAAAAGTCCCTGTTCCTCACTGCATCGTCCCTGAGGTGATGAAACCCTGGGGTGGCCTTTTCGGGGTAGAAACGTGTCCATTACCTGCAGGTTGCATACAAATGTCTTTAAGGAGCGCGCAAACCCACTAAGCTAGCTACCTCGTCATGGCGGGGCATTTCTTTGGTCGCGGAGTAGGTGTTCAGCAGCACTTCAAAGCACTTCACATTGCAGACTGTGCAGCACCACGGACATAAGGAAAACGGGCACGAGGAGCTATTTACAAGCTCGCGTCAGCAGTGGAAACAAAGGTGCCCTTAACAAAGTGCGTATTTATTTAGTTTTTTTTTTTTTTAAATATGCGTGATTTCTACGCAACCCTCGCGAGACATTAACATGTACCTCGGGAGCGCATCAATCACTCCGGAAAGGAAGGTGAGGAATAGTACAAAAGTCAATATATTTGAATAATTCAAAACATTTCGAGACAAAATCGTGCAAGCTAGGTTCTTTCTCCAGTCGAGCCCGATTATTTTTTGGGTGGGCAGAAAATAAATATTTGCTCGAAAATAAAGCCCAACAATGTTTCAGTAAACATATATTTGATATTGTATTTCTGAGCGCTGGTTTCGCAGAGCCCAACTTGAAGTCCTCGAAAAAACATGAAAGAAAGGGAGGAGGGAGGGGGCGATGGGGTCTTAAGAAGGAGTTTAAGTTTATAAACAAGATTAAAAGGCAGAGTGTCAGGGGTCTTATAGAGAGGGCGCAAGAGCCCCCCTGAAGAAAGGCGAGCCCGAGCCCCCCCGTATCACTGCTCTCTAAAGTCCCCTTGATAGACTGGGCGTCCGCCGGCCCCAAATCCCCCAGAAAGCAGCTTTGAGGAGGGGGCTGAGAGGAATTTCTCTTCGCTTTAATTGCTTAAGAAACGGTTCCCACAATTGAGCCGTGGCCTAGATTCGCCTCCCGTTTAACTTCTGATTTTTAGAAGTTCACAAGTTAATCCCTTTTTTAAAAAATTCTTCCCACCAATACAGGATGAGGTGCCGGTAGAATCCCGGATCGCTTAAAAATGCCGATGGGGAGGAAACAAAACAGGCCCGAGAGACTGGTTAAGCGAATGCACACTTTGCCACCTCCTGGTTATGTCACAGGGCCTGGGTGCACGCGCAGAGCGGTTCATATATGACGTTTGAGAGGGTTTGAGGTCAGATACATGTTGATGCGCAATAACAAACAAAGGTTGGAAACGCACGTCTGGAATAGCGCCTAAGTGCACTTTGCCCTACCCGTGAAAATCCGGCACTTTGATGACCCGTGTATTGAACATCAGTAATGTCCAGAGTGCGGTATTTTTGCGCTTAATTTACGATGAGTTTTTTTACTGCGTGTTAGTTAGTACATTTATTTATCGAACACCTTTTACATAAATAACGCCACCAAGGAACGCACAAGTATTGTTCTCCTCAGAAATGTAAAATTAACAATAACATTAAAAAAAAAGTAATAGAAGTTAGATTACTTTAAAAGTAAGATGTAGTGCGTCTACAGGTGCACTCGCGACCACAAGTATATTTCCTGTAGGGTAACAGGACTTTATTGGGGTTTATTCGAAACCTGATTTTCTTCATTTATAACTTTGCTTTTATTACAGTTTAAGGAGCTACACTCCGTCCCCAAATAGAGAAACCCGAATTAAATTAGGCGTTTAAACAAAAGAGGTTTGTCTCGTTTTCAGAAATAATCTCTAACACTTGTAAATCACATTATTGGAAAGTCGATGATGAGTCCCTTCCAAATTTAGGCAAATTCAGGAATAATATAGTCATTATCTACAATTGTGTGATTGAGAAACATTACATATTCATTTGCGCTACAAGTGGTTGTTAAGATAGCAATTAAAGGGGGATGACACCTCACTGCAGGATCAAAATCGAAATCGTAAATGTGGCTCTGGTACCAAAAAGATAGATTGCAAAAATGTGTATTACTGTACATTTTTTCCCACGAAAAATTTTTTTAAGCTGCTACTCGCCTTACGAGAATTGATATGGCATTAAGGTTTTGTTTTTTTGCTTTCATAACAAAGGCACCTGTATCATGTGTGTGCTGTACGTAGCGCTAGATAAATCTAAACAAAACGACAGCCTTTAGAAAAATAATAATAACAAATTGTATTGAAAACAAAAGTTGTAGTGAAGCTGGAAATGAGTGCTGAGTGGCGGACCAGTATGAACCATTTCATCCATCTTCGGAAGCACGAAATGCCCTATTGCAATGTAGCGTTTGCCTTTTGAAGAACATGTTATTTAGAAGAAATGGCTATATAGTTCCCAGAAGCTCAACAACGAGAAAGTAAAGTGGTTTCTGGGTAAACTGCTTTTCGCGGTGATTTGGGGACAATGAGGGGAGCCGAGCACTGTGTAAAGATGGCACCATAATTTGCTTAAATCCTGCTGATCATGTTGAATCGATACCCAGTGTGGCTTCATGGTATTAAAATATTCGGTGACTCGCTTTTGGGGGACCTAAGGCTTCTGAAGGTCCAAGGCCCCAGAGATGTTTGTTAGACATGCGGATAGCCAAGATCTGTACTTCGGGGCTTATTTCCAAGCCTCCTGCCCTCCGATGCCTCACTTTTAATATGGGGAAAAGTGGCGCCAGGGGCTTGTAAATCAGCCCCTTCTTTTTCACTCGGGGCTCTGTGCGAAATAAACGATTTGTCATTAACACGGACACAGAACCCCAGCCCACTTCTTACAGCCCCTTTAACTTGATTCCCCATTGCTGACATATGTTTATATTTCTCACCAGGTCTAGGCTGCTGGAATAAAAGTAGCGCACCTTTTATTCTGGTGGGCAGTGAGAAAGCTCCCTTCACCTCGGAGTTACCTCACAGGTTGTACCTGTAGCACGTGGTGGTAAAGGCTGACCACGAGGGCCGACCGGAGCAGGGGTCAGAGCTCACCTTTTACTGAGAACTTGAACTAAATATGTTTCATAATCAGTGTCCAGCACCAGAGGCGCTCCGCTGCCCAGGGTGTGTCTTCGGTTGTGGGTGCTCAGGACAACACGTGCTGCAGACAGTTCAAAGCCAGCCATAGACCCTATGTGTGGAATAAACAAGCATGCCCCCGCCACGGAAGCCCCTTCTCTGCTGCACGCCCTGGCATTCGGACCCGGTGCTCTCCGCGGGTGCACATGCCCGCGGGCACTAGCATGTACACTTCTGAGTGCGCAGCCTGGCGACTAACAGCAACTCCTCACCCAACCCGGTGCACCTAAGGCCAAGGACAGGGGCAGTTAGGGACAGACATACTTCCAAAGCACAGGAGCAGTGTCTGTCACAGACAGAATGGCGCCTCGAAGCCCGAGTTCAGGTGACTAGTAGCAGAACTATGCAATGATGCGGTGTGAGGCGTGAACACCCTCCCCGATACAGGTTTAATCTGTGCATTTTTGTACTCAAAACCCTACTTTTATATGGAAAAGCAACACGCTATGTCCCTCGGTGCAAGCAGAGTCTCAGCACCGGAGACGCTACTCACACATAAAATGGGGCCAACGGGATAGTCTGGTCATGCATCGTCCGAGCAACGCATTTCTGCGAGGTTTCTTTTGTAGTGAATCCGGCCTGCGTCAATGACGAGGACAAAATAGCGCCTCGTCAAAAAATCCGAGCTACGCTATAGCGTATCACAAATGAGTTCACAATGTAGTGACACACAACATCTTGTCACTGTTAGCGTTTCACGGAAAGCTCTCCAAAAGCCCTGCCACTGTAGCCCAGACAAAAATAACTTTTGCCGGTATACAATTATATAAGAGGTGTAGTCACTTTGCGATCTGGTAGAAGAGCGTGGCCGCTACAGTGGCTTGCAAGTGTTGACAGCATATAGACTCTTATAGGAAGGCGTGATTCCTATAGCATCTCAGAGAGGTGCGCAAAAATTATAGCGCCTCACCCACATCTTTTATGACAGTTTAGAGTCTCATAAAAAGACGTGTTCACTATAATACCTCACATGAGCGCGAGGTCAATACAGCGCCTCACTAGAAAGTGTTGATAGCGCCTCACTAGAAAGTGTTGATAGCAGAGTCGCATAAACGTCGTGACGGCTATAGCATCTCACATAAGTACGTGGGAAGTATAGTTTAAAAATATAGCGTCGACACTAGCGTCTAAAAAACGTGTTCACTGTAATATCTCACAAAATAACCTTTTACACAATTGCATCTCACAAAAAAGCCTGATCGCCGCAGCGTAAGAACAAACACAGGTAATACAAGGATGGACTGTATAGCGTCTTACAAAAAACCGTTAACATGTCAGTTTATCCAAAGAGCATGGTCGCTAAAGTGTCTCACCAAAAATCGAGGACATTATAGTATGTCACAACAAAGTGGGCGCTATAGCGCCTAAAAAGACAGAGCTATATTTGAATGTGTAAAGAAATTCGCAAAGAATGTAATTTAAAAGACACAAATGGTAGGCAAAATAACACAATTGGCGTGTTATCTTGTAACTGGGGTGTTTTTTTTTCGAAGTAATGCAAGACATATGCGTATTCCTTCGGGTCAGTTAAGGTACCCTTCTCTGATGTGCATTTTTCGCGCCTTTTCCTCTCTCACTTCGTCTTAATTCATTGCGTTTCCTCTTTTGAATATATTTAAATATATTTTTCTTATTTTGGCTTTCACTGGAAAACATCTTCGCCCTTAGAATAGTCTTTTGCGGGTCCGTACAACCGGTTCGTAATCCCGAATTCTTGCCCTGTCTAAAATGAAAAGCTCTTCCCGCCCTCTAACCCCTCCCTTTTTTAACCTTAATTCCTGCCTAAACGGTTTTGCTCCGGGAGAAGAAATCTTTTCTTGAAAAAAAAAGAAGAAAAACGTGGAAGGAGAGAAGGGCATTATTGGTCTAATCCTCTTAGCTGCCGTCATTTGAAGAAGGGCTGTTTTGGAGCCTGAGATGGCGTCTTGTCGCCCCCACCCCACCAACCCGTCCCAAATCCTCTGGAGCTGCGAGCGACTCAAAAGGCAGCGCCTAGGCTGCTGTGCGCGGCGCTTCGCGCTGCTCTTTCTGTGCAGCGCTGCAAAGCCGAAGAGCAAACAGAGCCGCCGCTTGACTGGGCCGGAGCTGCCTGCGCCGCAGCCCGGCTGGGTCCCACGGGCAGGGGGGGGGGGGCATGCTAGGAGCCGGAGGGGTAGTGCTGCTGCTGTCAGTGGTGCAGCGGGTGCAGTGGCACCAGGTCACCGGTGAGCAAGGGGCCCTCCGCTTCCAAAAGGTGACCTTGTTTTACTACCAAGTTGGGGTTCATTTCCCATTCCTGCTTCGGGGTTCACGGGTCCCCAACTCTGCCATTGGCTTCCGTGCTGCCCTTCTGGGGTCTCACGCAGCCTGGAGTTGTTTTAGCCTATGGCATTGAAACAGTAGTGCTGCTGTGCAGCTCTTCTGAGGTGTCAAAGACTGAAGGGGCAGCATTGAGTGTCAGGGAAGGCGGTGCTGCAGCTGTGCTGCTTGTCTGAGATGTCGCATTCTGAAGGGGCAGGACATGCTGGGTCCAATGCGTTTCTAGAAGCAAAGTAGCTCGGTGGGTCAAGCACCCACCGAGAGAGCATATGATTCATTCTCGATGGGGCTGGCTCAACCTTTTATCCTTGTGAAGTTGATTAAATGCGTATTGATGACCTTGGTGCTCACCAACCGCCTGAACTCCGGAAACAATAGATGCCATGGTGTCTGCTTAAGAGGGAGGCATTATTTGTCCAAGGTGTTCTGCTTCTGGGTGAGTTTAGACATATTTGACTGGACGTGCCCGTCAACAAGTGACGGTCTTCACAGGATAAGTGAGGTGCCCTCTACTTGCAGCTGGTAACGGAGCTGGTGTTCATATAGACGGGCAGGCCATATAACCAGTGGTGACCATCTGAAGGTGGTTAATGGAGAGGCCACCCTGGCAGGTGCCTGCGGGTGAAGCCCTCCCCGTGCCCCCGGCCCGCCCCCCAGAGCAGTGCACTGTACATGACGGTGCTGCTGCCCCCTCCCCTTCCAGGTGGTCCAGTCCTGGGGTCTCAAGAGGGCGCTCACCGTCCTCTGAGGTGTGAGAGAGGGACAGTCTAAGAGACACCTCTGTCCGCCCCCACTGAAAGGACATCGCGACCCTGCCACTCTTTGGGCTCGGGTCTGTCGGGGAGAATAGGGCGCCTATGGACTCCATAGGCACCACTGCTCCCGCCATGTGCAGATGAGGCGTCCTCTGGGAGGGGGTGGTTGCATGCATTCCACAGAGAACGATGGATGGATGAATGCATAAGTCATTAATAAATATGCACCGTTCCTCGAAGATAATCGTGAGTGAGTGTGCAAGTGTCCCAGGGTACCTCACAATCACCCATGTATAGAGGGCCTTCAATGCATGAAGCTGAGGCGCTGCTGCGGCCCTTTACATTAAACCATCTGAATGGGGGATTTTAAGTTGGCCGATGTTTGGAAATGAAAGGCGCACACACGCCTTTCCCCATATTAATTACCCTCTGCCCAAGTGAAGGAGTGACAAGAAGAGCAGCGGGCAGCGGGCCACTGCTACAGGGCAGCTCACGCGGTCCGGTGCCTGCGCCTGTGCAGCCGCCCTCATGACGCATGCGCGGCCTGTAAGAACGCTCAACACACCCGGTCACTGCCAGCCCCACGCGCACTCACCCCAGTGGAGCCCCAAGTACGCGATAGGAGATGACCGTCGCTTTTAAACGAGCCAGTGGGATCCTTCGAGGAGCCGCCTTCCACACTCTAGCGCCTTGAAAACCTCTGAGGCGCGCAAACACTTTTAAAGAGTTTGATAACAGAGCACAACATAGGTAAGATAGCATTGTAGAACATAATGCGTCAGGCCTTGCAAGGAGCATGGTAAATGTTCTATAAGTAATAATATAGTACAATTAAATACAATTTAAAGATGGCAGAAGCCAGGAATAAGCAAATTACTATTATTAGTATTCACAAACGAGATCACTGTCGTATTAGGAAGCCAAATATCTTCGTTTACAGTATAATATTCTAGAAAATACGAATAGCGGACACGCACTATATATACAGCTATCAAGTAATTGCAGGTTATTAATTTAGCACTTAAGACCGCAGAAACGAAGTATAAAGTGCTATCTAAAAACAAGATATTATTAAAGTACACAAAAAAAAATCATCTTCTGAGTGGGAGGCCTTTCACAACCTCAACATATGTCTTTTTAGATTAAATCATACCAGTGGCGGAAGTGCACTATAAAAAGGCAAGTGTCACAACGATTTATAACTATAGCGCTTCCATCCAAAGCGCTTTACTTATAAAAAAAAAGTCATACAATTATTACCCAATTGACATGCAATCGATAAAGCAAAGCTTTCACTGGCGGTATTTAAAAATGTGTAAACGAGCCCGCCTTGGTCGCTCCGCTCTGTTATGAACCGAAAGTAATACGTTTCCCCATTTCCAGGTGATGGATAATGGAGCGTGATGAGGACAGAGGCATCCTGGCACCGGATGCCAACCATGCCCCGTCCCTGCATCCAAGGAGTGGCTGCCATTACCTTGCAGTCAGATAATTGAACTTCACACCTGGCTGGCCTCGAGTAAATGGCTGGGACCACGTGAGGGAAGGCGCATGCCCTGGACCCGCCCCCTGTGATTGGCAGGCCGAGGGACCAGTGGGGATGCAGCAGGGCTGCTCCGGGCTCCCGAGAAGCTCTTTTAAAAATCCTTGTCCGGAGCCCGGCCTCCAGCAGATGACAGCTGAGGCCCGGAGAGCGCTCCGGAGAGGATGGAGTGACGAGAGACAGTGAGAGCGGAGTGTGCCAAGTCTGTGGGAGCCGCAGTGCAGCGGGGAGTCCAGTGCTGCGAGACCCAGGACAGACGGCTGCCGTCAGAGGGGACCCGCCAGCCACGGCCACCAGGTAGGGGTGCAGACTGTGTCTTCCCATCCCCCGCTTTCCTTGTAGTGGACCGAGCCTCGCGAGCGCAGCTATGACCCAGGATGACCAGGCGCAGCGCAACTTTTGCAGCATGCGCGCCCTTTCCTGCCAACCCACGAGAGCAGCAGCCTGGCAGCGCGGAGGGGGCACCGCGGAAGTTTCTTAGAGGGCCAATATTTTGTGTCAGGAAGCGCGTGGCAAGGCGTATCTTAAAATGAAGCAAGGGCAGCTTTTAAAGAAACCATTGACGCGTGTGACATTTTTAGCATCTTTGTTTTCAGGAAGTATTTTGCAGAGTTTTAAACTTTGTAGCAGAGAAAGTTCTGAGCACGGAAGGTCAGACGGCGAAGCGTGCACTAAAAGCCAAAATAAGCTCGGTGTTGTTATTTGTGCATTGAACGTGACTTCTCTGCCGTTTGCACATGGCTAATATGTGCACAAGTCACAAGTGGACGTTTCTTGGGGGCGTTTCACGTCTCGCGCACTTCTTTCCAAAGATGCTTAGGAAATGGCATTTCTACAAACATCTCGAGTTAGTGGCAGCAGCAGAGGCGCCTACACCCACCTCTGCCCACTGCCCGGGTGATGTGCCAAGCTGACCCCAAGTAGCCCCCAACGCCCTCTCCTATTTGTGCACGTAGGGTCACAAATACATTCCCCAAAGGTCCGAGCATACATCACGTGTAATAGGCAGAACAGCCGTCCCTGGGTTAGCAGAAGCAGTGTCGGGGAGCAGAAACCTCTGCTGTTTCAGTCAAGTCTTCTGTGGGCGCTATCAAAGCGCCTACTGTCCCTAGTGGGTGGCGCCCTGAATGTGTAGTGCTTGTATAGTGCACACCTAGCTGGGCATCAACGCAGCGCTGTACCGCAGGCTGGCTGACTGAGGGTATGAGAGTGACAGCAGTTACTACGTGCACTCCTTTTACTACTGGTATCACGGGTACTATAGTACTGTCCTTACTATTGGTATTATTATCACTACTATTGTGACTGTTACTAATACTTTACAACTGTTCCTTTACTCTTGGTATTGAGACTCGATTACTGTTGGTACTACTGTTACTATAACTCTTACACTTGTGTTTAATATTGGTATCACAATTTACTATTGCGGGTTACCAGTGTCACCACTAGCGGTATTACTCTGACTACTATAGCTAACACTGTTGTTGTTATGTTCACAATTGGTATCACATCGCCCACTGGTTTCACTATCAGTTTAATTATTAATACTGCCAGAGAGTTGTAATATCGGTATCACGACTACTAGTGACATTGCAGTCGCTATTGGTGCTCTTGTCGCTGTACTTTTATCTATCACTAGTGAGTTCCCTGTTGGTTGGCAGATGTTGGTGATACATTTTGGTGTCACTGTTACAATGATTACTGTTGCTATTGTGTTTCCAATGAACATCAAAGGCGCTAGTGGTTCTGCACATATTAATTGGACTTGCTATTTCTGTGATTGTCACTATTACAATCACTAGTGCAACAAGGAGAGCTTTTATATTGTAACTAGTTAACTACCAGGTTATAATACAAGGTTAAAGTTGCCCGGAGCAGTGGTGCTGGGGCAGCTTTCAGAGCGGGGTTACTGCCACCAATGTCACATCACAGGAGTCACGGGGATTGTGATGAATCTAAACGTTGCACAATTGGAGCAATGAAGTCACGCCAATTCAGCAGTGGAGGGGTGAGGGTGCAGTGTGTGCTCGGTGGTGCATTGGAGCTCACTGTCCCAAACAGGTGCCTAAAGCATGGTGCGGCGGTGCAGCCATTTACTGGCGGTGCACTTTCCTTTGAAATGGCCTCTAAACTTGCACAGACACACAGTTTCCTGATAAAACTATGCAGCGCACACGGTCATGTTTGGAAAATTGGATTCCGCAAATATTGATCATTTGTGCATCACCAAATAAAGTGCTTGATTCATTTTGATTCTTCGTTTCTGCTTACCTAGCTCCTGATATATTTTTAAATATTTACATAGTTAATTTTCAGGAATTTAAATGATGCTGTCTTGGCACTCCCCATGCCAAAGAAAGATCGCTGCAGAGTTAAATGTACAACGTCCTCTCACTTTGCAGTCACGGAAAAGTGGACACCAATCCACATGTCAAAAGAATAAGCAGCGATTGTCAGAAGACATAGCCTGGCATTTGACCCTTGTGTTTGAACGCAGTGCATACAGGACAAGATACAAATAAAAATCAAGGCATCTTTATGGGTCTTCTGAACCTCAGACTGTTTTTTTTTTGGGGGGGGGGTGGAGCTGCCGCACCCCCCAGTACTCCTACCTCCAGCGCCTATGTCAGGAAGCTTTCAGAACCCATCTAAGATTATTTTTCATATGTCCTACAATGTAACAAGCCGCCCCCCCCCCCCCCCCTTAACTTTTTGTTTAGGAACACTTTCTGTGTTTGAGTTTTAATGTCTGTTCCACCCATGAAGCCTGAAGTCCTCTAATCCCAAAAGACCAACTGGATCGAGGTCTGTGATGATCCACACACACGAGATCCCACAAGTCGAGGGGGGGGGCTGTTGAAGAGTAGGCCTTCTAACATTTCATTCACGGAGCGAAGTTTCTTGGAGCTTACATTTGAGGAAACAGCAAAAGAAGTATGTTTTTGCAGGGATTTGGGGATATTGGAATTTGTTTAATTTATGGCGTGTGGAAAACGTGTACCAATACCCTGCAAGCGGCATTGTTTAGCGAAAGTTTACTGTAAGAAGGCTCCGGCACTAGCGACGAGCCGGGAACCTTCACGTGCAAGGAAATGGCACTGAATTATTAAGCGCTATTTTAACCCACCTCAAATGGTGCGCGTGTTTACCAACCACTGGCGGATGAAAAGCTGAGGCAACTCGTACAGGATATACAACTTGTAGGTTACACACAGCCTCTACTACCGGTTCTCAGCCCTCTAGTTATCAATCCACCCGTGCTTCAGTTGTTTCTAAGAAATCAACATATTAAAACGAGCTAGTGCCAAGTGCTCATTGAAAACCTTCTAGGCGCCCGAAGAGTGAAATACTGTCTCCAGCCCCCTCCCTGCCTGCCTCCCTGACCCCGCCTGCTCTGCGCAGTCTGAAGCGTGCATGTGTTTTTATCTGCGTTTCCCTGGGGTGTCAGATGCGCCAGGCCCCCCTGCACATCCGACTTACTTAATATTCGAGCCCCTGAAAGAGCGGGACCTCGTGTTCGGGCCCCGGGGGCGCAATCTTGAACAGAGGCGTCCGTAATTTATAGGGATCACAGGCTGCGCGCGGGTCCGCGCATCTCCATAATGATGTTTTAATAACAAACAGACCCGGCGGGAGAGAGCCCGCGGCGGCGCACAGGCGGGGAGAGTGCGTGTGTGCCCGGTGCGTGTGTGCGTGCGGTGCGTGTGCGTGATAGGAGTTCCAAGGCCGTGGTGGACCAGGAGAAACTAAGGGGGCGTGTGTCGGGCGGTGGGGTTTTAGGGACAGGTGGAGGAGGAAGCGTACTTTTGGTAGAACATTCAAAATTTGCTTCAGGTACAAACTGCAGGCGCAGCGCAGGGGTATGTGTCTTGCTTTACTACTTATCAGCACAGATAGAAATGCCAGGCAAAGGATACGCTAACCAGTATGCGGTAAACCACTAGAGGCAAAAGAAGGTTGGAAGTAATCACGAGCCAGAGGGAGGCAGAAAGCGACAACCAGGAAGGCTTGCTAACGGGGCATTAAACAATCAAAACAAAAATCAAACAAACGCAGGGAAAGGATGCGGGTTGGGGCCAAAGCTACCGACTTGGGAACTGGGGAGAGAGAGTCTGCTCTCGGCGCCGGCTCGACGGCCTGTGATTCTGGGCAAATCGCTTCATCTCCCCGTAAAAAAAGAGAGTGTCTTTCTGTAATGTAACTGTTGCTCATGTAAAGCCTTAAAATGCATACATGCTCATGAAAATACCTTCGGGTCATGTTCGTGCTATATAAAGCTGCAAAAAATAAGAAAGACGTGAGAACAGCATGAGAGAAGGAAGGAGACGGGTTTGGGGGAAGGAGACAGCAATAGAGAGGCCGCACAATACATATAGAGACATTGTGGGGAAGAGTAAGGAAAGGATTCAATTCAGAAAGGGTGGAGGGAAAACTGAACGGGAGAGAAAGAGAGTGCTGAATAGAGGAAATGAGTAGAGAAAAGGGGAAAGAAGCTTAAGTAGAAACTAAAAGAAACACCCAAACTGATGTAAGATAGAAGAAAAGAAAAAAACAAAAGAAATCTCCAAATTGTGCAAAGAAAGAGGTTAGAAAAAAAGAGAAGGGAGCAATTCTCCATGAAGGGTGGCAAAAGAAACAGAAAGAGGGACAGTCCGCAAGAGAGTTATCAGTAGCGCCAGCGGAGGGAGTTCCGTGGGGCGGTGAGGCCGGGCGTGGGAGGGGCAGGGTGGGGGATAGTAAACACCTGACTATGGATCAACGGAGGTAAGTAAATAATTAAATATATAAAATAAATTTCGTTGCGCGCACTGCAATGAGGCAGGATCAGACTGGGACAGAAAATAGGCACAGGCACCAGAATAAAAGTGGCGCCGCACTAGCAAATCAGATAGCTGAAAATAATGGCCCACATTTGCAAATTGGGTCCGTTTTGCATTTGTAAAGACACCCTATAGAGGAGTTTTGTAAGGTGTGTGAACAAATGTATTTCTGCTTGCTGCAAGCAATGTTTCAGGTAATATCAGGGGCCTCCACAGGAAAAACCTGGCCACAAGACAATAAAACAGGCCCACAAATAGCCAAATAACTGGCCCACACACTGACCTTTCAGACCAGCCCATCTGGCACTGCCTGACCATCATATAGACCAGTCTGACCCTTCATTGCAGGACAGTGCCTACAATGAGCGTGACAGAGAAAGCAACAGAGACATAACCCAGAACACGAGGGGAAGAGCCATCCAAGTTCGTAAGAGCCAGGCAAGTTTCTCTTGTACTTTTAAACCATCACATGAGGGTAAAACAAGCATTCTGTGACCCGCCGCACACGGCACCTCCATCCTTGGGGCCCAGATAGCGCTTTCCTATACATGGTGCGCTTGGAGGGATGGACAGTGACTTTAAGGGGCAGGAGAGAATTCGAGTCTGGCCTAGGGGCCCGCAGTAGGCATTCAAAATGCTTTAAATAATGTCAGAATAAAACGCACCCACATGAGATAGTGAATCTGGCCGTCTCCAGGAAAGATGAGTCACAGGATGCAGGACTTAAAAAATAAATAGGGGCAGCCAAATAAAAAGCCAAAGATTTATAGGCAGGTCTGAAGAGAACATTATGTATGCGCTTCGGCACCATCCTTAGTGCCCATGGGCAATATATCCCTGTTGTAACAAATCATGTGTATACCTAAAAGAAAATGAAGTGCTGCCCCCTTGAGGCTGGACCAGGAAAGGAACTTTCTGCCCACCCCACCATCTAAGAAGCCCACTGTCTCGTAGCCTTCCTGGTTGTTTCCCAGTGTATTATGTTTTGGTATTCATATAGCACGTACCTAGCTAAGAAGCGACAAAGCACTGCACATTACCCGGGGGAATGGGAGACGATCTACAAGATTCTGTACATTAAATGTAAATCAAATTAATACAACTCATAACCTCATGTCACTTTTGTTTAGGCGCATGCAGATGAAGTGATTTGCCAAGCATCACACAATGGGGAGTCAAGCATCAGGACTGGGATTCAAACCTGGGTCCCAGGCACCAAAGTCCGCAGCCCTAGCTGCTAGGCCGCGCTTCCCGCCGAGGTGTTCTGAATGACCTGTCTGGCACTGGGGGACTTCATGCTTGTGTGCTGTGGCTTTAATCATATTTCATAGCAGGAATAACAGCTATGAATCTTATAAACATTTACAAAATCACATAATGTGACCCTTGGGGTGGCAGTTGTTTGCGCTATACAAGTGCACAATACATACATACATACATACATACTAGTGATTATATATCATGCGCACAATGATGGTGTATCTAACCACGCTTTAGGATACCTTGACTTATACCACTTATATTTTTGCATGGGTATACGTTTAAAACTCAATTGCATGAACATTGTATGGGCTGTCGTACGTCTTGAGTGATTATACCTGGCGAACAAGCGTCTGTCTGTATAGTGAGCATAACAACTTGTAGGTACAAGGATGTAGGTAGCACCTATGTAGTGCAAGTCAGTTTGCAATGATCATGTGTTGATCTGTGTCTTAACACTTATCTTCAGCAAATGCATGGGAAGCATCCCATTACTGATGGCCTCACTTCCACTACACATTATAATTTGTCACCATGACACTTTCTTCTTATTTTACATATGCATATGTGTACTTTTAGAATACGTCATACCCCAAAATTCATTATGAATAATATCTTTCCCTTGAATTACAGATTGTTTTTGACTCTGATAGTCATTACGTTTGATACTATTAAAGTTTTAGTTTGTGCAAAATGGGGCATGAAAATGCAACAAAAGTTAAAAAAGATTTTAATTTTAAACTCAAGTTATACACTTTTTGTTTTAAAAAAAAAGGTACTTTAGTTACGCTAAATTTGCCTGTAACATAAAAAATAGCTGTGTGCACCCCCAACGGCCTAATTGTACTACACAGTAAAAAGTATCCCCTGCCGTACATTGTAAAGATATTGTAAAACACTGAGGAATTCTGTGAACCATATAAAACAATGATGTCAAATGCAGAGTTCAGTTATAAGGTCATAGAACTCCAAGGTTACTTGTAATATCCGTATAATTTACAAAATGGGGTATTTTGTTCCTTATAACACATGGTAACAACTTCTTACAAACCACTTAAATCTTTGGTGACTTGCTTTCTCAATGAAAGGGATAGTATTATTGCAGACAACAATTATAATAGCTGAATTAGTGCAATATTAAGCACATCAAAAAGCAGTTAGTAGATTATTTTAAAAAAAATCAGTGTAATGTAAGTGAGATCAAAATTATACTGTGGCTCAGAATGTGTAGGAAAATAATGACAGGTTCTATTTTTACTCTGTGTAAAAAGTAGACATAGTTCCATGCATATCGCCTTACTGCTCATCACTGTTTGTTTTAGAAAAGCATACCAGAGAAGGAAAAGCCAGTTCCTGTTTCCTTGTTTATACAGCAGCCCTAATTATGCTCTGTGACCTGACATTGACCTTGGCTGATGGCTCTGGCAGCAGTCATTCTTACATCAGAACTCAACTGAAAAAGGTTATTACAGTTGAGAAATTACGTCATTTGATTATTACAGGTATTTAGAGATGTCACAGGTTCCCTCCAAAGAGGAAATTAGAGACAGGCTTTTATAGAGGTATTGCCGGCTCCCAAGTATTTTAGAACAATCACACAGAGTAAGTAATTGTGCAGGCTCTTTTTCACACTCATAGTCAATCATGGGAGCCTAATGTAAATAATTTAATATCTGCAAAATCTGAGATGACACATCCAGTCTTTAATATCTGAGTTACTCGTTCTTTATTTTTATACTATATGTAAAACAAAGAATGGGGTTTTGCATTGTTGACAATCCATAATTAAGCGGAATGACAATATCCCCATGTTATTCCTTCTAATGCACATATTTGTCATACTGCAGGGTTCAAAACCAGTACGGCCTGTAATTTATCTGGAATGGCACTGGCCCTGGCCCACGAGAGAGCTTTGGCTACTGAATAAAGGGTCTTCTAGACCACTGTCACTGCTCTTCGGAGAAAGAGCGTTCCACCCTTCTCTGGACTAAGCATGTTGCTTCAGTATTGGCCTGTCTTTCAATGTCTACCTAACATATTTGTAGATTTTTACAATAAGCCTCTCTTTTAGTATGCAGTATGCTTCAACCTTATACACACATAATGTAAGTATTGTTAAAAAAATCATTATGTATCATGAAAAAAACGTCAATGGTCGTGTTTTGAGCCACACAGAATTTTCAGGATTCTCCCCTTTCATATTTTTAAGTTTCAAAATGAGGCATTCCAAAGAAAAGTTTATGGGGAACATGACCTCATTGTAGCAGATGACCGGGATCCAGAGGTTGTGTGCATAAGTGTATAGTAAAGGGGTTCAGGCTAAGGGCAGAATACAGAAAACAGGATGTGACGGGAGAGGGTCGAGGAAGCTAAAACACATTTGTGACAGGACTGGATAGCACACAGAACAGTTGTGATGCTCTTCACATCACATACAATTCTAATTTAGGAAACAAGGACATTTAGTATTGATTCACAATCAGAATCGTTTTTAACCCATGCCAAAGACAAAGTTTAAACTTTATTTTTGGAGCTCTATGATCAGGGACCCAGTCGCAAGACCACAGGATTTCCCTCAATGTCATCGGATTTTCCCTTTTATTTGTGCACCAAATTATTTTTTCTATGTTTGTCGCTGTTCACAATATTCCCATTCGACTAGGGTGAAATGTTTGAATGGCTCCTTATGACTGATGGATCAAGATGCTTAGGAGAGTTTGCCTTTTGCACAAGCCCCATCATTGAGGCAACTCGACCCTATTCTTCGAATAGACCATTATATTTCTTATACTAAATCTATCTCAGTGGCCTCTGTTGGCATGGAACAACAGGACAGTATCAATGCGAGTTTTAAGACTGTTTCTGCACACTCTGGGTATTATAATGATGTTATTGCACTATGCCCTGGTCTTCCCTAGCTCTGCCCTCTGGAGCCCAGCCGGGCCAACACAATTTTACGGAATGATGCGTTGGTTGTAGTATTGTAAGTACATAACCACGATCTCGACCCGGTTTCTAACGAGACATATTCAGGGAAGTAATTATATTCGGAGTGCAGACACAGACCCGGAGGCAGAATCATCAGCATGTCAGGAGGCAGGGAAATGGGCAGTCAATGGGGGGCCTGGGGCCCTCAGCTGGAGATTCGGTCTGTTTTCCCACTAGAGCAGAATGTGTGATCTGAGGCACAGTTTGTTATGTTTGTGAGCTTCTCTGCCATATGCTAGTGTTCAGGAAGAGGGCATGGACATGTTTTAAGAATCATATGAACCATGGGAGTACATATTTGCCTGAATACTGTCTAGTTGTAATATAATTCCTCAATGGTCATAAGAAAATAAAAAATAAAAACTGTTCCACTGTAATACTTTTTTACATTCGAGCCATGGTGTCACAGTGCTTGCACCCAGAGCCCAGTGTGAAAAGCAGCGCCATGCAAGAAGTTGATGCACTAAAAAGGAGCTCCTTTCGGCCTTCTTCATCTGTTTTGTCTGATTACTACCCAGTGGCTTGCAATTACCTTACCACATACAGTCGAGGGCCGTTTATCATATGTGTAAGAACTGGACATTTACATCTGTTGTTCATATTTAGGAACACATACCGTGTGCTTCTTTTTAACACCTTTCTTTCCGTTTAATATGTGCACATGTCTTTCACCTCAGTTTCCAGTTATGTTAAAAGGAGAAAAGAAGTAATTAATTTCACAGTTTCTTACAAAAAAAAATACAATTCTAAATATTTGAGAGAGCACCGTGATTAGGAAATGAACAGATCTGAAAAATCAGTAATACTTTCTGCCAATGGATCTGTAAGGAAACTGTGCCTTGGATGGGACAAGCGAACGTCTTCCGGGTGCGCATGCTCCCTTCCTGGAGGAAGAGAGGAGCTCGCGCCTCCACCAGTGATGAATGAAGGGCTCTGAAGTCGAAACCTATTTGCTCCTCCATTAAATGCTGGGCCCAATGGGGATAGGGATGCATATTTTACACAAACAGCCCTCATACATCTCCGCCTCTGCCTGCCCTCAGGCCCTGGGATAACAGAAAAGGGGTGGGTGGGAGGGGGCGTTATGTGCCCACTGCAGCCACTTACATAGGCAGAAAGGTAAATGTTTAGCATCGCAGCTTCTGTCTGAGTGATCAACACTGTACGCCATCTCTGAACCCCCATCCATCAGGCAAAGGAGCGCGCACGGAATGTCACCAGGGGGAGGGTACAGAGAGTAGCTGCTCTAAACAAGCATTGGCAAAGCCAACAGGTCTGGCCCTGGTAAGAATGCCGTCTCTTTACATGTATTCTTTGCAAACTTTGGAAATTGGAGAAAACATAATGCGGGCAGTAATAAAAAATGCAGGAAAACTAGAGAGCAGCTCAGCAGCCGATGCACACTTCCCTGTCTCGGACGTGCACTCCTTTTAAGACAGCTGTGCACATTATATTAGCTAAATTCTTCACAGTGATGAAGTGGGCCGAGTCACGGCTCCATGCGGTATTCTGTGCCGATGATAGCACAATGTGAACGGCAGTTGAACAGAGCAGGAGATGAAGAGGGCTGGCCTAAGAGCCATGCATGTATGTGTCTATGCATGCATTTTTTAGATATTGTTATAGGAAAACATGAGACCAGACATAAAAAAAGTAATATTTTAGATCATTTATCACTTTTTTTTTTTACATAATTTCAATACATGCTCTAGTATTAGGATTTCGATGCCGTCACACCATTGAAAGAGCACATTTTTACACCAATAAAAAACTTTGGCACTGTGGGACAAAACTGTTTAAAGCTTCCAGAAATAGTATACATGCACTCAGTGTTGATTCTGGAAAAAAGTAGCTGATTAGGGAGGTTTAAGGTGGTGGTTTCCAAAAGTTGCATTTCCCATTCAAACTTTGATAGAATGTTTTGGTCAAGCACACCGCAAAATCTGCTGAAAAGCTTCACACACTGACTGGACGAGGAGATAGTCTTTAGTGTCAATCAAAGCAGTACTTAAAAAAAAAAAGTTAAAATATGTAATAAGACCTCAATTTTGTGACTAATGTGACATTGTGAAAATCGAACCTCTTTGTATGACAGACTTTTTCCTATTTCACCCTTCATCGGCGGAGCATCAAGCACAGGCTAGAAGCCTTGCTAGGAAAATAGAAGCACATTTTGGTCTGCTCATCAAACATAGATTTATGGTACAGAAAAGCTGGGACAGCTACCATCTAATCCATGCTTTAAGTTTGTTTGGGAGCCTCCAAAATTCCTGATAAGTTTAGAGGCGGTAGGCCTGTCAGTTTGTAGGGTCTTTCTTCAACACAACCTATGGGTGGAGGAGGCTTAGGACAGCTGATAGCTTTTCCTGTCATCCACCATCATGGGACAGGGGGAAAAAGTGCATGACCTCTCCTTCAGGGAAAACAAAAATACAAAAATTAGCAACAGCAGGGACCTGCGATCTGCTGAGGGCCTGTCCTCCTCCATGGATAAAAACAAGTTTCTATTAAAGGCAGCAAAAGAATGCATTTTTCCACATCTGCTTGCAGTTCGTGAAATGCAAAAGTACTTCTTGTGCCTATCGTGAGGACATCTATGTGTTGAATGTAGTACTGCAGGGAACTGACTAGAATTAATGGCTACGAGGATATGGATTCCTTGTAAATGGAGTCATAATTAATATATAAATAATGGTATCTACAAACACAGATGACACAAAATGACACCATTAATTCCAAAACTGGTGGCATGACCTAACCCATAAACTTTCACATAGCAGCAGTATTTCCTCTCTGTATGTTCTTTCAAAGGACACAATTTCTGACAGTAGTACTTCAACCTTGCAGACAATGGTGATGTAATGTATCATATGAGAATACATCCGCAATTTCAATTGTGTTTTAATTTCTGACATCATAGGCAGTGCATTTGGGTCGGGTTATATTTTCTCAAAATTATTGAAGCATTTCAGAGGTTTCGATCATGAATATATTACCCTTATAGTTTTAAATATATTTTCAAAATACATTTTTAGATATTTACTGATAGTATTCTTAATAGATACTCTTTAGACTGTAAAACACTTTAATCCAGTTTGCTGAATCTGCACACAGTTTTTAAAAACGTTTTACATACACCTATTGTTGGCCAACTAACATTTCTTGCAGGATATTATTAAAAGGAGAACTAGTTATACAAGGAGAACCAAAAGTTCTATTTTGTATAGAAAATCAAATATCAACAAAACAGCTAAAACCACTGGAAGTTGATCCAAACTTGGGCAAGAAGATAGCGCTTGATGTAACTTACTTATTGGAGGAGGTTTGTTACAAAACTGTTTAACTGCTTTGGAGGAAATCAAACTACAAACATTTGGTGATATCTATTAGATTAGGGTTGTGAACCAGAGCCTAGAATTAAAATTGAATCTGAATTCATAATCTTGATTCAATGAGATCTGAGACTCTTCCTCCACTCTTTGGTTCGACCACAAACTCCTGGTTAATGAACCTCACGTGAAAAAATATTTTGGGTATGTAGCACATCCTAATTTCCAAAGGGAACCAGAGTATTTTAAGTTTAAGTAAAGTTAAGATGGAAAATATAGGAAGAATTCACCCCATTCACAACCAACTCTCCAAATGTTTGCAAATCCTTTTATACTTCGGTTACCAACGACACCTGTGTGAGGTTAAAGAAACACAGGGTAAGAAGTGTTAAGCAGGGATCTCAGAATTGGGAGTAGCACTGGGTTCAGGGAACCTGAACACAGAGTGTGGTTGATGGCCATGCCCCATGGTCCGTGCCTACCATAAACATGAGTGTGCTCTGGGTTAAGACGGTATGGGGAATGAGGCGAGGGGACAGTCAATTGAGGCTGTTTTGCTCAGAAGTTAAACTTATCTTGATCATTGTTAAAGGATGTTGTAAGGCTGCAGTACCACTATCAACTTCTAGATTTCATTGGAGATTATTTATATAGACGTGAAAGGGTGCTTTCATTGCTCATACAATTCATTGTCACCTATATAGACGTTAATAGCAATTCTTTTTGCAGTAGAAGCACTGGCAAAATGTAAGTGTCCATACATAAATATGTGATAATTGACCTACCTATAAGTTATGCATGATATATGTAGAGGAGCTGGCCTGCATTAATTGATTGCTCAAACATTACTTAATGGATTTACACCAGAAAACAAAAAGCACTCTTTACAGACCTTGATCTAGTTTTCTGCCAAATTTGGGGTGAATCTGTTCAGCGATTGAGGCTGTAGCTGTGTCTAATGTTATTATGGGAAAATGAATGGAGAAAATGCGTTGTGGGACCCCCCTTTTTTCCCGACTCCTGCTTGACGGTTCACACCAAACTTTCCATGCACAAACCAGGCAAAAAGAGCACTTTAAAAAAAAGTTCCATGGAGATTAGTTAAACAGCAACAAAGTTATTAGGAACACAAAAAAATGTATTTGCTATCGAAACACGATCCTAACTGCTACTGGGTAATGCAACCTATCCATCCATCCATCTACCTATCTATAGAACTATAATGTAAAGTATTTATCCCTGTTGTAAATGGGCTAGGGCAACTTCAATCAAATGAAAAGCTCAACAATTTCTCAACGATACACAATGAGAATTAGTGACACTAATATATAGAAAAATACAAAAATGTATTTATTATACATAGTAGTAAATCTAAAAAAGAGAAGTCTAATCATTATACATCTCTAGGCGAATGTTGACTTGAGCAATATATTTAACTTCAGTCATTCGTCAAGCCTATCAAAATGATTATCTGCAGAAAAGTATTCTTTAGATGAGAATACAATTCATTAATCAGCAGATTATATTGTTGTAAAAAGTATCCATTGAACACATGATTTATCTGGTGGTTTCCAAGTTGTATCTCAACGCGTGTTTCGGCAGCCCACACTGCCGCTCAGGAGTTCCACATCCAAAACAGTATGTTCTGCAAGAACAATTACATATCACTACCATGTCTTAAAGTTAAAACCAATAGTGTCACTATACAGAACAAGTGGAATAAACTTTTTTTGATAATCATTGGACAAAATATCACAATCATTTTGATGCAGTTCACATCTATTTACAATATAGCCGAGCCTTACAGTGATGGTATTTATCCCGGCACATTGTTAAAAGCACACTGAATAAACCATGTATATAAATAACAAAATCATCTTCGTTTGTGAAGTCGTTCTAACACAGTGAGTGTAAGCAGTGTTTTTGCATGCTAGTTACTTTGATCTTTGGTAATAACTTGAAATTTGATATTTGTGCTCTCCTAATGAATGTGTTGTAATTAACAAGTTATTGCGACACATGTTGATATGGTTAGGATTTTTGTCCATAGTTATTCTGTTTTTTTGGTTTACTTTTATTTTTGGTGTTGTTCAGCAAATCTACAGTAAACCTTACAATTATATTTCACAAATTCAAAAGTTTAGGCATGTTAAGCTTTGTACACATATGGCCAATCAGAAAAAGTAAACGGGGTGAGTGAAACTTTTGGCGTTTTCATTATTAATTCCCTACAGATATTTTGCATTCAGCTTCAGCAAATACTGCTGAATGGAATGATAACATTCTTCAATTGAAACTATAATTTTACTAGGCTTGGTCTGAATTATTTTGATAATTTTTGAGAAATGTCCATTATCAAACAGTATGAGACGGACTTCGAGGGACTGTCTCCAACCCTCCATCTCAATATTCCTGAGTGGCCACATACATATGTAACAGACACTACACGGACATCCTATGTACACTAATGGATTACAAACACACCTGCAGTCATCCATGTCCAAAGGGATGGAGCAAAGGACCTGTTTACGTGGGTCTTCCAGACTGACTTGCTGAGGGGCACCCAAATCAGATGAGGTGTGCTTTTGGCGGTTGAGCCAGACCAGCCCAGAGGGTTAGGGGCAGCGATGTATATGCAGAGTGGCAATAGTTGTGTGGCGGTGGGAGTGAGGCAGGCGGGTGCCCCCAGCCAGTCAGATCTAGTGGCCAATCTGGCCAGTGTGTTGCCATGGCTTTTGAAGTTTGGAATGTTATCTGCCTCTGATAGGGGGATTGGGGCTCTTGTCACACAGATCGATGACCTGGAAAAGGCCAGGAGTTTGGTTGAACACTGTTAGAGATCAGGGGTGCAGATGGTGCATGGGTGCTCTGCTGCTCCGGCAGGAGGACCGGGCACCGCACCGGGACATTAGTGAGCCAGGTCATACATGCAACCCAGTCGGTTGGCCAGGAGCCATCAGTGACAGGTAAGACCCTTTCAGAAAGTGCGTACGGTGGTTTAGCAGTGACGGGTATGACTCCAAAGGCTCATTACCCTCAAAATGCAGGTTCAACAGCTCTGTTGCTGAGTTTAGGTTTAGGGGAAGGATGGTCAGGTAATGATCAACTGGCAGGCATACACGGCTGAGGTGAAAGAAAAGGAGAGGGGCTTATGTGGACATTTTTTATTTACTCCTTGCTAAACCTGTTAGACAGGAAGCAAAGCGATGCAAGGACTGCTCTCATGCCAGGGACTATAGCCACTGGCCTTACAAGAGGTTGGTTGAGGAAACATTAGTCAACTGGATAAAAGGGTCATCCATCTATCAGGCGATCCTCTCTGAGCGTTTTAACAATCTGGGTGCACAGTTGTCAGAACAGGAGGGTGCCATGATGTGTTTATCAGACTGCAGAGTCACGTCAGATTCCATTGTCAGAGAAAACCCTCAGACCACATGTATGATTCTCATGTGTGTTGAGGTGAAAAGGCAAAAGTGTACTGAAATTGCTCTATACAAGGATGCACACTCTCATAAATCACGTAGGGGATCTTTTGCATCCCAGCGCTTTCCTTGTGGCAGCCGCTACAGAAAATATATGTGTATAGCAAGTGTGAGTGCACACATGCCCCTACCCGCACTGCTGTGAATGCAAAAAACTTGCTGAATTAGTGCACCTTTTACTGGCAACAATTTGCACGTTCAAAATATTATACACACAAATGTATCTTAAAATGTTGAATGCTTTATTGCGGATAATTCTCCGCAATCACACTGTACATGAACATACTGTACAATAATAATGTGTTTCTTTAAGATATATCATGTACATATCATCAACTCAACAAACAACGATGAGTTTCCATGGTTGTTTCCCTTCCCAATGCATTTCGGGATGCAATATCCCTTCATCAGGGGAACTGAAATGAAAACATAGAATCTTGGTTTAACAGACAGGCAGAGTCTCATCATGATCAGATTATAGAATGTGACCCAACTCCTAGTGTGAAAAATAGATAACATACTGGTATGCAATGGTGCACTGAAAGGTGTCCAGTAATACCCCATGTGAATGACAAACCAACCAACCTTCACCTACTGATAAACCTGTTCTGTTAGTTAGATGTCCAGTGAACAAGCGTGCTACCTTGTGCTTAAAAAGTCACTGATGTGCAATACACGAAAAAGGACTTTTGCTACGCGGTATTCGGAGTGACTTGCATGGTTTTCATCAGTTACAGTTTTTGATCATTGTTTCTACAGTTTCGTTCAGTTGTTCCTCGACTTGGTAAGATTTTAGTAAGAGTCCTTTTTCATGTATTGCACCCTGTGGCCAACCCCCGGCACATGGCTGATGGCCATGCACATCGGGTGTTGATCACCCTCAGACAGTTGAGGAAGGGCTGTCTGTCGGTCAGTCCCTGTGGCAAACCTTCCACTGCAGATGTCGCCATGCTCTTATAACTTTGTAACCTTTGTAATCAATGTAACTTGTTACTATGACCTGATACTCATGTAAAGCGCTCTGATACCTCCGGGTCTAGCCAGCGCTATATAAAACATTTAAAATAAAATTAAAATAAATAAAATAAAATAAATCTCACAAATGCAGCTACATCTACACTTTATGAATTTGAGGTACACAACCTTCCTGTTTTATTTGTGGATGGATAAGTGAGGCATTTCTTAAGAAGTTACATTTAATTACACCTAATACTATGGCATGCTTTCGGCTGATTAGAGACTTTGGGCAGCAGTGCCTAGCACATACTTTGGTATGTTAAATGAATTAATTAATTTTATTCATGTTCGAATACTTAAAATCATTACATGTAAACAACATAACATAACAGTTTCCTATGTGCAATAGTAATAAATATTAACAATTATATATCAAAAATGCAATCAGCAATACTTCTTTAAAAAAAGCAGTGTTTGTAAACAACATTAAAATTCTTTAAAAAAAAGAGCATCATGAGTATTGTCTCCTTTGTTCTTACACCCTGGTTTGCACTAAATAAAAGACCACAGGGATAATGCATTAGTCAAGAAAATGTGGAGTGCTTGTATTGCAGCAAGTGTGGCCACAAGGACCGGCCTAACTTTGCTTGTATCCCTTGGGCAGCAGTGCCTGGCACATGCTTTAGCATGCTGTTGAGGGTGAGTGAGGTTTAGGGAGAACAAATTGCAGCTGAGAAACTTTAGACTTCCAGCTTAAATTAAAATAGATCTGAGACAGAGTATGTTATAAGCTCAGCCAAGAAGTAGCGATGGCCGACGGGGATGAGTCAGTGACATGCTAGTCTTCACAATGAAGGATACAATGGACCCCTAAATGGGGGGGAGGGCGCGATGCTTGGGATCCAGGGCCTCCGTCGTCCGGGCCCCTCGCTATCCGGAGTGCCGGCCGCGGGAGGCTCAAGCCAGATCATGCCTCCACGCTTTCTGGCATCGTGCCTCGCAATAGGTGGGCGGCGGGAAGCACGTCACTGCTGCGTGCCGCCGCCAGGGTGGACAGGAAGGGGTATAAAGGCCCCTTACCGTTGGCCTTTTTCGCTCACCAGGCCATCCCGGCAACGACGGAGTGGACAGGCAGCAGCTTCTCCCTTCCACTCGACCCTAGTTTTAGGAGTTGTAGGGGGTCAGCAGGGTCCAGATTCCAAAAGTCACCCATAGTTAGCAGGGGTGGAGGGTCCTCCAGAAGCAGCTCCCCCTCCCCCCAGGACAGCACCAAGGGGTAAGGTTCTGCTGTCCTGGGCCAACCAGAGGATGTATACCACCTCGTGGGCTAGTGTGCAATTAGATCATTGGGGTCTGCACGGGGTGCCCTGCTCCTACCCACCTCGTCGCAGCCTCTGGGGAGCTTGGGGTCGGTGCCCATTTGAGAACAATGGTACAGAGGCATGGGACCCCCCCTCATGAATACAGGTGGTTGCACCTGGGGGGTCCAATGGCATCCAGGATTGTGAGGTGGCCCCTGGGGCGGAAGGGTTCTTCAAGATATCTGGCAAATGTTCTTCACCTCTTCACCCAGAGTGTATTTTGTTTGCACATGATTTTGTCATTTTATATATGATTGGTATATATAATTTTATGCTTCTCACTTACCATTCTGATATTTAAGTTGAATTTACAATCTTTGCACAATTTTGTTATGCTAATGATGAATGAAATGATCCACTAAACTAAGCCCGTCCCAAGTCCTGTTGGTACCTCGTTTGGGTGGTGTGAGGGTTCGGTCCAATCGTAGGCTTCCGGTTCCTGAGGGTTAGAACATAGCACTCTCATGTCAGTTGCACCCAGGAAGACCAGTACAAATACAGCAGAGTTGGGCACTGTCTTTTAAGCACTTCTGAAAGTCAGTTAGGGCTGGATCAGAGTCAGTCACATGTCAGGCTGTTACCTCTTTAAATTTGGCACGGCAAGGACATCTAGCCACTTGGAGTCAACAGAACCGGAAAGCTTGGAAGGGTCTCTCACCTGCTTGCCTGACTACTGTGGAAATAGTACCCAGTCACAGTCAGTCACATGCATGGCCTGTGCCTCCTAAAGTTTACCATTACATTTTTAAGTGACCTGGAAACACTAGGCCTCACTATGCTTCATCGGGTCAGCAGGTGGATCACTCAGCAAGTTGAACACCAGCTGTTTGACACAAGTGCTGATGAACAGTTCACAAGTTCAAATCCTGGCCTCACTTATCCAAAAGTAGACAACCCAATTACCTCTAAATTGGGTAATAGCAACACGGGGTATTTACAGTGCTTTGAAATAGCAAAAACGTGCCATGCAGTGTTACATTAAAACAAGTTATTATAAATATGCATCAACATATAGCATATGTGTAAAAATAAGATGATATTATACATACATGAGAGTACTAAGTGAAATGGATCTTGGAAAAATGAGTCAAAATTGGTAGGAGTAAAAGCGACCAATAGTACACTCTAGTACAAAACCAGGAGGAAAAAAAGGCTAATTTGTTTAAAGTTGTGTTACGCTTACCATGGAGATCACATATTAGTAGAATCTGCTACCACTTGCATCTTGCTTTGCACCACTTGTACTGCCCTTGTTGCCTCTTCGAAGTCATGGAAATAGTCGCCTGCACAACAATCCATGGAGAGGCCAATAGGTCTGGGTTTCACGCACTCACACACACAGTATTAGCACATTACAATGAGACACTTCTGGGGGAACCAGAGCAGGGACTAAGAGGGTTTGAACTGTAAAGTAGCCCCTCATGCAGTTTAATACAAAGACTTAGGTGGAGGCAGAGAATACACCCAAATAGCCAATAGCATTAGGTGAGAGAAAAAAAACTCACACATGAACTCCCACACGTTACATTTCCATTTCAGGCTCTTTCAATAACACAATATCTTTCCTTAGTGTTGACTGTTTTTTTCTTCCGATGGGCTTTGTTTGATCTGCTTACGTTTTCTGGTCACATTTAGTTTACATTGTCAATGTATTTGTAAGGGGGAGGTGGGGTTTCCACTTGGCTGACCCCTCATTTTTTCCATGTAAATGATAGTCATAAATATCTAATCACACCCTGCAGCTATGTCAGCCGTCTAAGCGAAAAACCCATTAATGAATTATCTGACACAGGAGAAAAAATAGAGCGTTCAGCCCCTAATCCAGGAACAGCACATTATTCTGCAAACTCCGCCATAAATTGTAATTAGGTCGGAAGAACTGAAACAGACTGTGTAGGTTCACCCGGTGCTGACATAAACGATTTCAATGAATCCATTGTATTACCCCTGGCATGAGCTGAAATGTGTTCCTATCTTAAGGTATACAAATTGTTTGCTACTATATTAATAAAAATTTTCTTTACGGTAATTTTTCTATAATGCAATTGAAGAAAGTTATTTTTTTAAGCATACATAAAACCATAAATTCATATTTGATGTCAATCCTGTAATATTAAATGGAAATGACTATTTTTTACATATTACTATGCTATTGTTATCATTGTTGTTTTAATGGTAGTTGTATGTTACTAATACAATTAACACTACTAATAATAACATTAATTGTATATGCAGTACTAAAATGATCATGATAATGGTTATTATTAATAAAAGCAGTAGTAATGGGTTTTCCGATGAAATAATACTATAATGATACTAGTACTAATAGTAACAATAAATAATATCGTTATAATTAATAATAATAATAATAATAAGAAGAAGAATCCCAGCATTATTGTTAGTGAGGGGTAGACTTGTTTAAAGACATGAAAAATGCCCCCGAGATCTCTACCGGGACAATTAATAAGGTTTTAAGGAGCCTTTAATATGACGCGAGGGAGGGCGAGAACATGAAACGGCAGAGGTGGGAGCCCCTCCCCCCCACAAATGAAGTGATTACACCGCTTTCAAAACGCATCAGTCACAGCACATTAACCAAGGGGGGGATAATTACCCCAATTAGAAGGCTGATTTATAATTAATGGCTCGGACCAAGTGATAATTGGATGTTAATGGATAACAGTTTTTTCTCCTCGGGCCTGGGAGCCGTCGACGCCATCCCCCGGGCGGGGTTCCCGCCTCTTCGCTCGCAGCGCTGAGTAAACGAGGAAATAAATCCGTTATTAGCTGATTCAATGGAAGCGCGCGGCATTAAGGCTTTGGGGGGGATTTGCGCATTTGGCATCAGCGGGGGACTCTTTCTCGAGTGAGTGGGGCGCATGACAGGCTTTTGAGGACATCTCGGCTGACAAATATTTATGCAGTTTGTCGTTTAAAGTTCTTGCCTGTGAGAGTTGTCTATGATAAAATACGGATGCTTAGGAGTGCCAAAACAAACCGAGTTAATTCAGCAGACGTAGCCCTCATTGGTGAGTTAGAAAAGGTCTTGGAATCCATTCCCAACCAATGCCCGGCCTCTGTGCTGCGGCATGACCAATAGGAAATAAGAAGACTGAAAATGGTAATACATAATGTGAAGTAGATATGGCCAAATGAAGTTCTAATATGGTTTGAACAGCACAGGAAGTGAAACTAAGCTGAGCCCACTGAACGACCATAACAAATCTTACTTGTGACTGTACATTCAAATTACAAGATTATGGGAAATACAGTATGTAATGTCATATTATACAAAAAATGTATTTTGAGCACATATCTTTCCTCAGCGCCTGTTCAAAAGCGTATTAGCCTGTAAAAAATCGTACTTTGGACGCATATACGCCCTGTTGCAGCATTTTTCATTTTGTTCTACCATGGTACAGTCAAAATAAAAATTAAACATTAAAAATTAGAGCCTATTAAGTGACCCCATAGAATGCAGAGCTTATGATCCAGACTTCTCCAAACCTACAGTCTGTGCGAGATTGGTCTCAGGCTCCAATAAATTTAACCACATCACATCTGACCTGATGTTTTTGAATTGACTACCAGTCGAAGCCGGAAGTGCCTTGAAATATGCCTGCGTTATCCACAAATAGCTCCACTCCAAATCTCGAACTATCTCTCAAGGAAACGCGTCATCTCAGGCAGACAACGTCAACTACGCAGTGCACATTTCCTTCATCTGGAGCTCCCCAGCAGTATACAAAAGAAGCCCCCCCAAGCAACCCTTCTCTGGAACTGCTCACAAACTATTGAACTCAATTGATCTTGCATCAGCTATGTCTTTGACATCTTCACAAGCAAGATGGGAAAAGATGGGAAAATTGCTTGTGCAGCAGTATCTCATTTTAACTGACCGCCCTCTCTCATTTCGCTACTCTCTGATTATACATCTTTTCACCATGTGGTTACCTTCTGCCCTCTTTGGATTCTCTACAAAGTTTCTGGAATAAAACATTGCAACGGCATTATGCGTATAAGACCATGTAAATAGGAATCTCATAGTCTATTTGGGTGTATATTGCTAAGCTTAAAGTACCATCATTTTTCCGAACAGAGTTGAGAACTATCTAAGGGTTCACTGCTTATACCAACCTCGCCACTCTTCATTGAAATTCATCAAATAATCTTTTTGTCACTAGAAAGTCACAAAGTCACACCTTTTCGACTAATACAGGCAATATTTTTGTATTAGGTTCCCAGATTCCTTGTTTAGCCCCCTCACAGCCCCATGGGTCTATTTCATGCAGTACAAAAACTTAAATAAATAAATAAATATTTTCAAGGCCCTTGTTGCCTGCCAAATGACCATTTATTGCTGTCTATGTAGTCACTGTCTTGTCTTGATTGAGGAAATGTCTTCCTCACGTGCCCCTGTTACATGACCCTCAAAAAGTCGTCTGCACTTTCAAATCCTTTGTGGCAAACAGTAGCCTTTTTCAATTTTCAAAGACATTGTTGATGTTCTGCAAAAGTAAGCTCCATTAGTGGCCATCTTTCTTAATTTAAAATAGGCCTGAAAAGGCTTCTATTAGACGCTTCGAACCACTGAGCTATGTAGACCCAATTGCCATGGGGTACCGCACAACCATGTGAACCTAGAATCAAACCCATGAGCTGGAGGCTGCACACAGATTTTCCAACAGCAATACACCCCAATTAGACCACTTGTTGCTACAAAATTCAGTGATCGTGGATAGATGCACCTAAATATTAGGGATACTGGGGATAAAAAGGCTGACTATTTCCTCACTGAATATGTTATGTTTTGCTATGCTATTCTATGTTATGTCATGTTTTGTTAAGTCGACATGTTGAAAGCCACATTACAATGTGCCCATGTCCTAGAAGTGTCTGCATCCTTGTACAGGCCTTCTGCAGGCACCCTCTTGATTTATGTATGGGCATAAGCAGAGTAATCATGTTACCGACTGCTACCCATCGCTTGTCCTTTGGTATCTCTGCCACTGACCTTGCTACCCTGCTTCCAGAGGTCACGAAGGAAAGTAGTAAGAAAAAAAACAATTTTGCAAAAAGGAAAAGTTTTAGCTTTATCCGCTCAAACTTCAAAACTTTGAGACAACCTTTCATCAAGACGGCGACATGCAACCAGCTGTGCAAGCCTGAAAACACCAGAGAAAATGCTCACAGACTGCCTTTACTGACTCTTTGTTTAATTTGACAGAGTTTTATATAGCTCATACTTGACCCGAATCGGGTATCAGAGCGCTTTCCATAGCACCGGTTGCATTACATCAGGACACATTCATAGTTCTCTTCCTTCTGTTCTTACATCTGATCAACACTTCCTCTTTTCATTTGCACCTCATATGTTACTTATATGTAAAATTACCTCACTCACATGTCTCAGTAACATACATTCGTTTGCTTAGTGTAAAGAATTCTTTGTAATGTAGTAAATGAAAAACAGATTGGCATGTGTGCTTTGTAGGGCTCTTTGGCGAATTTTGGATTCTGTTATTTCTTTTTAAAACATTTGAAAATAGTTTTGGTCGGTAGACATTTTGTGCCTCAAATGCTCATTGAGCTGCCACCTTGCCCTTAACTGCCATTCTGATACAATCTTGTCGTTGTCCCGTGTACCAAGAGGTAGTCCATTTGCAGGTCAATTTATTTGCTAAAGGACATTGATATGAGCTTTGTAAAAAAGCAAAACAATTGAACTAATGAACTAAATGCCTGCTGACCTGCCTGTATGACATGTATGGAAATATAGTGTAATGCAACAAGTTCTTTAGTCTATACATTTCACTGTGTCATTACTTAGCCTCGTTCTGAAATCTGAATTCTGAATTGCAAATTCATTTAATCTATTTTGCTTGGAGAAATCCTAGTAAAAGGTTCAAGCAACATAAGGGTATGCAAACTGAATTGCTTTGTAACAAAAGGGTCATGATGTATGGATTAAATGGGGAAGACGGGCTGGTAGGGCAAAGCAAGGCCCGAAGGCCGCTGTTTCTTTCACTTAGCTGGTGTACTGCTTGTACCTATTCGACATTCTCTCTTTCTGGGCCCCAGAACAGGGTGCCTCCATCCTTTGATGCAAAAGTCATGCACATGATATAAAAAGAAAAGGCAAATCCACAAGACAAGTACATTCTAATTGCATTGGCTCAAAATTTGTGTCAGAGGGTTCTCCATTTGTTGGCCTCTGATTTGCACAGCTAGACAATGAGAGTTCGTATCTCACTGCTTTTTGGTTTTTCACTTTGCAGCAAGGATGTGACAATAAATGTGGTAGAGCAACCCTTGCACAATTTTAGCTCTGGGTTGTTTGAGATGGTACAGTGTCAGGGTATGATTGGGCTGTGCGCTGCACTCGCATGGGAGACGCAAGGGTATGCCACTGCAAGAGGAACAGGGTAGTATTCATATGCAAGCACCCTTACATCATACTGAAGGAACACACTGTTTGGAGCCACCCCGCCAAGGTGCTAACTCTCTGTAGATGTCCTTTCCCCATAGCAAGAGTAGACTCAAAGATGAAGTAAGCCACACTGCGTGGGTGAGGCTTTGGCATGCTTATAAAGTACATATACATAGCACAAACTGTATAGTTCGTTACATCCACTATAGGATACATAAGAGATGCAGAGGTCACTGAAAGACATTAAAGCAGAGGTGCCTACCAACAGGCATTAGAAATGAAGTGCCTAGAATGAGAGCTATGAGAAGGAGTTCCCGACACCAGACATGAGAGACACAGTGCCTAAGAGCCGGCCTACAATATAAAGTGCCAGCTCCTGATAGGAAACATGCAGAGTCTATTATCAGGCATGCAAAATGTGGTACCCGCCACATGACAGGGAAGATGCAGTGCCTATGATCTGTTCTAAGAGGTGTATTTGCAGATTTGAGAAATGAAGGTGCTCTGCGGAGCCAGTGGGCATGCTCGGTTTATTTGTTTGCTTAATGGAATATAAAGATTATTTTAACCAATGTAAGCACAATTCGACAGCTTGTACAACACAGCGCTGACTTGATGAATGACTCTCTTACTTGAACAAAAAATGGCTACACAGGATTTTTTAAGTGTTTAATTTATTCTAGGTTGACCTAGCGTAAAAGCACATACAGGCTAGCAACGAGTGAATTTCCAGTTAACCCCTTTGCTGGTTAACACGATTCTCTAGACAGAAATATCTATAGAGGGTCCCCTGGCTTGAAACTGACAAATGTACTCCGATATATTTATTTTATTGCACAAAAACGAGTGCTGGCAAAATTTTACATTTTTTTGTCTGAAAATTAGGAAATGGAAATAAACATTTGAGAAATGTGAAGAGTAATACATTGCTTGGTACTCTTCTAACTGATGTTCCATTGTAGAACACTTATTGTGATTTTTGAGGAGTCAATTGCATTTTTGAAGAATCTATTAGCTTTTGTGACAGTTTTTATTCAAAAATGATTTTATTTTTTACCACAAATGGATTTTGTACCCAATCAGACTGTTGCATTCAAGGCCATGTTTTCGAGTCAATTTCTGTAATATACTGCAATGATAATTAGCAATTTAGATCAGAGTAAATTTTAGGCTAAAATCTGACCCATTTTGTTTTTGGCAAATTTACTTCAATGTTAAAATGATACAATACTATATTTCACGGTATTTGTACGTTTTGAGTTTAGTACCCTATTTAGAAAGTGTTTTGCATTGTTTCAGTGGAGCGAAAATAGGACAGGATTGATTCCAATTTTATTCTTGAAGCACCTCTACCGATCTCACTGTAGGATGAACGAAGGTCTTGCAACAGTGTTGTTCTTTCTAGCAATATCTTGTTGCATAAACATGCCATTTGCATCGCACGTACTTAAGCATGGATTCTACGGCTTTTAGTAGCTCCAGGAACTTTAGACAATATATTTAACAGTGCTTAGTAAAATAGTAGCTTGAGCATAGGTCAGGGCCACAGGTACACAGAAGAATCAGCAACCTTAAGATGAGAAGTGTTAAGTCACACAGCATAACGAAGAGTGGACAACATTGTGACATTTGTTTCCCCACTCGTGATGTGCACAACTTAAAAAAAACATGTATATGAGTATCACTCAGATTACATGTGGTTGGTTGTCTGCTTGCATTTTGTAAGCAAGGTATTCTCTTGGGTATGAAACTCATGCAAGATACTTAACAAGTGTATTGGGCAGTTATTGCATTTGATGTTGTTCTTTGGTACAAAAAGCACACAAAAATACCTGCTCAATATATTGGTCCCTCGCCTGCATTATATTTTTTCTTGAACCAGTCCTCCACATTGGAAATTATGCAAAAACCATAAGAACAAGAAAAACTGAAATGTTGCAAAACATAAAACCCATTTATAGGGATTCATGCAAGATTACATTTGTATTAAATGTAACTGAATATCAAGAGTCAAGATCCGTTTCCTATCTTTGTGCAAATGTATGAATTATGGTTTAAAACTTACAGTGTACTCCTAATTATAAAGCAGTGTATCGGAGAGATGCGTTATGCATCATAACTCAGGCCTATCTTAATTCACATGTTCATATTTATAAAGTGTACATTTAACTAGTGAGCAATGTAGGGCTGTACATAGCAAGGGGAGAAGGAACAATGTAACAAGATTGGTGTAGATGAAGGTTGAACAAGAGATCTCTCTTATAGGTTTGGGAGGAGGTCAGAAGGAGCTGCGGGCAACAGCACTAGTGGTGGATTTGGTACTCACTAGAAGTGGACTTTCTGGTCCTTATTGAAGTGAGGTAGTGATAGCGCAAGGCGAGTAAAGCTGTCCTTGACCGTTCTCTTTTTTCCACCTCCACCCAACTCCAGTACCGTAGGTTCAGCAGCTTTTGGGGTCACTTCTGATGTTTATTCTTATATCAGTGCCTTTTAGGGCTGTGGGGGGTGGGGGCTAAGGGGAGGGAAACTAAAATGAAAAGTAATTTTTAAGCCAACAAAATATATTAAAATGTTGTATGTATAGAGTCCTCCCAACTAAAGGTCCTGCAAATAGCAGGCTAGTGGTACTTATTTAAGCTACCTAAGGAGGAAAGCGACCCACTGGGTTTTATAGAGGTGCCATGCAAGTTGCCCACAAATCTCAGCATCTGTGCCTAACCCACTGAGATAGCCTACAAAAAAGAGTGATACATAAGACAAAAAATAAAAATGCAAACGTGAAATTCTACAACACTCTGTAAGTCCCAATTTCAGTAATGACGATTGCCCTTATGAACATTATGTGGCAACAGTATAATTACCTTGGAGTTGTGAATTATATTGAGGAAAAAAGGGCTTCATTGATTTTTAGCATTTCTGTGATTGAGAAGAAATCGCCACCAGTGCAAACATGATGTACATGTTTTCTCTTCTAGCCAACACTTTAAAAGCGAGTTTCTGAACATGTATATTTTATTTGTGATATAATTATTTGAACCACTGGTCTTTATCAACATCATTCAGATACAACTTATTTATACACTAGCAAAGAGACACAAAGTATGAATAGAACATTATTTTGCAGCATACCTAATCAGTTTCCCACCTGCAGCTAGAGCTACAATCGAAGATTCCGGGACAAATGTAAACACCTGTCAAATGAATATTGAGCGTCATACATTTTTTCACCTGCATGAGTACTTGTATTCGTTTTATTGGGGGGTCCAATCAGCGTCGTTTCTGGAACACTTGAAGACCAAGAACAGGACACAAAATGTTTCATCATTTCATAAGGACGCTAAAAGCCAACAGACTTCCCTGGGAACGCTGGAGAGGGCAGATTTGGGAAATGAAGTATTTAGTCTTCGAATTGCTAATAATCTTCTGCCTCAATGTATTTCAGCTGTATAGTCAATTCTGCTTATGTTAAATATTCGCTTTAGTTCTCAACACACCAATTTTCATATTAAATTTGAGCGCCTGTTTACTGATTACTGTATTTTCTGACTTTAGTGTGTTAATTACAAAGTTGTTCTCAAGCTAATAAGATAAATACGGAACTGTCAGTTTTATGAGTAATCGAATCTGCTAGGAAGGCTTATTAGTCAGGTAACACTGGTAGGTTGTACAATACAACTATTCTGTTCCTTTTTCAGCTTGGGCTAAATACTTCACCAACTATTCTGTATTTAGGTGTGAAAAAGAAACTCGATAAACTAATTTTGAGAGCAAAGATACGAAGAAATGGTAAAAATAAGCAAATAAAAACAAAAATCTGCAAGGAAAAGATTACAACTCAAGGGCACTGTAACAATAGAAAAGTAAGAAAGAAAAGATTCACTCTAAAAGAGGTATATCTTTCAATTTGCAATGCGATTTCTGGAATTTAGATGTTTTGAGGATGTCCAGCTTTAGCCAAGGAGCGCTGCGCCAGATTTTAGGATAAAAATGTACAAACAATAGAAATAAGAATCACTAGAAGATGATATCCTGAGCATTTGGCATGGTTCTGGCCCTCCAGGTCCAATGTCCGACAAATGGCGGTGCATTGAGCAATTAACACACCAAAGATTGAGTAGATGGTCAGTCCTTTCAGACATGTAGCAGATTTCTCCTTCAAGCATCATGACACATATGTGGGATTCCCACCCTTTCCAAATCCTATCTATTGTTCTAAGTCCACTCAATATAGCAATAGTGACTTTTCCCACGTGAAAGCTACATTTTATTTCCACTTATTCTGCTACTGTATTCCTTGACCTGCGATAATGCAAATCACACATGCTCTCTCTACCTTCTGTCAACGTATTCACTATGTAGGATTTGATTTACCTGTTGTTCTTTTTAATAGCTTTCACTCACTCACATATTCATCTTTTGCACTTCTGCGCAGTTAGAACTGTCATTAGCATTAATATTTTCTACCTTTGCACTTCAGGTCTAATAAGAATGCAACGTAGTAATTATATAATAAAAGACTCTGGATTAAACAGGAGGACATTTATGATGACTTAATTGCTCCATGGACGCTTTGGAGTCTGACTCAAAGCAGATGGTTAGAACTGGGATACACAAGTGATGTCTGACCATGAGGACACTATTCATCAAAGCACAAGAGATGTCTGTCACTGTGGACATCATGCAACACTATACAAGCAATGTCTGCTGCTGAGGACTTTATCCAATAAGAAACTAAAGATGTCTGACTCTGAGAATGTGCACTAAGACACTAGGGAAGTCTGTATATGGAGAAACTATTACTATTACAAACCATAAAATGCATAAGTAAAAATGTCTCCCCAGGTGTAACATGATTTTCCATGTCAAGGGTGTTTTCATGGCACTCAGTTCTTGCAGATGTTTTTGTGCCACTGTTTTCGAATTCATTTTAACACCGTCCATTTCTGCTATGATGTTTGAGTGGTGCAAAATTCTCACCAGGTTTGTTCTTCTCTTTTTGTTGTTTGCAGGCGCACGGTGCGGTCATCATGCAGCACTATGGAGTGAACGGCTACTCTCTCCATGCCATGAATTCTTTAAGTGCAATGTATAATCTCCACCAGCAGGCGGCGCAGCAGGCTCAGCAGCAACATGCACCTGACTACAGACCTTCTGTGCATGCCCTGACTTTGGCAGAGAGACTGGCTGGTAAGAACAACTATTTGACATTAAACTACCCCTCAGTGCATCAAAAGGTAGAAAGAGAACTTAGAACAACACGTTCTAACTCTGGGAAAATAAACAAGAAGGATTAATTATTCAAGGGGCATCTCTCCTGTCAATCATGAAAACCTTGCCTGTTCCCACCGCCCATGGGCGCTCCACAAAGAGACCCCATTTCTCTACTTTTTACCCAAATATATGGCATGTCAAATATCCTCCACTAACACTTGACGTTCAACACTCTGTTGATCCACTGGTAGGTTAGCACTTTAAAACCCATCATGTCCCATTGGACATTTTCTGTGACAGCACAGAACACTGTAATTTTAAATTATGGGATTGTATTCTTGTAATAAGTATATGAAAATGACATGTATATTTACTATAGTATGTGGACACAGCCTTTGAATTCTTTGAGGAAGTGATTACACAAAGGTGATCCAACCTGGTGAACAATAATCACTTGTTTTTAAGAGTCAATTATAAGTTGCACAGTACTAGGAGGGTGGTAACTCTGCACCTGAATGCACCAGTACCATGTAGCAGTACTGTCCAATTATGGGGCGATCCCTACGTAATGGAGAATAACTGATTCAGACCTGGTTTTACCAGACAGAATTCCACATGGTATTCAGTTTTATGTTACTATTTGTGCTCCCATTTCCTACCAGTTCTGAGCCGGTGGTAAATGTGAGTGGAGGGGGGTGGGGTGCTGGGGCATGAGGGGGCAGGGTGCAGGAGGACAGGGAGAATGGGGCACAGGGGAAGATGGCATTTCTTTGCAGAGGAAGTGTTACCTGCTTCCTATTGTGCCTTGAAGGGGCTTGTACTGCGGCCAGTAAAAGATGGTCTGCTCTGCCTTTTTACCATCTGACATTTCCAGGTAGCAAAATCAGGTTTGTTGTTCCTGCACCTGGTAAATCCAGGTGCAGGAACAACAGCCCACTCATAGTTGTGCAGAGGGTACTTCCACACACGAATTCTGCTCCGCTAAACTTGTAATCCATCGCCTAGTGGGCAACTGCTCCCCCATTTTGTATCTCTTGTAGTTCGTTTGAGCTCTGGTTCTGTGTCTTCTTTAATTCAGGTACTCCCATTTAAAAATAATAATAATATAAGGCGACATGATTGATACCACACTTACTATTGAATGACCAGGGGTGTGCTCTTTTCTTCTTAATTTTTTATTTTATATGAATTGTGATCTACCCTTCCCATCATTCCCCACGTTCTGTTCCAAAGGATATTGGACATATTTTTGTCACTTGTGAGCATCACCTTCTGTATCTTTGAACAGTGAAAATGCCACGTGCCTATGAGTGCACGTTTCCACATAATTCTGCCCATTGCAGAGTAAAAGACAACCTCAGTTTTATGCGATATCAGTGGCATCAATCTGATTTCTGGCACTAGAAGATTTTTTTTTAAATCAGTTACTGCCTAATATTTGCCACTTTGTGAGCCTATGAGGAGGGTTTGCAGGAAAGTGCTAGAGTAATGACCATCAGCAGTAATATCACTACCACAAGGTAATGCAGAGGTATTTAGAGGTTTGTCTACAAAGATGCAGAATAACCATTGATAACAAGGTACAGACAGCAAATTCTACATCTCTATAGAAGAATTTTACACTGTCCTTTAGTCGTTGAGTATTACCTGTAATTATTGTCAAACCTTCAATTCAGGGCATCTGTAACCTGGAAAGCAGATATTTCTATTGCTCCACTACATTACCAGAAAAGTTTAAGCAAGGAAAATATATTTAGTAATATGGGGCATTGCATTTGAAATCCATCAGGTGATCACAACATTTTAAGTCCTTTAAGGACATATTGATTTGTGAAGGTCATGTAAGAAACTGATGACTTGGTAGCAATGTGTTATTTTTAGATATTTCTCTGCAGGAACTTTTGTGTTGAGCTGTTTCACTATTTCCAATAATTAAATTGGCCACTTGACTTGTTTTCTAACGGCTGTACATTTCAAGACATCATCCTGGAAGCCCGGTATGGATCTCAGCATCGCAAGCAGAGGCGCAGCCGGACAGCTTTCACCGCCCAGCAACTGGAGGCCCTGGAGAAGACGTTCCAGAAGACGCACTACCCAGACGTGGTGATGCGGGAGCGGCTGGCCATGTGCACCAACCTCCCCGAAGCGCGAGTGCAGGTACCCACATCCTCCATGTTTACTCGCCACTGTAGACTTTGCATATGTTAGGTTCTTTAAATTGTGACTACTTGTGTGTATCATCGCTTCAGAGCTGAGTGAGATATATATATACAAAAATATTGTTATGTGTAATAGGAAGGCATTGCAATATCCTACATTTATCTATATGATGTGAGCCTGTGTCATATCTGAAGGTCATAGGTGAATCCAGCATTACATACAGCAACCACCTTTCTATGGCTGATAAAAGAAACTCTCCAGGCTTGAGTCACCATAGTTTCTCCTTTGCTAAAACAAACTGGAATCCTGTGTTAAGTCAGAAAACTTTGAGGCCGATTCGCAAACTGCATTTTTTAGTACTTTAGTAATACTTCAGCAGTACTTCTAACGTATTACAAAATGGTATTCGCAAATGTACGATTCTTGGGGGCATATGTATGAAACAAATTTATAGTCGCAAACGCTGCAAATTGCAAAAAACAGCATTTGCGACAAAAAATTCGCAAAACGCAATGTATGAGCAAAATCGCATCACAATATTAAGGAATCGCAAATTTTGCGATTCCTTAATTTTGCGTAAGCATTTAAGGAATCACAAATTGCGATTCCCTAAATGCTATGTAACAAGCACCCAAGTTGTGCTATTTCTCCTTAAGAAATCGCAAATTACCACCAACTTCAAGTTGGTGGTAATTTGCGATTTCTTTCAAGAATGCACTTTTTGGCATTTTTCAAGGTGCCATGTGGCACACAAACATGCCCTTAGGGCACGTATGTGCGCCATATGCACACACATGCTCATTTGAGCGGTGCATTAGGGTGTCCTTATGACACCCTTGCACCCTTGAAATTATTCTCAATTTGCGATTCTCAAATTGCGAATCGCAAATTGAGAATGACTTCCCATTCATTCCTATGGGCCTCCTACCCGTAGGAATGAATGGGAAGGTATTCCTTAATTGCGATTTTGCAATTTGCTAATCGCAATTAAGGAATACTAAGAAATCGCAAAAAAATAGCAAATTTTTAAATACATCCCGTTTTGCAATTCTCAAATAGCACATCTCAAAAAATCGCTATTTGAGAATCGCAAAAACGGATTTTCATACATATGCCCTCAAATCTCCACGTCTCTCACCTTTTTTTATGGGGAGATCTTCTCACATGCACGTTTATGCCTTAGCAGTAATATGGAAGGAACACGGGGAAGGAGCTAGAAACACATTACTAAATGGATGGAGTTTAGGGAGAACTACAGAGGTATTTAGGGAAGGTTGGTAAGGGGTTTAGGGAAGGATATGGAACCACTCAAAAAGAGTAGGCCCATTGATATTCACAAAGTACACTTCTAAAGTAAGTAAATCACTCCAGCTCAGAGCTGGAGTAAGTCCAGCATTACACATGGCCAACAACTGATACTGCAACACCTTCCCATAGGAAATAATGGAGCTAGGGACTTGAAATAATAACCACAAGGAAATAATATTAAATGTAATTGTTCAAAGTAGCTGAACATATAAATATATATAATTTATTGTTGGAAAATATCTAAAAATGATTCATATTTATTATTTTATTATAAAATATTTTAATAACCTCTTGTGTAATATTAATTTTTATTACATTAAATTAAATTAATTACTCCTGTACATCACTATTAATAAATATTAATGCCTAAGAAAAAAATTACATTTTTGCTCACAGTGGGAATTAGTTTTTTATTTAAACTATTAAAAAATGTTTTATATTTAATATATTTAAATGAATTAAAGATGTAATTCAAATTAAGTTACAGAGCTGTAGCAGGTATATTTCAAATAAATATATAGCATTAATTTACTTTAATATTGAACATAAAAATATTTTTGCTGTTTTTTTAGTTAAATAAACTTTTTTACTTTTTCCTATACATTACCACACAGAGCCCACAGTTAGGGTGGATTACGAGCTACATTAAAGTATAGTGAAAACCTTTGCTCTTCTAGTTTTCTACATCTTGTAGTTGATATTTTTATGAATTGGGTCTCTCTTTAACATCTATTCATTCATTCCTTCTGTTACATAGGTCTGGTTTAAGAACAGGCGCGCTAAGTTCAGGAAGAAGCAGCGCAGCCTGCAGAAAGAACAGCTGCAGAAGCAAAAAGACTCTGAGGTCAGTCACAGTGAAGGAAAGAATGATGAGCCTGCACCGGAAGCACTAACCTCTCCATCGGAGCAGGAAACGCCACACAGTGCGAAGAGCGAGGCACGCGCAGAACTGAACCTGACTCTCTCAGACCAGTCTGGCGTCGAATCAGCAGCAGAAGACAATACAGACCGAGAGGAAGACTTCAAGACCCCTCCCATAGAGCTCAAGCCAGACAAAAGCACTAGTGCTGAGAGCAAGTCCTTCCACAGCAAGAGAACAAGTCCAAAATTAGGTGAGTGGACCAGAGGGAGCTGTTTTCATCCCATGACTGCACAAAATATTCCAACCAAAAGTGATACATACCTGCAATCTTGTAAACATTTTTCACCTTGTGAGAGGGAGTGGGCCACAGAGGATCAGTGCTTTGTGCAGAGCACTGCTTGTGAGGTACTTTTACAACCCCTCCCCCCCACCAAAAAGCAACCTAAAACGTCTCACTCTGTCCCCAATGTACTGGGATGTTTTCACATGTTATAGCCGACATCCATACATGCCAACATTTTGATATTGAGAAACAGGAGATTTCGAAAAAGAAATCGTGGGACTGTATTTTCCCCATTTACTTATTTTGAAGCACAGGCAATTTCAGGGGGGAGACAGGTCTCCTGCCTGAATTGGGTCTGCTGGCATGTATGGACATCGGCTGTGCAGAGGCTCAAAACATGAGCTTGAAACCCACTCTATGGTGGGGTTTCCAGCCCACCTTTTGATCCATTGTGTGATCCACAGTTTCTTACCAGGTACCGGTGTGAAGGGAGCCAATATTGCGTGACACACGGTGGAACCATGTATGTTGGCGGGTCTGACAGTACAATACCGTGGTGGAAATTCACCATTTAAAGAATAATTTTTCAGCAAAGCTCCATGGCAAAGTATTTCCAAAAATGCTGTTTGGTTGAATGTTGCTAATTTTTCAGACATTTGCTCCCAAAACCTATATTGTGTGATTTGTAATGTTGGTAGCTTCAAATTAAAACAATTCAGAAATGTATCATTCAGAAGAGTTAACCATGCCATGTCTGCCGGACCTATTAAGTGACCCAGCTGTTGTTTTATGGGTCTTCAAAGTGCATCTGTAAAATTACATTTCAGGATATCATGCGTGAAAGCTTCCCAGGTGATTTCTCGGAGAAACATCCTCACATTTCCATGGGTTTGTCACCCATGCAAATGAGACACTCTCCTCATAGAGTGGCACAGAATATGCACTACCCACACTTTGGCAACTGTTGGCCCTCTCTGACAGAAGAGCGCAAGGAGAGTCCCACGAATCAGCTTTCCCAGTATGAGAACCAGTCTGTGACAGCGTCTCCACAAATATTTAGTTGGGGAGGAGAGAATGGAAGACCTTTTGCAGTACCATGCTGTTGATAGGGGTGGGTTCACTGCTATTCCAAGCTAGTTTAAGTTGCATAATGTCTCCTTTGGGCAAAGGCAGAGCTTTTCAACTGTGCCTAATTTACTGGAGCATAGTTAAAGTCTCATTAACCCACCGATGATGACTTCCTGCTCCAATATGTCATTATCATCAAATTTTCTTTATTCGATTTGCAATAGCAATCATAAAAGCACAGAATAAACAATTAAAACTGTAAAAAATACTTCTATGAATACATGAGCAAAGCAGATGCTACAAATTCATGATAAACATCAAATAAAAAGGGGGACATGTTTGTGAATGAGCAGTGTATTGGCTCATCCTAATAAAAATTAACAAACAAATGCCTCAATTGTAGGGTCTGCTACGGCAGTAGGAAATATTGGGGGCCACCAAAAACCATTAATCTAATCATCATCATCATAAATATAATTATAACATTTGTGTATACAATCATAAAAAGCAGATTATTAAGAAAACATATTAATAAATGCTATAACGCAGACTTACCAATATTTTCACAATTTAGCAAAATACACCCCTGCCAGAAACCGAGATGGAAAGCAGCAGACTGAATATACAATAAGGCTGGTCTCACTTGATTAACATTCAAAGGCACAAAGAGAGGGCGAACATACTTGTGTCTTAAGTCAGACCAGTTAGGATAAACACAAATAATGTGTAAAGTGCGTTAGTCACATTACACGTGCAAAAAGGGCAGTCTGATGGTTTATGACACCCTATAAACAATTGTGGAAACAGGTTTACTCTAAAGTACATTAACAGCCTTCTGTGTTGGGCTGACATTTCCAAAGTTAAATACATTTCCATTTTATTTGTAGATTTAACCATCATAAAGTGCTTGCAACTGTCTTTATGTTGGGCCACCAGGAGCATTACCTCTCTTGTGGTTAAAGGCCTCTTTGACCCAAGCTATGTCCGATTTACAGATCAACTCTGGGGTGCCTAACAGAGGCAATATATTACATAGAGTGTGACATTCTTTAGAATGAAATTGCTATGAAGACTGCAGTCCTCCCACAGTTACCCAGTGAGAGTTGCCGGGAGGGTCATACGAGATAGTGCAGAGTCCCAAAAACAAGAGTACATGGCTTTGAACTGCATGATGGGCAGCCGCGGCCGGCAGTGCGAGGAAATGCAGGGCAATGAGTGGGGAGGGGGTGGGGCAGGGCGGGGGTAGTAATGTATGGATTACGGAGTTTTGCAGGTAAGTAAACATTTAAATAAATAAAATGAATTTCGTTGCGTGCACTGCATCGTATTTTGGGATGCAGTGTACTCAACGAAATTCGTTTTATTTATTTAAATGTTTTCTTACCTGTAAAACTCTGTAATCCATACATTACTACCCCCCATCCTGCCCCTCCCCCTCCCAACGTCACCGCCCTTCATTTCCTCCCACTGCCGGCCGTGGCTGATGATGGGGAGTGGCCGTGCACAAGACAAGCCTATCTGAGCAGATGCAAAGCCTTGCAAGGTGTGTGGCGTCTGTCAGGGGGTTTGGTACATTGGAGGCATGAGGGAAGAAGTGGGGATGGCTGCCAATCGGCACCAGGCCCGCAGTCCTCAGTGGTTCCATATATCAATGGGAACATTTCTTGCTATTTCAAGGGGTCCTTAAAACTGCCACTTAAAAAAAAATATTGTGAGCTTCACACTACTTTAATACCAGCATGCTCAAAGCCAACAGGACTGTCCTTGGCAAGCGGATGTGATGTTTTTCTTTGTTGCAATCATGAGCCACAGAAATAAAAAGCAGAAAAAATATTCCAATTTAGATGTGTCAGCCATATGCTTTCAATAAAAATTGCTCAAGTATTTAATAGAATAAAAACGTGCTTCCTAGAAAATATGTGTACTTTAAACAGGATTATAATAACTTTTAAAATTTAACACACATCAAGGAAAAAAGGATACATATTGCCACAAAAAAAGGTGCTATCATCTTTGAACTACTGTAACTACTGTAACATGTAGACACCGTAAGCAGTCAAGGATGGCTAAACAATAACCAATAACATTAAAGAATATGAAAAAAAGTCCTTGAGCCCTGGTACTGAAGTGCAGTTCTTTCAAAGTGGATGTGCTTATGTGATCAGGGATAATGCAACCACATGCAGTGCAAGAGAGCCAATTGCTGAAATGGGCTAACTCGTTGTCTCATGCTGCACTGCAGTCATGGAACACTGCACACCCCCAAAAGTCCCTGGGTGGGCCAGATTGCTTAGGGTCTCCCCCTGCCCCTAAAACGGCTTAAAAAAGTTTGGGGAGTGTGGTTGGACACAAGCCTATCCATGGATACTCAAGCAACTAAACTTGCAGCCTACTGCTGTGGGATCCTGAGAATGCTGCGAAAAATTCTTCACATGATCCTCCCTCTTTCCAGGAGACTAGTGGTCTAGGCACTGATTCTTTCCTTCCTGGACAACGGAAACACACTTTATCTGAGAACTCCAAAAGCAGTAATTCGTAAGCTACAATTGGTGCAGAACGAGGCAACTAGGATCCAATCGAACATCCCTAGACACTTGCTCCCGGTTGTGCATAGGGCCCAGACCCACCAGGATGCTTCCCCGCCCTGCCCCCCAAGTGATCCAACCCACAATCAAATTTAGTACTACCAGAAAGTGGGAGTAAATTGGCCATGTTTAATTATCAACAATCATAAACATGACAAAAAATTACATATTATACATTGATGAAATTAATATCATACTCTTAATATCGACATTCAAAATATCATAAACATCCATTGTGAATAATGACTTTTCCCCCAGCACTAAGGGGCCCTCTGGCTCGCATCTCCAAATCTGAGAACCCACGCAAGGCACAACCCACCTGCGTCCTTGAGTGGTGGGCCCCAGTCCTCTGGTCCTTGTCCACCATATTCGGGGCCCACCCCTCTACCACCAGGCTGCCCAGGAGGCTTGTAGGGAATACCAAGGGGCCGCTGCCCCCTGCCCTAATTCGTGACCTGGTGCCCTTGCCTCCCCAGCAGGGGGCCCCATTCTCCCTGCGGAGAGCTTACTGTCTCTCCCCTCAGTGCTGGCCTAGGGAGTACGTAAGGAGGACTCCCGTTAACCCTGTAAATCAATGTATCAATGTTCTGTGGCTTCTTTTCCGCCCACGCTCCTTCCTCAAAACCTCTCCTCAAACCACTAATCAGATGGACGGGTGGGTAGGAGATTGAAACACGAGGGCAGTCCCGTGGTCCGTCTGGCACAGGAAAGAAAGAGACTGAGCCTGGGATTCCCAAGGCCTAAATAGGCCTCCGTCTCCACCCCCTCCTGCACCGGACACACCTTACCGCTGCCCCGGAAGGGATTAACCCGGCTGGTCGCCCATTGGGCTAACCCGGCCACCACGAGTAGAAGGGACGTGGCAAGGAGCCGGGAGGCCGGGCCCTAATGGCGCGCTCTTCAAGCCTCGTGCTTTCCAAAGGATCAATTTCATAGCACTGTGCACTGCACACAGAGCTTTCCGAAATCAAGGCACCTCCATCTCCCGGCATCTGATCGTTCAACACAAACCCCGGAGCATTTTTGATGCTTTCTGCTTGGAGCATGGATTAGAGGTGAACGTAGGAAAAACCAAATTAATGGTTTTCTCTACAGGACGTAAGAGCAACCCAAATATAACACTAAATAATAGCAGGCTTGATATAGTTAAGGAATTTACGTATCTGGGAGTGCAGATCGCGGGGGGGGATGGCTGGACGCATCACGTGAATAAAGTAGTCCTAAAGCACCAGCAGCTTTCGGGTGCTCTAAGGGGGGAGCATCGTAAATCAAAAACAAAACCAATAAAACCTGTAATGACAGTTTACGATGCGAAGGTCCTGGGTGCCACTTTATACGGCGCGGAACTTTGGGCATGGAACAGTCTGGTGGCTCTCCAGACTTCCGAGAACAAGTTCATGCGCGGGATTACCGGACTTCCACAGAGTACCCCCCTAATCCCATTGTTCCTGGAGTTAGGCAGACGTACGATTGTCGACAGAGCCCGACTGCGACCAGTTCTCTACTGGAGACGCCTTTGGACGACTCCAGAAATAAGACAGTACGCGGAGGGCCTTTTGTGGATAATCAAGGAAGATATCTTCCACAAGATAAAATGGTTAAAACATCTGAAGACCATGTTGGCTAATATAGGGTTTTCGAATTTGTGGAATAACCCCGAGGGAGAAACCTTCCCAAGTAAAGAAGCCATCAAGGAGCAATATTGGGATTGGGTGGGAGGCAAGATGCTGAATGACTCCAGGGCAGGCTCTATGTCTGGCCGCTTCTTGGAGACTAAAATGTTACCTGTCCTAGAAAAATACTGGGTCAACATTACTGTACCTATGGACAGGAAACTTGTCTTTCAGCTAAGGGCAGGATCTATCCCCCTTAAGAAATTGACATCAGGCTGGCACAGTCCCACTAATAACCTATGTCCCGTTTGTGAGAATGCGGAGGAGAGTATAGGCCATTTTCTTTTCGCATGTCAGGCTTATGCAAATCCGAGGAGAAAATGGCTCTCGCCGGTATGTAGAAACCTGGGGACACGAGATAGTGTAGTGGCCCTAAGAATCCTGCGTACAACAACTCAGGATTCGATAATTATGGGGGTAGCGAAATATATGGGTTGGGCGTGGGCGATACGACGACGATTTTTGGGGGGCAGCGGGTAATTAGGGATTCCCTTTTTATAGCTTTTATGTACAATGTACAAAATTGTTTTATGCTTAACTTTGTATGAGCTGCACTGTGTTTAATGATTTTTTACTCTGATTATGTATTTTGTGTATTGTTTGATTTTATGTGCTTTTATGAGAATTCTCTCGAATAAAGCTTATACAACCGCAACAAACCCCGGAGAAGGCTCAGATCTTCTAATACACTACGGGCTGTGGTCCCTCCCGTCAAAAAGGGCTAGGAGTGGAGGCAGTTTGTCCAGGTATAATGTAGATAAACTGTGGAACCCGCTGCCCATCAGCCTCGGACAGTTGATTATGAACTGACCTTTAGAAAACGGCTTAAAACTCTGTCTTTGAGAATGAAACTCCATGGAGCCTACTACCATAGTCCACGTTGCTCAACTAGCGCTGGTATGCCCACGGGCCTCCATGTGCTCAACACATGTTTATAATAATATTAATCATGCTGCATCGCGTGGTGGACAGTAGCAACATTTGAAAGGCAGTTGATCAGACCAATGGATGAAGAGAGCTTAGCCAGAGTCCCGCTATGTATGTTTTTATGTTTGTATTTTTATTTATGCTTTTTTAATTTCATGCAGTTTGTGGGACAGCTAAAGCTGCCTCTAGCCATACCTAAAAAGAACTAGCAAAAATATTTTATGCCCTTGCCAGGCGATATGGTTTTGGCTGCACAATGTAGCACTACATCATAAACCCTTGGTTGCAATATTTGCGGTGGTGGGTGAAGGGCTGGAAACCCGCATAAGGTTTGACACAGTTAAGAGGCCTATGCATTTATAGGGTTCCCAGATCACCCCTTAACAGCTGGCAGCCTCTCGTGGCTGTCATTCTAGAGGGAATATTCATACACACTTAAACATATGCTCAGCGCACACTAGCAACTAGTGTGCTCTGGGCTAACGTCTACCAGGAGCAGAGGAAAGTGTTTTCCCTAGTTCAGAGTACCCCAGGGTACACATTGCGTAATATGGCCCTGAGGTTTTTTAGACTTGCAAATTGGTGAATGACCAATCATTTTTTACAAGCACTTGTGCTTCCATGTCTTTGTGTGTGCTTTTTAAACCAAAATGTCCTTAGTGAAAAGGGGCATGTTGATGCACCTGCACATTATCTATTTTATGTGAGGTGTAGTAAAATACACTGGGGCATATTTTCCAAAGTCTGCTGCCAAGGAAGAAGTGTGGCTCCTTGTGGTAAGTTACCTGCATAAGATACTGACTCAGATGTTGTTGTGTGTCCGCCATGCTTTTTCAGGGGCATGCTCCATGGAGGCACTCGACCTACCACAAACACTTGGGTTCAGTACACTGTGTATGCTGGCACACTGGTTCTACACACAGACACACACACCTTTTATGTCTGTTGACCTAGTAAACACCTTTGTCTAGTTTTGCTACACTTCATACATATGATCCATGAGATCAGGCCCTATTTTAAAGGACCGCCTCATTGTAATCTGCCCATGTGAGATGTTCAAAGCAAGAGACATGCTGGCATTGTTACATCTTCTGTAATGGGACATGTGACTGTAGAATGTGAACTCTACCTGTTACCTGGGGAATGAGCATGCGAGTCAGGCACCACCCACTTGTGAAAAAGCCTGGGAAATATGTCTCCAGCATACATTGGTGTTACAGATGTGGGGTTGGTGCCCCTTAGTGTAAGATTTTCTTATTCTCAGACCTAATGGTGGGTTGAAATGTTTGTCCTCTGACTACTGCCGTCTATATACAATTACAGCAAGTGGAATATAGTTTTGTGAACTCAGCCGAGAGATCAAGTGTTGAATAATCATGGAGTTGTTGCATTTTATCAATGAACAAATGGATGGCATCATTTTTCAGTAACCGCACTGTCATCTAAGCACTCTGTAATCTTTATGTGAAGAGGGATGCCACGAACATGGGAGTTTGCAGCATAGTATTAAAACCCAGACACAACACAGCACATACATCTTACCATCTGGCTGAGTAGATTTGTGTATGTGCAAGATTTTGCCTATTGGTGTTGCTATATCAGTGATAATGGATTTTCTTTGTATTGCAGACTCTCCAGTGAGCTCTTCAGTGACTCCTTCTTCCAGCAGTGGAATGCCCCCTACTCACTCCTATGCCTCCTCCCCCCTGAGTCTTTTCCGCCTCCAGGAGCAGTTCCGGCAACACATGGCGGCCACCAATAACTTGGTCCATTACTCTTCCTTCGATATGGGGAGCCCTCCTGCGGTACCGTACCTGGGAATGAATGTCAACATGGCACCCCTAAGCTCCCTGCACTGTCAGTCGTATTACCAGTCACTTTCCCATGCCCAGCAGGTCTGGTCTAGCCCTATCCTGCAGGCCTCTAGCAGCCTCCCAAGCCTGAACAGTAAAACTACAAGCATTGAGAACCTGAGGCTGAGAGCCAAGCAACACGCAGCGTCCCTTGGACTCGACACTTTACCTAACTGACTGCAAGACAGGGTGTAGGACTGGTCTTAAGACTGGCCATTGGAAGGAGTACCCTGGCCCTCAAGGCGATCTCCTTCAAAACTATACAGCCCTCTTAGTGCTGTTTCTTGATGGAGGCCATCTTTAGATGATGAAGTCTCTGACCAAGTTCTGCGAAGCCTTATGCACAATTCAGGCACTGACTCCCTTGCAAGTATTGGTAGAGAAGGCAAGAAGAATGTATTCAAGTTGTGTTTGTACCCATAATGAAAAAAGTCGAAGCATTTTGGGTAAACATATTCTCAAGAACTGGACTGAGAAGACATTTGTGTGCAATGGTGATTAATGTACAAGTTTCCTTTAAAAATGTATCTGCAGCTTTGTACATAGAATAAAACGTGGGCCATGTCCTCCAGTTGTGTGTAAATGTCAGTGTTGCCTTATGCACATTGTGGTAACCTACTCTGTATGATTTTATTTCTGGCTCTTTCTCAAAAATGACATTTCTTGAATGGTATCCCAGATGTGTAGGTGGTGTTATTCAGCAAAATGAAAATATGTATGTATTTCTTTTACCACAGAATGTTTTTAGTTCAAACTTCAATTATACCATCTGTGTGAAAAGTTAAAAGCTGGAGACCAAGAAATTACATTGCCTCATTTTCCTGTTGTAGCACTTCTGTGGCCTAGTGAATGCCTCTTTTAAGCACTTCTATTCATTTCCCATTTTAGAAAAATTCTAGTGAAAAAAGTCTAAAAGGGTCAGTGACAAAACTATACGAAAGCACTGGATCTTGTAAACCATACAGATTGAAGAAAGTTCGCAATTTAAATACATACTCTTCTATTTATAAATTATGTATATTACATTTGAAATTTATAGTATGTTTAATGTAACAATAAAAAAGCTTGTATGGCTCAAACTGAATTCATATAGCAGTTGTACTCTCATTTCCTTGACTAGTTTAATGAAAATTGTCTGTAATTGTCACATCTGCCAACAGAAATGTGTGAAATCAAAACATATCTTGACATTGCATTGGCAATGGCAGTGCATCTGGCTTATAACTGATGATGTCACTAAAGTTATTTGTGTATGGAATACATGAACTCACCATACATACTCCGTGTCATTCCTTGCACTTGCGAATGCATGCATCCACCCTCCTTCTTGCATTCACTCATCCACAGTACAACACACAAACCCAGCAAGCATCTGCAAATGAAAATAAAAGAATAAAAGTAAAAATAGAAACAAAATGGTCCCTAAACAGGATGGACCTATGCTTGCAGCACAGAAGTAGACGCTGGAACTACCAAACAGCTCCTTAACTTCCTTCAAATCATCCAGAACTCGGAAGCAAGACTCATCTTCAACCTTCCCAGAAGTGCCAGCACCACGTCTCACCTCAGAGCCCTCCACTGGCTCTTAAACACATATTTTTGCCATTTTGTCAAGCCGGGGGTGACAAGTGTCTAGAGTGACAAATTGGCAATGTTTTAAAACATATTTTTGCCATTTTGTCAAGCCGGGGGTGACAAGAAACTTTCCGCACCGGGTACCACCTGACCTTGCTACACAACTGGGGGAATTACACACCTTCTGCCCAACAGATAGCTTGCTTGGAGTGTAAGGTGACCATGTGGGAGTATTGTAAGCCCTCTCTCAGCACTACTTCTTAAAACTCTTTTTCTGATTATAAATTAAGGTCTGGTAACAGAAAAGCAGTTAAACCAGACCTAAAAAGTGAAATATTTGAACTATCTTGTGGTACCTGCTTTCATAGGTGTTCAATGAATCTGATGAGGCTATCCAGCAAGTTAAGTTCTCACTGCTTAGGTGCATTATGTATATAAAAACTATGTTACCGGTTTAAATAGGGTTACATCCAGGAATAATTGAATTACCTTACATGTCTTAGAAGGATTGGTAGCATTCTTTACGCACAATTACTCGTTATTATTTTTTACATATGTTTAATTCACAAACAGTATTATATTTTGTGTTGTATTTAAGCAGAGTGTGAGGAGGATATGAAACTAGTTACAAATAGGATCATGGCAATAACGCACCTAATCGCCTTTAGTGTCTTCAACTAAAGCCCCTCTTTCCCTACCTTGACAGAACCCAAGCACCATTTTTGGTCACAGTTCTTCTTTCACTATCGTACTAGGGCTTAATTAATATTGTAGATACTTTTTCATAATACCTTGGTATTGAAAAGTAATCATTAAGCTATTTCTTGACTTCAGTAGAGGACCGGATGGAAGAACAAATGGTGTTGTTCTTGTTTTAGAAATATTATCGTCGTGCCACCCAATAACAAAGATCCGAAGATGACATATGTGAAGTGCATCAAGAAAGACCCATATACATTTAACCAGTACAACACATCAGTCACCACCTTAGGAGGTTATAATAATGAGGGACTTTTTTAGGCCCTGGTGTGTGGCCACCAGATTTATAAGTCAGCAGAGCCCCTGTCCTCTACTATAGGTATGAAAAATGTGCCTAATTTTCTTTTAAGTAATTACATGAAATTTTGGGGAAGTTATGCGAAATTACGTGAATGCAAATCCGTCATTTAAAGCTGTATTTTAGCATGAAAAAGACCTTTAGTCATTTTTTGATGTGAGGGAACATTTAACATCAAAACAGGGTGAAAAACACATCTGCTGTGAACAACAGCTGCTCACTGGGTGTCTGAGTTGTTGCTGTGCTCCTTTGCTATAATTTTGCCACGAATAGCAGCGTAATTACATGGCATGGCGTAAAGACATAATATTATATCACATAAATTCCCACATTTACGCAAATTACAGTGGTGTAGTTTGAATTTCACTCGGGCGTATTCTCCACCTCCTGGCATGGGACTGCTCACTTCATTTGGGGATCCCCTCCTGCCTAGCAGGGATGCCAATGCTTACAGAGAAAATAGCAACACTCATTCATGTGACTGCCTTATTTAATTTTGTATTGTTATGTTTTTATTATGAAACTTGAAGATGAGCTGGTAAGTTAGAAAGTATTTGCATATTTGCCCTGTCTAAGTTTGACTTAGCAATGTGACTTGTGCCCACAGAATTAGGGCCTGGGTGTCTGTTTCTGTCTCTCTTTACAGATCTTATAACTATCTCTGTTATCTATGTAAAAACAGAAGTACATGTCAAAATACATTTAAGGCCTGATTTACTGTTTGGTGGATGGTTCTCCATCCTCCAGGGTTGCAGGAGACATTACCTCTGTCACCCTGACGGATGTCCCCTAACGCTGTGAGTTTACTTCCAGAGTGTAGGGACCATTATTGTTTTTCTGTTTTTCACTGCAAGGTATTTCTTTAGCTGTGAGGGACAGGAACAAAAAGACATTACACTGTCCACCCTAAATACATTGTGAAGTGTAATGCCTTTCCTCTTCCAACCCGTATCCCATCAGGCCACTGAAGCAAGGTTACAAACGACTGATCCAACAGGGGCTTAGTCAAGAGAAAACAAGGTCTAAATATCAGGGGAGAAGAGTTTTTTACAATCTCAAAGGCTCAAAAAATAATTTCTTTGATGCAATGATAGCAAGTTTAAAGAGCACTTGTTAAAGTAATCTTTTATAATCTTTTATTTGACACAGATAAGTGATTATAGCAGATGGACTACAGTCCACTCTCTAGTGTCCTAAATCATTTAGTGCCCTTAAGCAGCCCCATACTTTTCCGCATACCAAGGTGAGATTATTTTTGAGTACCAATAATATCCTGTGCACTAGTTATCCAATCATTACTTCTCCTCATGTTCACGTCAGTATAAGGTACAGAGGCACACAGAAAGGAAGCGGCATGCCAGGGCTCCATAGGTTTGGTTTCAGTAACTTTGGACCAGGCTGATTATAATTTGGGACTATTGCATCTGAAAAATTGAAACTTAGACAAAAAAGTATCCCAAAATGATCTATCCAGGGTAGAGGAAGCAGGGGCGGCTCTTCCGCTAATGCGTAGGAGCATCGACCCACGGCTCTTTGAGCATGAAAAATAAAATGATGATAACATATAGATTATCATTTTATTTTTCGCACGTTCGGGGCTAGGTTAGGGTGGGGCTGGAGGCACAGGGGAAGAGTGGTTTGCACACTCCAAGTGCACATGACCTATTGGCCAACTGTCTGGGTCCAGATAAACAGTCATGCGCACTTTGCATGTTCCCCACCAGAACATGCCCAGCCCCCATCTACGCACCGATCCACAGCACTCAGACCAATCACAATGTTGTATTGCAGCATTGTGATTTACTTAGGGGAGCCTGGGTGCTTCCTGGATCTGGGACTTGCCGTAGAAGAGGAGGAGAGACGCGGTTGGCGGCAGAGGTAAGTGGTATCATTTTTTTTGTGCCCCGCCACCTCACTTCCCCCTGCCCCTCCACCATCATTCTCTACCAATTGCTACTGAGAGGAAGTGGTGGGGCAGGTAGAAAAAAATTACTTTAATATTCAATAGGGTCTAGAAAATGCCCTGCTTTATGTATGAGCAGGGCAACAAGGTGGCTCAGACCTACGGTGGCAAGAGTATATAATACGTTTAAAAAACATCATATTTTGTAATGTCATATAATCAAAGATTTATATCATCAACCAAATTACATTTCAAGACTTTAATAGTAATTGGCGAAATACATTATTTTTGCACGCTGATGTCCATTACATTGTATGTCCAATCCACATTCCATGCTACATGTCAACTGCCTTTAAAGAAAGCTTGACACAGGCGCAACTTTGTTAACATCAGGGACGGCACGAGACCTGTGCACTGCCTCATACTAGAGTGCATGTTATGTAAATTACATATACAATCATGCACATGATGCAAAACTGGAATATGTTATTGCAGAAAAAAGTGGACATAAAATGAAGGGTTCGGAATGAACAACAGGGAGAATAGTAGAAATATGTGAAGGAAAATGTTCTTACAATAAACGATTTTTCTCAACACAAGAGTGTGAAGCAAATGACTACTATAAATGGTGGGTATCCGGGACAGACACATTCATATTTATTGACTGTAGCATTGTCAATCTATGACATACTAAATCTAAAACATTACTAATCAAATTTGGAAATTATTGCACACCATGAAAAGCAGCAACACATTTTCACGTCAGATTATACAAGGATCAACTGCATCACTTGGAATAAATCTAAAATCACTTGTCATCAATATTTGTGCTGAAGTTGGTCCTTTCTGCAGGGTCATCCCCAAACTTTCTGGCTTCACCCTCCTGTTTTCTGACCCATTTCTATTGGCTTCCCTAGTTGGAGAATCCTACCAAAGGTGGAAAGCAGTGTGTCATCCCAAGGTCTGTCTCCAGAGAAGGTGGCAACAAGGAAGCTGATAGGGAGCTTAGGCTGCAGATACCTACATTTGAGATGGAGAAAAAGAAAGTGGCAATAAAGGCTGAGGCAGAGAGAGCCTTGGAAGAGCCAACAATGTTGTTAGCTCATGAACGGAGTCTAAAAGACTTGCATTTGAAGGCCAAACAGCTGTCAGAGTTCAGCAGAAATGGCAGCAGCATAAACACAGGGTCCAGCGAAGGAGGAAAAATCCACCCACCCAGGAAATTGACACCTAACCTTGAGGTGGGGGGATGACAGTCAGGTAGTTAGAGGCATATGAAGTACCTCTAGAGATGCATAGGATCCCTAAGGAGGACTGGAGAGCTAGCCTCTGGAACCATATACCTAATGAGGGGAGGGGCCCCCTATTTGCCCTAGAGAAATGAGACAGGATGAGATATCCCCCATGAAGGAAACTCTTGTTAGGAAACATGGCCTCACCTCAGAAAAGTACAGGTTGAGGTTTAGGGGCAGTCAGAAACAGTCACACCCGTCCTGAAGGGATTTTGTGGATTGCTTGTGTAAGGCACTGGATGGTTGAGGGGGGTAGTGAGATAAACACCTATGGGGGGCTGTACAATTTGATTGCCAGAGAGCACATGTTCAGTCACTGTTTTCCAGAGCTACACCATCACCTGGTTGACTGCAAGCTTACTGAACCCAGGGAGCTTGCAAAGGAGGCAAACATCTAGGCAATTACCAGAGTATCTAGGAAGTTACCTGGGAGTGCTCCTAAGGAAGGTGGTTCAGGTTCACCCCAACAGAGTGAGGGAGATGTACACAGTGACCCAGACAGGTCCTAGTACAGTGTGGAGTGGGGGGAAAGGGTTCCCAAATCCCTCATAATAATATGAGGGGAGGTTCTAGTGGGCAGAGGCCTCGGGTACCCTATTTCTAAATCTAGTGCCTGCTCCCAGGTGAAGCACAAGCATGGCGACTTGGTCTGCACCAATAAACCATCCACTGGTGGGAGTTCCACAGTGCCAGGAGAAGTGGGAGGGGAAGCCTCAGAGGACGCGCTCACAGTGGAGTTTTATGAGAGTACCATTCCCAATGAGAGAGTACAGAGGTCCTGATGGAGGGGAAGAAGGAGTAAACAGTCCACAGTAAGAGAACCAGAGGCCCAAGGACCACCTCTTAGACCAGAGCACCTCAAGACTGAAACTGGTCAGGCCACATCTGACCTAGAGGTGCTCCCTGCACTTTGATGGAGACAAAGGGCTAGAGATCTGCACCAGGCAAACCCCAGCATGATAAAGACAGAGTGTGTGACTCCTGAGGGTGGTGGTGGTCTTCCACTGGAAGTCCTGGTTCACAACTGAACTGGTCGGAGATAGATTGAAAGTAGGGTGCCTAAATCCAGGGCTGCTGGCCTGACTCTGAGAAACCTCAGAGGTCAGAGAAACCTCAGGAGCCCATAGATACCCCCTTTGCCAGCCCCAAGGTTTGAAGAGATGCCTACCCAATGTCCCGCTTAGAGCTTCCACCTGGTAGTAGATGGTCCGGGGCTGGCTCTTGACACTTACAGCTGTCAGAGTCTTCTCTTGGTTGCTGTCCTTATGGGCAGAGGTTTCCTTGGGTTGAGGACATAAGTCTTATCCAAGGAACAGAATGTGCCACATCACTTGGTGGTACTGTCTGCCTACTGGGGTGCATTTAAAGCGATCTAAGGTTAGGAACTGCTAAGTTGGGGACCACAGATGAGGAGAAAGGTTCCCCATGGGTCAGTCCAATGGCTCAGTAGAATATAGACAGAGGGATCCCACTGAGTTCAGACAGGCATAGAACTGACATGTGCCCCTGCATGACTGGGCCTTTGTCCATGTTCTATTGCCTAAGCAGTGAATCCCACCAAGGTATTGATCAGTCTATCCTGGATTTCAGCTGGAAGGGGGTAGTGTTGCACTTGGCCCTTTCTGCAGGGTCATCCCCAAAGTTCTTGCCTTCACCTTCCTGTTTTCTAAACCCATTTTGTATTGGCTTTTAGGGCTCTCAGCACTTTTCCACTGCTAACCACTGCTAATGTTCTTATGCTCTCTCCTTTAGGTGTGGTAGGATTGGTTTACACACAATTGGCATATTTAATTTACTTGCAAATCCCTAGTAAAATGGTACTAGATGTGGCTAGGGCCTGTACATTAAATGCTACCAGTGGGACTACAACACTGATTGTGCTACCCACTTAAGTAGCCTTCTAAAACATGTCTAAGGCCTGACACCAGAGCCTGTATGTGCAGTTTTAAACTTACATTTCAACCTGGCAAAAAAAAACTTTGCCTGACCCAAACCTTACTTTTTAATATATATAAGTTACCCATACGGTAGGCCCTGAATAGCATAGAGGGCTTGGTGCAGTGTATTTAAAAAATGTATTTTTCACTACAGCAAGGTGTACCTTTCCCATAGGATAACATTGGAGTTACCCTATTGCATTTAATAAGCTGTAACGTCCAATTTGGAACAGGAAGACAGATCGAGTTGGTTGTCTAAATAATTATAATAAAAATCCCTCTTTAATGGTAAAGTTGGATTTCCAGTGACAATTCTGAAAATGCCACTTTTAGAAAGTTGGTATTTTCTTGCCATAACTGTTTGGTGCCTACAGCCTGTTCCTGGGTCACATGACAAGGTGTAGCTAGCAGTTGGTCTTTGTGTTGTGCTCCCAGACAGCGAGAAATAGGTGCTGGAAAAAGGGTCCACTCTGAGGTAATGAGGGAGAGGAGCAGACACCTACCAAACTTGCGTGTTACAAAGGCACTATGTGAGCACACTCACAAAGGGATTGTCACTAGTCTATTGTGACCCCAGACAAACTGGAGACAGGACTGGGAGGAAGGGGATGTCTGACCCTTCAGGTGGGTGGAAAACTCTAGAAGCTTCCTCTACTTCAAAGTGGGAACCAGGTATAAATATTGGACCTCAGAGCAACTCTTCAGGACACTTCTGGACTTGCACACTCTGCTAGGAAGAAAGGCTGCTGTGCTGCTGAAATGACTGCCACTCTGATGGACTGCTGCCCTGATGTGCTGACCTGCTGCTATACAGCCTAATTGCCTGGATAAGAAGGTTTGGACCTGCACCTCTAAACTCAGGACCCCAGATTGACTCCGTGGGCTATTTGGCTGGTCATCTGATCAGAAAACTCAGGGGCATAATAGGCTTTTAACAACCATGAACCCAGCTCCTGGACTATGCCATCTGTGAGTACGGCCCTCTCAAGTAGTACCATCCCAATCCTGGACCCTTGGAAGTGGTACTCAAGGTGCTCTGCCAGCAAGTCTTTGGATCCAACAGAACCAACACATCTGTGAGTGTTTATTAAATGTTTATGAGTGCTAAAAAAATTAAATGAGTATACTTTGTATGCTACTAATGTGTGATACTATTTCTAACTTATATTATATGAGTGGCTGTGTGTATCTGTGTGAGATACATGTCAAGATATATGTCTGAATGGTTATATGGGTGTGTGAATGGGTGTGTAAGTGGCTGTATTGGTATATAAGTGGGTGTGTGGGTGGTTGTGTGGGTGAATGAGTAATTGGCTGCATTGGTGTGTGAGTGAGTGAGTTGCTGTGTGATTGTCTGTATGGGTGGGTGAGTGGGCATGTGAGTGACTGGTTGAGTAAGTGTCTGTGTGAATGGCTGTATGGGTGAGGGAGCGGATGATTGAGTGATTGTATGGATGTTTGAATGGGTATTTATACCCTCCTTTTTGCCTTCTGCTAGTTTTTCTGCCCTCTGTTGTAGCATTTTCTGCTCATTTTCTGCCTTCTGTTTGGCCTTTTCTGCTAGTTTTTCTGCCCCCTGTTTTGCCCTGTTTTGCTCTGTTTGGCCTTTTCTGCTCTTTTTTCTGCCCTCTGTTTTGCCTTTTCTGCAATTGTGAAATTTCAGCCCTGGTGATCCCAGCTTCTGGGGCCCAGTCACATCTACCTGGGTGCCCTGAATCCATCCAGGGCACCCAATGTGCGTTGATGAAGACCACAGGGTGAGCCTAAATGCCTCCATGGTCCTAGCTTATTCCCCCTCCCTCCTGTGGGAGCCAGCATTACTCCCGCTTTCAGGGAGCTGCTACATATGCAGCTCCCTGAGTGTGAGTAATTCTTTGATCTGTTTCTCTGCCTTCATGACATCGGGCAGAGAAACAGATGAAATCTCCGCTCCCAGCAAGCAGAAGCAGTTCAACAGCTCCTGCTTGCTGGGAGTGGACTTAGTGTTTGCTCTCGCTTAGCAGGAACTGTCACAGCTTCCTCCAAGCGAAAGCAAAATGCTATCTCCCAAAGGGAAGACATGGCTTGGCAGTTCTGGCTGGACTGTTCCCATGAGGCGCAGGGTCAAGACCGATTTGCATATGGCCATGTCTGAACTGGGGTGGCTTGGTGAGCAAAATAACGATGGATTAAACCCAGATCTGTGACTGGGGGTGAATGTTTTGCCATTGTGCAACATTCCGTCCATCATCTTGTGTGTTTTGCTGTTCACCCTATGTGGGAAGGGTATGCCCAGACGTGGGTACTGTGCTCACTAAGCCACTGGAGTCAAGCTATCCTGGCTGAAGACGGCTGATAGCCAGAAACCGGTCCTAGGATGCTTGATTCCAGTCCAGGGAAGGCATGGCTTGGCAGTTCGGGCTGGATTGTTCCCATGTGGCAAAGGGTCAAGACTGATTTGCATATGGCCATGTCTAAACTGGGGTGGCTTGGTGAGCAAAATAACGATGGATTAAACCCAGATCTGTGAATGGGGGGTGAATGTTTTGCCATTGTGCAACATTCCGTCCATCATCTTGTGTGTTTTGCTGTTCACCCTATGTGGGAAGGGTATGCCCAGATGTGGGTCCCGTGCTCACTAAGCCACTGGAGTCAAGCTATCCTGGCTGAAGACGGCTGATAGCCAGAAACCGGTCCTAGGATGCTTGATTCCGGTCCAGGGAAGACATGGCTTGGCAGTTCGGGCTGGACTGTTCCCATGAGGCACAGGGTCAAGACTGACTTGCATACGGCCATGTCTGAACTGGGGTGGCTTGGTGAGCAAAATAACGATGGATTAAACCCAGATCTGTGACTCGGGGTGAATGTTTTGCTATTGTGCAACATTCCGTCCATCATCTTGTGTGTTTTGCTGTTCACCCTATGTGGGAAGGGTATGCCCAGATGTGGGTCCCGTGCTCACTAAGCCACTGGAGTCATGCTATCCTGGCTGAAGACGGCTGATAGCCAGAAACCAGTCCTAGGATGCTTGATTCCGGTCCAGGGAAGACATGGCTTGGCAGTTCAGGCTGGACTGTTCCCATGAGGCACAGGGTCAAGACTGATTTGCATATGGCCAGGTCTGAACTGGGGTGGCTTGGTGAGCAAAATAACGATGGATTAAACCCAGATCTGTGACTGGGGGTGAATGTTTTGCCATTGTGCAACATTCCGTCCATCATCTTGTGTGTTTTGCTGTTCACCCTATGTGGGAAGGGTATGCCCAGACGTGGGTCCCGTGCTCACTAAGCCACTGGAGTCAAGCTATCCTGGCTGAAGACGGCTGATAGCCAGACACCGGTCCTAGGATGCTTGATTCCAGTCCAGGGAAGACATGGCTTGGCAGTTCGGGCTGGACTGTTCCCATGAGGCACAGGGTCAAGACTGATTTGCATATGGTCATGTCTGAACTGGGGTGGCTTGGTGAGCAAAATAACGATGGATTAAACCCAGATCTGTGACTGGGGGGTGAATGTTTTGCCATTGTGCAACATTCCGTCCATCATCTTGTGTGTTTTGCTGTTCACCCTATGTGGGAAGGGTATGCCCAGATGTGGGTCCCGTGCTCACTAAGCCACTGGAGTCAAGCTATCCTGGCTGAAGACGGCTGATAGCCAGAAACCAGTCCTAGGATGCTTGATTACGGTCCAGGGAAGACATGGCTTGGCAGTTCGGGCTGGACTGTTCCCATGAGGCACAGGGTCAAGACTGATTTGCATATGGCCATGTCTGAACTGGGGTGGCTTGGTGAGCAAAATAACGATGGATTAAACCCAGATCTGTGACTGGGGGTGAATGTTTTGCCATTGTGCAGCATTCCGTCCATCATCTTGTGTGTTTTGCTGTTCACCCTATGTGGGAAGGGTATGCCCAGACGTGGGTCCCGTGCTCACTAAGCCACTGGAGTCAAGCTATCCTGGCTGAAGATGGCTGATAGCCAGAAACCCGTCCTAGGATGCTTGATTCCGGTCCAGGGAAGACATGGCTTGGCAGTTCGGGCTGGACTGTTCCCATGAGGCACAGGGTCAAGACTGATTTGCATATGGCCATGTCTGAGCTGGGGTGGCTTGGTGAGCAAAATAACGATGGATTAAACCCAGATCTGTGACTGGGGGTGAATGTTTTGCCATTGTGCAATATTCCGTCCATCACCTTGTGTGTTTTGCTTTTCACCCTATGTGGGAAGCGTATGCCCAGACGTGGGTCCCGTGCTCTTGTGTATTACTTATTTTACAAAGTGTTTGTTGTTGTTGTTGACTAATAAAGTTACCTAATAAAGTTACCTTTATTACTAAGGATTATGGCTAGCTGCAGGATTACTGATCAGCAGGTTGTAGGTATGCTTTTTTAATCTTCCTCTGACCATGACTATGAGACTGACAGTGTAGCTGAGGTAGAAAAGGAAGTGCAAGATTCTAGCAGTGAGTTTTCTGTCCACGAGGAATCATCTGATGATGAAGCATCTCTCAGTGCGGATGAAGTGCCTGTTTTAGAGGAGGACACTGATGTGTCAATGGTGCAGCAAGAGGAATCTGAATTGCCACCTGTGGCTCCAAGGCTTCCCATTGGAAGTGCTGGACTCTGGGTTGATCCAAACATGGTGCAGCCGGTGTTGCCTACCTTTATTGGTGATATAGGGCGTAGAATGAATTTGTCATTTATTTTTGCATAATCAGTTTTTTCAGTTGTTTATGGACGATATGTTTTTGGCTGAGATTGTTGAGCAGACTAATTTGTATGCTGAACAGTATTTGAGGGACCACAGTGCCAGACTCAGGCCCTCCCTAGAGCTACCCAGTGGACTCCGACAAATCTGGATGAGATAAAGACGTTTTTTTGGTTTCATTTTTTTGATGGGCTTGAAAAGGAAGCTGTTCTTGTCTTCATATTGGTCTACCAGTCCCTTGATGGCAACATGCATATTTCCTGAAATTATGATCCATGATCGTTATTCACTTTTGCTTCAGATTCTGCATTTTGGTGAGAATGCTTTAGCGTTGCTACGAGATCATCCTGATTAAGATATGCCTGTCCTTGATCACTTTGTAGATCGATTTTCAGAGATCTATGCTCCAGGTGAAGAAATAGCTGCTGATGAGACTTTGGTTCTGTTCAAGTTCAATTTGTTTTGTAGGCAGTGCATTCCTAGCAAGAGGGTACGTTATGGAATTATTATGTATATGTTGTCCAAGAGTAGGACAGGATATGTCTGTAATTTCTGGGTGTAAACTGTTAGGGATTCCACTATTGACCCCCATAGTTGTCTGTCTAATTTTGGAGTTAGTAAGAAAATTATGTGGGAACTTGGTATCCGACTTTTTAAAAAAGGTCACCATTTGTCCCTACATTGCTGTGCAATTGTTTAGGGAAGTTTTTAAAGTGGACACCATTGATTGTGGCACAATCCACTTTAACTGTAAAGGTTACCGAATAGAGCTTGTTTGAAAAAAACTCAAGAGGGGAAAGTACAGGGCCTTGCCTAGTGATGTAATGCTAGCTGCGAAATTTGTAGACCGGAGGGATGTCTACATGCTAACTACCACCCATGATGAAAGTACTTCACCTGTGACTGTTTGTAGTCAGGTTACTGAAGTTCGCAAACCTGTATGCATTTTAGACTACAATAAGCACTGGGGTGGTGTAGATAGAGTAGATCAGGGGTTGGAACCTTACACTGCTGTTCGTAAGGCTTGCATTTGGTAAAAGAAGTTGGCTATCAATCTCTGCATCTTTTAATGCTTTTGTTGTGTTCAAGGATTGTTCTCTAGTGTCAAGGATGACTTTTGTTCAGTTTCAGGAGTCTGTGATAGGCAACCTTGCTGTAGTGGACCAGGCAAGTGTTCCTAGAGTTGGAGTGGTAGAGGATGTGGCTCGATTCAAAGAACACCACTTTCTTGATTACGTTCCTTCTTCAGCCAAGATGTAGGGTCTGTTTGCAAAGAGGTACGCAGAAGGAGAGTCGAATGTACTGTGCTGCATGTCCTTCTAATCTTGAGCTGTCTGTGCTCACGTGTTTCAGATTGTATCACACACAAATGAGTTTTTGGGAGCCACTGTCAGTGCAAAAGTGAACGGCCTGGTCTGTGTTGTTTTATATTTTTATTTCACTTTCACAGTTGGCATTAGTGTGATGTATTTAGTTACAGCTGTTGTGTTTGTAGTTATAGTTTTGTATCTACTTTCATTGGTTTGTGTTTTCTTTTTTGTTAAAAAAATATGATGGCGCTGTGCAAGGACTGGCACTTGGCTGGTGGTGTGCCTGGACTGGCGCTTGGCTGGTGATGTCTGTGGACTGGCGCTTGGCTGGTGGTATGCATGGACTGGGGCTTGGCTGGCGGTGTATGTGGACTAGGGCTTGGCTGACGGTGTGCATGGACTGGGGCTTGGCTGGTGATGTGTGTGGACTGGGGCTTGGCTGGTGGTGTGTGTGGACTGGTGCTCGGCTTGCGGTGTGCCTGGACTGGTGCTTGGATACTAGTGTGTGTGGTCTGGCACTTGGCTGGTGGTGTGTGTGGACTGGTGTTTGGCTGGTGGTGTGTGAGTAGTGACTTGCTGCTGGGATTTTACACACACTCCTAGCTAAACGCCCCTGCATTCACTACGTCAACTGACAGCTGGTATGATTGCTGTGTCAGTCACATGGACATTTGAAAGTGATGGGCCATTAAATGGTGCTGTCTGTTGATGAGAATGTTGCAATGTGCTGGACCCACGCTGGCGGTGTGAATGGTCTTGTGTGTGTCACATATGAAAGGTGTTTGAATGGCATATAAAGAGGTTGGTGCCTTGCCATGGATTTACAGCTCATGAGCTGTAATTCATTGGTTCAGGTTTTTAACCTTTTAATTATTAACAGTGCATTTCTTTTTTGTGAAATGTCTTATTGTTAAAATATAAATTTTGAACCTTTTACTCATCCTCTTGCCAAATCCAACCAGTATGTGTATGTACTTAAGGAATAGTTAGTGTTGAAGTAATCAAAAAGTGTCTTTTTTGTCTTTCTCTGTCAGGGTGTACATTGTCTCTCTGTTGTCAGATGCGAGTGTTGTAATGTGCTGTATCCGCGGCTGGTGGTGTGAATGTGGGTGTCAAGCATGAAAGGTGTGTGAATTACATGTAAAGAGGTTGATACCTTGACGTGGCTTTACAGCTAACAAGGTCTGAATCATTTGGTTCAGGTGTTTAACCTTTAATTGTTAGCAATCCATTTCACTTTTGTGTAATTTTTTGTTAATAAAATATAATTTTGGAACCTTTCACTCACCCTCATGCCAAATCCTGCCAGTATGTGTGTGTACTTGAGAAACGGATGGATGGGGGAGTAATATTTGTATTGTCTGTCTTTCTCTGCCTAGGTGTAGATTGTCTCTAGGGAAAATCTACAAACTCTAGATATTTTTGTAAACTAAAAACCATAGGAAGCACTGGGTGGTGTGCCTCTCCTGGATGCCAAAAAGTTTTCTTACCCACAATGCCGTGCAGCCCTCAAAATGTGACTATGGTCAGACATTTTCCTAGCATTACTGTGCCATATTCGTCTGGATTCAGAAAAAATACTTTTTTCCTGCACCTAGCATTCCTCCAGATCTCCCGATAAAAATGGTACCTCACTTGTGTGGGTGGGCCAAGTACTTGCGACATGGAAGGGCCCAAAATATATTGTGAAGACACTAAATTACCTATCACAAATTAACCAGGATTTTCAAGGGGGTCACCTGCGTTTTTGGTTCCGGGCTCGGCGGCCATCTAGGGAAACCTAAAAAAACAGACATTTCTGAAAACTAGACACCTTGGGGAGTCCAAGGAGATGTGACTTGTTTGGATCCCCCAATGCTTACCTGCCAACAATCCCCCCGCAAACCTTAAATTTAGCTGGAAAAAAAATCAGATTTTTCTCACATTTCTGTGTGGGAAAGTTGTGGGATCACCGGGCTTACACAAATTTCCTACAACCAGCATTCCCCCAGGTCTCCTGATAAAAATAGTACCTTACTTGTGTGGGTGGACCAAGTACCCACGGTAGGGAAGGACCCAAAACGTATTGTGGAGACATCAAAATTACAAATCACAAAACAACCTGTGTTTTTGGTCTCGGATTCTGGGGCCATCTAGGGAAGCCTACCAAACCCAGACACTTCTGAAAACTAGACACCCAGGGGAGTCCAGGGAGGTGTGGCTTGGATGGACCCCCCACGTTTTCGGTGCACTTGATACCCATTTTTCACTCTTTATATTTTACCACATGAATTGCTATATACCCGATGATGAAAAAACATTCAAATGTGCAGCTCAAACATTGGCTCTGGGTATCCCGGGTTCTTGGTAAACCCACAAGTCCTAAATATCACCACAACCAGAAGGGTCCAGTGGATGTAACAGTATATTTCTTTCAAGAATGTGCCATACTTAGAAGAAGTTACAGCTGAAAACCTTGGCACAATTGGCTGTTTTTTTAACTCAATTTCAATATGTTTTATTCAACTGTTAGTTTCAATAAGAAAACCTTGATAGATCTACACAAATGACCCCATGCTGAATTTAGAATTTTGTCTACTGTCCAGAAAGGTATAGCTTTCCAGGATTCATTGTTGCTTGGACACCCATTTCTACCACTATCTGGAAGGAGGTTGAAATCACAAAAATAGGACAAATAGGCCATATCCCAGTAAAATGCTAAAACTGTGTAGAAAATGTTGGTTTTCTTACAAAAGTCTAACTTTTCTTGAAAGCTGGGAAGATGGAGATTTTAGCATCACAGACTCTTTGTTGATACTCAATGCAGGAAAAAAAACAGACACTTTCTCCTGCATATCCCCCCACAAATCAAAAAATAGCTTACCTTTAGAATCCTCAAGATGTTCGAAGGAAAGGAACTAAAGTTGGCGTGTATACCTTATGTGGACAGAAAGTTACAGGGGCCCCAGTGCGAACTACCCCAAATAGCCACAAATGCTTAGCAAAGGTGGGGTGGGGGAAAGGCCTAGCAGCGAAGGGGTTAAGGAATCTTTACAAAATATTCAAAACTCATATTCCATTCCTTCAGCTACTGTCTGGAAAGTTTCATGGTGATTCATCAAGTAGGGCGGAGAAAAGGGAGTATTCCAAAATGAGTTTTCCCCATGCTATTTCCCACAGGGATTTTGAACACGACTACAGCCCGAGGCGCTGAACGGAATTACATCAGATTTGCAAGAAACCTATGTGGTGTAGTTTCCACTTTCTAATATGAACTGTACATTTGTTTTTCGGGGAACAGAAACTTTTGGATGGTACCAAATTGATTCTATGCACCCCCTGAGGAGATGATGTCATGTAGGCCGCAGAGCCCCCCTCCCCGGGCTGATTTCAGCCCCAAACACCCCATCCCCCGGGCCCTGCCTTTTGATTCTGGGTGCCCTAGAGCCCGCCCAAGGCACCCAGTGTGCAACATCAGGGACCACAGAGGGAGCCTCAATGCCCCTGCGGTCACTGCCAGCTCCCCGCATCTAGCATGAGAGGATAATTTTTTCATCCGTTTTCACGTGAAAAATCCCCTCCTTGCTGTGAGTGGACTTATAGATTGCTGTCGCTTGGTGGGAGCTGTCAAAGCTCCTGGCAAGCAAAGGAAAACTGCTGTTTCCTGAGTGTGGGCACCTCAAAAGATTGGGAGCCAGCCCTGGGGGCTGGCAATCCCTGGGGCCATTACTGGCTTCCTCCCTCTTTATTTAGATTTGTACACCCAGGGAGGTAGCGGTCCCCGGGGCATTACAGGGAGTAGAAGAGGTGCTCAAATGACCCCATTCCATTTAGTTTCAAAGCCCAGGGAGGCAGTGGTACCCAGGACTCCTGTGAGCCAGAGGAGGGGGTTTAAGTGGCCCCCTCTTCAAAATTTCAATTAATGCCCCGGAGAGGTGGTGGTAACAGGGGCTCTAACGAGCACAAGGAGGGGGGTCTGTGCAGCCCCCTCCATTGTTTAAATAAAGCCCCAAAGAGGTGGTAGGTGAAGAGCAATAGGAGGGGGGCCACGTGTGTCCCTCTCCTACTTCATATTAAACATAAAGCACCTGGGAACTGGCTGACCCAGGGGCTAATCTTTAAACACGTACAGGAGACTGCCCTTGATTTTTAAATTGTTTTGCAGGGATTCACGAATTGTCACAATTTTCCTTGAAAAAAATGTTTTTGGCCCGGTGGGGGGAAGGGTCCCTGGGGAACCCCACCATCTGGTGTAGGAAATCAGAGTTGTCCTGCCCTGCCCCCTTTTCTTTTTTTAAATGTTTTTCTTTGGGACCTAGTTGAGTGCGAGTCCCAAGATGGCTGTCAAGACTTGATGGTTGAAGTGTTGGCAGAAAATCACATCTCTGTACTAGGTCGTTAGGATTCGCTGGCTCTTTTTGGATTAAGAGCTACCTTTCTGCCACCTTTGGCGTAATTCTGTCCAGCGGTTGAGGCTGTAGTTGTGTTTAAAGTCCATAAGGGAAATTGCATGGGGAAAAATGGGTCTTGGGACCCCCCATTTTTCTCAGCCCCTGCTTGAAGGATCACCCCCATACTTTCAAGACAGCAGTTGAAGTGGGTGACAAACTAGTTTTGAAACTTTGGTAAAGATTAGTCAAACAGTGTCAAAGTTATTGTTAAAATTAGCAACTAGGCCGTGCTTCCAACCCACCATGGGTGGCCAACCCTCCTACTGTGTGCCAACCCTCCTATTGTTCATGATTTTTGGTCATGAGCTTCAGGTGGGTTGTCCTCCTGGCCAGACCATGCATCCAATCCACCACAAATGGCCCACGTCCCACTGGGCATGGCCTTTGGATGTGCAGCAGGAGATTGACCAAAGAACTAGCCCCTTCCCATGGGTGGCCTAACCAGCTGCGAGTGGCCAGCCACCAGGCGTGCACGGCATGTAAGAATAGACAGTAGGGGGTGAGCCATACAGCCTAGCCTGCAATCAACTGCCCACAGGCGGGAAACTCCCAATCGCAGGTTGCCAACACCCCGTTGCGATCCAACACTTCCACCGATACCCATCCCACATTCCCATCACCTGCAGAAGCACATTTCAAGCACTCCAACGAACAGCAAGACAGCGCAAGTTTCTCCATTTGATGTTTTTACCGGCTACCTCACCTACATTTGGTCCGGTATCACAATGAATGTATGATGTTAAGAGTGTTGTCATCAAAGATGTCATTTACCATGTCAGGAGTGATGTGTTAACATGAAGTCATAGGCAGTGCATGGTGGGACACACGTTATAGTGAGATCAGTTAACTACAGCTAATGCTCAGAGTTTTCAGTTTTTATGGAATTTACAGATGCATACAGACAGAATAATATCTATTTTCCTGGCTGTATTTATTTTAATATGCAATACAAATAGAAATTCGTTTTTTCTGTGTTTCTAAATGTTGTTAATTCTACTCACATACCAATAGCTGTGCTGATTCACAGGGAACAGAGTTGAAAAAAGAGAGATGGTGTAGATATTCACAAGTATTATTTTAAAATGTGCATATTTTCATTAGAATCTGTTTGATTTATCATCCAATTTTGTAATTTTATTTTTACAGAGTTTTATATAGCGCGAACTTGACCGGTACTGAGTATCAGAGCGCTTTACATAACACCAGTTGCATTTCATGAGGACATATTCATTTTTGTTAGGCACAGGGAGATTAAGTGATTTGACATGAATCACAGTATGTTCAGCGTGATTGCCAAGACTCGAACCTGGTTCCTCAGATTCGGGGTCAACCGCACTAGCCATTAGGCCCAATTATGATGTCATCAGGAAACTGTTCCGAATGAATCAGTCTCGGACTCGTTTCCGAATGAATTGGGCCTTGCGGGTCTGGACGACCGATTATGATGCTTCCCAACATCGTTTGGTCGGACTCGCATTGACTTCAATGGAAGCCTGTGTTCTGAACGATAACACAGGCTCCCATTGAAAAAAGGGGTGGTTGGGGAAAACCTTGCACCCTGTGGCGGGCACACCATTGTGCCTGCCACATTGTGCATGGTTGGGAAGAGGGGTCCCTTGGGTACCCCCCTGAGCCCCATTCGTATGCCTCCCGGTGGATGGGGGCCTGTAACAGGCCCCAAAGACAGAGTCCGACAGCTGTTTAATCTCTGGTAGACCGAATGGGAACGGCTGTCCAAATCGGTCATTGTAATCTTTTGTCTGGAAACGGTGTCCATAGAGCTGTACTAATTATCTCTGAAAGACTCAGGCTGTCCGAATGCTTTTCGGAACCGATTCGGACTGCTCGAACAGTTTCTGGGCATCGTAATTGGTCGTTGGGAAATGTGTAGAATTCGTTCAGTAAAAAGGGTTCTCAATCGGATTCTGCAAAACTGAATCCCATTCGAGTCTTTCTGAACGACATTGTAATCGGCTCCCATGTTGGAATAATAACATTGAAAGTAAACCTGTTAGGCAATAAGTATGGGGGTATCAATTAAATAAATGTGGCAATATGTTAGTTCATTACATTTTTTAACAAAATGCAAAAGTAAACATTGATCGTCACAGTAAAATTTGCAAAAACTAAATATGGATAAATGCAGACAGAAATGTTAAAAAATAAATACAATATAACTGAGACCCCTAAATTTAACTGGTGAATTTCAGATCGCGATCGTGGACACGTATGCTTATAGGCCCAGATGCCCCAAGGGGGGCAGAAGCCACCGGACAACAGGGATGTAAGGTTGCAGATGTTGTTGTTGGAGAGCGGCCTGTTGGGCAAAGGTCGCCCCACTTAGGGGTGAATATTTTGGCCCTTTTTGCCCCCTTTGGGGGAAGAGTGGCCTTATGCTTTTAGGCCTATCTGCTCCCAAGGGGGCAAAAGCCACTGGGCACCAGGGGATTTGTTTTTGGGAAAGATTTTTATTGTGGGGAGCGGCCCCTTGGGCAAGGGTCGCTCCCCTTTTGGGGGTGAATATTATTGCCGTTTCCGCCCCCATTAGGGGCAGATCGACCTTATGCTTTTAGGACCACCTGCTCCCAAGGGGGGCAGAAGCCACTGGACAACAGGGATTTTATTTTTGGGCAATATTTTTGTTGTGAGGAGTGGCCCCTTGTGCAGGGTCACTCCCCTTTTGGGAGTGAATGTTTTGCCCATATCTCTAGGGCCATCTGCCACCCAGCTTGGCTGGTGGTGTGTTTGTGTGTTGGCTGGCACATTATTTGCGATTGTAATATTTTAGTTCACCTTTTTATTCTAGTGCAATGCTTTTGATTCCTGTTTGCGGTTTTGGCAGTAGTTGAGCTGCAGTTTGCGTACTTGCATGTGTTTGTCAAGAAATGTTTTGTTGTTGCGTTTACTCTAAATGAGTGTTATTGTAATGCATGTATGATTTTTTTGTAAGTGGCGTCATAATAGCAGTATAATTAGTTTATGTTTTGAGTGTGAAATTCTTTTTGGATTTGTACATGATATGTATTGTGTTGTCTTATGTGAAATTTTATTTTAATTACATTTTTTTGTGGGATATTGTTTGCCCTCTGTGCAGAGTAGATGGAGGTGAGTCTAGCTGTTACTGGTAAGTGAGTGATGTCATTTTGGAGTATAAAGGTCTTTGTGATAAATCCAGATTTTGTTTCTTACTTATTTTACTAAGTGTTTGTTGTTGTTGACTAATAAAGTTACCTTTATTTGGAAGGAATATGGCTAGTTGCAGGATTACTGCTCAGCAGGTTGTTGGTATGCTGTTTGAATCTTCCTCTGAACGTGATTATGATACTGACAGTGCATCTGAGACAGAGGAGGAAGTGCAAGATTCTGGCAGTGTGTTTTCTGTCCACAAGGAATCTTCTGATTATGAAGCTCCTCTCAATGCGGATGAAGCTACTCTCAGTACAGAAGAAATTGCTGTTTTAGAGGAGGACACTGATGTGTCGATGGTGCAGCAAGAGGCTTCTGGATTGCAGCCTTGGGCTCAATGGCTTCCCATTGGAAGTGCTGAAATCTGAGTTGATCCAAACATGGTGCAGCCGGTGTTGCCTGCCTTAAGTGGTGATGCAGTGTGTAAAGTGAATTGTGAAATATTTTGGGATAATCAGTTTTTTCAGTTGTTTATGGATATTGATTTTTTGACTGAGATTGCTGAGCAGACTAATTTGTATGCTGAACAGTATTTGAGGGGCAACAGTCCCAGACTGAGGGTTCTCTCTAGAGCTACCTGGTGGACTCCCACAAATCTAGATGAGATGAAGAAGTTTTTGGGTTATATTTTTTTGATGGACTTGGTAAGGAAGCTGTCCTTGTCTTCATATTGGTCTTCCAGTCCTTTGATGGCAACGGCCATCTTTCCTGAAATTATGAGCCGTGATCGGTATTCACTTTTGCTTTCAGAGGGCTTTTGGGTTTTAAATATTAGATTTTTACTCATTCAACACTTAAGTATAACAACACTTTAACCTTTGTTTTTTTCACTGACTTTCTATGTTACATTTCTGTATTAGCATACATTACTAAAACTTCACTATAACATTTTGTTAATTAAATATACATATAGGTGTACCAGAATGTTACTATTTTAGAATTAGGGAGCTGTTAGTCAAGTAGATGGGTAGACTGAGTAAACAGATGTGGCAAGGGAGTGCTGTACTTATGCAGAAGTCTCTCTCTTTAACTAGGTTTAGCCCTTTTAGAAATCCATTATGCCTCAGATAAATAACAACAAACATCTCCCCTCATATTTGTTTCCCCCTGGCTTCATGCCTGTACTAACAGCTCAGTGCTCATTTACTTCAGGGCCTCTTCAGGACAGAGTTTAATTTCAACTGCTACATTTCCAACAAAATAGCACTCAGGAGTGCCTCACTTTTGTCTTGAATACAAAATATTATCTATCTAGTTGTTCATTGGAACTCTGTGGTGATTCTGCAGTTGATCACTAGGGTGATAAGTGGCAGACTGCTGTAGGTGTTGAAAGTACATGTTTGACTCTACATCACAATGTTTTACTGAAATAGATGAGGAAGATATTATGAAAAATATTCAAGAACTTATAAAAAATTAGCTTTAGTACTAAGCATGATTTCTATGACAAAATGAAACACTTCATTTTGTCGTTTATAGCAATATACTCTATATGAATGCTTTCAGTTTTATAGCTTTAATTCAATCAAGGTGGCGTTTGGCTGACCACATTTTTTCATAAATGCAGAATGTTAGCATTATAGTTGCTCATAAGAAACTTGTGGTGAAACTGCAGTTGATCAGAGAGTTAACTGGCAGGGTGAAGCTGTGATGAAACTATGTTTCAGTCTGCATGTAAGAATGTAAAAATGTTTTACTGAAATGGATGACCAAGATATATGAGAACTCATACAAAAAGTCTCCTTGTTTTAGCTTTTAGAGCAGTAACCATCATTTCTATGGCAAAAGAACCACTCATTTTGTTGAAAAAATGCGAAACTTTTTTTATTCCATCAAGAATAGCTTCAAGGACGCCACACATTTGTCATAAATACCAAATATTAGCCCTCTAGTTATTCATTAGAATAATGTTACTACGGACTTAACTGGCAGACTGCTTCTAGTGTTGGAAGTACAAGTTTCACTGTGCATGTCAACATGCTTTACTGTAATAGATGAATAAGATTTTTGAGGACTCAGAAAATGTGTCCTCATTCTAGTTTTTTAGAAAATGAATCGTAGTTTCTAAGACAAAAATAACCTCCTCATTTTGTTCACTATTAAAGCAAATAGTTAAGGTTTTACAGCCTTCATTCCATCAAGATAGCTTCAATTATGCCACATCTCTGTCATAAATACAGATACTTAGCATACGAGTTGTTAATTTGAACTCTGTCAGAAGCCGCAGAATAACACTGGAGGGGGGAGTTAACTGACAGAGGGCTGCTGGTGTTGAAAGCCTATGTTTCAGTCTGCATGTCAGAATGTTATCCTGGCATGGAAGAGAAAGATATTTGATTACTCATAGAAGATGTGTTGTTTAGCTTTCTAAACCACTTGCAATAATTTCTATGACAAAAAAACTCACACATTGTGCTAATTTCTCAAGGAAATGCTTCAAGACCACTTCATGTGTGCCAGAGTCTTGTCATAAATATAGACTGTTAGTACACTAGTTTTTCATTGGACCACTATGGGATGCTGTAGTTTATCACTAGGAAGACTACTGCTACTGTTAAAAGTATGCTTAAGTCTGCATGTCAAAATGTTTTACTGACCTTGATGAAAAAATAATTGCGGTACTATTTCTAAATGGAGGGCCTGATTCAGAAGATGCATTTTGTTGTAAGTTTTGTTTGCAGTAACTTACATTTTTGAGTACTACTTTTTAGTATTTACTAACTGTACTTTTATAACAACTCACAGTTTTTTAGTAACTTACTCTTTTGTAGTATGTACCTACCTCCATTATTTTCTTTAGGGGTGTATTCCAGTAACAGTGGGTACTATTAGGGCATGCTCACCACTCCCCCGCTGCTGTTCCACATAGCACAGAGGCACTATCCCGGTCCTCTACCATGCTTGAACCGTGGTTTGAGCCATTGTCTCTCACTGAATTTGTTGTTGCCATTATTAGATAAAGTGATTTTCTGCATGAAAGTATCATTTGGCTGAGAGAAATATTTTATGTTATGCCAGGTAGTGTATTGTATTGATTTGTGTTGTGTAACCCATTTTGTACAACTGCTGTTGGCCCCTGCTTTGCTGTTCGTGACGGTTTCTTCCTGTTTTCTCCAGTCCGCCCATTGTGACATTTTTTATTCCACTGTTCAAGCCCCCTGCCCTCCAGCCATCCAGACATCCCTTCCCACCTCCAGGGACTACTTAATTGAGGCCACAGCATGGCAACACTGCTGGTACTTCAAAGCCAAGTCATCTGCGCCCGTCCACGCCTGTATCAAGGCCAGCGCCAGAAACCCAATCCCACAGGTACTCCGCTGAAAAAGTCTGTGATCTGGACCCCGCACACAACAACACCTGCTGTCTTGCTGCCACACTTCACAGCTGGACCTTTCACCTGCATCCACTGCTGAATCACCGCCACCCTAAAACCGGCCACCACCACCACATCGAATAACCCATGCCAACCCTGATTACAACACCCCTGAAACAATTCGACTGCCTCCTGATCAATGCTATATCACTCTGCAAACATGTCACGAAAATCTGGGACACCATCTCCACCATTGACCACAACACGACCTTCATCACCAATACATGGCTCACCTCCACATTGGCCCCAGACATACCTACGGCAACTCCCAGCTACTACAAGGTGAAAAACCACGACCGCATCAACAAGCAAGGAGGAGACATCACCATCCTTCACAAGCAATCTATCACCTGCACTATCACCATTGACAACACCACACCAATCATGAAGCACACAAATTTCCTGCTTTGCACCAACACCAAAACCACAGTCAAAGACCTCGAACTGGCCTCAGCGAAGCCATCGCTGAATTCATCACCTCACTCGCCGTCAAATTCAAACACTAAATCTTCATGTAAGACCTCAACTTCCACCTGGACGACCCCACCAACACCAACTCCACTGACCTCCTGGAAAGACTAGACATTGGCCTCAAGCAGATAGTCACTGACCCCAAACACAAAGCAGGACACACTCTAGAGCCCATCTTTATGCCCAGCAACAGAATCAGATACAGCCACACCTCGGAACTCACCTGGACGGACCACTAAATCATACATATCACCCTCACTGGTTCGCAGTGCACTGTCCCCAACCAACACAGTGCTCCCTACCACAGCTGGACCAAGGCAACTCAGCAGCAAAGTACAGACACCATCAGTACCACACAGCCCAACATCACCACCAAACTGGACCAGACCATAGAGAATTTTAACACCTGGATCACCCGTGCTGCCATCTCAGTCGCCCCAACTAAACCAGCCAAAACTTACAGACACACCAAACCAGCCAGTCGGTACACACCAGAACCCAGCACATCAAAATGCAGGTGTAAACAACAGGATATAAGATGGTAGACCAGCAGGAATCACACCGACCAAGCTTAGAGCTGTAAAAAAGGAGGCCCTGATTGACCGGATTGAGGCCAGAGCTAAGCAAACCAAGGAAATCTTCACCATCATCATAGAGTTCACCTGCCTGTCAGCCACAGAAAACACAATCCCTCCCTCACAGGACCCCTGAGACATCCTCGCTGACCACTTCCACAACAAGATAACAACCATCTACAGAAACTTTGATCCCCAACCCTCCAACCTCAGCCACCAATAACCCGCTCATTACATGAGAACAACTTAGCACACCGACAATAACCACCCTGATGAACTTCATCCATTCAGGAGCAACCACCGACTCATGCCCCATCGACTCTTCAACCTCGGAAGCAACAAGATCAGCCACCAGCTCACCACCATTCTTAACTCCTCCATAACTACAGCCACATTTCCTGATGCATCAAAACACATAGAGGTCAAACCCCTCCTCAAGAAACCTTCAGCAGGGCAAGCCCTAGAACGATCTCCCCATCTCCCTTCTCCAGTTCCCCACCAAGGTCCTAGAGAAGGCCATCTGTCCACAACTTACAAATCATCTGGGAAGAAACAAACTGCTGGACCCATCCCAATCAGGCTTCAAGGTCAACCCCAGTACTGAGACATCCCTGATCATCGCAACAGATGACATCCAAGACCTACTTGACAGAGGAGAATGAGCCTCCCTCAACCTCCTGGGCCTTTCCGCAGCTTTCAACACCACCTACCACCACACTTATGAAATGAGTATGCCAAATTGGAATCACAGACAGTGTGCACAGATGGATGGCATCCTTACTCAGGGGATGCACCCAGACATTCTGCCGCCCTCCCTTTACCTTACAACCTAAGCATACCATCTGTGGAGTATCCCAAGGCTCATCCCTCAGCCCAACCCTCTTCAACACCTACATGACACCACTCACAGACATTGTCAGATCACACAACATCAACATCATCTCCTACGCCGATGACACTCAGCTCATCCTCTCACTCTCAGCAGACCCCCACCTCGACAAACACCAATTTCCACAACTGAGTGAAGAACATCACAAGATGGATGAAAGACAACTGCTTTAAACTCAATACGGTAGTTTTGATCTTCGGAAGACACACCAACCTTTGGAATGACTCCTGGTGGACAGCAGAGCTCGGACCCAATCCCATGCTGAAAGACCCCACCCACGACCTCAGCATCATTCTGGACAGCAAACTCTCCTCCATGAAACGTCAGGTCAGTGCTACCTCATCAGCCTGCTTTGACATGATCAGCATGCGCCACAAAATTTTCAGGCGGTTCCCCACCAGCACAAAAAAAACAGTGATGCAGGCCCCCATCACCACTTGACTACAGCAACACACTTTATGTTGGAACCACCACAAAAATCATGCAAAAACTTCAGACAATCAAGAACGCAACAGCCATACTGATCCTCAAACTGCGTAAGAGGACACACATCACCCAGTACCTAAAGGACCTCCACTAGCTCCCCATACAGACTGAATGTAATTTCAAACTCCTGACCCAAGCCTGTACTGCCCTCCACAACCAAGGACTAGCCTACATGAAACACCCCCTGTTCTTCCACAAACCTACCAACAACCTCCGCTCCACACACCCTGCTCAGACACCACATATCCACTGCAGCTACTCTGGAATATGTTCATTCTCCTACCTCACCACCAAAGCCTGGAAAACCCTCCACCTCCGCACTGACCCCGCTGACCCACTTCAGGAAGTTATGTTATGTTATAGAACTATACACAAATACCCGTAGGTGTCTTGGCGCTAGGTTGGGCATTGCAGTGAGGCAGTAATAGGGAAAAAAGGCTAGGCATTGAAAAGCAAAGTTTTTAACAGTTTCCTAAAAGTTCATAGAGTGGGAACCACTTTGATATGTAATAGGCAGAGTGTTCCAGAGTGCCAGGGTTTCGGAAGAGAAACAGTTGCCCCCCATGTAATTCTCTTGAATTTGGGGTGAGAGATCATCAATGTATTTTTTTTATAGTAAATCTCGAATGGGTATGTACCAGGAGAAGGAATGTCTAAGGTAGCCGGGCCCAAGTTGTGTAAGGCCTTGTAGGCAAGGCACAGTGCCTTAAGTTTGATGCAGTTATCTACTGAGAGCCAATGGAGCTTCATGATGGATGCTGAGACAGGATAAAACTTGGGCAGATCAAGGATAAGTCTTGCCGCCGCATTTTGAACGCTCTGTAATTTCCTTTTGTACTGCTTCTGGAGCTTGACATACAGTCCATTACAGTAGTCCAATTTCGAACGAAGTAGTAAAGAAATTGCTGTTTTTCTGGAAGTAAAAGGGATTAAAGGGATTAAAGGGAGACTTTTCATAATAATTCTCAACAGATTGAAACTGGAAGATACAACGGAACAGATATTCTTGTTGAAGTTCAGTTTGTCATCAATGGTTACGCCCAGATTCTTTTTCCTAACTCCTTAGGCCAGCAAGCTGGGTTCCAAAAATGTAGTTTGTTGCCAAAAAGAATGACCTCAGTTTTTTACGAGTTAAGTTTCAGGCAACGTTTACACATCCAGTTGCTGACTGCGCTCATACAGTCATGAAATTGGGAGATGGTAGCATCCACATCATTTGCGGCTGAAATGGCAATATGCGTGTTGTCCATATATGAAGTGGGGGAGAACCCAAAGTGTCTGATCAGGGATGAGAGTTCGACCACAAAAATAGTAAAAAGTAAGGTACTCAGGAAAGATCCTTGAGGGACCCTGCAAGGAAGAGAAAAGGATTTGGATGTAAAATTCTCCATCATACCAGACTGCTCCCTGTCAGTTAAGAAAGATTGAAGTAGGTCAAGCGTTTTGTCGGTGATGCCCATTTTTTTTAGGCGATCTACAAGAATACCATGATCGACTGTGTCAAACGCCACCGAGAGGTCGAGGAGGACAAAGCTGCAGAACCTCCTTTATCAAGAATGATTTTAAATTCATTGGTAATTTTTATTAAGGCCAATTTTGAGCTATGTTCAGCCCTAAAATCTAATTGGGCGGGGTCCAATAACTGATTCAAGACCTAGTTCATAGACTGACACCTGCAGCACAGTTCCTGGATAGACCCCAGGGTGAATAGCCGTGCTTTCAAAAATACTACTTGATTGAATGTTTGACCATATGCCATGCTGGACTTTCTAGGAAAGTGTAAGTTACTACAAAAGTGTATGTTAGTACAAATGCACAGTTTGGGAATACCAAAAAGTTCCAAACTTAGTAAAAAGTGTATGTTACCATTGCAAATCTGGTCCTGATTGTTACTAGCACTCTTGGGGCCATACTACGCATTGTTATTATTTGCACCTGGTGCACCTTTTAAAAGATACACCCGCCGGCACTTTTAAAGGGGATTAGAGATCCCCTTGCAAGCTGATGCAGTCACTGACTGCACCCGCCTGTAAGGGGATGTCTGGGGGGTCCATGGGATGCCCTTTATTCCCTGCAGAGGGCTGCTCTCAGGAGGCACACTGACAGTGCGCCACCTTTTAAATGGCTCACTGTCAATGCGCCTTCTGAGGGCTTCTTTGACTCTGCGCCCGCATCTGTAATATGGCGCAGGCGCAGAGTCAAAGGAATCCCCTCATTTGCATAGGGCACACCCCTATGCAAATGAGGGAACACCCTCTGAAGGTAGCGCTGGCACTTTAAGTACGCCAGTGCTATCAATATTATAGAAGGGGACTCACATGTTTCTGTGCCGACTTCTATAATACCAAAGTCACCCGGGGGCGTGCAAAGCGGGGTGCAAATGCTGTTGCGCCCTGGGGCACTTATTGTATTAAGGCCCTTGGTGTTTATTAGGACACTGTGGGAGGCTGCAGTAGAACACAGGGGAATCAACTGAAGAGCTGCTGCTCTTGTTGGATGTTTTACTCAGAATGTCAGACTTAATTTTCACGTGGCTGAGGGAGGAATATAGTTAACTTAAAGAAAATATGCTCTCATTTTAGCTTCTGGAGCACAATCCGTTACCTCTTTGAGAGAATCATGAGAGAAAACAGTTTTCTCTCAAACATGGTTCATTAAATCCCAGCAGAAAATCAGCATTTTTCACTGGATAACATCACCTTAGAACACACTACAATTCCTAAAATTACCATGGTACCACAACCAAATGATTTATATTGTGACTAAAATCTGTTTTCATCCTTTATATGTTGCATTTTTGGAACTCAAAATAGGCCTTCTCTGCAATTCATTTCAACAGAGACCATATCCTCGAGTCCTGTAATGGCCGACACAACAATTTGTCCATGCTTGCCAATCAAGGGGGGTGTTATCTTTCGGACCCCCACATGACCCTTGGGGTCAGGGTAAACTCACCCTGCCTCCTTATGTATATGTTTAAATTTATTTTCAGGACCCAGGAAAAATGTCACTGAATCATAATCAACTGAATAATTGTTCTTTAAATGCATATTTCTGAAACACAGCTGAATGGATATAAATCAAATCCCAAAAGGCATGCTTTCTACGTAAAGTGCCAACTTTTTGCCAAATTTGGTTCAGCTGTCTTTTCCGTTTTGCTTCCCAAATTTTCATATGAGAATTAACATGGGAAGTCAATGTTTTGGGACACCATCTTTTTTTGGCTCCCTCTTAATGAAACAGCACCAATCTTCCAGAAAAGGAGCGGAGGTGGATGAACATTTTGGGAAAGTTTTGTGAAGATTCATCAAACGGCATCAAAGTTAATAGGAAAGCAAAAAATGTCCTACCTTTGGAAAACGTGACCTAATATTATAACTACACATTGGTGACTGCCACTGTTTAATAGGTGTGTGTGTGTATTCCATCTGTTCTCTTGATGTTCTAAGCCGATTCAAACTATTTTTAAAGTTTCTGTTGCATCTGCTCTGTGAATAGTGTCTTTTTAAGGATGTGTTTTATGTGTTTTTAATGCAGTTGGCTCTAGAGGTTGCTGTATCAAACAGGCAATGTTTCCCCCTTTTATTTCTTTTTCTGTTATTCAGGTTTATTGGTGGGATACAATAAGCTAGAATCTGTATTATTGAAACCGCTGTTATAGTAAGTATATAATTATTTCATTCACAGAATGCTTCTCTCGAATTATTGGATGTGTCCGCCAACTTTGACTTTCACATATATATGTGAATTGAACATGTGTGATCTGTACTACAATGTCCACTTTAACAGCATCCCTGTGTACTGTAATGGCGGCTGCAACCATTTTTTTTCATGTTTGGCCAACAAACGACAGTGTTAGGCTGCTTGACCACAATGGTCAAAAGGAAAATAAATCACGGTCACATTTGAACAACAGTCCAGATTTATATCACTCTTGGGTATTAGCGCACATTAAAAATCTAAATGTAATTTCATTTCATTATCAAATCACAAAGGACACACTAGCTGACTAACGATCTAGCTTTCTGTCAAATCTGGTGTGATTCTGTTCATTCATTTGTTTTTATCATTGTCTAATTTATTTCTATGGATATTGCATAGGGAAAAACTTTTTGGGACCTATCCCCACACCTCATTTCCTCTGCCTCTGCTTGACGGATCACCCAAAACCTTACATGAAAAATACTTCTATATTAATACATATACATGTTTTCACAGTATTTGGACAATACATCTGATTCGAAATAGAGAGTTGCAGAAATACTGAAAAATAAATATTGTGAAGCAAAAATATTGTGATGCCGAAATATCATTGTCAACAATATCCATTTTTCAGGTTAGTAATACCGTTTTCAATAATATTCTTGCTGTTATTATCGTTTTTAATAATACAGTTGTAAAAAGTAGCAGTTTTTAATTACCTTTATGTATGTTAGTTCATATATTAATATTATGCGTAATTATTGTTTGTATAATTGCTAATATTAAAAAATATCGGTTGGAGTTTTAAGTGATTTATATATTTTTAATTTAATTGGCTAATATTTATTTATATTGTTGTCGCAGGTTGCTAAGTTTGTAGGGGTGTAGGGTGGGAAGTTAATTATTTAAAATCAATTAATTCATTATTACTTTATTATCAATTACTTAGATTAATAAATATGTAAATTGTGTAATAATTATATATTTTTAAGTTATATATTAGGTGCAGGCTGCTGGGTTTGTAGGCGTGTAGGGTGGCAAGTTAATTCAGTAATAATACCAATGTATTATCATTTATTTAATTGATTTATAAATATGTAAATTATGCAATCATTATATGTTTTAAGTTATATATTAGGTGCAGGCTTTTGTGTTTATATGCGTTAAGGATGGGAAGTTAATTAAGTAATAACTAATTCACAATTAACTAACAATGCATTATAAATTATTTAATTGATTATTAATTGTGCAAATTGTGCAATTGTTTAATTTTTTTAATTGTATTTTAGGTGTGGGCTGCTGAGTTTGTAGGGGTATTGGGTAGGAAGTTAACTATGAATTAATTACGTTCTAATTATTATTTAATTGATGATTAATTGTGTTAATTATGTAACATTTATTTATTTTAATCATATTTTAAATGTGGGCTGGTAGGTCTTTTGAGGTATAGTGTGGTAAGTTAATAAGTAATACATGACAATGTTTTTAATTGATTACGCATTTTTTATTTGTTTACTAATCCTGATAACTGTTACATTTTTATTTATTTTTCTATATTTATTTAATTAATGAAGTATGTATTAAGAGTTTTTTATTTGATGTAAATTAACAGGGTTATGTTTTATATATGTTATGTGTTTGAAGTGAAGTTTTTTTCGCCTCTCCGGAGTCCAATACTTTCCCTGCTGTTGCACAGACTGGAGTGGGAATAGTAAATTGTACTCCTCAGTAGCTCAATGCTGTCCCTACTATTGCACAGAATGCAGTGGAAATAGTACATTTTACCCATTCCGGAATCCAATGATTTCCCTACTGTTGCACAGACTGGAGTCGGAATGTTACATTTTAGTCCTCTGGAGTCCAGCGGTTTACCTTCGGTAGCATAGATTGGAGTGGGTATAGAAAATGTTGCACCTCCGGTGTATCACGCTTTTCCTACCATTTGCACAAACTGCAGTAGGAATAGTATATCTGTTATTCCTAGATTGCAGTACATTTTCTTATATTTTATAATATTGTGTGAATGTTTTTTAACATTATTATTTGTTTATTTGGTTAGCTTTATATTACCTGTATATATATGTGATCAAGGCCCTTTTCGGGCTGAAACGTGTAATGGCGGTGTTTGGTGTCGGGCATCAGTAAACAAGAAAATTGCACCAATTGTGGATTTGCCTCGTCTTGTTTCAAGTGGCTAAGAAGACGTTCTGTACCTTTTATATATATATATATATATATAATTTTGTAATGTTTTTAGTAAATATTTTTTATATTTATTTAATTTTGTAATTTATTTAATACTTTTAGTTTGATCTGTTAAATCTTTTTTTTATATGTATATACACTGCTCCAACTCTTCTTTTTTTTTTTTTTTTTTATTTGGCAAACAAGTCACAAGCAAAAAGACATTATAACAGAAAAATAGCATATCATAGTTTAGAGTGATATCAGGGATAGCATCAGTATACTAATCAATCCAGTATTCTTTAAATGTTACAGCTTCAGCCTAACAAAAAGACATTTATAAAGAAAAAGAAAAAGAAAAACAAGAAAACAAAAAAAAAACAAAAAAAAACCAAGTAAGTTCATCTCATAACACTTTAACGTTTATACAAAATTAGCCCAAATCCTTTCCATTCTATCTACAGATTTTCGGCTCCTGTTCTTAGCAAGAGCCTTTTCCATAGTATATATTTCATGTAACAACATTAACCACTCAGTCCTATGAGGTGGATTCGGTGAGATCCAAGCTCTAGCTACTACCAATCTAGCACAGGAAATCGCTATGTCTAACCAACTTAGATTATTTTTGCCCCTCTCATGTATAGAAAGTAAAACCATAGGTGTAGTAAGTGGAAAACTAATCAGTTGTTTTTGATATAAAGTAATTTCTATTTCTCGCCAGAATAGTTTCAGTGCCGGACAGGAATAGATCATATGAATAAGATCTGCTGCCACCAGATCACACTTAGGGCATTTGGTACGCTCATTATTTTGTGACCATTTAGCAATTTTCTGGGGAGTATGATAAAGTTGACTGACCGTCCTGTATAGTTGAAGCTTTAAACTCGAAGAATGAATAGTCTTATTAAGAATTGTAAAAGCATTTGAGATATTCTGTGGTGTCACATTACTTCCTAATTCCAGCGTCCATTTTTGAGACAGTCGAGGACAATCATCCAAGTTATGCTGAATTAAATGTTTGTATCCTGTACTAATTAGTGATTTCTCTTTAGAGCTATACAAAAATTCCCAAATGTCCGAACTAATAATTTTTTTCAAATTCATTTTCCGTATAAAGTAATCCCTTACTTGCAAATATTTGAGTATCATTTCACTTGGTAGCGAATATATTAATTGTAAAGTCGAAAACTGAAGAAAACCCTCAGGGCCATATAGGTCTCCCAATCTCTTAATACCATAGCTGGCCCACTCTCTCCCGACTTTATCATTAAAAATACCAGGTAACCCTGGGTTGTCCCATAATGGTAAGTCTGAGTGAAAAAAGGAAGTATCACAAAATTTCATAACTAAATTAAAAATCACTACCAGGTCCCTTGCTGTCTTGAATTTGACTCGTTTGAAAAAATTCGGGTCTTGTATTCTTGTTAAAAATTGAGATGAGTTTATGCCTAGCATAAATTGATGAAAAAAAAAGGTTTTATTCTTATTTAATAAGCTCCTAAAGCGTCCTATAAAAGATGCAAAATAATATGACTTGAAATCCGGAAAATCCAATCCTCTCTTCTCTAGGGGTAACTTTAGTATCGCCATAGACCTCCTAGGTTTTTTGTAGCTCCAGATAAAGCTACTGCATATTCCTTCTAGCTTCTTCAAAAATATATTATTAACTCGAACGAAAAAAATATAAAAATTTGGGCAAAATATTCATTTTTATCAAATTAATTCTTCCCAGAATATTCAACGGAATTTTGTGCCATTTTTTAAGCATTGATGTAACCTGTTTAAGTAAAGGTTCATAGTTCAGTTTGATTATTTCATTTATTTTAGAAGATATGGTCACCCCTAAGTAAACGGTCGAATTACATAGCCCAGTAACTGATTGGTTAGTTTGATAGTTCGTGATAGTTTGGGTTTTATTAAAGTTTAATTTTTAGCCGGAAATGTCTCCAAATTTTTTCGCTTCATCTGTAATTCCTGATAAGGCATCTATTACATTGGTGGTAAATATAGCTAAATCATCTGCATATGCAGTAATTTTGAGAGTTTTATGTTCATGTTCTACCGGTGTTATCTTCTCTTGATTCTGCAGGGCATTTATGAAAGGCTCCATAGAGAGGGCAAAGAGCAGGGGTGAAAGTGGACACCCCTGTCGAACCCCCTTAATATTGTGAAAGTTGATGAAAGTACCCCCGCATAGCTAATTTTAGCGTTAGGATCCCTGTATATGGCCTGTATACCTCTAAGGAAGCGATCTTTGAACCCATACTGCATTAAGACTTTCCACAAATAATCCCACCCCACTCGGTCAAACGCTTTTTCTGCGTCCAGTAAAATCATACCGAGTGGGGTGAGATTAGTTGCCGCTATGTCGAATGCCGTAATCACCATATTAACGTGGGCTGTAGTATCCCTTCCAGCTATGAAACCATGCTGTTGATCATTGACTAACTGCGGCATAAGAGATGCCAATCGGATTGACATTAGTTTAGAATAGGCCTTAGCATCAGTATTTATTAAAGAAATAGGCCGATATGATCCAACTCTTCTATTTACCAAAGAATTATCCGCACTCACGGGGTTGATTTTCCCAAGGTTGCTTTAATTTTACAGACAAGACAGACGCCCTCGCGTTTCGGCACACAGCCTTTCTCGATGTCAGTAGCCACTAGACATCGGCATGTTTTTAAACAATATCATCACAATCAAGGAAGGACTACTGGCTTGCTGATATTCAACAGCGCCATCTTAGAGTGGTGTATTCTTTTATCGATGTAATAACCTCTATGCATGTTATATATTTTTAAACGTACATTTTAAGCACTCGTTAATCCAAGCAATCTCAAATTGTGAAATGTAAATGATTTACCATTATTCCACACACACTACTTTCGATATTTAAATCAAACTGGATTACTTGTTTTTCGAACAAAACATTGAGCCGTGTATCGGCCATTATCCTCCCTTAGATGTTATTCAAGTCTGTTTATCAAAACGAATCAACCATTCACATTTTCTTCTCTATATACATTATCATTATTGTCCTATATCATATCAAATTTCATACTGTATTTGTAATTTTTTAGTTCATCTTATCAAATTCATATTTTTCGCTGTTGCGGGTCCACCAAGGCACATCTCATGACTTCAAATAAAATTTCAAAGTTAAAAATTAATCAAAAACCAAAACCCAAAAGAAAAACATTATTTCATCCCAGTTAACCTTGAAACACTTATCCTTCTATACATATATACATATATATACACATATATATACAATTATACAGATAATGGTACCGTAAATGCCTCCTTTAGATATTCTTTTTTTTTTTTACGGATAAATCTCGAAACCAAGCATACACACCTTGGTTGCCTAGCGGTATGTTCCCACCTCGACACTGTCACTCATAGTTGCATGGTTATTATTCGTCCTACCCGTTAAACCTCTTTCCTTCTGTCCTTGTAGCGTAATTGTGATCTCCGATGGTTCGCGCTTACAGGACACTCTGACCTTAATTCCAGCTAGCCGTCTCCATCCAAAAAGGTAATCCTCCAGACGTCACTTCCACTGAAAAGCCCTAGTTCACTCTAGTAACAACATTAGCCTCACCCCTGCCGAATTGCCTTAAATAGGTCAACCACCTATAGTTCCACTGCTCCGCCGGTAATACTATTTCAAGCACGATCTTTACGAATAGGATCATAGCCACACCGCATGTTCCCCCATACCTACGCACTTTACTAGAAGTGGCACCAGAATCACAAACCAACAGGCGCACTGCGGTTCCGAATATTGTAACTGTGAAAAACGACCAAAATGCTGACTTTCTTAAACCTTGTTTTCTGCTAAAAAGAAACTCTTGTTCTTTCTCCCTGTTTTTTCCTAAACAGGCTTATCAATTAATTCAGGCAATATTATTCTTAGTCCTGAAGATGATCCTCATGTATTAGAGCAATGGATCGAAACGTCGTCGACTGTCTTAAGTAGACATGCATACAAACCATTGTGTAATATTGTGTATGTTCTACCCTGGTAACACACTTAACGTATGGATATAATAAGTGTCCAGGCTGCTCACTCCTCCTTGCCTGAAAAAACTTTTCCTTCTTTATCTCTCTCTATCACTGTGTCTTCACTTCTGAATACGGTACAGGATTGTGCCCTACCTTCAATGTTTGTATTCACGTTCTATTGTGTTATCTCATTACAATAAATCCCTGGTCCGGCTGGACAGGAGAACTATATAGTTACCATTGTGTTGTATATATCGTAATTACTTACATTTGCTGAATTTGCTCAGGACCTTTGTCTTTTTAAATAACTGATACCCATGGTCCTTGGTTACCTTTCGGGTCCCCCTTGTTTTCCCAAAAAACTTGAGCGCAATCGCTTGATTGCAGGGGTTTGTTGCACAAACCAGTGCCTCGTGACACGAGGCGGGCTCTCTCCTAGTGTCCATTCTCTTTATATATCTCATACTCTCCCTTACACACTGTGAAATGTCAGCACATGCCCCTCTGTACACAGCAGACTACATTAAACATCTATGTTCAGGCCCCTCCCTCCTTTCTGACACTCCAGATGCACCGTCATCTTCTGATTCTTCCCTACCTGACCAACTCGAAAAAATTGAAGAAAAAACAGGTCCGCCTTCAACTTATGGTACTTATGCTGACAGATTATTTGAAGGCTGATGTAATTCCACTGGGCCTCCAAGTTCGAAATATACCTGGGATTTTTACTGATAATCCTAAATACATTGACAACTTCAGCTATATTGGAACAACTTGTTCAAGGCACTGGCTCGCGCTTGGTATAGATATAGCAACAGAGACTCTGGTATCCCTAGAAAAGGAAATAGACGATATTTTGAAACAGATCAACGATTCTGATCCCACAGCTGAAACTAAAAAACTGCTTGAACAGGTTGAGAAAACTGTAGCAGATTTTCACCGCATAGAGCAAAACAAAAAGGCAAACAAAGTCAAAAAAGATATTAAGGCATATAATATAGAAAATACCTACCCGTATCTAAAGAAAGACTTTTACACCAACCGAGCCTATTCCAACCCCCAGAATAACAGACCCTGGGGACGCTACAATAAGCGCCAGACTCTAGTGGGTTTTTCCGATACATCAGCGGAATCTTCCGAAAACTCAGACCCCGACGAAGGCACTAGTAACCCAAGACGTGGGGGAGGAGGCCAACACAATTTTTTAGGAAGAGGCCAGCAGCACACTCCGCAAAGAGGCAGGGTGAAAAAACCTCAGAGATGGGTCAACCCACCAGGAGAGCGCTGGACGAGGAACAACTTTTACCAATGGTGGACTCTAATGAGATACCCGATCCCGCAGATGATGGTTCTACTTCTCTATCAGAAACTATCCCTATTTTTAATCTTTCGAACCATAACCTGCACAACACCGAGCTAGAACTCCTAAAGAAAGGACTCTCATTCGTCCCTACAATTCGACCTAATTTTATGGACTTACAAACAGAACTGCTAAGATTCTTCAGGCTAGTCCGTCTAAAAGCCTTCTTCCAACTCCACCCATCACCCACTGTCTACTCTAGTACTCCCTTTCGTCCACTTTTGACATTCCTGCCCTCTGCCAGCATGGTTCCATCCGAAATAGTGACTTTTGAAAAACTAGTTCAGAATGACCTTCAGGCATTAGAGAGGAAGAAATTGTTCATTCCCTATAATATCTCTCGCCAAGAGAAGGATGCTATCAGCACTCTCAAAAACAATCCCTTAGTAGTAATTAAAAGTGCAGATAAGGGGGGTGGGATTGTGCTCCAGAACATTGACTCCTACAAAAGTGAGATCCTACGACAACTAGCCAATACAGACCACTACAAAAAGACTAGCAAGGAATCCCACAAAGGAGCTCCAAGAAACTATACATATAATTACCTCTGAGGCCTGCACTGAGGGTTTTTTGACTAAAAAGGAGTTTAATTTCCTCAATGTAAAATCTCCACGTTTACCAGTCATATATACTCTCCCAAAAGTGCATAAAAGCATTAACAATCCGCCGGGCAGACCAATTGTTTCTGCCTGCGGTTCAGTCTTAGAACCATTAGGCGCATTTGTTGATTTCTTCATAAAAGATTTTGTGCAGGGAACCATCTGCTATGTTAGAGACACTATGTCCATGGTGAATCTAGTTGAACACTACCCCTTTGACCCTCAAGTTAGCACATTATGTACACTTGACGCAGAGTCGCTATATACGAATATTCCTCAGACAGCGGCTCTACTGGTCATCCAGAAAACACTTGACTTACGCCCTCGGCCACACAAAATTCCGACTCTCTTTATTCTCCAACTTTTGGAGTTATGTTTGACTAAAAATTTCTTTACATTTGAAAATGTTTTTTACCAACAGATAGAGGGGACGTCAATGGGCGCTATTTTTGCTCCGAATCTGGCGATCCTCTTTATGGACGCAATTGAGACCAGCGCCATTCTGTCAAACACTAACCCATTCTACTCAGGGGGGGGTCATGGCGGCGATATATTGATGACATTTTTCTTATTTGGAACCTGGACATCAATACGCTACACCAATTCCTGCACTGGCTTGATAATAATTGCTTTGACCTGCATTTCACACTCTCACATGACAAAGCACAGATCGCATTCCTGGACCTTATGATCTACCACAAAGAAGGCAAGTTGCTTACACGCCTCTTTAGAAAACCAACGGAGCGCAACACGCTCCTACGTTATGACAGCAATCATCCCAGAGCCCTGAAGGATTCTTTGCCATATTCGCAATTCTTGCGGATAAGACGCAATTGCTCATGTAAACTTGACTACTTCAGGGAGGCAAGCACTCTGTCTAACAAACTCAAACAGAGGGGGTACCCTAGAAGGCTAGTAAAAAATGCAGCTAAAAGGGCATGGTACTGCCCCAGAGAGGTCCTATTGACACCGAAGGTACGTGAGAAATCAGAAAGAATAGCCTGTGTCACTACCTTTTCACCTGTATCACACAAAATCAGGAAATCTATTCTCAAGCATTGGCCCACCATCAATGCAGGACCAATCCACTTAGAAAGACCCATCTTCGCTTTCCGCAAGAGTAAGAATCTGAAAGATCATCTTGTGAGAGCAGCACTACCTACCCCTGATATTAGAACAACTATTGAAGCAAATTGGAACCTCCCCCCCGTGCTGGGTCATGTGAAATGTGGTGGATGCAATGTCTGTGGGTACACAATTGAGACACGAAACTTCAATCACAATGGTGTCACTGTTGAATTAAAATCCTTCCCCAATTGTAACCCACACAATGTAATCTACACGATATTGTGCCCTTGTCCTAAAATGTACGTGGGACAAACGACTCAGAAAGCAAAGACACGCATCTGCCAACATAGAAGTCGAATTAGGTGCAGGACTCCTAACGCACCTCTGGTTGAACACTTCACAGAAAAGAACCACACAGAGGATGATATCCGATGGACAATTCTCAAGGTCATCAAATTGCCACAGAGAGGTGGCAACCTGACCCAACTATTGAATCGGGAAGAACTGAAGAGCATCATTCAATTCGACACCATACGGACAGGTCTCAATAGGAGTGAGGACTGGACTACTCTATTGTAGTCATGAACTGAAATGGACTACATATATGTAGCACCTGAACTGTAGACGCCCTGGTGGCGAGTAATGAAACCGTATTCTCATGGTTCTGTAATTTTACAAATGTGTTCCATTTATAATGTCACTATTAGTTTCCATTTTTAAGTAACAAGGGGGACCCAACAGATAGCTAAGTACCATGGGTATAACAACGTTATAGTGAACAAAACGGTTCTTAGCTTATTTCGAAATCAACACACAAATGCTGTATAGAAACACAATGGAAAACTATACGTGTTATAAAATTTCCAAACCCAGCCGGGAAAGGATTTTATTTTATAAAGAAGCAATGTTCAATTCAGTAATACATTCGTAATCACAAGACACAAGCCTGTGTCGTACATGAAAAGAAGGAAACAGAAAAATAGCATAAGGGTGAAAGGGGTGTCTATCAGGCAAAGAGCGAGAGCAAAGATAGGGTACTGTTTATAGGTAAAAAATCAATCACAGTATCGCCTGGAGTGGAACATAAACAATCTTATTGCTCAATGTTATAAATATGAAACCACTCATGGGTGTCGACGTTTTGATCCCTATTGCTCGAAAAGATACATGGGATCATCATCAGGACATTTATAATGAACAAAACATGCCTGATTGTAAAAGAAGCCTGTTCAGGAGAGACGAAGAGAAAAGATATATTTTTTTAAAAAAACAACTCAAGAGTAGTTTGCAGACGCATGTCACATATGTATCGAAATCGCAGTGTGTGACCAAGTGCATGGTGAATGTGACTTCTTTAAAAATAAAGTTACAGCATTTTCAAGTTCCTCGGAATCGCAGTGGCGTGCGTGAAATGACGTGATTGTGTACCATTTAAGCAATGGGCTACTTGGTATGGGGATTGTGACTAGGAAGTGTCAATGATAGGACAGTGGCGTGGAGTGAGGTCAAGGGTGGCCTTTACTTCGGGTGTGGTGGGCCGTGTGATAACCTCGGAGCCAGCCTGCTAGTGCCAGAGTCAAATTGGAATGCCCACGTTTTTTTAAAAAAAGGAATAGCGCAGATCATGATTACATAAATAATGAGGCTAACCGCAGATAACGTACCAAGAAGAGAAATGACTAGGCGGTTTCTTCGGGGGTCCGGACGCAATAGGTGAGGCAGGATACTTACACCGTATTGGTCGTTTCTAAACGCAAGGGTGGCGCTGAAAACAGAAAAGCGCATTTAGTAACCGAGAAGCGCATTTAATAACGGGTTGCGGGAGAGGTCAGAGACTAAGGGCAGCGACGATAAAGCTTACCTCAAAACGGCAAATCAGCCGGAGTTTATTTTGAACAAAATAAATTAAAATTTATGTGTAGGTATCATGGACCGTACACATGGGATCCCAACAATGGGGATTTGGACGCTGCAGGGTAAAGAATAAGGAGTGCATCAGTAGCGGCCAACGGGCGGATCATAGCACAACAATTCAGGCGCTCAACAATTACTTACTCTGTCCCGATGAGGACTCGTCTTCCCGTGGCTCCTCGGTCGATGCCGAATGCAAGTCAGTGGACTGCAGGAGCACGCCGAGATCATAGCACGCCGCGCAGGTCACATGACCTTCAACACGGGTGCCAAGCCTTAAGGGTGGTGCTGTCTAATTTGGGGGCCATTTTGTAATGGCTAAATAAGGGGCAGGGGTGCCAGTGAAAACAAAGTGATGGTGCCAAGGTGAAATTTAGAAACGGTGAATAAGTAATAAATAAAAACACATTAACACACAATCAGTCAGTAAATTCACTTCCAGGAGATCATATTTATATTTACAGTTCGCCATGGTGTCATGGAGTATCCATTGTGCAGCGTTAAACCGAGGGGTTTAGGTCATTACTGTGTTATCTCATGAATTCTTCGTTCATTGTTCAATCAGAGTAGCGTAGTCCAGTCCTCACTTCGATTGAGCCCAGTCCGAATAGTATTGAATTGAATGATGGATTTCAATTCTTCACGGTTTAGCAACTGCTGTAGGTTGCCGCCCCTCTGTGGTAGTTTGACAGATTTCAGGACTGTCCATTGGAGGTCATCCGCTGTAGGCTTCATACTGGCATAGTGTTCAACAAGGGGTGCATTTGGAGTGCCACACCTAATGCGGCTTCGATGCTGACTTATTCTGGTCCTTATTTTTTGGGTTGTTTGTCCCACATACATTCGCGGGCACGGACAAAGAATCGCATAAATCAAATTGTGACTATTACAATTTGTGAAGTCTTTTAAATCAACTGTGATGTTATTGTGACTAAATGTGCACCCCTCAAGTGTCAGATTACAAACAATACAATTCCCACATTTCACATGACCCCTAATTGGTGGCAGGCCCCAGCTAGACTCAATTGTACCTGTCGGGGGTTGCGCAGGCAAGGCTGCTCGTACCAAGTGATCTTTTATATTTCTGCTTTTCTTGAAGGCAAATAGGGGTTTATCAAAGGCCAGTTGCCCTGCATTCAAGGTTGGCCAGTGACGTAAAATTGTTTTACGAATTTTATCAGAGATTGGGGAAAAGGTTGTGACACAGGCAATCCTGCCTGTACTAGGCCTGGTTTTTGGCTGGAGAAGGACCTCTCTGGGGCAATACCATGCACGTTTAGAAGCATTACGCACTAACCTGCTTGGATACCCTCTTGATTTGAGTTTTGAGCACAGGATCGCTGCCTCTTTAAAGTAATCAGTTTTGGCAGAGCAATTCCTTCTAATCCGAAGGAACTGTGAGTACGGAAGTGAGTCTTTCAGGGCTTTGGGGTGATTACTATTGTACCTGAGTAATGTGTTCCGCTCAGTTGGTTTCCTATAAAGTCGAGTGAGTAGCTCCCCTGCCTCATGATAAATCAAAAGATCCAGGAATGGTATCTCTGTTTTATGGCTTGAGAGAGTAAACTGCAAACTGTCACAATTGTTGTTTAGCCAGTGCAAAAATGAGTTAAGGCCTTCTCCCTCTGAGTTCCAAATCAGAAAAATATCGTCTATGTACCGGCGCCAAATACCAATGCTGGTTCTGAATGGATTTGTGTCGGCTAGGATTGAGCTTGTCTCAAGCGCATCCATGTAAAGAATGGCCAGATGGGGAGCAAAAATCGCTCCCATCGAGCATCCCTTAATCTGTTGGTAGAATGTCCCGTCAAAAATAAAGAAGTTTCTGGTAAGACAGAGTTCTAGCAATTGCAAGACAAACAACGTCGGTACCCTGTGTGGTCTGGGTCTGGAATCTAGTATTCGTTCTATGACAAGTAGAGCCGCTCCCTGCGGGATATTAGTGTAGAGCGACTCTACGTCTAGCGTGCAAAGTGTTTGGTTGTTGGGGTCATAGGGAAGATGTTCCACGAGGTTAATCATTTCCATGCTGTCACGGACGTAACAGCATGTTTCAGGCACAAAGTCTTTAATAAAAAAGTCCACGTAGGACCCTAACGGTTCCAAAATAGAGCCACAGGCCGATACTATCGGTCGGCCTGGTGGGTTCACACTGTTTTTATGAACCTTAGGGAGTGTGTAGATGACTGGGAGTCTGGGACACTTGACATTCAGGAAATTGAATTCCTTCTTGCTAAGAAACCCCTCGTCCCTGCCAGCCACTGTGATTTGTTTTATCAGGCCTTGAATTTCAGCCGTTGGGTTCCGGCCTAGTCTCAAGTAATGTTCCCTATTATTCAATTGTCGAATAATCTCGTTTTTATAGGCATCAATATTTTGCAGGACAATGCCTCCGCCCTTATCAGCGCTCTTAATGATTAGGTCCGTATTGCCTTTGAGTGAGTCTATTGCCTCCTTCTCGTTCTTTGAAATGTTGTAGGGAATGTATATCTTCTTACTTCCCAAGAGCTCGAGCTCTTTGAGAATGAGTTTTTCAAACGTGATGATCTCAGGTGGAATCATACTCGCCGTGGGAAGGAAAGTAGAGGGGGGGGGCAAACGGGGTGTTACGGTTTGCCTCAGGAGTGGGGTGCAATTGGAAGAATGCTTTCAGCCGTACCAGTCTAAAAAAGCGTAGTAACTCCGTTTGCAACTCCATGAAGTTAGGGCGAACAGTAGGGACAAAGGAGAGTCCTTTTTTCAGAACTTCCAATTCTGAGTGTTGCAGAACATGGCTAGATAAATTAAAAATAGGCAATGCTTCAGTCACATTCTCTGTTGTGGGTATCACCACTGATAAAAATTGTTGCGTGTCCTCCGCTCCCCAGGGGCGTTGAACCATGTTCTGGGTTTCTTGGCCCTCCCTCGCTGAGGGGTTCCTGGATGGCCTCTGGCTAAAAAATTGCCTTGTGCACCACCACGGCCTCTACCTCGGTTGCTCCCTCCCTCTCCTGGATCTGAGTTATCAGATGAGTCTTCTGAGGTGTCTGAGAACCCAACTATGTTCTGTCTCTTATTGAAGCGGCCCCAAGGTCTATTCTGAGGATTGAAATGTGGCCTGTTGGTGTAAAACTCTTTATTCAAATATGGATAATTGGTCTCAGCGCTGTAATTTCTGATATCTTTTTTAACCTTATTAGCTTTTTTGTTCTGTTCAATACGACAGTAATCAGCTATTGTTTTTTCCACCTGTTCCAGCAATTTCTTACATTCAGCTGTGGGGTCAGAGTCATTAATTTCTTTAAGTAAATCTGCAATCTCAACCTCAAGAGTTTTCAGCGTTTCTGTCGCAATGTCGATGCCAAGGGCCAACCACTGTCTTGAGCATGTGGTCCCAATGTGGCTGAAGTTGGTAATGTATTTGGGGTTATCCGTAAAGATCCCAGGGATATTACGTACTTGTAGACCAAGTGGGATTACTCCGGATTTGAGGTAATCAGTTAGCATTAATATCATCAGTTTTAATCTAACTTGCTTTTTTTGCAGTTTCTCTAACTGCTCTGGAAGACTGGATGTTGCAGATGCCGGAGCATCGGGAGTTTCTGACAAGAGTGACGGTAACGTGCATAGGTGCTTGATGTGGTCTATTGAATACAACGGGGCATGGTCTGACATCTCCTAAGGCTAGAACAAGAAAGGTAAATTCAAAAGTATACAAGTGTGCGTACAGGGACACTAGGAAGGTTGACCTCGGTGCCGAGGTAAATCGAGTTTAGAGAAAACCCTGCAATCCTGGTGATTGCGCTATAGCTTTTTAAGTAACAAGGGGGACCCAACAGATAGCTAAGTACCATGGGTATAACAACGTTATAGTGAACAAAACGGTTCTTAGCTTATTTCGAAATCAACACACAAATGCTGTATAGAAACACAATGGAAAACTATACGTGTTATAAAATTTCCAAACCCAGCCGGGAAAGGATTTTATTTTATAAAGAAGCAATGTTCAATTCAGTAATACATTCGTAATCACAAGACACAAGCCTGTGTCGTACATGAAAAGAAGGAAACAGAAAAATAGCATAAGGGTGAAAGGGGTGTCTATCAGGCAAAGAGCGAGAGCAAAGATAGGGTACTGTTTATAGGTAAAAAATCAATCACAGTATCGCCTGGAGTGGAACATAAACAATCTTATTGCTCAATGTTATAAATATGAAACCACTCATGGGTGTCGACGTTTCGATCCCTATTGCTCGAAAAGATACATGGGATCATCATCAGGACATTTATAATGAACAAAACATGCCTGATTGTAAAAGAAGCCTGTTCAGGAGAGACGAAGAGAAAAGATATATTTTTTTAAAAAAACAACTCAAGAGTAGTTTGCAGACGCATGTCACATATGTATCGAAATCGCAGTGTGTGACCAAGTGCATGGTGAATGTGACTTCTTTAAAAATAAAGTTACAGCATTTTCAAGTTCCTCGGAATCGCAGTGGCGTGCGTGAAATGACGTGATTGTGTACCATTTAAGCAATGGGCTACTTGGTATGGGGATTGTGACTAGGAAGTGTCAATGATAGGACAGTGGCGTGGAGTGAGGTCAAGGGTGGCCTTTACTTCGGGTGTGGTGGGCCGTGTGATAACCTCGGAGCCAGCCTGCTAGTGCCAGAGTCAAATTGGAATGCCCACGTTTTTTAAAAAAAAGGAATAGCGCAGATCATGATTACATAAATAATGAGGCTAACCGCAGATAACGTACCAAGAAGAGAAATGACTAGGCGGTTTCTTCGGGGGTCCGGACGCAATAGGTGAGGCAGGATACTTACACCGTATTGGTCGTTTCTAAACGCAAGGGTGGCGCTGAAAACAGAAAAGCGCATTTAGTAACCGAGAAGCGCATTTAATAACGGGTTGCGGGAGAGGTCAGAGACTAAGGGCAGCGACGATAAAGCTTACCTCAAAACGGCAAATCAGCCGGAGTTTATTTTGAACAAAATAAATTAAAATTTATGTGTAGGTATCATGGACCGTACACATGGGATCCCAACAATGGGGATTTGGACGCTGCAGGGTAAAGAATAAGGAGTGCATCAGTAGCGGCCAACGGGCGGATCATAGCACAACAATTCAGGCGCTCAACAATTACTTACTCTGTTCCGATGAGGACTCGTCTTCCCGTGGCTCCTCGGTCGATGCCGAATGCAAGTCAGTGGACTGCAGGAGCACGCCGAGATCATAGCACGCCGCGCAGGTCACATGACCTTCAACACGGGTGCCAAGCCTTAAGGGTGGTGCTGTCTAATTTGGGGGCCATTTTGTAATGGCTAAATAAGGGGCAGGGGTGCCAGTGAAAACAAAGTGATGGTGCCAAGGTGAAATTTAGAAACGGTGAATAAGTAATAAATAAAAACACATTAACACACAATCAGTCAGTAAATTCACTTCCAGGAGATCATATTTATATTTACAGTTCGCCATGGTGTCATGGAGTATCCATTGTGCAGCGTTAAACCGAGGGGTTTAGGTCATTACTGTGTTATCTCATGAATTCTTCGTTCATTGTTCAATCAGAGTAGCGTAGTCCAGTCCTCACTTCGATTGAGCCCAGTCCGAATAGTATTGAATTGAATGATGGATTTCAATTCTTCACGGTTTAGCAACTGCTGTAGGTTGCCGCCCCTCTGTGGTAGTTTGACAGATTTCAGGACTGTCCATTGGAGGTCATACGCTGTATGCTTCATACTGGCATAGTGTTCAACAAGGGGTGCATTTGGAGTGCCACACCTAATGCGGCTTCGATGCTGACTTATTCTGGTCCTTATTTTTTGGGTTGTTTGTCCCACATACATTCGCGGGCACGGACAAAGAATCGCATAAATCAAATTGTGACTATTACAATTTGTGAAGTCTTTTAAATCAACTGTGATGTTATTGTGACTAAATGTGCACCCCTCAAGTGTCAGATTACAAACAATACAATTCCCACATTTCACATGACCCCTAATTGGTGGCAGGCCCCAGCTAGACTCAATTGTACCTGTCGGGGGTTGCGCAGGCAAGGCTGCTCGTACCAAGTGATCTTTTATATTTCTGCTTTTCTTGAAGGCAAATAGGGGTTTATCAAAGGCCAGTTGCCCTGCATTCAAGGTTGGCCAGTGACGTAAAATTGTTTTACGAATTTTATCAGAGATTGGGGAAAAGGTTGTGACACAGGCAATCCTGCCTGTACTAGGCCTGGTTTTTGGCTGGAGAAGGACCTCTCTGGGGCAATACCATGCACGTTTAGAAGCATTACGCACTAACCTGCTTGGATACCCTCTTTATTTGAGTTTTGAGCACAGGATCGCTGCCTCTTTAAAGTAATCAGTTTTGGCAGAGCAATTCCTTCTAATCCGAAGGAACTGTGAGTACGGAAGTGAGTCTTTCAGGGCTTTGGGGTGATTACTATTGTACCTGAGTAATGTGTTCCGCTCAGTTGGTTTCCTATAAAGTCGAGTGAGTAGCTCCCCTGCCTCATGATAAATCAAAAGATCCAGGAATGGTATCTCTGTTTTATGGCTTGAGAGAGTAAACTGCAAACTGTCACAATTGTTGTTTAGCCAGTGCAAAAACGAGTTAAGGCCTTCTCCCTCTGAGTTCCAAATCAGAAAAATATCGTCTATGTACCGGCGCCAAATACCAATGCTGGTTCTGAATGGATTTGTGTCGGCTAGGATTGAGCTTGTCTCAAGCGCATCCATGTAAAGAATGGCCAGATGGGGAGCAAAAATCGCTCCCATCGAGCATCCCTTAATCTGTTGGTAGAATGTCCCGTCAAAAATAAAGAAGTTTCTGGTAAGACAGAGTTCTAGCAATTGCAAGACAAACAACGTCGGTACCCTGTGTGGTCTGGGTCTGGAATCTAGTATTCGTTCTATGACAAGTAGAGCCGCTCCCTGCGGGATATTAGTGTAGAGCGACTCTACGTCTAGCGTGCAAAGTGTTTGGTTGTTGGGGTCATAGGGAAGATGTTCCACGAGGTTAATCATTTCCATGCTGTCACGGACGTAACAGCATGTTTCAGGCACAAAGTCTTTAATAAAAAAGTCCACGTAGGACCCTAACGGTTCCAAAATAGAGCCACAGGCCGATACTATCGGTCGGCCTGGTGGGTTCACACTGTTTTTATGAACCTTAGGGAGTGTGTAGATGACTGGGAGTCTGGGACACTTGACATTCAGGAAATTGAATTCCTTCTTGCTAAGAAACCCCTCGTCCCTGCCAGCCACTGTGATTTGTTTTATCAGGCCTTGAATTTCAGCCGTTGGGTTCCGGCCTAGTCTCAAGTAATGTTCCCTATTATTCAATTGTCGAATAATCTCGTTTTTATAGGCATCAATATTTTGCAGGACAATGCCTCCGCCCTTATCAGCGCTCTTAATGATTAGGTCCGTATTGCCTTTGAGTGAGTCTATTGCCTCCTTCTCGTTCTTTGAAATGTTGTAGGGAATGTATATCTTCTTACTTCCCAAGAGCTCGAGCTCTTTGAGAATGAGTTTTTCAAACGTGATGATCTCAGGTGGAATCATACTCGCCGTGGGAAGGAAAGTAGAGGGGGGGGCAAACGGGGTGTTACGGTTTGCCTCAGGAGTGGGGTGCAATTGGAAGAATGCTTTCAGCCGTACCAGTCTAAAAAAGCGTAGTAACTCCGTTTGCAACTCCATGAAGTTAGGGCGAACAGTAGGGACAAAGGAGAGTCCTTTTTTCAGAACTTCCAATTCTGAGTGTTGCAGAACATGGCTAGATAAATTAAAAATAGGCAATGCTTCAGTCACATTCTCTGTTGTGGGTATCACCACTGATAAAAATTGTTGCGTGTCCTCCGCTCCCCAGGGGCGTTGAACCATGTTCTGGGTTTCTTGGCCCTCCCTCGCTGAGGGGTTCCTGGATGGCCTCTGGCTAAAAAATTGCCTTGTGCACCACCACGGCCTCTACCTCGGTTGCTCCCTCCCTCTCCTGGATCTGAGTTATCAGATGAGTCTTCTGAGGTGTCTGAGAACCCAACTATGTTCTGTCTCTTATTGAAGCGGCCCCAAGGTCTATTCTGAGGATTGAAATGTGGCCTGTTGGTGTAAAACTCTTTATTCAAATATGGATAATTGGTCTCAGCGCTGTAATTTCTGATATCTTTTTTAACCTTATTAGCTTTTTTGTTCTGTTCAATACGACAGTAATCAGCTATTGTTTTTTCCACCTGTTCCAGCAATTTCTTACATTCAGCTGTGGGGTCAGAGTCATTAATTTCTTTAAGTAAATCTGCAATCTCAACCTCAAGAGTTTTCAGCGTTTCTGTCGCAATGTCGATGCCAAGGGCCAACCACTGTCTTGAGCATGTGGTCCCAATGTGGCTGAAGTTGGTAATGTATTTGGGGTTATCCGTAAAGATCCCAGGGATATTACGTACTTGTAGACCAAGTGGGATTACTCCGGATTTGAGGTAATCAGTTAGCATTAATATCATCAGTTTTAATCTAACTTGCTTTTTTTGCAGTTTCTCTAACTGCTCTGGAAGACTGGATGTTGCAGATGCCGGAGCATCGGGAGTTTCTGACAAGAGTGACGGTAACGTGCATAGGTGCTTGATGTGGTCTATTGAATACAACGGGGCATGGTCTGACATCTCCTAAGGCTAGAACAAGAAAGGTAAATTCAAAAGTATACAAGTGTGCGTACAGGGACACTAGGAAGGTCGACCTCGGTGCCGAGGTAAATCGAGTTTAGAGAAAACCCTGCAATCCTGGTGATTGCGCTATAGCTTTTTAAGTAACAAGGGGGACCCAACAGATAGCTAAGTACCATGGGTATAACAACGTTATAGTGAACAAAACGGTTCTTAGCTTATTTCGAAATCAACACACAAATGCTGTATAGAAACACAATGGAAAACTATACGTGTTATAAAATTTCCAAACCCAGCCGGGAAAGGATTTTATTTTATAAAGAAGCAATGTTCAATTCAGTAATACATTCGTAATCACAAGACACAAGCCTGTGTCGTACATGAAAAGAAGGAAACAGAAAAATAGCATAAGGGTGAAAGGGGTGTCTATCAGGCAAAGAGCGAGAGCAAAGATAGGGTACTGTTTATAGGTAAAAAATCAATCACAGTATCGCCTGGAGTGGAACATAAACAATCTTATTGCTCAATGTTATAAATATGAAACCACTCATGGGTGTCGACGTTTCGATCCCTATTGCTCGAAAAGATACATGGGATCATCATCAGGACATTTATAATGAACAAAACATGCCTGATTGTAAAAGAAGCCTGTTCAGGAGAGACGAAGAGAAAAGATATATTTTTTTAAAAAAACAACTCAAGAGTAGTTTGCAGACGCATGTCACATATGTATCGAAATCGCAGTGTGTGACCAAGTGCATGGTGAATGTGACTTCTTTAAAAATAAAGTTACAGCATTTTCAAGTTCCTCGGAATCGCAGTGGCGTGCGTGAAATGACGTGATTGTGTACCATTTAAGCAATGGGCTACTTGGTATGGGGATTGTGACTAGGAAGTGTCAATGATAGGACAGTGGCGTGGAGTGAGGTCAAGGGTGGCCTTTACTTCGGGTGTGGTGGGCCGTGTGATAACCTCGGAGCCAGCCTGCTAGTGCCAGAGTCAAATTGGAATGCCCAAGTTTTTTTAAAAAAAGGAATAGCGCAGATCATGATTACATAAATAATGAGGCTAACCGCAGATAACGTACCAAGAAGAGAAATGACTAGGCGGTTTCTTCGGGGGTCCGGACGCAATAGGTGAGGCAGGATACTTACACCGTATTGGTCGTTTCTAAACGCAAGGGTGGCGCTGAAAACAGAAAAGCGCATTTAGTAACCGAGAAGCGCATTTAATAACGGGTTGCGGGAGAGGTCAGAGACTAAGGGCAGCGACGATAAAGCTTACCTCAAAACGGCAAATCAGCCGGAGTTTATTTTGAACAAAATAAATTAAAATTTATGTGTAGGTATCATGGACCGTACACATGGGATCCCAACAATGGGGATTTGGACGCTGCAGGGTAAAGAATAAGGAGTGCATCAGTAGCGGCCAACGGGCGGATCATAGCACAACAATTCAGGCGCTCAACAATTACTTACTCTGTCCCGATGAGGACTCGTCTTCCCGTGGCTCCTCGGTCGATGCCGAATGCAAGTCAGTGGACTGCAGGAGCACGCCGAGATCATAGCACGCCGCGCAGGTCACATGACCTTCAACACGGGTGCCAAGCCTTAAGGGTGGTGCTGTCTAATTTGGGGGCCATTTTGTAATGGCTAAATAAGGGGCAGGGGTGCCAGTGAAAACAAAGTGATGGTGCCAAGGTGAAATTTAGAAACGGTGAATAAGTAATAAATAAAAACACATTAACACACAATCAGTCAGTAAATTCACTTCCAGGAGATCATATTTATATTTACAGTTCGCCATGGTGTCATGGAGTATCCATTGTGCAGCGTTAAACCGAGGGGTTTAGGTCATTACTGTGTTATCTCATGAATTCTTCGTTCATTGTTCAATCAGAGTAGCGTAGTCCAGTCCTCACTTCGATTGAGCCCAGTCCGAATAGTATTGAATTGAATGATGGATTTCAATTCTTCACGGTTTAGCAACTGCTGTAGGTTGCCGCCCCTCTGTGGTAGTTTGACAGATTTCAGGACTGTCCATTGGAGGTCATCCGCTGTATGCTTCATACTGGCATAGTGTTCAACAAGGGGTGCATTTGGAGTGCCACACCTAATGCGGCTTCGATGCTGACTTATTCTGGTCCTTATTTTTTGGGTTGTTTGTCCCACATACATTCGCGGGCACGGACAAAGAATCGCATAAATCAAATTGTGACTATTACAATTTGTGAAGTCTTTTAAATCAACTGTGATGTTATTGTGACTAAATGTGCACCCCTCAAGTGTCAGATTACAAACAATACAATTCCCACATTTCACATGACCCCTAATTGGTGGCAGGCCCCAGCTAGACTCAATTGTACCTGTCGGGGGTTGCGCAGGCAAGGCTGCTCGTACCAAGTGATCTTTTATATTTCTGCTTTTCTTGAAGGCAAATAGGGGTTTATCAAAGGCCAGTTGCCCTGCATTCAAGGTTGGCCAGTGACGTAAAATTGTTTTACGAATTTTATCAGAGATTGGGGAAAAGGTTGTGACACAGGCAATCCTGCCTGTACTAGGCCTGGTTTTTGGCTGGAGAAGGACCTCTCTGGGGCAATACCATGCACGTTTAGAAGCATTACGCACTAACCTGCTTGGATACCCTCTTGATTTGAGTTTTGAGCACAGGATCGCTGCCTCTTTAAAGTAATCAGTTTTGGCAGAGCAATTCCTTCTAATCCGAAGGAACTGTGAGTACGGAAGTGAGTCTTTCAGGGCTTTGGGGTGATTACTATTGTACCTGAGTAATGTGTTCCGCTCAGTTGGTTTCCTATAAAGTCGAGTGAGTAGCTCCCCTGCCTCATGATAAATCAAAAGATCCAGGAATGGTATCTCTGTTTTATGGCTTGAGAGAGTAAACTGCAAACTGTCACAATTGTTGTTTAGCCAGTGCAAAAACGAGTTAAGGCCTTCTCCCTCTGAGTTCCAAATCAGAAAAATATCGTCTATGTACCGGCGCCAAATACCAATGCTGGTTCTGAATGGATTTGTGTCGGCTAGGATTGAGCTTGTCTCAAGCGCATCCATGTAAAGAATGGCCAGATGGGGAGCAAAAATCGCTCCCATCGAGCATCCCTTAATCTGTTGGTAGAATGTCCCGTCAAAAATAAAGAAGTTTCTGGTAAGACAGAGTTCTAGCAATTGCAAGACAAACAACGTCGGTACCCTGTGTGGTCTGGGTCTGGAATCTAGTATTCGTTCTATGACAAGTAGAGCCGCTCCCTGCGGGATATTAGTGTAGAGCGACTCTACGTCTAGCGTGCAAAGTGTTTGGTTGTTGGGGTCATAGGGAAGATGTTCCACGAGGTTAATCATTTCCATGCTGTCACGGACGTAACAGCATGTTTCAGGCACAAAGTCTTTAATAAAAAAGTCCACGTAGGACCCTAACGGTTCCAAAATAGAGCCACAGGCCGATACTATCGGTCGGCCTGGTGGGTTCACACTGTTTTTATGAACCTTAGGGAGTGTGTAGATGACTGGGAGTCTGGGACACTTGACATTCAGGAAATTGAATTCCTTCTTGCTAAGAAACCCCTCGTCCCTGCCAGCCACTGTGATTTGTTTTATCAGGCCTTGAATTTCAGCCGTTGGGTTCCGGCCTAGTCTCAAGTAATGTTCCCTATTATTCAATTGTCGAATAATCTCGTTTTTATAGGCATCAATATTTTGCAGGACAATGCCTCCGCCCTTATCAGCGCTCTTAATGATTAGGTCCGTATTGCCTTTGAGTGAGTCTATTGCCTCCTTCTCGTTCTTTGAAATGTTGTAGGGAATGTATATCTTCTTACTTCCCAAGAGCTCGAGCTCTTTGAGAATGAGTTTTTCAAACGTGATGATCTCAGGTGGAATCATACTCGCCGTGGGAAGGAAAGTAGAGGGGGGGGCAAACGGGGTGTTACGGTTTGCCTCAGGAGTGGGGTGCAATTGGAAGAATGCTTTCAGCCGTACCAGTCTAAAAAAGCGTAGTAACTCCGTTTGCAACTCCATGAAGTTAGGGCGAACAGTAGGGACAAAGGAGAGTCCTTTTTTCAGAACTTCCAATTCTGAGTGTTGCAGAACATGGCTAGATAAATTAAAAATAGGCAATGCTTCAGTCACATTCTCTGTTGTGGGTATCACCACTGATAAAAATTGTTGCGTGTCCTCCGCTCCCCAGGGGCGTTGAACCATGTTCTGGGTTTCTTGGCCCTCCCTCGCTGAGGGGTTCCTGGATGGCCTCTGGCTAAAAAATTGCCTTGTGCACCACCACGGCCTCTACCTCGGTTGCTCCCTCCCTCTCCTGGATCTGAGTTATCAGATGAGTCTTCTGAGGTGTCTGAGAACCCAACTATGTTCTGTCTCTTATTGAAGCGGCCCCAAGGTCTATTCTGAGGATTGAAATGTGGCCTGTTGGTGTAAAACTCTTTATTCAAATATGGATAATTGGTCTCAGCGCTGTAATTTCTGATATCTTTTTTAACCTTATTAGCTTTTTTGTTCTGTTCAATACGACAGTAATCAGCTATTGTTTTTTCCACCTGTTCCAGCAATTTCTTACATTCAGCTGTGGGGTCAGAGTCATTAATTTCTTTAAGTAAATCTGCAATCTCAACCTCAAGAGTTTTCAGCGTTTCTGTCGCAATGTCGATGCCAAGGGCCAACCACTGTCTTGAGCATGTGGTCCCAATGTGGCTGAAGTTGGTAATGTATTTGGGGTTATCCGTAAAGATCCCAGGGATATTACGTACTTGTAGACCAAGTGGGATTACTCCGGATTTGAGGTAATCAGTTAGCATTAATATCATCAGTTTTAATCTAACTTGCTTTTTTTGCAGTTTCTCTAACTGCTCTGGAAGACTGGATGTTGCAGATGCCGGAGCATCGGGAGTTTCTGACAAGAGTGACGGTAACGTGCATAGGTGCTTGATGTGGTCTATTGAATACAACGGGGCATGGTCTGACATCTCCTAAGGCTAGAACAAGAAAGGTAAATTCAAAAGTATACAAGTGTGCGTACAGGGACACTAGGAAGGTCGACCTCGGTGCCGAGGTAAATCGAGTTTAGAGAAAACCCTGCAATCCTGGTGATTGCGCTATAGCTTTTTAAGTAACAAGGGGGACCCAACAGATAGCTAAGTACCATGGGTATAACAACGTTATAGTGAACAAAACGGTTCTTAGCTTATTTCGAAATCAACACACAAATGCTGTATAGAAACACAATGGAAAACTATACGTGTTATAAAATTTCCAAACCCAGCCGGGAAAGGATTTTATTTTATAAAGAAGCAATGTTCAATTCAGTAATACATTCGTAATCACAAGACACAAGCCTGTGTCGTACATGAAAAGAAGGAAACAGAAAAATAGCATAAGGGTGAAAGGGGTGTCTATCAGGCAAAGAGCGAGAGCAAAGATAGGGTACTGTTTATAGGTAAAAAATCAATCACAGTATCGCCTGGAGTGGAACATAAACAATCTTATTGCTCAATGTTATAAATATGAAACCACTCATGGGTGTCGACGTTTCGATCCCTATTGCTCGAAAAGATACATGGGATCATCATCAGGACATTTATAATGAACAAAACATGCCTGATTGTAAAAGAAGCCTGTTCAGGAGAGACGAAGAGAAAAGATATATTTTTTTAAAAAAACAACTCAAGAGTAGTTTGCAGACGCATGTCACATATGTATCGAAATCGCAGTGTGTGACCAAGTGCATGGTGAATGTGACTTCTTTAAAAATAAAGTTACAGCATTTTCAAGTTCCTCGGAATCGCAGTGGCGTGCGTGAAATGACGTGATTGTGTACCATTTAAGCAATGGGCTACTTGGTATGGGGATTGTGACTAGGAAGTGTCAATGATAGGACAGTGGCGTGGAGTGAGGTCAAGGGGGGCCTTTACTTCGGGTGTGGTGGGCCGTGTGATAACCTCGGAGCCAGCCTGCTAGTGCCAGAGTCAAATTGGAATGCCCACGTTTTTTTAAAAAAAGGAATAGCGCAGATCATGATTACATAAATAATGAGGCTAACCGCAGATAACGTACCAAGAAGAGAAATGACTAGGCGGTTTCTTCGGGGGTCCGGACGCAATAGGTGAGGCAGGATACTTACACCGTATTGGTCGTTTCTAAACGCAAGGGTGGCGCTGAAAACAGAAAAGCGCATTTAGTAACCGAGAAGCGCATTTAATAACGGGTTGCGGGAGAGGTCAGAGACTAAGGGCAGCGACGATAAAGCTTACCTCAAAACGGCAAATCAGCCGGAGTTTATTTTGAACAAAATAAATTAAAATTTATGTGTAGGTATCATGGACCGTACACATGGGATCCCAACAATGGGGATTTGGACGCTGCAGGGTAAAGAATAAGGAGTGCATCAGTAGCGGCCAACGGCGGATCAGGCGCTCAACAATTACTTACTCTGTCCCGATGAGGACTCGTCTTCCCGTGGCTCCTCGGTCGATGCCGAATGCAAGTCAGTGGACTGCAGGAGCACGCCGAGATCATAGCACGCCGCGCAGGTCATTAGTTTCCACTCACTTGCGCCGTGTTTTTAAATTCACTTATCCAATCACGCACTAGCCATGCGCCGTCCTTTTACCTATCCTCTCCAATATGTCTACCACTTGCACCGCTTATTAAACTCACTCACTAGATCACCCTTCACCGTTCCAATATGTCTGCCATGGTAAGGCACCACAAACCAGCACGTGACCTAGGCGGGTCACATGACCGCATTAATTAGCTTTATCAACATGGCCGCCGTGTAGCTTTTCAGGCCAACACACGGCGTCTGCATTCCGTTGGATCGCCACGGACCCTGCCTTCTTATCCTGACAATGTTCAGCTAAATCGGTAAGCTTCACAGCCCCAAGACACCTCCGCCATTGCCCTTATGCCTCCGTGGCTCCACCTTACAACTGTTTAATTCTTTACTCCCCTTGTTTACAGCGGGAATTCCCAACCCGGAAACCGCCCAGAAATACGGATAAATCTCGAAACCAAGCATACACACCTTGGTTGCCTAGCGGTATGTTCCCACCTCGACACTGTCACTCATAGTTGCATGGTTATTATTCGTCCTACCCGTTAAACCTCTTTCCTTCTGTCCTTGTAGCGTAATTGTGATCTCCGATGGTTCGCGCTTACAGGACACTCTGACCTTAATTCCAGCTAGCCGTCTCCATCCAAAAAGGTAATCCTCCAGACGTCACTTCCACTGAAAAGCCCTAGTTCACTCTAGTAATAACATTAGCCTCACCCCTGCCGAATTGCCTTAAATAGGTCAACCACCTATAGTTCCACTGCTCCGCCGGTAATACTATTTCAAGCACGATCTTTACGAATAGGCTCATAGCCACACCGCATGTTCCCCCGTACCTACGCACTTTACTAGAAGTGGCACCAGAATCACAAACCAACAGGCGCACTGTGGTTCCGAATATTGTAACTGTGAAAAACGACCAAAATGCTGACTTTCTTAAACCTTGTTTTCTGCTAAAAAGAAACTCTTGTTCTTTATCCCTGTTTTTTCCTAAACAGGCTTATCAATTAATTCAGGCAATATTATTCTTAGTCCTGAAGATGATCCTCATGTATTAGAGCAATGGATCGAAACGTCGTCGACTGTCTTAAGTAGACATGCATACAAACCATTGTGTAATATTGTGTATGTTCTACCCTGGTAACACACTTAACGTATGGATATAATAAGTGTCCAGGCTGCTTACTCCTCCTTGCCTGAAAAAACTTTTCCTTCTTTATCTCTCTCTATCACTGTGTCTTCACTTCTGAATACGGTACAGGATTGTGCCCTACCTTCAATGTTTGTATTCACGTTCTATTGTGTTATCTCATTACAATAAATCCCTGGTCCGGCTGGACAGGAGAACTATATAGTTACCATTGTGTTCTATATATCGTAATTACTTACATTTGCTGAATTTGCTCAGGACCTTTGTCTTTTTAAATGATCCTTTAGATATTCTTCATATGATATTACTATTCATGTATGTACCAATATGAACCATCAGGTCTTCGCCACTATTCATACCCCAAGGTGTTTTAGTATGGAGGTCAATAATGTACCTCGATTCCAGTCTTCGAAGTTTCTTAAGTCTATCCCCTCCTCTGATATTGTCAGGGACTGAGTCAAGTCCATAGCACAGTAATTGGTTTCGATCGCTTTTATGATTTTGCGCAAAATGTCTTGCGACCGGATATGCTGGGTCTGCCTTGTCTATTTCCCTCATGTGCTCTAATATCCGGATTTTAAAAGCATGCACCGTACTGCCTATGTAGCGCAGCCCGCATTGTCAGACAAGACAGTACACCACATACGGTGTACTGCAGGTAATAAACCTGTTGATTTTCTTGACCATGCCAGTGTCTTGAATAGTATATGTAAGCGCTCTTTTGCTGTTACAGCACGCTTTACATTTATAACAGTGGAAAAAACCTTTCATACTTTTCAAGGTGTTAGCTTTGGAAGGGGTTTTTTCTAAGTGGCTCCGCACCAATTGGTCTCGGATGGACCTAGCCTTCTTGAACGTGACCAATGGATGATTGGGGACATCCTCACCTATAACATTATCCGTTTTCAGGATGTGCCAGTTTTTTCTCAGCATGTGTTTTAGATGATTAGCCTCCGCTGAGTATGGGGTGATTAATCGAAATTTCCCTGTTTCAGTTTTCTTATCCCTACTCTGTTCCAGTAAATTATCTCTGGTCATGGCCCTTACTTTACAAAGTGTTTTGTTCAAGGTGATTGGGTTATAGCCTCTTACAATAAATCTTCCTATACTTTCTGAGGCTGCTATGTCAAAGTCACAATTGCATGTGCAATTTCTCCTGAGTCTAAGCAGTTCCCCATAGGGGATACTTTGCACTAATTTAGGGGGGTGACTACTTGTCGCATATAATATCGAATTGCCAGCAGTGGCTTTCCGATATAAAGAAGTCTTGATCTTACCCCCAACAACTTGCACTCTCAGGTCGAAGTAGTCCACAGATGTTGGACTAATTGTCCCAGTAAAATGCAGGTTTTGGTCGTTTTCATTCAGGTTGGCGATGTAGTGACGCGCAGTCTCCTCTGTACCTTGCCAGATGATAAATAAATCATCGATGTATCAATGCCATTTTATCACAGAGCCACTTGACATGTCGTCCCTGTAGCTTCTGGGCACCTGCTCCTCCCACCAGCCAACGAACAAGTTCGCATAGCTGGGAGCGAAGCAGGTGCCCATCACCGTACCAGACACCTGTTTGTAATAATCCTCCTCAAAAAGGAAAATGTTGTTATATAAGCAAAAATGCAGAAACTTAATCAGCATGCAATTGTGTTGCGCATATCATAACTGTCTTGTTCTTAAATACACAGTTACCGCTTCTATTCCTTTTGAGTGTTCAATACAGGTGTAAAGGCTCGTTATATCGAGTACAACAAGTAAATAGTCGGATTGCCACTGTACATTTTGGATCTTGGTCAAAAAGTCCTTGGTGTCTTTCACATGGGAAGATAACTTAGTTACCAAGCTTGCCAGAAAAAGTCAAGAAATTTTGAAACATGTTCCGTCAGTCCCTGAACTGAAGAAACAATCGGTCTCCCCGGGGGATGCAGGTTGTCCTTATGTATCTTAGGAATGTGGTAGAAGGTGGGGCAGGTGGGATTGGAGGTATGTAAATATAGGTGTTCTTCATTCCCAAGCATTCCTTTTTTATACCACTTATACTTACACTTATACTTTGTTGGTATACTTAAAAAGTGTTTTTTTGATAGCACTGTGTGGTGATCTGATTCTATTACTGACCTCAATGATGTAATCTGTAATGTTCCTATGCTCTGAATGTTCCTTTGCTCTGGCATTCTACTCCTTGATTCTCTGCGTGGCAGTTGCAGCTGCTCGTCTCCCTTTCAAGCTGGACGGCTCTCTTCTATGAATAAACCTCTGACCTACTACATCTGTCTGCGCCTCATCCTTACATTGGCGACAGAGGATGGTCAACTATTCGTCCAACGTCATCTAACTTCCTACGACGAACATCGATTCAAACACAATAAGAACACTTAGCGCTTCGCGCTGTGAAACCGACGACGACATTTTCTCCACTAGGAGTACGTGAGTACTTTTTCATATTATTACACTGCCAGCCGTACCCACCGAGAGCCGTCACAGCTACTGGTTAAACCTGATCTACGCCCAGCACAGCGCGCATCATTTTTACCAACTCGTTCAGCAAACTGTGACTACACATACCAGCGCGACTCATTCAGCAAGCTGTGACTAAACATACCAGCGCGCATCATTTCTAATGACTTGCTCAGCAAGCTGTGACTTTCATTAATAATTTACTTAGCTTTTACCGCACTGCACACGTCTACCTTACCAGCTCCTTTCTCTACGAGCTACACTTCGTTTTGATGACATTCTAACGGACATCAACCCAACGTCATCACGCTTACTGGTTACTATAGACGCTGGTTGCCACAGACGTCCGCGCTGCTTATCACGTAACCTTGCTTCGATTCATTGAACGAATACTAAACGTCACAAAGCCTCGGCACAAAAAGACTCGGCTGCAGCCTCCATTGTCGTCACAAAGGCTTCATCTACTTCATCACAAAGTCCTACTGCTGTCTTCAAGTCTTCTTTATTATATATTTCGTGCACAGCCAACCAAGAATTCTACATCTTCACTGATGCACACAGCAATTCTCTATTCACAAGCTGCACATATACAAATCTCCACTACTGAAAAGAGCCTTATCACGCTGATGTGCACAGCTTGCGCACACAGCAAATAACTTTATTGTTCATGTTCTGATATGCTGATGTGCACAACTATAAACATATACATTCAAATATCAAAACAACTACACATTCATACAAGTTTTTAACTTATAAAGTGACATCTACCTACTGATATGCACACAGTCTTCATCTTCTAAAGTAATATCTTCACGCTGGTGTGCACAGCTTTTCAACAAGTTAAAACTTTTAATTTTTTTTCTTCTCCTCACTCCAATTAATAAGAGAAAATAGAGGAATTTACAATGCAAAACGTTACTGCTCCAGCTCCATTTCTCCAGACTCCTGGTGACCCTCCTCTCGAATGGAAACTCTGGTTGAGATCCTTCATGGCTTATTTAGGTGCCATTGATGGCTTAAGATATCGTGCAGAAAGAAAAAAAAATCTTATGTATTATCATCTTGGCGTAGAAGGCCAAAATGTTTTTGACCATTTACCCCCTTATACCCTCCCTCCTGGTGAAGCTCCAGATGAATTTGACATAGCTATAGCCAAACTAGACAAATATTTTGTCAAAACTAAAAACATGGTAGTACATCGTTATACATTTTTCACCAGAGCTCAAAAACCTGAAGAAAGCATCGACACTTTTGTAACTGCTTTGAAAATCCTCGCTTCCAAATGTGAATTTGATCATTTCACCTCACAACTTATTAGGGATCAATTGATTGCTCGTTGCTCTTGCAAACAAATTCAAGGAAAATTATTATCCTGCAAAGATCCTTCTCTAGATAAAGCTATAGATATAGCTAAAAGTATAGAAACATCTTTAGAAGATTCTAAACAATTAGAAGTTTCTCTTTCTAATACTTCCATTTCAGGTGCTGTCTCCACCAAAATGCCTGCTTCTATCAAAACACCTAACTTCATTCCCCGTGACTCACGTGGTTATTTTAGAAGAATGGGTACCAGAAGACCTTTTATGCCTAATAGACAATTTAGTCAAAGTACCTTTTGTTTCAGATGTGGTTCCTCTTACCATGTTTCTAATTTCAAAAATTGTCCTGCTGTTAATCAACAATGCAGCCAATGTGGCAAAATGGTCATTTCTCAAAAGTTTGCATGAGAGGCAAAAGAGGCAATGTACGATGTGTTATGAATGAAAATGATTCTTTTTCCGATTTAAATTCTCCAATGCTTTCCACTGAATATCCTGATTGTGATGTAACTAGTCAAGAATATGTTGTTGTGGTAAAAAATAGTGATGACTCCAGCTTTACACTTCATGTTCCTGATCCCGAAGTCAACACTATCATCGATAATTATCATGTCCAATTACTTGTAGACACTGGAGCTCGCATTACTATTGTTTCTCATGACAAATACTCTCAATTTTGGCGAGACAAGTGTTTACTTCCTCCTGATGTTCTCACTGTAGCCCTTGAAGGAAGCAGAATTAATCTCTTAGGATACTTCTGGGCTGAAATCTCAATTTTTAATAAACATATTAAAGGGAAGGTTTACGTTGCTAAACGAGGCATTAATGTCCTCGGTCTCCTACATCAAGCTGAATTCGGTATTACCATCAAACCTGGTTTACCTAATCCTGTATTTATTGAAGAATGCAATTCTCCTTGTTCTGAACCTTCACCTCCTGTTCCTGTATGCAACATTTTAAATAGCAAATTGTGGGAAAGTAAATATGAGAACATTTTTGAAGATCGTCTTGGCAAAATCACCAATTTTCAACATTTCATTAAAGTTAAAGACAACATTACCCCAATCAAACACAAACTTAGAAATGTCCCACTTAGCATTAGAAATGATTTATCCAAACATCTTAAGTCACTATGTGAACAAGGAATCATTGAGAAAGTAGAATCCACGTTATGGCTTTCTCCCATTGTTTTGGCCAGAAAGAGATCTGGTGACCTTAGAATGTGTGTGGATTTACGCAGTCTCAATGAGGCCATCTGGGTCGATAGTTTTCCCCTTCCCCGTATTGAAGATTTAATAACTAAGGTGGGCTCTTCTACTTGGTTTTCCAAACTTGATCTTAAAGCAGCTTACCACCAAATTGAATTACATCCTCTCTCACGACATCTCACCGCTTTTGTAACACCTGATGGTGTTTTCCAATTTCGTCGTCTTCCTTTTGGCCTGGCTTCTGCCGCTGCTGTCTTTCAGCGAATTATGTCAGAAATGTTTGAAGGACTCACTAATGTAGTCGTTTTCCAAGATGACATTCTCATTTTTACTGAAACTGAGACTGAACATGAAAAAGCTATTGACCAAGTTTTCAACATTTTAGAACAAAGAGGTGTAACCTTACAAAAGAGTAAGTGTATATTCAAAACCAGAGAGGTAGAATATCTTGGTCATATCATTTCCGAAAATGGCATTAAACCCAGACCAGGTTTAGTCAAAAGCATTATTGAAGCTCCCCCTCCCTCTAACAGAGAACAGCTTTTGTCATTTCTGGGTCTTTGTGAATTTTACTCCAAATTCATGAAGGACTATGCCAAAACTAATGAATGTTTTAGACTTTTACTTAAAAAAGGAGCTACCTTCAGCTGGTCTGATGAATGTGAGAAAGGTTTTTTGCTGATTAAAGAACACATTACTAAAGCTCCTGCTCTTCAACCCTTCAATGGTGATAGAGAAACTGTGGTCACCGTTGACGCCTGTGAATATGGCTTAGGAGCTGTCCTTTCTCAATTGGCTTATGGAAAGGAATTCACAGTGGGGTTTGCCTCCAGGACTCTTCGTCCTGTTGAAAGAAAATATTCAGTAATAGAAAAAGAGCTCCTAGCATGCGCTTGGAGTGTAGAGAAATTCAAATCTTACTTATGGGGCCGACCATTTGTTCTTCAGACCGACCATCGACCCCTTGTCGATATCTTGCCAGGAAGGAATATCAAACGTACCACTGCACGATTGGCTAGACTTTCTACTAAATTATTAGAATTCAATTTCAAAGTTATTTTCATTCCAGGTGACAAAAACAAACGGGCAGATTGTTTGTCCAGGTTACCTATACAAGATTCTGAGGAAAAGGATTGGGAAAATGAGATTGAAGAATGCTTTGTGGCTAACATTTCTGAAGATTCTATTTCCTTTGCTGAAGGTGATTGGATCAAAGCAGTTGAAAATGATGTTGTACTTAAAGATGTATCTTCTTTCATTCAAAAAGGTTGGCCCAAAGAAAAATCTCTTTCTCCCGAACTTCAGATTTATTGGAAAATTAATTCAGAACTTTCATTAGAAAATGGTAAAGTTGTTAGAGGCAATAAATTTATTCCTCCTTCTATTTACCGGGAGAAAATAATAAATAATGCACATTCTGGACACCTAGGAGCCACCATTACCAAAAGAAATGTCAGATCAAATTTTTGGTGGCCTAAAATGGACAATCAAATTGTTGAAGCCATCAAAGTTTGTACACGATGCAACACCAGTGATAAGGTTCTTATCTTAGAAGGTGTTAGTGGTTCTATTGTTCCTCCTCCTATTAGAGCCTGGCAGAAAATTGGTCTGGATTTTTTAGGTCCTTTTCATGTTCTTCCCAATACTTCCAAATATTTCCTGGTCCTTGTTGATCATCTTTCCAGATAGGTGGAAGTTGAACCTATTAATGTTCCCAACTCTAAAAGTGTCATTGATTGTTTGAGCAAAATATTTTTGAGGGAAGGTTGTCCGGAAGAAATTCTAACTGACAACGGTGTACAATTTATTTCCAAAGAAATGGGTATTTTCTTAAAAAATTGCTGTATTAAACACACTAGAACTCCCTTATATCATCCCCAGAGCAATGGCAAAACCGAGAGATTCAATAGAGTCATTGTTGAATGTGTACAAGCTGCTTTCAGGTCAGACAATTGTATTTTTCAAGCTGTAAGAGATCTCATTTGGTCTTATCGTATTTCTCCTCATGTTGCCACTGGTTTTTCTCCCTTCGAGCTCATGAGAGGAAGAAAAGCTTGCTCCCAAGCTTTCCCTTTTTGGATGGCTAAAAGTTCTCACAGGGGCTGTGATTTGGAAGAGGTGTGGCAATGTGCTAACAAAAAATCTTTGAATTCTCTCCCCAATAATGAACATTTATGCAAAAACTTACTTCCCAGTATTCGAGCGGGTGATTGGGTCAGAATTAAGAATCCTATTACTGTAAAGAAAGGTTTCTCAAAATTTCTTGACTCTCAACAAGTTGTGGAAGTTCGCAAAAATGCTGTCAAATTGTCTAATGGTAATTGGTGGAGCACTTCTCGTGTTGCTAAAGATCCTTCCCGTACAACTGTTTTTTCTCCCAAAATTGTCGATGTTGGAAATAGTTTAAGAAAAAGCTCAAGAGCGACTGTTAGACCAAACAAGTTTCGTGATTACATTTAATCTGTTTTTTTTTTATTACAGTTATCTTATCCACAAGATTGTTTTTTTTCTTTTCAAAAAGGAGGGAGGTGTGTGGTGATCTGATTCTATTACTGAACTCAATGATGTAATCTGTAATGTTCCTATGCTCTGAAAGTTCCTTTGCTCTGGCATTCTACTCCTTGATTCTCTGCGTGGCAGTTGCAGCTGCTCGTCTCCCTTTCAAGCTGGACGGCTCTCTTCTATGAATAAACCTCTGACCTACTACATCTGTCTGCGCCTTATCCTTACACACCTCCCATCAGATAGTTGTCTCATTGCCTCACGATGGTATTGTTCCCTTGTTTGCACCACCACATTCCCCCCTTTGTCCGAGGGTTTTATGATTATGGAATTGTCATTGGCCAATGTATTCAATGCAGTTTTCTCATCCTGTGATAAGTTCATACCACTCCTATTAGTCCTCTGTTTTTTACGAAACTGTAGGAGGTCCTTCATCATTGCCTCCGAGAAGGTATCCAGGGCATCAAACGGCATTTGTGGGTTAAAGGTCGAATTTGGTTTATAAGGACTTTCTTCTCTGTCCTGTTCAATTCCCACGTCAATTGCACGTTGTACTACATCCTGGCTGACCGCTTCATCCATCATCACTTCGTTTCTCAAATCCTCCAGTGTTTCAATTTCTGCAAGATCTTTAACCGCAAGAGTATCAGTTGCTGTTAGTCTTGCTCCTGGCTTTTTGTTAGTCTTTAAATGAGTCCTAGTTTTGAAATACTTATGAAGTTTCAGCTTTCTTACGAAACTAAACAGATCAATCCTGGTCTGGGTATATTCCAGACGGGAATCAGGGCAGAATGTCAGGCCCAAGCTTAGCACTTTTTGTTCTGAATCAGTCAATGGTCTCGCTGTTAGATTTACCACCGTTAGATTGGTGGTTGCTGCTATCTTCTGTTGTTCTGCCTGCGGTTGGTCCAGATTGTACTTTTCGGCTTTCCTGCCGCCACCAGATCTTCTTGTCCTCCTACGTTTGCTCTTGCCTCTGGGGGCTTGTTCTTTCCCCCCGTAGCCAGGATTGCCTGATGACTTCGAATTCGGTCTGAAAAGGGGTCTGCTTATTAAATCTACTTGCGACTTGTGTTGCTTGATCGTCACTAGATTAATTGCCCCTCAGATCAGATTCCGATGTCTCCACAGTCTGGGCTGGTGCTGTTGTTTTGGAACTCAGCTCTTTACGCGATGCATCAAATTTCTTCGCATAAGTCAATACTCTGCCCTGTGTATAATCTCGTTCGTCTCTTTGGAACTTCTCTTGTTTACGAGATTGAATTTTGTGTTCATATTTCAATAATCTAGGTTTCATTTGCTCCATGGCTTCAGTTATTTTCTTGTCATCTTCTTCCTTGTGTAAATCCTCTTCTAGCTCTTTAATCTCCGCTAATGTTTTGTTGCGGTCACTCCATGCGTACTTAACCAGTAATCCCAGTGTGCCTTTGCAGTAATGGGCTGTGTGTTCAGCCCAATCAGTTAGAAGTTGAGGGTCGGGATTTTCGTATGAGGGGACATTATATACTCGTAATCCTCTAGGGACTCTGTCCACCTTTAATTTTGTGATTTATTTAATACTTTTAGTTTGATCTGTTAAATCTTTTTGTTATATGTATATACATAGACGTATATATTTATATATATATATATATATATATATATATATATATATACATATATATATATCACGCTTTCAGCTCCACCTGGAAGAACCGCCCTTCATCTGGTGGGGCATTAAAACCGGCAGAGCCGCGGCCTGCAATTCAATATTCCAATACGATTTCCAAATCACGGCTCGCTCTCGGTAGGTAGTGATTCAGCAGGTGTTTTATTTAAATGTTATAACGTGTTTCGAGAGAATTAGCTCCCTTGTTCACACCTGAACAAGGGAGCTGAGTCTCCCTGTGTGAACAAGTAAATGTATTTCGATTTCGATTTATATAGCGCACGAATCACCCAGGGGTCTCAAGGCGCTTGCTTAGGGAACCCGTCCTGGTATTCCCCTGTGAGATACCCCGGCAGGGTATTCACAAGGTGAAAGCCAGGCATCCCGCCGCCAGGGGCCGTAGTGGAGATTAAGCAAGCTATTGCCCAGAGTCGCAGAGTGTGACCCCGTGAGTCGAGTAGGCACCGGAGCGAGAATTGTCGAGTCCGTGGAATTTTTGAGCCCGAGACCCGCCGAGGCGGGGAATCGAACCCTGGTCCACGGCTGATCTCAGCTTCCGGGTCTGCCGCCTCTAACCACTGAGCCACGCTTCTCCAAAACAAGGGAGCTGAGTCTCTCGAAACGCGTTATAAGATTTAAATAAAACACCTGCTGAATCACTACCTACCGAGAGCGCTCCGTGATTTGGAAATAGTATTGGAATATATATAAATTCTCTAGACACATAGGACTCTATGGTCCAGTTGAAGACTAAATGTAGTCGAAACGCGTAGGCCATCCTTCTTTTGCACTTTTGCACATGGTGTTTTGATAAAATAAATAAATTAATCTGAACTTACTATTGTAGTGCCGTGACTTCCGTCTTAAACGAGGAGACGAGAGGTATGCGAGAAATTTATATATAAAAAAATAAAATATATAAGTATATTTTTAAATATTGCATTGAATGTTACGTCTATTTGTTTTACAAAATATTAATGTTATATATTACAAAATTTAAGAATTAATTTTTTAACTATATATATAATAAAAAACAATATTTCTGTATGTTTTTTAACAATATTTGTTTGAAACAATATTTTTGTACTTACTTTTATAAGTACAGGGAAACTAAATTTTTGCAATCAATATTTTTGACATGATATTTTTGTATCATGATATTGTTGAGATCGATATTATTCAGTGATCCTGTTTTCACATACGTTCACTGGAATTTACCATTTGCAGTTTACAGTGCTCACAAAGCACACCATAACTGACATCCCACACCATGTTTTCTCTTGCTTGATTCACTCTTCTCCTTTATTGGTAAATGGGTGTTTCCAGTATGGTGGGTGATGCCCATTATGTTATGAAAGCTACAACAGGAGAATGTCAGTGGCTTTATGCATTCACATTGAGCCAGAACCTTAACTCAGGTTTGAACTGTGTTTTCCTGTGAATTTCTGTGTTATTTTATGACACACTTCATTCCTATCCCCCACAGAAGGTCATGCACTGCGGGGGTTGGCAGCAGGCCAGGCCCTGCTGCCTGGACCTTCACGGGTTTGCTAAACACACCATGGGTAGCCACCCTGCCGCTCTCTGCTAGGCCAGGTATTTGGATGTGTAGCAAGGTTTGTGGCAGGGCCTTGATTTCAGCCACGCCCTGAGCGTAATACACCCTTAGATAGTAAACCCATGTTACACACAGCCAAGAACTTGAGCAGCAGATGTTGGTCAAAGGTCTTAGCCCCACCAGACAGCCTACAAAAATGTCCTTTCCTATGTTTAATTTATTTATCTAAAAACTGTTTTTCCTTTTATTTTTTTAAAACAGTGCAAAAAATTCGAATTCAGATTTTCTTCACAAAATGGTGCCCTAATACATCGTCTTAAACTTCATGATTGTACTAAGGGGTTTTCAGTTTTTCATAGTCATTTTCCACTCCTCAAAGTCGAGCAGTAAATTGGTTGGAAGGGCCGGCTTGATTAGCAGGACTAATAGTAATGGCACTTAACAACCCTTTGAATTGTCGTCAAGAGACTGAGACTTCCTAGCTAAAAAGTAAAGCTCACTGTAAGCAAGAAAAATCCATTACCCATTCCTGTTAAATGGTTCAAGTAAATCTGGTGCAGATTATAGATTGACTAACACTAGCATTCAGGCATATCTAGAATTGCCCAAGAACCAAATTATAAGGAGAGCATTCTGTAGCACCTGATTGGAGAAGTCTATATAAAGTGGAAGCAGAGCAGCAACAGAACAAACAAACATCAACACCAAGGGGCAGAGGGACAAAGTTTAATCAACTGAAATAGGTGTTAGTGTTGAGGGATTGTTGGAAAATGGCCTTCGTATTGCAGGAGACATGGAAATCGAGTGTTTTTCCAATTATTAGAAAGTCACAATTTCACTGCAGCTGACTGTCAATTTTTAGACACGTACACATGTCAGAAAATGTAGGATGTGCATCTGAAACTCATAGTCTATGGATAGCCAAACTGCATAACCTATGTTAAAAACTGGGATTTGGCTATGCTGTTGGTCTGAAAACGTCTTAGATTTAACTTTTGCTAATCACCAATGGGTTAAAGCAGAATTTTGAATCTTACTTATGTTTTGGAGCAGTGGTTATACAAAAGGAACAATAAAAGGGAGAAGACTGAAGGCCAAATGTGAGGGTGAAAACCTGAAGAACTAAGGAGAGGGAGAGTGCTAAGGAGGTATTTTATAGGATACCTTTGCCATGAGGGTGTCCAGTGAATTTACTGATCTGAATAATACATGAGAAAGCATTCTACCATTTGATTGATTAGTTATCACCATCCATCTCGCTGGGTGGAGATAGGTAGCGGATAAATCAAGCATGACTCCCAATAATGATAGTAGTGTCCTGATTACGAGTGGGCCATAATTACAATTTCGATGTTATTTACAGCACCCAGTAATTACTTGGTTCATTAAATATCCAACCTTTCATTAGATTTTGGTGGGTCAAACATGTTGGTATTTAACTGAAGAAAAGTGTACATTTTTTATCTTACCATACAAATTGTGAAGCAGTAAGCACCAAATAAAAACTCATTGGTATTCCTCAAAAACTGTTGTAGGAATTATTTATCAAACCTGATAAATAACATACTCCTGAGTTTTGTTATTAATGAGGTACGATAAATAGCATCTTAATTCTGCCAAACCCGGAATCAGGGCCAAATTGGGAAACCTTATCTATGAAGATAATGGATGATAACCCTGAAGGCAGACATCTTTTCTTAGATAAATATCTGCTAAAATAGGAACTGTAGGAACATTCTCACATGGAATAGAATGTGTACTCTTTCTGAGTTTATCTACAGCAGCTAGCAGCACTGAAGTTCCATTTGATTGAAGTAAATGAGGGCCCCATTCACAAAGTGCCTATGCACTCATGGCAAAGGCCCTGCAGTTGTGGTGGGGGCTAGTGGCATGGCATTGCAGTTTCTCATTGCAGAGGTCCCTCCATGAGTGCATGCCCCCGTCACTACTTCAGGGCTCGAGTGCGAGGCCCTTTGTGAATTGGGCCCTGAGTGATAAAATTCATCGATATTTGTAACAATGGTTGTTGTGGGCAGTAGCTGTAATAACCCAACTGTTGTCTTTCTAAAGATCTTGACTTAAGCGCCGCTGCACATATTGCTCTTTCTCTCAGCTCATTTGTGGCCACCAGAACTGGTGAGTTATTAATTATAGGACCTTGCACATTCCAGGATGACCGGCTATCACAGAATCAACCTCCCATTACATAATCTCTTTCTTTAAATCAGAAGCAGGAATAAATGCATTCTCCTTCTGCCACAAGAGGCCCTTTGATTGTATTCTAAATACTAGGTGTTCCATTGGTCAGCTCTGAATATCAATAATTTAATACATTTCAGTTTGCCTCTGCAGAAGTCCTTCTAACAACTAGAATAGATAATGGACTACTGACAGGTTTCAATGTCTCTCCTTGACAGGATAACACATCTACCACATCATGCCTGCTTCCTGGATGAAAGATGATTTGATAGTGGAACCAGGAAAAGAAAATTGATATACTAGAATACATGGGATTAATGCACTTATTGACTCAGATATCCCAAATCTTTGTGATCCTTCATGGGCCCAGTTGTACATATAAGAAACCTTTAAATTACTCCGCAACTATTGAATCCGTTCAAATCGCAATACAATGTTGAGCCCCTTCCTAGTACTGCCTGGCCTCCAATGAGTGCGTGGTAAAGGCATTTTTTAATCTTTTGAAAGTGGTTTCCTCTTCCAGGCCCCAAAGGAATAAAACTCTCTTTTGAGTTAACCATTATATCCAACATGCTATATCAGAAAAGAATTGAACAAAATGGTGATCACAGCTGGGCTGGAAAACCCATTTCCTTTAAAAACCTTTGTGATGCCCACTCTCTGACCACTTTCACTTTTTCCATATATATATGTAGACCCTTTTTAGCTATTCTAAGTCATAGAAATTCCACTTTGGATATATCAAAATACATGTCTCTAGCTATGCAGAGAGTGTCTTTGTAATCTCTTTAAACCCTCATTGAAATGTGTCCTGCGTTCATCTATGGTTTCTCTCAAATACTGGAGTATCATCAAGATAGATGATAATATAAGAGCATAGAACTTATCTGAAAATGACATTCACAAAGTGTTGGAAGGTGGTTGCAAAGTGGCTGGAGATTTACACAATATCAAGCATCACCAACTACTTAGCTGCCTATTCACAAAAGTAGTTTTACACATGAGTAAATCTACAGTTTGTTGTAACTTTTTTACTTTTGGTTATTACTATTTCAGAGTGCAAATTTACTAAAAAGTATGGGCTTACATGTTTCTGCTCACTCTGAGGTGGGGAGAGGAAAAGACTGAATAAACACAAAATATGACCATAAAGTTACAACTAATAACGTTGGGCCTCATTAGGATGGCAGTCAGACTTTCGTCTGACCGCCATCCCTTCGGAAACGGGACACCACGACTATCTCTCGGTTGTCCCGCCATTGGAATCACGATGCGACCGCCTTCAAGGTGGTCGCAATGTGTATCTTTTGCATTGTGGTGTGTGCTGCAGGCTGCAGCACATGCTGCAGTACAAAAAATACACTGTCTGCATATCCCTGCTCTATTTGGTAGGCACCATGTGGTGCCTGACTCATGGTGCAGGGATATGCAAGGGACACTATAGGTGCCCACCAGGGCACATACCAGAGGTCCAGTGAGGAAGGGGGGCCCGCTAGGGCCTCCCAATGTCACTTTCCACCAGCCTTCTAATTGCAGGTTAACCGCCATAAAACGGTCAGTGGAAACTGACATTATAATGCCTATGGGGGTGCATGAGCAGGCAACACCACCATTGTAGGCATTACAAGGTCCCTTGAGGCTGTCGGATTAGTGTCAGTTGGTCTTTCCGCCCCCCAGACTATCCACCAGCCATCCTAATGTGGCGGGCGGTCATACATGGTCTGATGGCGGTGAGACCGCCGCCAATGGGCTGACGGTGGGGGTCTCACCACCATCATAATAAGCCCCCTAACTCCTGAATTTTACATTACCCATACTTGACATAGACCACCACATCTAGGGAGAGACCTCTTTGTGGCAAAATATATATACATTTTAAAACATTTATTAAACTTAAAACAATTGTGTTAAATTTGAATGTAAAAACACTTTCTATATTTATTTTAAATGTAGAACAACATGTAAAACACCCTACAGCACTACTACCTCATTTTTAAATGAATATTTAGTTAATTTAAATATAGTAAATTAAAATGATTTTTTAACGATTCATGTAAAAATATCCCACCTGAAGTAAAATGTTTTCAAATATTTATTATGAATCAAAATTACTAAATGTTATGTATAAAATTAATTTGAATGAATACAATTATATCTTGTAAAAATAGTGACATTTACTTTAAAATAACTAAAGATTATGAAAATATTTTCTAACAATCTCACATGTATTTTTAAAACATTAAATAAAATCTAGCTATATCGTCCAAGCAGTTTAAATAAATTAAATGACTTTTAAAAAAAATGTTCATACAGGGTTTTATTTCAATTTCCTGCCTTGATTATGTTCCATGGGAGGATGTTGCAGCCCCAGTGGTTTGCCATATGTGGTGTTTGACTTACCCCAAGTCTCAGCTGACATAATAAGAGCACTTTTAGCAAACAATTATTGACGGCTGGACTTCCATGCCATGGTCAGCTTGATGGACTGATCAGCACCCCAAAGCATGGGACTGTCTTTGAAAAACAAGTAAGCGATGTTCTTGACTCACCTAGGGGCCCATTAGGATGGCAGGCGGATCGCCCCCGATAGGCTGGCGGTAGCCACCGCTGGCCTGGCGGGGAGAATCTGCCCGCCATCCTACCCGGAATGACCCCCCCGCCATATTAGTATGGCGGGGGGGACCACGGCGGACAGAAAGACCGTCCGCTGCTTTTCCGCCCCGGTCGCCTTGCGGCCGGGCGGAAAAGGTTTAATATGGTGGCAGTGTCTATCAGACACCGCCAGCCATATTAGCATGGGCATTTTCCAATGTCTTTCCGTGGTGGCAATGCCGCCACGGAAAGGCATGCGGAGACACCCTGCGGGGGCCCGTTGCGGGCCCCCAGGGACTCCGGGGGGGTGGGGGGTGCACATGTGGGATACCACCCCCAGCATTGCATAGTACAATGTGGCAGGCACCACGCGGTGCCTGTCACGTTGTACTTTGTAATGCACAACATGTATCTTTAGCATTGCAGAGGGCGGTGCTTTCAGCACCGCCCCCACAATGCTAAAGATACAGGATGCACCCGCCACTGTGGCGGGCTCATCCTAATGCCCCCAACGGGACCCCTGCCCTTATGGCAGGCGGTCCCTTCACACGATGGGACCCCTATGTGTTTTCACACAGTCTCTGAGGTACATCTCAAAGTTTTTCACATCCGGCAGTACTTTTGTGCACATGGAAATCCCAGACATTATAAAATGTGGCAGGAATGACATCATAGGGGCCATCCTACTTAAAGAAAGTATGTTATTTTTTGCCTGTGGAAAGAAGTATGGGTGGTCTTTACGGTGGACCCCCATTGCAAAGATTGCTATTTATTTATTTAGTCATTTATTCAATGTTTTATATGACTCAAACATAACCCAATTGGCTATGAGATTGCTTCACAAATTATATAACATTATAATTAGGGCTCACTGTTTTCCGTTTTTACTGATTTTTACAGCTTAATATAGACAAAAACCCATTTATTTTTCCTGTGTGTATTTATTTTTAAATGTGGATAAAAACAGCAATTTTGTTGGTTTTTGAGTGATTCTAAATACTGTCAATCATGACTACCAGGCCAATAGCTCTGTTGATCAAAATGTAAGGAAGTTAAAAAATAAAGGAATTTTAGTAAAGAGCCTTAAACAGCAATAGGTATGCACAACCTCGATATTACAATGCGTATGTTTTCTTATAAGCACATATTTTATCATCTGAGTGTGTTTATATCCCTGAAACCTGTCAGTCGTTCAGGCATGAGTGCAAATTCATCAGTGAAATAAATGTAGAAATATACTCATTTCAGATTCATGTGTTCACAAAACCCAAAATAAGAATGAATAAATACATATAAAATTAGCAAAAAATAAATATGGATAAATACAGATGGAAATGTCCCAAAAATAAAATACCATAAAACAGGGAGCCCTAATTATAATTCTTACAGTTAGTTAGATGAGTCCTTTAAACAAACTACAGAGCATACATATTAACTTTTAAGCGGAAACATTTGTACTTTAAAAATAATACATGTCTTAAAGGTTACTAGAAATCAACTTACTTTAAAAGCATGTGTCCTAAATATTACAACATATGACATGTTAAATGATATATGTCCTAAAGAGTCTCAAACAGACTGGTTATGGATTTTAGAGCTATGTCTAGAAATATGATCAATAATAAGTGATCAGACAGTTTCACTCCTATAAGTTTGAGGGTCTGTTATGCTGCATTTATGTAATCTTCTGGAGAAAGCAGATTATAGACAATCAAAAGATTGTCGGTTAATCTCTACTTAGTCCATACATTGTATTCGATCTGCTGTTGGGTATGGGAGGAATTTGCTCATTTGAAAGATCTTAGTTTCCACCTTGAATTCTGAAGTGGTTGTGATTCTTCTAATGTTTGGGGGAAGCAAATTCCATATTCTTGGTGCAACTCCAGAGAATTCCTTCAGTTCTAAACGAGACAATTTCACTCATAGAATGACTAATAGAATTGCCACCAATTTTTGGAGGATGTCACTTTACAGCCCTCCTCTACATTATATTTTTGCAGAACATATTTATGATTTCCCATTCTACCTGCACAGTTTATTACAAAAAGTAATTCTTCAGATGCAGTCCTCTGCCAAGGCGTTGGGTTACAGCTAAAGCGATGGTAATTACAATTAAATTCATCACCGTGTGCATGTATTTCTCCTTTTCGAAAGGGTGGGTATGTTTGCTCTCCACCAAAGTGACGTCCATTGCTTCCATTTACGGGCATGCCCTCATACAAACTCTTAACCACAGAGTGAATGATGCCAACCTCTTTGGGAGAAGGACAATGCAGGCCTCTATGCAAGCTCCTGTATCAAGTAACTGAAGCTGCGGCTGGACAGTTTGTGCTTCAGATCTCACAGCGCGTGGAAAACTCTCCATTTTAAACTGGTATTTATTTATCCTCATGGTTTTAACAAAGACAATAGTCATTGAAATGATATCCTCAACCAACGGAATGCAACTACTGTTGCTTGCTCTAGAGGGATTATCTCAGACACATTCAATACAAATACATGGAGAGTTCTGTGACACCAAGAAAAGAAAGCAATAATATGCATAATTGAGAAAATAGTATAAGGAAAATATTTCTTGCAGTGCCAGTGAATAAAACCAAAATAAACTCATTTGGATCAACGTGTGGTAAAAGCGTACTTTCATCCATTTATACTAGAATGCAAATATTAAATTCTATGTCATTGCCACAGTACAGCATAAGCAGTACAGCATAAGACGAGAAAACTCTGTTTACTGACTCACATATTGCATGTTATATTAGCTATAGATAATAGACTCACAAGTCCTATTTAATTTTATATGGCTCCTCCCAACACTAAAGAATGTTAATAAATAGCATATTAATAGCATATTATACTGTGATCAGCTCTGTGAGGAAAGTGATGTATTATGTGGTGTGGTTGTGGACCTCACTATGTAAGAAACTAACAAACCTGTCTTCGCTCCAATCAGTTCATTTGCGAGACTTCAGAGGTTGTCAGAAACGTAGGGGTCATTTTTTTTTTAAGTTCAAGTTTATTGAAACCAAACAGAAGGTACAAAAATGAAAATGCATTCAAGAAAGAGCAATATACAAGAGAAAATAGAATAAAACAATGCAAAAGAATAAGAAAGCGGATTCAATAAACAACTCACTCTCGTTCATGAAAAAAGGAGAGAGAGAATTTAAAAAAAAAAAAAAATATAGAAAATAAAAGGGAGACAATAAGAGTAAAATGGAGTAGAATAAAATGTGCACAAATTACATTGGATGCGAAAAATAATGTAATCATATATTACAGTTGGGAGAAGAAAACTGCAAAATGATAGGCAAAAAGACAACGGTAAATCTTCAAGGGGGTTTACGAACTTCATCAGGGGTATTGATGGGGACATTATTAATAGAAGGGGGAGAGGGAGAGGGAGAGGAGGAGAGGTAGTTGGTGAGTGGGATCCAGAGTAGGGCACGTTTGATGGCAAGGGAGACAGGGGTAACATAATTAGTATCAAGTCTATGGTGAAAACAGATAGCATTCCACCAGGCAGAATAGGTAAGTTTTGAGGAGTCTTTCCAGTTGGAGGTAATCAAATGAAAGGCCACTGCAATGAAAAGATCAAATAACTTATAGTGAGAAGGGGATTGAGGCAACATAGGGGAGAGGGAGCCTAGGAGCACGGTGGAAGGGGAAAAGGGGAGTTGAAATCGGAAGATAATGGAAATACGGGCCCAAATAGCACGCCAAAAGGAAGCAACCTTAGGGCAATGAAATAACATATGAGATAAGTCAGCAGAGGGAAAAGAACAGGACCAACAGGCCGGGGAAAGATCAGGGGAGAAAGAGGATAATCTGGACGGAGAAAACAATAATCTTTGGTAAACAAAATAAAGGGTTTGTGTGGTGTTGGCAGCACGAGAAGTTTTGTGAATTTTAATCCAAAGCCTGTCCCATAAAGAGATGGGCCAAATGACTGATAAATCCTGTTCCCAGGCCAGTTCAGCGCGTGATTTAGTGCGATCAGAAGGTGTTATCAGACAGGAATAAATGCGTGAAGCTCAAGATGAGGAGGTTAAAAGAGGAGATAAAAGAGGGTAGAGGGGAGGGAAGTCAGACGAGGGTGGGAGGGTTTGAAGGAATAGAAGGAGTGCAGGGAGTAATAAGTTATATTGTTTTTTAAAGGAGTTGGGGAGAAGAAATTGAGACTGAAGTTCAGGAAAGGAGAGGGGCACTCCATCATGAAGCAATTGCGAGATCCACTTTAACCCTCTGGAAATCCAAGATTTCCAGCAGAAGGAGCGATTTTTGATGCGAAGGAGTTTGTTGTGCCAAATGGATTGGTGAGATAAAGAAGCAAGGGAAGGGTACGTAGAGGGAATGTGGGGGGCAAGGATGTGACACGAATGTGCGATAATAGGAGAGCGTAAAAAAGGAGTGTGAGCTGAAAAGGCCAGGACTTCCGAAAAGTCAAAAGGGGAGATGAGAGACTTCTCCATGGACAACCATACTGGTGGGTAGGTGAGAGGGTCCGTAGATAACCAACGAGCAGCTTGTTTCAGGGAAAAGGAATAATGATAAGATTTGAAATCAGGGAATTTCAGTCCACCTTGGGATTTATCTTTTTTAAGAAAGGGTAATGCAATCCGGGGAGGCTTCTTTTGCCAGAGAAATTTAGATAAAAGAGAATCCAATCTTTTGAAGTAATAATGAGGAATTCGAACAGGAATCATGGATAAGGAGTACAAGATGATAGAAGCCAACATCATCTTAATTGAGTCTAATCTCCCCCACCAAGAAAGGAATAACGGATTCCATCTAGCGATAGAGTCAGAGAGTTTCTTGGAGATAGACTCAAAATTTAATTTTAGAGTATCCGAAATGGAAGGGGAGAACCAGAGGCCTAAATATTTAATCTTGGAAGGTTGCCAGGAGAAACCAGTTCGATCAAAGTAGTGACGAAGGCAGGAGACATTAAGAGGTAGGATCTCGCACTTATCACGATTAAGGCGATAGCCAGAAACCAAAGAGAAAGCTTCAACTTGATGAAGAAAGGAGGGAATAGTGGATTCAGGATTAGAACAATAAAAAAGGATGTCGTCTGCGTAGACTGAGAGTTTGACTTGATTGGGACCAGGGTTATAACCAGTAATAAGACTCTCCTGCCTGATCTTTGTTAAAAAGGGTTCTAGTGCAACAATAAATAGTTAGGGGGACAAAGGGCAGCCTTGGCGAACCCCCCTAGAGAGAGAGAAATAGTCTGAAACTTTCCCATTTGCGAAAATAGAAGCTTTGGGGCCAGAGTACAGGAGGGAAATGAGGAAAATCAATTTTGGAGGAAAGGCAATCCAAGAAAGAGCGCGAAACATAAACTCCCAGCTGATACGGTCAAATGCCTTTTCGGCATCGAGTGCAATAGCTGCCAAAGGATATTGAATGGTAGAAGCCTTGCTGAGGACATTGAAGAAAACTCTCGAATTATCAGACGATAAGCGGCCTTTGACAAAACCGGATTGTTCTGGGCCAATAATTTCAGGTAATATGGGGTCTATGCGTAGGGCAAGTAATTTGGCAAAGATTTTGTAATCCGTATTTACAAGAGAAATGGGTCGATAGTTTTTACAGAGTGTAGGGTCTTTATTGTCTTTGGGGATGAGGCAGATCATTGCTTCCTGAAAAGTACCTTGGGAGGAGCCATCATTAACAAAAAAGTTGAAAAGAAGAAGTAAATGAGGTAGGAGTTGCTTGGAGAAGTGGCTATAGAATTCAATAGTAAACCCGTCAGGGCCAGGGGCTTTGCCACGTCTAAGCACCGACACCGCGTGGGAGATTTCCGCTAGAGTAATATCAGATTCGAGTGTGGAAAAGTCAACATGGGAAGAAGAAGGGGGAGTGAGAGAGTGGAAGTAGGAGGTCAAGTCATCAGGAAGAGGAGGGGATTCGGGGGTATAAAGTTGTTTATAAAAGGAGACAAAATCATGTAGAATATCCTCGTCTTTAAAATGGGAATCTCCATTCAAGTCAGTTATGGAGGCAATCCGAGTCCTATCTTGACGTGTTTTGAGGTAGTTGGCTAAGAGTTTACCCATTTTATTTTGACCTCCATAATAGCGGGCACTGCATTTCAGTAAGTAAGAGGCTGCGGCGTCAGTAGAGGACTTATTAAAAGCAACTTTTGCTGAGATAAGGTCTTTAAGAGAGGAATCCGAGGGTGAGCGATAGTAGGAATATTCCAGCTTTTTAATTTTTGCAAGAAGAAGGGAAGATTGACGTTCAAAACCTTTCCGTTTTTTAGAAACATAATTAATTATATATCCTCTGGCCGTTGCTTTGAAAGAGTCCCAAATCATGACAGGAGAGGAATCAGGGTTGGAGTTAGTAATAAAAAAGTCAGTAATGAAAGCATTGAACTGGTCAGTAAACTTGGAATCAGCCAAAAGGGAGTTGTTAAAATGCCATCTGCCAGGTGAGGGAGAGAAGGGTAGTAGGTCAAAGTCTACTAGGACAGGGGCATGATCGGATATGAGGATGGAGCCAATTTCAGATGTAAGGACACATTGGGAAAGGGATTTGCTAAGGAAGAGGTAATCAATACATGATTGGGTTTTGTGAGGAGGGGAAAAGTAACTGTATTCCTGGAGATCAGGGTGACAGAGTCGCCAAATGTCTGTTAGGGATTTACGGCGAATAGCAGAAGTAAATTGATTATGCATTTTGGATCGAATGAAGGTAACTGGGGAGTGTCTGTCAAAGAAGGGATCATGTATTTGGTTACAGTCGCCACCAAAAATAATGTAATTGTCATGTAGGGAAATCAATTTATCTGAAATGAGGGGCCAAAAGGAGTGATCTACAGTAACTGGAGCGTAGACATTGAAAACAACAATAGGCACATTATCTACAGTCAATCTCAAGATTATAAAATGACCATCAGAATCAATTTCAAGTTGAGTATCAGTAACAGCAAACTTTTTATGAACTAATATGACTACGCCATTCTTTTTCCCCAAAGAGGTGGAGGAGAAAACATGACCGACCCAAAGTCTTTTCAATTTAGAAGATTCAATTTCGTTAAGGTGGGTCTCTTGTAACATGGCAACGTCAGATTTTAATTTAGCCAAATGAGCTAGTACTCGTTGTCTTTTAATAGGACTATTTAAACCTTTAACATTCCATGAGATAACTCTGAATGATATGCAGTAAAAGTATTAAATGCAAATATAACGCAAACAATGCAATAAAAAGTGCAAGAATGTAATATATGAAAAACAACCAAACAGGAGAAAAAAGGATACAATCGATAAGCAAACATGAAATGAAATTATGCATTAACCTGGAAAAGAAATAAATCTGAGAGAAAAAAGAAGGAGGAAGGAAAAGGAAAAGGAGGTGAGAGAAAATGGGAAGAGAAGTATCCAGAGAAGAGAAATAGAAGAAAAGAGAGGGGAGTAGAAAAGGAGAAGGAAAAGAAGAAGAGAAAATGTGAGAGGATGAGAAAAATACGTGAAAAACAGTACAGGCAAAAGATAGGAAAGGATGAAAAAAGTACAACTTGCAGAAAAACAACGAAGGGAATACAAGGGAAAAGATCATACCTACAAAGGAGAAATCCAAGGATACGAGGGGAGGGGGAAGAACCAGACGGGACGGCTGGCACAACCGGGAGCGAACAAGACGGAGGACCGGGAGGTACCACATCAAAAAAGTGAAAGAGCTGTGGGAGAAAATATGAACACAATATGAACACAATATGAATATGAAAACTCGAAGTCAAACAAACGAAACAAAGAAAGTCAGAACACAAAATTTTCAAGAAAAGTCAAATAAGAACGATATAGGAAGAAATTAGAATATTCAATAGTCAGCCTTCAAGACATAAGATACTGTGACAACGACCAAAGAAGGGAAACATATAAGAGAAATCAGCCAACATTGGAGGAGGAGGCGTCCATGGATTCGGTATGATGAGCATTTATGAAACTCTGTAGACGGAGCGGGTCTTCGTACGTAGTGGTCTTGTTGTTAAAAGTAACCTTAAAAAGGCAGGGGTGAAAAAGACCATATTGGGCGCCCATTGCACGAAGAGCAGGTCTCAAATTGAGGAAAACCTTCCGCCGATTCGCTGTAGCCTTGGCGTAGTCCTGGGCGAAGAACAGAGTGGATCCAGACCAAGTGATACGTTGAGAGGATTTGGCAGCAGAAAGG